>NC_081405.1:402918709-403590792 GCF_030272615.1 Cryptomeria japonica | reverse complement strand
TTGTTAAGTTAGCGCATATGAATGTTTGATTACCGCTTTTGCTTGGTATGTTAGTGCTTTCATATAATTCATGCTATTGTTTTATGTGTTCATGCAAATGTGAAAAAGATTAGTGCATTTGATTGATTTAGCACTTTTGACTTGTCGGTTAGCACATTTGTTAAAAAGGTTACACTTTTGAATGGTTTAGTGCCCTTGTTTAATAGAATGGCGCTTTTGTTAAAAGTGTTAGCACTTTTGCTTTAGATGAATTTGTTTGATTTTGTTCATGTTAAAATTTATTGAAATGATTTGATTTAGGCATTTTGTTGCGTAAATGCGATAGATGGGTATTCATTTGATGTCTTGATTGATAGAAATTTTGATAATTTTGATTGATAGGATAAATGTTTGACTAATTTGATTGGTAGATTGATAGATTAGCTCCAAGAGACCGATGCAGTTTTTGATGAAGAGCATAGCAGAGTTTGATTGAACTCATTGATTGATAGAAAACTATGATTGATAGTTTTAAGTTGATTTCATAGCCTAATTTGCTTCATTGAAAAGAATTATCAATTGTTGATGTGATAGATTAGCGATCTTTTTGATTTGATAGATAGATGATAGATGATTGATAGAGATCAAACTCTCTTGTTAAACAAGAGAAACTCAATGTTCTCCAGTGTTAGGAGAAATTCCCAGCCATGCGCCACTTAGTGCCAGAGCTTACACAGGCTGAGATTAGACGTATAGATGCCTGCAGATTACACCATTTGTTATACATGCCCGATATTACCCATAATAGGGGATTGTTGATTGCCTTAGCAGAGAGATGGCATAGCGAGCATAACAATTTCCACCTACCCACTGGTGAGATTAGTGTGAAACTCAAGGACATCTACAAGATTCTCCACATCCCTGTGACTGGTGAGTTAGTCTAGTATGATTTTTCAGGATCGTGGAGGGACAGAGGCTTGCAGAGCCATATTTGGTGATGAGAGAATTTCTAGAGGAGAGATCCAATGGGAGGATATGATCATGTATTACGAGACTCTCCTAGTGATTCTTGCAGGATTGATTGGCAGATTTATCTATCCAGACAGGAGATCTTGAGGTCTTGTTGTTGGTTGGGGTGAGATTCTTTAGAGCATGATGCAACATCAAAATAGATATGCGTGGGATGTTTGCATGCTTTCTCATTTGTATCATGATCTTCATTGGTTTGTTTTTGATGATAGTACTAGTCTATTTGTAGGATGCGCACTTTTACACATCTGGTGTTGGGAGCACATTGCTATTACTCAACCTATCCATCATAGAGTTCATGGTGAGAGGTATCCATATGTCTATTTATATGTAGGTATCCTTACTCAGCATAAGCTTGGTAAGATGGAGTATTGGCATTGGGTTCTTGATTCATTGGATAGCATCATTTGGAGACCTTATGATGCAGAGAGTCTTGGAGCTTGATCCAATTCACCTTCTTGAGTGGCTTGTCTTACTCAACCCTTCAACTACTCAAGCCCATCCAAAGGCACTTAGTAGGGGTTTTTCTATTGAGACCTCCAAGGTCTTAACCACTTTAGCTTGCCTGCATGGTATAGCCACTGGTCTTAGACAATCAACTCCTTCTATTGAGGTTGCCACCTCAAGCTCTACACACCACTCTTAAGGCTACAACAACTCCTGCAAGGATCACAACACACCAACCTCATTCAATGGACTCAAAATACATCTACATAGTTTCTTTGAATTATTTTAAGGCTTTTAGCATCTTCAAACCCATCTCCATGGGTTCCTAGCCTTTCTTTGTCTCTACCAGGCTCAAATAGGCCTAATTCAATTAGCCCTTCCTTGGCAGTTTTAAGGACTTAGTTTGAAAAATTCCCAAACAAGACCACAAATAAATTATAGTTTTGGATACCCTTTTTCAGGGTTACAAACAATATTTCAAATCTGCAGCTGGGTTCTTGATAGGGAGCTTGGTAGGTAAGCACTCACAAGGATAGGTTGCTCAAAAAGGATCAGTTTATTACCAAAGACTTGTAGATGCTATTGTGTATGATTATTCAATCTATCTTATGGTCATGATGCCAAGTGCTCAAGGTTTTCTTAACTAGCAAACTCCCTTACTGGTGATGTCTCTTGCCCATGCACAAAACTACTCAAAATACTTAACCCTTCCAACTATATTTACTCAGCCCCTGCTCTTGGCATCCAAGTGTTTCAGAATGCATTAGGAGTCTTCTACATGGACATGTAGGGGCAGCAAAGTTTTCTTCAAGGTTTGATGCTCAAATTTTAGTTTTAAGGCATATAGCCTAGGCTTACTCAACTAGGCAACCAAGGATCCAAAACCTCAAATGAGGCTGCACACTGCCCAAGGCTCCAAATACCACTTGCTTTGCTACTTGTTATTGTTCTTACCAAGTTTCATAAGCCCAAAACTTCTCCTCATAATCGGGTTTTAGTATTTTGACAAAAACTGCCAATTTGTGTGTTATGCAACAAATAGGCTACTAGCCCGTGGACGACTAATTGGCCCTTTTTTGCTTGCCCTACCCAACGATGGGATTCTTGACCATGGGAGATGATTTGGATGGTGTGAAAGGAGTCCAAGATAAGAGATTTTTGTGGTTTTAGGCTTCCTCCACTGGGTTTAGTGACTGTCCACTATTTTAGGCATAAACATAGGGTTTCATGAGGGTTTTGAGTGCTTCTACCATAGTTACTCTCCTTCAAACTTGTTTCAAACTCCATTTCTGCTTGGATACCTCTACCACATCATATTGAAGCTTCCCCTACCTTTTTTGGATTGACATTATGCCAAACACTTGGCAAGTCATTGAGAAGACAACAAAGTTGTCACTATCACAAACAAAACTGTCCCTTTACCAGTCAATTTGCTGCTATCTCTTTTGGACCTGCATTTTAAGAGTTTGTAATGGAGATATACCTAAATGAGGTCTTCCACACAACAATATATCTTCCTATTACATTTCCTTTAGTGTTTCAAGGCGTGGATAATGCTTTGAAGCATTCCATTTAAAAATGACAACAAATTTCACAAAAATAGTGAACTCACTGTTTTGTCTACAAAATGAGAATGATTAAAAGGTGTAAGATATTATAATACATCAATATGGTACTTAAAATCCTTGGTCACATGTCCATACCTCTGCCTCATTCATTTGTTCACTCCAAATTGCCTTTTGGGTGCAAATCTTGAGTTTTTGTTCATGTTACTAGCCAAATAACCAATATTTGCCTAGTATTCACTCAAATCCTTCTTCCAACCACCATTTCGGCTTAAAAAAAAGAATATGTATAGTATATACATGAGTTCCAACTTTACTGAATCGATATTGTGGGATCCCAAGCATGGATTAGTCAAGTGGAGTCATTTTGGAGCTTCAAACCCTTGACAGGGCAGCAAGCACCCAGTTTTAGAAATAATTTTGTAAAATCAAACTTTTTGAAGAAACCAATGCCACAATCAACTAAAAAGCATTAAAAAAATTACCATGAACACTTTCCCAAAGGTACCGTATGTATTAAGAAGGTACAGTATGGACCATTTCTCTAAAAGATACAAAAACTAGTCATAAAGCCATTATTTTCTGATTTTATTGAAGAACCTTTTGTTTTAACAATCACCAACCTTTTCCAAGACAAAATGGAGGCATTATATAGTTTCTCTAGTTGTTTTTCATGCCCTACTATGGACATAAGGCTTCCTTAACCTCATTTTTCAAGAAAATGACAATTTTGACAACTTTTAAAGCCAAATGACAACTTTTCTTGCTCAAAGAGGCATTTTTCATAATCTAACCTTATCAACTTGTCTAAAAAAATTAGACATGCCAAAAAACACCTAAAAAACATGTTTCAATGCTTTAGAAAGCATTAGAAGACCTTTTTGGCAATTTTGCACTATTTAGCCAAAAATTGTCAACTCACAGCCTGAAAGGCACAATATGATCTCTTGAGCCCAAAATGAGATCAAAACCACTAAACATGACAAAAAACAACCTAAAAAATATAATCAACCTAACACAAGACTTTACACACATAAAAGCATTAAATACTCAAAAATGGGAGTTTTGCTCAACTAGGTGCTCCTGCACCATACTCCCCAAAATTGAAAAAGTTCCAAGTCCTCTTGGAAATGATACCTACAAAACAAATTGGTTTCATCTTGACCTTTGGCATGTACTTGTCTTCAGCTTCATCATGCATGGCCAAATGAAAAGCTCCTTCCTTCATCTTCACTCTAGGCCTTGCTTCAAAAATCAACATCCACCATAGCTGTAGCTGCTCATAAGGTGTAGATGATACCATCAGCTACCATTCCAGCAAACTCTCAGTCCAAGAACAACTCCATGAATAGATATGAGAAATCTCAATGAACTTCATCTCGAAGTGAGGAGAAGTGCTCATTTGTGGGGACCAATAGATGTGCTTGGTGTCATGCATAGGTAACCTAGGATAGAGCATTGCTCCCATAAAGGTCATGACACCTTCATAAAGACTAATACCAATCTGATAGTGTTCATGCATGTAGACCTCTATAGTAACATAATGATCAGTAACAACTATCTCTATATCGTGCTTGTCAATAGGCTTCTCAAGTGCACGTGACCCTTGTACCATGTCTTCTTCTTGTCTAATTTGTTCAACAACTCCATCATCAGGATAAAGACCATGTTCTTCAGCCACATTGGTCTCTAACCCTTGCTCATCCTCAAGAACCTTTTCCATATAAGGTTCATCTTCAACTCTTTACTGCTCACTCTTCACTTCAGCATGCATCTGCTGCCCAAAGTCACTGAATGGACTATCTACCTCTTTAACTTCACCTTCTATGGTACTTGGGGTCACTTCTTCCACTAAACTTCCATTGTGTACTACTGCACCATCTGCTTCTTCAACATCTTCCTTTCTCTTTTTCTCTAGTTCCTCTTTAAGCTCCCTCAATCTTGCTTCATTTGCTTCTAAATCCCTTCTTAAACTTCTCAACTCATCTCGTGTCTTTTCTTCTTCTTCTCTCTTCATTCTTTCTACTTCTTATTTCCTCAACTCTTTTTTCCTCTCTTTTCTTCTATCCACCAAACATTAGTTCTTTCCACTTGTTGTAAGCACCTACTATCTCTTTCTTAGATTTTGTTAACTCCATCTTCACCCCTATATCCTAGACCTTTAGCTGGCTCTGATACCACTATGATAGGGAGCTTGGTAGGTAGGCACTCACATGGCTAGGTTGCTCAAAAAGGATCAGTTTGGTACCAAAGACTTGTAGATGCTATTGTGTATGATTGTTCAATCTGTCTTATGGTCATGATGCCAAGTGCTCATGGTTTTCTTACCTAGCAAACTCCCTTACTAGTGATGTCTCTTGCCCATGTGCAAAACTACTCAAAATACTTAACCCTTCCAACTATATTTACTCAGCCCCTGCTCTTGGCATCCAATACATTGTTTTAGAATGCATTAGGAGTCTTCTACATGGACATGGAGGGGCAGCAAAGTTTTCTTCAAGGTTTGATGCTCAAATTTTAGTTTTAAGGCATATAGCCTAGGCTTACTCAACTAGAAAACCAAGAATCCAAAACCCCAAATGAGGCTGCACACTACCCAAGGCTCCAAATACCACTTGCTTTACTATTTGTTAGTTTTCTTACCAAGTTTCATAAGCCCAAAACTTCTCCTCATAATCGGGTTTTAGTATTTTGACAAAAACTACCAATTTGTGTGTTATGCAACAAATAGGCTACTAGCCCGTGGAGGCCTAATTGGCCCTTTTTTGCTTGCCCTACCCAACGATGGGATTATTTACCATGGGAGATGATTTGGATGGTGTGAAATGAGTCCAAGCTAAGATATTTTTGTGGTTTTAGGCTTCCTCCACTGGGTTTAGTGACTGGCCACTATTTTAGGCATAAACATAGGGTTTCATGAGGGTTTTGAGTGCTTCTACCATAGTTACCCTCCTTCAAACTTGTTTCAAACTCCCTTTCTGCTTAGATACCTCTGAAACATCATATTTAAGCTTCCCCTACCTTTGTTGGATTGACATTATGCCAAACACTTGGCAAGTCATTAAGAAGACAACAAAGTTGTCATTGTCACAAACAAAATTGTCCCTTTACTAGTCAATCTGCTGCTATCTCTTTTGGACTTGCATTTTAAGAGTTTGTAATGGAGATATACCTAAATGAGGTCTGCCACACAACAATATATCTTCCTATTACATTTCCTTTAGTGTTTCAAGGCGTGGATAATGCTTTGAAGCATTCCATTTAGCAAAATGACAACAAATTTCACAAAAACAGTGAACTCATTGTTTTGTCTACAAAATGAGAATGATTACAAGGTGTAAGCTACTATAATACATCAATATGGTACTTAAAATCCTTGGTCACATGTCCAAACCTCTACCTCATTCATTTGTTCACTCCAAATTGCCTTTTGGGTGCAAATCTTGAGTTTTTGTTCATGTTACTAGCCAAATAACCAATATTTGCCTAGTATTCACTCAAATCCTTCTTCCAACCACCATTTCGGCTTAAAAAAAAGCATATGTATAGTATATACATGAGTGAAAACTTGACTGAATCCATATTGTGGGATCCCAAGCATGGATTAGTCATGTGGAGTCATTTTGGAGCTTCAAACCCTTGACAGGGCAGCAAGCACCCAGTTTTAGAAATAATTTTGTAAAATCAAACTTTTTGAAGAAACCAATGCCACAATAAACTAAAAAGCATTAAAAAAAGTACCATGAACACTTTCCCAAAGGTACAGTATGGATTAAGAAGGTACAATACAGACCATTGCTCTAAAAGATACAAAAACTAGTCATAAAGCCATTATTTTCTGATTTTATTGAAGAACCTTTTGTTTTAACAATCACCAACCTTTTCCAAGACAAAATGGAGGCCTTATATATTTTCTCTAGTTGGATTTCATGCCCTAGTATGGACATAAGGCTTAACCTCATTTTTCAAGAAAATGACAATTTTGACAACTTTTTAAGCCAAATGACAACTTTTCTTGCTCAAAGGGGCATTTTTCATAATCTAACCTTATCAACTCGTCTAAAAAATATTAGACATGCCTAAAAACACCTAAAAAACATGTTTCAATGCTTTAGAAAGCATTAGAAGACCTTTTTGGCAATTTTGCACTATTTAGCCAAAAATTGTCAATTCACAGCTTGAAAGGCACAATTTGATCTCTTGAGCCCAAAATGAGATCAAAACCACTAAACATGACAAAAAACAACCTAAAAAAAATAATCAACCTAACACAAGACCTTACAAACATAAAAGCATTAAATACTCAAAAATGGGAGTTTTGCTCAACTAGGTGCTCCTGCACCAGTTCTCCATGCACATATGGGAACCAAATTTGTCCTAATTTCAAGGGTTTTGGTCTTCCCGGGTGATTTGTAAAGTTGTGCTTCAAAAACTTCACCAGTCAAACTATCTTCTCAAAAAAATTTAGGATTCTTTAAGGGAACTCAAAGGGTTTTCCAACCATGTGATGTTTTGTCTTCCACCGATCTACATGTGCTCATAATCTGCACATCTTCTGCTGTCCTAACTCACCAACTCCCAATGGTGAGTCTAGGGTTTCATTGTAGCTCCTCCACCAAGGCTTGCAAAACAACAAAACCTACTCTAAAATTATGTACAGAACCTAACCTATCATTCCACTTTATTTCAATAGGTTCCATCAATGGATGCTCAGGTTAGAGCCATTTTACTCCTAAACCTTACTATGCAAGGGTTTTACACCTAGTTACAAAGAATGGATGATATCTCTACAACTAAAGACAATCAGTCCTGCTAATAAAACTTATTGAAAAGTAAATTCAATGAACTCTCATGCCTTACAATGAGATCCTTCTATCAAGTCCGTACTAGACCGTACAAAAGCAACAAAAATGAAGAAAACTGTCAAAACGGTGAACAAAACAAGATTTCTTAGAAACACAAAACTTGTTCTTGCATTCCAGATTCTCCAACCCATACAATGAAGTAGATTTTGGCTTATATTCTGATGGTTTAGTTTGTTGAACCAACTTTGCAACGCCAATCATAAAAAATGCAACTTTTGCAAAAACTTGCTAAATGTTGCTCAACAACATTTACATCTTTTGACACCTGAGATGCAAATTTTCATTCTAGTGCATTCCAAGGCTCCTGAAAGGGCTCAAGAATCATAGAAGACCTAAACACAATGCAATAGACCCCTATTACATGAGAACAATGATCTGGAGTACTACTGCTATGATTTATCTTAGCATTTCAACTTCTTAGGCTGTCAGCATCCTGAACACAAATGACACAACCCAAAATTTGGATAGCTCAACCAAGGCTCTATTGAGTCCCAAATGGTTAATCCATTATTACATCATAAAATAAAATACACAAAAGTTAGAAGAGAAACAAAATTGCATGCTTGGAGTGTTAGGTGCCCCACACCATACTCCCCTGGGACAAAGAACTCAACTCCCTTGAGTTAAGAGGTCTGCAATCTCCACTCCATGTTGAAGTATATTTTATTATTACATCCACATAGCATCTAAATCAGGTAACCCTTCCCACTTGACAAGATAATTCTTGTAGACTCCTTTCCTTGTCTTCTTTACTACCTTGGTGTCCAAGATACTCTCCAACTTGATCGGTTGGCTTGGTGGAAAATCCCTCACCCAATATTCATTAACCTGTGATGACATGTCCAACTAATGTGTTTGTGACTCTCCCTTTTATAGATAGAGATCACATACATTGAAGATAGGAGAAAAACCCAAGGTGGGAGGGAGTTCAACTTCATATGCATTATGTCCATATTTGTGCACCACCTTGAGAGGTCCAATCTTTTTCATCATTAGCTTGGTTGGCTGCCCTTTTGGAAGTCTCTCCTTCCTTAGATATGCTAACACTAAATCTACAACTTTAAATTGTACATTCCTTCTTGTTTTATCAGCCTTTACCTTATATTGCTTGAACTTATGTTGTAAGGTCTGCCTTACCTTATCATGCACTTCTTTAATACCTTCTGCAAATTTCTCACCTTGTGCACTCTTGGGTGCTATAGAATTGAGATCTCTAAGCTCTAATATTCCCCTAGGATGAAATCCATACACTTTCTCAAAGGGACTTTTACCTGTGCTTCGGTTCACCGAGTCATTGTATGCATATTCTGCCTGACCGAGTACTAAATCCCAAGTCTACCCATATTGTTTTGTAAGACATCTTAGCAAGTTACCCAATGATCTGTTGACTACCTTTATCTGACCATCTGATTGAGGATGATAGGTAGATGAAAAGGATAACTTGGTGCCCAACTTTTTCCAAAGTGTCCTCCAAAAGTGGCTTAGAAACTTCACATCTCTATCACTAGCAATGTTGATTGGGAGACCATGAATTTTGACTATCTTCTTGAATAAGAGGCCTAGAATATAGGTGGCATCATTGGTGCTCTTGTAAGGTATAAATGTGCCATTTTTCTGAACCTATCTACCACCACATACACACTATCAAATCCCCTTGGATTTCTTGGGAAGCCTAATACAAAATCCATGCTCAAACATTCCCAAGGCCTCTAAGGGATGACCAAGGGCTGGTATAGACCTGCATTACTTGATTATCCTTTTGCTCTTTGGAAAATTGTACATTTCTCTACAAACCTTCTCACTTCTTATTGCAACTTAGGACAATAATAAAACCTAGCAATGTGCTCCAAAGTCTTATCTATGCCAAAATGACCCCCTAGACCCCCTTGATTATTTTCTTGGATAATATTTTGTCTCATAGAACATTGGGGTATGCAAAGAAGATGTCCTTATAATAACAAACCCTCCTGTATCATATAATCTAAATAAGAGACATGTGAGGTGTTAGAAAAATTAACACTATATATCTCTGCAAAATCTTTATCATCCTTATAGAGGTCATTTAACTCACTCAAACCTACACTTTGCAATTGTATCTCCTGTATAGTCATGACTCCCCTACTTAATGCATCAACTACCTTATTTTTTGTGCCCTTTTTGTGCTTAATAGTGAAGGTGTAGGATTGTAGGTATTCGACCCACTTTAGGTGTCACTGATTCAACTTCTCTTTCCCATTGAGGAAACTAAGGGCATGGTTGTCAGTGAAAACTACAAATTATTTGGGCAACAAGTAATGACGCCACTTCTTCAATGCTTGTACCATTGCATACAACTCCAAGTCATATGTGGAGTACCTTTTCTTAGCTTCATTTAACTTCTATGAGAAGAAGGCTATAAGATGACTCTCTTGGCTTAAAACTACCCCTATTGCCCTTTGGCTAGCATCACATTCTACTATAAACAATTGATTTAAATCAAGCAATCTAAGGGTTGGCAGCTTTGCTATCTTGGCTTTCAACATTTCAAACCCCTTATTGGTTTCCTTTGTCCACTTAAAGTGACATTTAATCCCTCCTTTGATAGTGTTGAGTATAGGAGCACAAACATGGCTAAAGTTTCTCACAAAATTCCTATAAAAAGATGCCATTCCATGAAAAATTCTAACATCACTTATGCCCATAGGTGTAGGCCAATTAAGTATTGCTTCTACCTTACTTGGATCCATCTTTAAACATCCTTGAGAAATAACAAAACCAAGTCTGTTTTCAAGAACTCACATTTTTCAAGGTTGATCTTGAGTTGAGCCTCCTTCAACTTCTTCAAGACCATCTCCACATCCTTGAGGTGTTCCTCCTTGGACTTGCTAAAGATCAAAATGTCATCAAGATACACAATACAAATCTACCAATAAACTCAACTAAGACTTCATTCATGAGCCTTTGGAAGGTACTAGGTGCATTGGTGAGGCCAAATGGCATCACCAACCACTCATATAGGCCTGAATTGGTTCTAAAGGTTGTCTTCCATTCATCACCAGGTTTGATTCTTATCTGATGATAACCAGACTTCAAGTCCACCTTTGTGAAGTAGCTTTCTCCACCTAGATTTTCCAATAGGTCCTCAATCCTTGGCATGGGAAACCGGTACCTTATAGTGATCTTATTGATTGTTGTTGAGTCAGTGCACATTCTCCATTTTCCTCCTTTTTTAGGTACTAACACAGTAGGAATAACACATGGTCTCAAACTCTTCTTGATAAACCCTTTGTCTAAGAGTTTATTGCACTTGTTTGAGGATCTGTTCATTTTTACTAGGTGTCATTTTATAGGCAGCTTTGTTAGGTAGATTTGCCCCTAGTATCAAGTCTATTTGATGGTTTACATCTGTCATTGGAGGAAAAGAATAAGACATGACATCTCCTATAACTTCTACATATTGCTTTAGTAGACCTTGCACCTCTTGAGGCACTTCACTCATTGGATCTACCTTTGCTTCCTCTTTAGGCTTCAACACTATAGAATGACCCTGATGGCCTTCTTGCTTTAACACCTTAAGGAACTCTTTACCTCTCATCGACATCACACTTGATCCTATTTTCTTTTCTTCCTTTGGATCAGGTAATGGACCCATCTGATATTTATTACCATTCTTGGTGATGAGATAGTTGTTCTTTTCTCTATCATGACTAGCTCTCACATCATATTGCCATGGACGACCCAACAGCAAATGAAAAGCATCCATAGGAAATATGTCACATAGTAATTTGTCTTTATACTCACCAATTTTAAAGTCCACCCATGCTTGTTCATCAATTAAGACATGTTGACCTCGGTTGAGCCATGATACCTTGTAAGGAGTGAGGTGAGGCAATCTTTTCAGTTTGAGTTTATCCACCATTTCAATTGAGACAATGTTCTCAGTGGAACTTGAATCCACAATCACCTTACAAATTTTCCCATGTGACTTACAAGTGGTCCTAAATAAACTTTTCCTCTATGGTGGCTCTTGAGCTTGGGGTATCTTGAGCATTGTTCTTCTCATCATTAAGTTTTCTCCATCTATCACTGGCCCTACCTTGCTGATTGGAGAGGTCTCACTTTGAGTGTCCTCCTCTTGCACTAATTGAGTCCTTCTTTCACCCATGTATGAGTTTGATGAACTTGAGGCTTTTCCCGGGCACCTACTCATGGCATGACCAACTTGGTTGCAGTGGTAGCACCTACTGGTGAAGACTGTATTTCCTCTTCTTGAGTTTCCAAACATGCCCCTAAAATTGCTCCTTCCTCTAAAGGATCCTCTAAATGTTCCTCTTTGTGAGTCCCCACTACCTTCTTGGCTTTGTTGCTCTTCATTTCTTGATGTATTCTTCCCTCTATCAAAGGTTCCTCTACCTCTGAAGTTTTTACCATCTTTATGTTAATGATTTTTCTCACTTCTCCTCTTGATCTTCTCCTTTTCCCTTAATGCCAACTGAAAACACTTGTGAACAGTGTTTGGTGTGAGGATACTTATCTCATCTTGTATGTTTTGTCTAAGGCCATTCATGTACCTAGCCAATTTCTCCATTTCATTCTCATGCTTCCTAGCCCTCAAACTGAGTTTGTGGAATTCCTAGGTGTATGCATTGACATCTAACTCCCTTTGTTTCAAATTTTGCAGTCTCTTGTGGATTTGAACTTCATAATCTCATGGTAGGAATTGATCCTTAAGTCTTATCTTCATATTCTCCCATGAAGTTATCTTCTTCTTCTTACCTTCTTGTATCCTTTCTTCTTGCATCATATTCCACCAAACTAATGTTGATCCTCTCTATCTTGATTTGGCCACATTTACTCTTTTCTCCTCCGCTACCTCCTTATAATCAAAATGATTATTTAGGGCCTCTATCCAATCTAGAAACTCTTCTCCATCGATATTTTCTCCATAGGTGGGTAATCCATCTAAGTTATCTTTGGAGATGGATTTGACTGCATCCAAGAATATTTTTTGGTCTTGAGGCATTGCTACTACTTCTTGTTCCTCTCCATCTTCCACTTATTCATCTGTCTCATCTCCCCATTCTGTCTTAACCTTCCCCTTCTCCTTCTTAACATCTATGGTTCCTTTACTTCCTTCCGCATCCTTCAATCCTTCTATCATCTCTGCCACCATCTGTCGAATGGCTTATGGAGTCATTGCCTTTGAAGGCATTGAACTTTCTTCCAATTCTTCACAACTTGACATACAACAAATATTTCAAAGAATGGCTCTAATACCACTATGATGCAGAGAGTCTTGGAGATTGATCCAGTTCACCTTCTTGAGTGACTTGTCTTACTCAACCCTTCAACTACTCAAGCCCATCCAACAGGGGTTTTTCTATTGAGACCTCCAAGGTCTAAACCACTTTGGCTTGCTTCCAAGATATAGCCACTGGTCTTAGACAATCAACTCCTATTGAGGTTGCCACCTCAAGCTCTACACACCAATCCTAACGCTCCAACAACTCCTGCAGGGATCACAACACACCAACCTCATTCAATGGACTCAAAATACATCTACATAGTATCTTTGAAGTATTTTGAGGCTTTTAGCATCTTCAAACCCATTGCCATGGGTTCCTAGTCTTTCTTTGTCTCTACCAAGCTCAAATAGGCCTAATTCAATTAGCTTTTCCTTGGCAGTTTTAAGGACTTAGTTTGAAAACTTCCCAAACAAGGCTGCAAATAAATTATAGTTTTGGATACCCTTTTCAGGGTTACAAACAATATTTCAAATCTACACCTAGGTTCTCCATACACATATGGGAACCAAATTTGTCCTAATTTCAAGGGTTTTGGTCTACCTGGGTGACTTGGAAAGTTGTGCTTCAAAAACTTCACCAGTCAAACTATCTACTCAAAAAAATTTAGGATTATTGAAGGGCACTCAGAGGGATTTCCAACCATGTGATGTTTTATCTTCCACCAATCCACATGTGCTTAGAATTTGCACATCTTCTGTTGTCCTAACTCACCAACTCCCAGTGATGAGTCTAGGGTTTGATTGTAGCTCCTCCACCAAGGCTTGCAAAACAAAAAAACCTACTGTAAACTTATGTATCTACCCTAACTTATAATTCTACTTGATTTCAATAGGTACCATCAATGGATGCTCAGGTTAGAGCCATTTTACTCCTAAACCCTACTATTCAAGGGTTTTACACCTAGTTACAAAGGATGGATGATATCTCTGCAACTAAAGACAATCAATACTGCTAATCAAACTTATTGGAAACTAAATTCAATTAAATCTCATGCCTTGCAATGAGATCCTTCTGTCAAGTTTGTACTGGACCGTACCAAAGCAACAAAAATGAAGAAAACTGTCAAAACGGTGAACAAAACAAGATTTCTTGAAAGCACAAAACTTGTTCTTGCATTCCAGATTCTCCAACTTGTACAATGAAGTATATTTTGGCTTATATGCTGATGGTTTAGTTGGTTGAACCAACTTTTCAATGCCAATCATAAAAAATGCAACTTTTGCAAAAAGTTGCTTAGCAACATTTACATCTTTTGACACCTGAGATGCAACTTTTCATTCTAGTCATTCCAAGGCTCTTGAAAGCCCTCAAGCATCCTAGAAGACCTAAACACAATTTAATAGACCCCTATTACATGAGAACAATGATTTGGAGTACTACTCCTTTGATTTATCTTAGCATTTCAACTTCTTAGGTTGTCAGCATCCTGAACACAAATGACACAACCCAAAATTTGGACAACTCAACCATGGCTCTATTGAGTCCCAAATGGTTGGTCCATTATTACATCATAAAAGACAATACACAAAACTTAGAAGAAAAACAAAATTGCATGCTTGGAGTGTTAGGTACCCTGCACCGCCTTATATCAATTATGAGCCATGGATGGATGATGCATGAACATTACTATATATTATGTAGAGTAAATATCTCATTGGTCATACTCCATACATTATTGAGCAGTAGTTGATGAGTCACATTTTGAGACAGTTTGGTATCTTTCAGCACATGCCTACTTGTGTCACTATATATGCATGAAGGTACAAGGATAGGCAAGATTGGGGACCTTCTTTGTCTTTTGAGATAGCACTTGTAGAGTTTTTGGCTACTCCTAGGGTAGCTTATGATTTGAGATTACACATTCTAGATCCTGGGGTGGCTGCAGATTATGCTCAGTACATGCTTGCACACCCTTTTCCTCAGATGATTGATCTAGTAGACCCTCCTCCCAGCTCAGGAGTGAGGAGGATGATTAAGATGATTCCATCATTAGGAGATGGAGATGAGAGCTTAGAGATTCTCAAGAGGCCGAAGATGAGGGAGATGAGGGAGGATATGGAGGCGGAGCCGGTAAGAGACCTAGACGGAGAGGAGGTCGATTGAGAGTCCATGGAGGACCTTTTTGATCAATTGGAAGGAGTGGGAGACCACTTCCCATGGGTGGGAGAGATGTAAGATGGATTGGGATGGACACTGGCAGGACATGTATGAGATCAGTGAGAGGATTACCCTCTATAGGAAGAGGCAAGAACATTGGACTGGATGGGGGTTGCAGGAGAGGCATTGATTTGGTCAGATTCAACTAGAACCTAAGGTTATTGTAGCTCACGGTGGAGGGGAGGAGGATTCAAAGGATCATGTTCCTCTCATTAGACGATAGGTTCTGAGATCTACTCGGGATGAGATTTTAGCAGGTGGACAGGGAGGTGGAGATGAGGGGATTTAGGGTCATGTTCCTCAGTAGGATATGTCAGAGTAGGATACCTTGGAGAGTCTTAGAGCATAGATAGATCAACTTAGAGAATAGGTGCAGAAACTCATGACAGAGAGAGACAGGGCTGTGAGGAGACAACATGATACTCAGGGTCTTCTTGATCACATTCAACAGGTTGGATCTGACACTCTCTCAGCTGATACCGTCAGAGAACTATTTTGGGCCAGGAAGGAGACAACACACTGGCGCCGATTATATGAGGATTTAGTTGCAAAGAGACAAAGGGAAGGTAGCTATCATACTATTGTGAGGATGGATACTAGTAGTGATGGAGTCATGAGACCTCCTCAGAGGAGTGGTGATTGTGTGGGACAGGCATCTGGAGGATCTTCTCACCCACAACCAAAGAGGTGGACAAAGTCGGGTTTTAGTGGCACAAGACAACCTTGACTTGATTTATATTGATGAGGCACTTGTATTTTTTATTTGATATCATTGTATACTTGGACTTTTTATTGTTTTATAATAATCTATATGTAGACATGGACTCTATATGATGATCTTTTATTATGCATGTTACTCTATATGATGATGATCTATATGAATTAATTATATGGATGATGTTATGATGATCTTTTGGTTTCCTTTATTTTCATGATGATGATGCTCTATATGATGCAATGATGATGAAATGAAAAATGCTTTTGATTATTTATTTTGATGATCATGGATGTAAATGAAAATGATCACTAACTTAAGTGATGTGCTTTACTTAAATGATGCAAATGCAATGATCTATATGGGAATGCTTCTAATGATTTTGAAATATAAATGATCGATATGAAATGTTTTTGATTTTTATATGTAATTCTTATAATGATTATGAATCTAAGTGCAAAGATGCAACTAAATGATCTTAATGGATAAAAAGAACTACAATGATAATGATCCTAATGTAAATAATAATGATGATATACTACATGATTATGAAATGCACTTAATGGAATGAAAACTAATGCAACGATTGAAATGCAACTAAATGAAATGAATGATAATAATTTAAATGATTCTAAAGATAAATGAACCTATAATGATCAAATGCAATTTTTTTTGTTTGTCCAAGTATACTCAATCTTTATTTATGACCGTTTATTTCTTAATGAAATGACATGCTTATAATGAAATTGAAAATGAATGCTTATAATGCAGATGAATTAATGAGCTAATCTAAAAAAATGATCTAACTAAAATGATACTTCCATTATTCATATGTTGTCTTTTAATAGTGCTTGATTTCATCATTGAGCTTTAAAATGTTGTAAGAAAATACAAGCAACTTGACATAATGATCCAAGTTGAACTGATTATTTCTTACATGGATTTTGATATAGAAAGTTTATACAAGCAACTTAATATAATGAATCAATTTGACCTGGGTATTTCTTGCAGAATAGACAAGGATTATCCCCTTTCATGCATGACTCAAAACGTCTTCCTTGATCTTTTACCGATCATATCCTTAGACAAGTACATACCTTAAAAAGAGATAAATCATAGACAACAATGAAAGAAAATAATCATGCCCCATCATAGCTTCTCTAGTCATGGACATCCTTGAGTCACATAGAGTACATGATTAGAAATAAAATCAAGATATAAACACCAAATCTTGTATGTCATTCACATGCTCTCATGCTAATTAATTGATATAATCATCTTGATGAATGATCATTGATAATCTTTCATTACTTGTTGGTTGAATCTTTGTTTTCTGAGTTTCATGATTCAATTGTTATAAAATGGCTTGATCTTTGTTGCTTTGTTGCTCGTTATTTGTTTCAAAACCCTAGGTATTTTTTGGTTTTTCTAAGTTTTCCAAATGTTTTGGATTTTCAAAGATTTAACAGATCATCTTAGCAAAAGGAATTAGGATTTTGCCCCTAGTAGAAACACCACTTTATTATGGATGTATGAATTGATCAAAATCCAAACTATGGTGGTATACAAATGCAGATTGATTGATTTTGAGAAAATCTAAGATAATGACTATGATAAGTATGTCAAATATTGATAACTATTGGTAAGCTGCATATTTCTTGCTTAATGGTTCAAAGCAATGGATGCGAAAGATGAAATTGATGAGCTAGGATAGACGGAAGCGATAAATGTGATAGGATGGAGTGGATAGGTGTGCAAAGCAATCTCATAGATGGAAGAACTCACTTTTTAGATAGCGCTTGTTTACTAGGTCTTCATTGTCTAAATTTATTGCATTTTTTTCATATTTTGATTTTTTTTCTCTGTTTTATGCTTTTTAGGGATTTTTTGCTTTTATGTTTTTTACTGATTTCTTCAGGACTTTATATGCTTTTTATTGATTTTTTTTTAGGACTTTATATCTCAAGCATAGAATTTATTGAGATGGATGGAATTGATAGGTTCATCAAACCAATCACCTTCAGGAGTAGATAACTTGTATGCTTCTAAGCCATATGCTGCTACTATGACAAAAGGACCTAACCAATTTGGTTCAAATTTACCCTTCTTTTCTTGGTGTTTCTGATTTATCGGATTCTCCCTTAGAACTATATCTCCAATCTAAAAAATGTGTGGCTTGACTCTGTGATTATAACTTCTTACCATTCTCTTTTGATATGCCTTCAAATGATCTATTGCACTTTGATGACGTTCTTGAATCAGCTCAAGTTCTTGAAGTCTAGAGACTAGTTCTTCTTCTTCTGGTATAAGACCTTTCAAGGAAACTCATAGAGAAGGTATCTCTACTTCTACTGGTAATATGGCTTATGATCCATAGACTAAGAAATATGGAGTTTTCCCCATTTGTGTATGGATGTTGGTTCGGTATGCCCAAAGAGCAGGATTTAGCTGAATGTGCCAGTCTTTTCTAGCTTTATTGACTGTTTTCTTCAATATTTTCAAGATAACCTTGTTTGATGCCTCAACTTGACCATTTTCTTGTGGATAATATGGTGTAGAAAACCTTTGTTGGATATGGAATCACTCACATAGTTCCTTCACATCTTGATTCTTAAATGGTCATCCATTATCAGTGATAATGGTCATAGGAACCCCATAGCGACAGATTATATAATTCAAGATGAATGATGATATTTATTTTCCTGACACCTTTGTCAAAGGTACTGCTTCAATCCATTTAGTGAAATATTTCGTAGCAGTTAGAATGAACTTATGTCCATTAGAGGATGAAGGATTTATCTTACCTACCAAATCAAGGCCCCATTGAGAAAATGGCCATGATCCGTGCCATAGGATGTAATTCTTGTGTTGGTGCATGGATAAGATTCCCATGGATTTGGTATTGTTTGCATTTCTTGGCATATGTGAATGAATCTCTCTCCATAGTAGGCCAATAGTAACCCATAAAAAGAAGTTTATTAGCCAATGTTAATCCACTTGAGTGTGTGCCAAAAATACCTACGTGAACTTTGTTAAAAAATTTCTCAGATTCTTCTTGTTCAAGACATCTCAATAAAGTGCTATCTAGACCTCACCTATATAAGGTATCAACAATAATAGTATAGCGAGATGATTGATGGATAAAATTTCTTCTCTGATTGCTGGATAGGTCAGGAGGAAGGATATTCTCTTTTAAGTATTGATAAGTTTGGCCGTATAAGGATTCATTGGTTCCAGATATATGGAAAATCATGTAGGTATGCTAGGATTCAATGGTAGGGGTTAAGATATCTTCCACCAAGAATTCGTAACTTTTTTAATTCTCTTGATTCTGCAAGAGAGATGCTATTGTAGCCATTACATTTGTTGCTTTATTCTCATTTCTTGGGATCTGAGTGAATGATACTTCTTCAAAGTGTTCTTTAAACTCTTCTACCAACTGTTTGTAGGGCATGAGCTTGTCATCCTTAGTTGGATAATCATCATTTATCTAGTTGATGATAAGCTATGAATCACCATAGACATGTAATTCCTTGATATTCCATTCCATAGCCATTTTGAGCCCAATAATCAATGCTTCATATTCTGCAGTATTATTTATGCATGGAAACTGTAGTTTATATGATTTTGGAATTGTGTGTCCCTGAGGTGTGATGAACAAAATTCCCGCACCTGGTCCATATTGTGTATAGGAACCATCAAAGTACAACTCCCAAAATTTTGTACTTATTGTCAGAATGTCTACATCAAAAAATTCAATGTGCAACGGTATGCCATCTTGTAAGGGTGCTTCAGCTAATTGATTAGCAATGACTTGTCCTTTGATAGGTTTTCAATCAACATATTCTATATCAAAATCACTTAGTACCATAACCCATTTTTCCAATCTTCCTATCAAAGTTGACTTGCTTAGCAAATAATTTAGTGGGTCTATCTTTGCTATCAGTTTCATAGAATGAGTTAGCATATAATGTCACAGTTTCTGAGCTGCAAATACAACTGCTAGGCATGTCTTCTCTACTATTGTATAGTTCAATTCATAGCTGACAAGTATTCTACTAATGTAATAGACTGCTCTTTCTTTACCTTCTTCATCATACTATGCTAAAAGAGCTCCTAATGATACATTTGTCATTGAGATATAAAGTAACAATGGTTTCCCTTTGATTGGTGATACAAGTAATGGAGGATTCATGAGATATTTTTTGATTTGCATAAAAGATTCTTCACACTTTTGATCCCATTTGAATGGAACATTCTTATGTAAGAGATGAGTGAATGGATGACATCTATCTCATAATTGAGAGACAAATCTTCTAATTGCTTGCAATCTTCCTTGTAAAGAACACAATTGACTTATGTTCCTAGATGACTCCATTTCCATGATAGCTTTGACCTTTTCTGGATCTACTTCAATTCCATGAGCTGATATAATGTACCCAATAAGTTTTCCAGAGGTTACTCCAAATGCACATTTATTTGGATTTAATCTTGGGATATCTTTCAAGCCTATCAAAGATCTTGCCTAAGATGTTCAAATATTATTTTCTTGTATGAGATTTTGCAAGTATATCATCCACATAATCTTCCATAAATGTATGCATCATATCATGAAAAATTATTGTCATAGCTCTTTGATAAGTTGCTTCTGCATTCTTAAGCCCAAATGGCATAACATTCCAATAGTAAGTACCCCATGCACAAGTGAATGTTTTCATTTCTTGATCTTCAGGGGCAATTCTTATTTAATTATATCTTGAGAATCCATTCATTAATGAAAACATCTCATGTCCTACTGATAAGTTCACAATTATATCAATGTTGGGTAGTGGGAAATCATATTTGGGACATGCCTTGTTCAAATCTCTAAAATTGGTGTAGACTTATGCTTTTATTTGGATTTGACACTGGCATAATGCTTGAAACCCATTCTGGATAGGCAATAGGTCTTATGAAACCCACATGCAATAGTTTCTTTAGCTCATCTTTTACAAGGAGAGCGATGTGTGGATGCATCTTCCTTATCTTTTGTTTAACCATTTTTTCTTTTAGATCCACATTGAGATGATGCATGATAAGAGCTGGATCAAGACGTGGCATATCTACGTAGGACCAAGCAAAATTTATCTATCTTTGTCTAAAGAATCTTATGTATTCTTTCCTCTCTTCATCTGATAATGAAGCAGCAAAATGAAGTATCTTGGGATCCTTTGGTGTGCCAATGTTTATTACTTCTATTGGCTCTATTAGAATAGTAGATCTCTCCTGAAAAATATGCAGGGAGGATGTCAAATTTTCCATCTTCTGGTGCCTCAAAGAGATTTTCACCATCAGATACGTCCTTTATTTTTCCTCTTGATTAATCTAGTGCTGCCATGAAATGGTTTTCAACACTAGGTCTTTTTCCTTGTTTTGTTTCAATTTTGTGACTGGAAATTTTAGCATTCTCTTGACTGCAAGCAATGTTACTTGATTCCACGATGGAAGATATCTTAGGTGTTATGGGTTCCACAACATTAAGATCCACAACTAAGTCATGGTCATTGGAAAAGACATCCAATTTAGGGTTTTCTAGGTTATCCCAATCAATTAGTTCTGGATGAAGAAGGGGTAAGTCATAGTCATAGTCATTGTTAGGTGCTTCAAGGTTCATGACATAATATTCATAATTTGGCATAGAGTAGGTAATGTCATAGATAGAATGCTCTTGAGGATAGTCTCTCCCAAGTGCTCTCCAATTAGTTCTAACAAAATCAGTATTAGTATTTTGTGGTTCACACTCAAGTGACTCTTCATCTGACGTTTGTCCCTCAAATGAATAGATTATATCAACACACACATCTTTAACACTGCAAGTTCCTTCTTGATTAATTTAAATAGATTCATTTGTATTTAGAAGTTGACACACTTGTGTACATGATATAAAGGATTCTTGTGTACTAATAGTCAATCCTACTTGACTATCTATTAGTTCTTCCATGGTTCTTCCATACCCTAGTACATATTTCTCATCATTTGATATAAATATGATATTTCCTGATGCGTGATCAATATCTATTTGTGTTTCATGTGGTGTTACTTCTTGTTCTTTTTCATCCTTTTTCTTTTGTTGTCTTGTATATGCCTCTTTTCTTTGGATTCTGATTTCTTCTTGTCTTCTTTCTAACTTTATCCTTTGTTTTGTAAAAGACAAGTCTTCATTTATGATAGTTGCTTTCTCTTCATTCTTTTCTTCACTTGATACACTAGATGATACATCTAGATCCCATTCATAGTCATTTGAATCTGTCTCTGAACCATTGTCTAGGATTACACCACTATACCATATAGGAATATTGTATGGTGCAAATAGTTCTCTGATTTCAGCCATCTCTTCTTTCACTACTTTTGGAATATCTTGCTTAGATTTAGCACTTTCTCGTATTCCTTGAACTTGTTTACAAGATTCTTCTTCTCTTTTGATTGCAAGTTCTTCTTGTTGTTTCTCATATTCTGCTTGTTTTTTCTTATTGGTTGCTATTTCTGCTGCTTGGTGTAGCTTTTCTTGCCATCGTTCTTCTTTAGGGTCTTCTTTCATTCTCCACTTTGGCTGTTGATAATTATGTTACTTTTGATTTGATTTTGGATATCCAAGTCCCAATTTATCTTCTTTAGATTGTGAGTGAGGACAAATAGGTTCTGAAATACCTTCTTGTCTCTTACCAATTGGTCCCTTTCCTTCATATCCCATTTTTTGCATGATCTTATAGCCATTGCCATATTTCTCTATGGGAATATTGACTTCTGCACCTGTTGCTATAGTTTCATTTTCATCTTTGTACAACCAACCAAGAATGTCCTTGTTTTTAGTTTTTTCTCCAAGTGTTCCAACTCTAACAAATGCTCCATTAAACATTTCTTTTGATTTTTTTGAGATCTGTGGTTGAACGTCTGTAGGCTTTCCATACGATTTAGGTGAAAGTGGCAAGTCATGTAAAGAATATTTTCCAATTCCTTTGTCATTTAATTTGAGTTTTTTCTCGAAGGTTTCCAATAACTTTTCTTGAATTTTTTTGGTAGGATATACTGATTCTTTGTTATGTGGAACTCTTATATCTTGTGTTGGCTTTAGATTACTGCAATATTGGCTAGAGTCTGCAATTATAGTGACCTCTTGTCCGTCATGAGGAAACTTTACACATTGGTGATATGTAGAAGGAGCTTCTTGCATGTTGTGAATCCATGGTCTTCCTAGAAGACTGTTATAAGAGAGATTCAAATCTAAAACCTGACATAATGTATTCCTTTCCATAGGTCCTATTTGTTAGGATAACTGGTGAACAATTGAGAGGGGGGATGAATCAGTTGTTAAAATATTATAACTTTTAATCCACAATACAACCTTAAACAAATCAAGTACCAGTAAAGCACAAACAAATGCCGATAGAAATAGATACCGGTAAATAATACAACTTAGCAATTAACCAAATAATCAATGCAAAGAAATCATACCACATAACACCATGATTTGTACATGGAAAAACTAGAAAGGGAAAAACCATGGTGGGAAGCCTACCCACAGTCAGATGATACTTTTGTAGAAAGTATGTGTTACAATGAGGGGCTTGCACTTGCAGGAAGGCACACTGCCTAGAGCGTACTGCTCACTACAAAAGAGTCTCACTAACTACAAAGAGGCTACAACCTTCTCAAGATAAATGGACAACAATCCAATAGTGTGAACTACTGGAAATAGCATCTACTATGCCTAATTACAGTCCCCGTTAAGCTCAATGCCGAAGGACTAAATCCTCTTCTAAAACCAATCTGATCACCAATGATTGATTAACTCCTTTGCCTAAATGATATTACAATATTCACACATTACATTCCTTGACCATGACCTTTCCAATAACCATGATATTTTACAAAGAGTTTCTACCTCTTATTTATACAAACCCTAAGACCTAAACCAATTAGGTCAGCCACCTAAAGATATTGCAATAATATCATTACATAAGTCCTTATTACAATGATATGCCATGTTGGCTTAAGACCAAAACAATAATAACAAATCCATAAAACATCTTGAATCATCTAGGTAATGTGTAGAGTATACGCTAAAATGATACCACTCCATAAACTAGATAGGTACTAGACCTATTTTGGGTCCACCATGCCAAAGCAATGCCTTCAAGCAATTTAAGCACGATCAACAAACATCTTCAACAGCCTGAAATCCTCGAAGAAGCTGCAGCAACACCAATTGTGCACCTGTTACGATTCCTCAATGAAAGCTTTGCTGGTAAAGCCTTAAACCAGTGTCGGTAAGGGTTTACTAGTGTGTATGATAGCATCCAATTATCAAGCCAATACCAACTGACCAAAACATGCTTATGGAGCATATAACACATAAAATCCAATACACGTTACTAACCCAAACATGTCGGAAGTGCCAACCAGATAATCTCTTCTGCCAGTAACACTAGATCTTATACTAGTAACCTATCTGCCAGTAACCATCCATATCAGCCAATGTAAATTTGTCTGCCAGTAACAGCTAGTGTTGACATCAATGACAAAACATCAATGCCACACATAATCAATTCACTCGTAATGCCAACAATCTACCCCTTTGGCATTGATGGCAACACTAGATGTGAAAAACATCTAAGTACCAAAAAATGCCAAACAAGTCTCCCCCTATGGAATACAACCAACAATCAATAGCTCTCCCCCAGTGAATGATATCTCTAGAAGGCTTTGAAAAATCTCTCCCCAATGTATACAAATTTTCTTTTATTTTCACATCAATACCTCTCCCTCTTTGACATCAATGCCAGAAACCTAACAAAAATATCAAAGTAATGATATAAACCTCTGAATCTCAAAGCTTAGTCCCCCTGAGTAGTAGCACCATTCATTAGTGCCAAAATGGATAATGTTCCAAATAATGTATACCAGACAGATGACAAACTTCATCAATCAAGTCTCTGCCAGAGGGGCAGAAACCCCTAACCTGTCTCTCAAGTATAGAAATGATTCCTTAGACAGCGGTTTAGTGAATATGTCTGCAATATGTTCATTAGTTCTCACATAAACCAATTTGAATTCCTTTTCTTCTACCTTGTCCTTTAGAAAGTTATACTTTATTGAAATATGCTTAGTCTTAGAGTGAAATACCAGATTCTTGGACATGTCAAAAGCTACAGAGTTATCACAGTAGATAACTACCAGTTCACTACAATTTATCTTGACATCCTTCAACATTTGCTTCATCCACAAAACTTGAGTGCAATTAGTTGCTGCTGCAACATACTCAGCTTCTGCAGTAGATAAAGAAATGCATGATTTTTTTTGCTTATCCATGAAACCAGTTTCTTTCCAAGAAAGAAAGCTCCACCAGAAGTGTTTTTTCTTGTCATCAGTGTTTATGGTGAAAATGGATAACAATATTAACAATATTGAAAGACTAAATGAATCCAACCACAAAACCCTAGCCTAACAATCAACAAAGATCCACCATAACATATGAAGATTACCTAAGACAATGCCAAATAAAACAAAATCACAAAGATTATACCATCACATGTCCAATAGGGTTTTGATCTCCATTCTTCCTATCTCCATTGATCTTGCTTGATATATTTGCTCTCAGATTTTTGTATGCACAAGAGCTCAACAAAGAACGGAATGTGGTTGCAAGTAGGATCGTAGTGTAGTCAATTGATCAAGTAGTTAGGCTGAGTGATTAGAATGCATAGAATCATTAGGGTTTGATAATGAAGAAAACATCTTCTTAAATAGAAGACACAATATGAAATGGAGGGTTAAGATTGAGAGGTGTAAAAGGAGGTCGGCTAGGATTAGAGGGTAGGTAAAAGAAATACCAAAATAATGAAAGAGGTAGGTAGTGTATGAATTAAGAGATGAATGACATGTGTCATGTGTAGAAAAAGATAATGAATTAATTAAATAAATAAAGATTTATTTAATTAATAGTAGAAGTGGAATAATTAAATAAATAAAATATTTATTTAATTTAGAAAAGGGTAATTTAAATAAATAAATGTATTTATTTAAATGAGAAATAAGGCTAGAAGAGGATAAATGAATTAATTAAATAAATAAAAATTTATTTAATTAATAGAAGAATTAGGCTTAGATAATTAAATAAATAAAATATTTATTTAATTAGACTGGACAATTTTAGGTGTCTACATTTTGCCCCTCTTTGAGACAATGCGGCTTGTCACGTTGTTTCAAAGAAGATAAGATGAACTGATACAAAGTTGCCCCAGAATGGGAATGATATGCCCCCTCGAGAGATTGGATGAAAATGTCTGAAAAGATTGCAGACAATCTCTCGATAAGAAAGAAAGGCTAGAATGGATAGACCGGATAAAGTGACAGAGTCACAGGATGAAGAAGACTGACTCGGGAAAAGAAGGCGAGGGCTAGGGTAGGCTATAAGATAGACCACGGGCAAAAGACATCCTTATTGTCATCTACACCTTCACGAGATCATAGTGCAGAGCGAGAAAAAGAGCAGCAGCAGTCAGCAGCGATGGCTTTCGTACACAGATTCGACTGCGTTCGCCGATTCCAGAGGCCAGCAGAGGCAGGAGAGCCGATAAGTACCACCAAATCTCCTCGTACTTTCACGCATTTCAATTTTTGTCATTAATGCTCAGTAGGTAGCAATAAATGCGCTAGGAATAGGACTTTAAAAAAATACAAAAACGTAGAACCACGTCTGTGTCGGTGCCAGGCGCGTCTGTGTCCAACAGGTGCGTCTGTGTCGGTTCCAGGCGCGTTTACGTCTGGGACCGCGTTTGTGCTTGATGCGGGCGCGTCTGTGCATTTCAGACGCGTTTGCGTCCTATAGGGGCGCTTAGGTTCCGAAGTTGCGTTTGTGCATGATGTAAGCACATTTATGTTCAGAAAGTGCGTCTGTGTTGCAGAAGCGCGTTTGTGCAGTCAAGAAGCGCGTTTATGAGTTTAAAGCGCGTTTATGTCTTAAAATGTATGGTTTCAGTCTTCTAGGTCAAATCGGCAGTTCTGTGAGGAACATACGCTGTCGATTGGATAAGCTGTTGAGAGGATACACTCAAACAGGTCCTCTAGGAAGACTAGGATAGATCAAGGCACTTTGTGATGAACAGGGAGTACCAAGATAGAGTACTTTGTGATGAACAGGGAGTACCCAGAGTGTGAGCAGCACTTTGTGATGAACAAGGAGTGCTAAATGTGAGTAACACTTTGTGATGAACAGGGAATGTCACACACGTAGTACTTTGTGATGAACAGGGAGCACTACTAGGATAGATAGCAAGTAGCATTTTGTAATAAACAGTGAATGCCATGATAACTGACATGATTGATTTGTTTAACTGCAGGAGTATCTGCCGATGCTAGAGTCACAGGAGAGATTCCTGTCTACACAGAGGTTGCGACTAGAGTTGTCATTTGAGGACAGAGCTGCGATTGAGGAGATGGGCCTCAGACATGTACTGTATGTGCCTGAGTTTCAGGCAAACATGGGTTTGCTGACTGCACTGGCGGAGAGATGGCACTCCGAGACTTGCACTTTTCACTTGCCGATGGGGGAGATGACAGTGACCCTCAAGGATGTATACAGGATTTTGCACATACCGATCGATGGAGAGCTAATCCCATACGATCGAGATGGAGACAGAGAGGCGCTGAGATGGGTATTTCAGGATCCCGGGCTAGAGATGAGAGCAGGGCACGTGGCATGGGATACCATGACTGTGACAGGACTAGCTTTGCCAGCTGTGATCGGAGGAGCCATTAGTGGGTTCCTGTGTCCGGACAGGGTGACATGGGGGTTGGCAGTGGGCTGGGGAGGAGCACTAGAGATATTGGTGACTGAGCACACCAGGTATGCATGGGGTCCATGTGTCTTGGCACATCTGTATTATGAGCTTCACCAGTTCATCTATCATGGATCAGTTGGCTTGGGTTGCGGAGTGACACTACTACAGGTGTGGGCATATGAGCATCTGCCAATCACATGACCTATACACTTCAGGGGCAGAGGGCATGGACGGAGCTTTGTACACCTATATGATATGATCACCTCATAGCCTCGGATTGGCAGGTTAGAGCACTAGAGGAGTGTGATATATGACATTGATATGGTCATCTGGAGGCCGTACCTGGGGTGCGAGGAGTGGGAGGATGACGTAGTGGAGCTGCCGTATACATTCAGGAGCAGATATCTGATTGGGCGGACGCCTTACATACTGGAGAGACAGGTCGTGGATAGGGTTGGCAGGCAGTTTGGCAGGATCCAGAGGATGCCACGAGGCTCGGGTATGTATGCCCGTACGGTCAGGGATCAGGCACAGTTTGAGCCATTGTTATCATATGATCAGGCTGTCACACAGCTGACAGAGATGATACCCCTACCCTGGGATATGTGGCCGGAGGTTGAGGATGCAGGCATGGATGCAGAGTACTCCGCGTATTGGGCAGAGCATCCGTTTCCACGGTTGACAGATCCGGGAGAGCTGCTGGAGGGAGAGGTTGGAGGGGATGATGATGATGATGGTGGAGGAGATGGAGGTAAGGGCCGATGGAGGCGAAGAGGAGTAGTGGGGGAGAGGAGGGTAGCACCTCAGAGGGAGGGAGGACAGGAGGGACCAGCCCAGGTGGTGGTGAGGGGTCGCGGTGGAGTGCCCCTGCAGGTACCAGCAGCACAGGGTCCTAGAGCACAAGGACCGAGACAGAGACAGGTGCAGGGACAGGTGCCAGTACAGGCACCAGGACAGAGACAGGTGCAGGTACCCAGGCATGCAAGAGACAGGTACCTATTCAGGCACCGAGATAGGTACAGAGGGAGGCACAGGTACAGGCACCCGCAGAGGGAGAGCCACAGGAAGAGGCTGAGGGTGGGGATCTCGAGGAGGATGAGCTGCTAGAGCTGAGGGAGATTTGCCAGGGCTAGGCAGACGAGATCCAGGAGTTGGAGAGGGAGAGGGATCGCCTCAGGATCAGGCTCAGGGACACTGAGCGGGAGAGGGACCAGGCTATCCAGCGATATACTGAGGCTGAGATAGCTCTGAGGGCAGGGAGGCAAGCGGCAGAGGACGTAGGGGCAGGCTACGCATATGTCTTGCGAGCCGGAGAGGAGATTGGTTACTGGAGGGACCTCTACTATGGTGCAGTGCCAGCGGATCAGCAGGCGAGGAGCTTCCATAGACCATCGCGGACAGCGACGGCTACGGGAGGGAGTCGGAGGAGGCAGGCATCTAGTGGTGGGGTCATGGGTCCTCCACCACCACCAGACAGGCAGGGTGATCCTGGAGCGGGTCCTTCTACAGCTCAGCGTCCGTCGAGGCCAGGCGGCTCCGAGGGAGGGAGTTCATCATAGCCATAGAGGGCTCCCCTTTATATTAGTATATGTACCATTTTTGTATTGTAGACACCTGCGGGTGATTTTGTAGCCATACGATTCTTTTGACATCATTGTATCATGACACATTTGATTATATATGAGAGATGATTCACCATTTTTGCGGTAGCTATATGCATGTGTACCTTATGTGATGAGATGTTCTTATGTGATGTTTGTTTTATGATATGGATGCTTATATGATGCAATGCAATATTTTTGTTCTTTTATGTTTTATATGGGATGCATGATGCAAATGTGAATGTATGTAATGCAACTGAATATGATAATGCAAATGATTATTTACATGATGGAAATGTAAGATGTGCTAATATGTGTTGTATGCAGGATGTGATGCAGTTGTGATATGTATATGTATGTATGAAATGCTTATATGTGGTGATGCAGGTGTAACTACATGAAATGCAAATATTTTTGGTGTGTCATTATACTCAGTCATGTGATAGCGGGCTACGCGGACTCGAGAAGGACAATGGAAGTCAATCAAGAAAGGGGGATGGAAGACAGAAGATATGAAAGTGAAGGAGCTTCTTGTGCGTTATCATCATTGAGCTTTATTATGGCAAAAATAGGTTATGACAATCGAGGCATATGTTCGACCCAGAAAATCATTGTACCTGTTTGCATGGAGATAAGACAGTCACAAACAAGGAATGCCCCAGTTCATACTAGACTCACAGTGTCCTCATATCCTTGGACAAGTCATAGCATTACTAAAAGACAATCCACAGATAGCAAACAAAATAGGTGATGATACCCCATCCTCACCTTTCTAGTCAAAGACATCCTGGAGATAGAATCTCTAGTCAGAGACATCCTGGAAAAGCTAAAAGACATGTCACCAAAAAGATAAAATCAAAAGAAAGCCAAGACTCGACACCAACATCCACTGTAGTCCTCAAGTTTAGTGTCTCTTGTCACTTGTATAAGTCATGTTTGATTGTGGTCACAATGTTCATTTTCACAAAAGGGATAGATTAACACTGAACCATATGTTGTCTGAGTCTGTTGAAAGATTTGATTTTGTTGAGGCCCATTGTTGCTGCTGTGTCTCATCTGAAACTGACTGAATCCATGAAACTGATACTTTATTGCGGAGAATATGAAACTTTATTGCGGATCTGTGATGCAAATGTTGCTTTATTGTGGATTGTGCGTGAATAGACTGAAGGAAGTTGGAAGAAACTGTACTCCTCGAAACATGTGATGTTCTTAGTTCCACACCCATTACTAGACGTAGGATTTTGCCTTAGCCACAGGATATTATGGATGGAAAGGGAGGTTTTATTATGAATGGCTAACCAATCTTGGGTAGATTAATAACAAGCCATGATGGGAATGGGTAATTTTATTATGGATGGATAGGTTGTGAGTGTGTGCAAAGTGAAAGGATGAAAGTGAATCCTAAAGGAGGGAGGAGCAAAGTCTCTACGCATGGCGCTGGTGACCTAGTTTTCACCATGGTACTTGCCCAGGGTGCCACCAAAGTGGTTTTCACCGTTGGACGAAATTATTTCTCTTTACTTTTTTTGATTTTTCAATGTTTTTTGTGTCACAAGGCGCCTGTTTGCCAGGTTTTCACCAAGTAACGATTTTTTTTGTTTTATAATTTTTTTGTATTTTTTGATTGATTTTTTTTTTTTTTTTGGTATTTTCGAATTAGGATATTCCAGAGAGCTATGTGTAGAACCTGCGAAGATGCATGCTGTTGATAGGATCCTCCAAAGGTTCACCTTCTGCAGTAGAGAGCTGATATGCCCCAGATCCATAGACTGTTGTAACGATGTAAGGACCAAGCCAGTTTGGTTCAAACTTGCCCTTCTTATCTCTGTCTTGCTGATTCTTGGGGTTTTCTCTGAGGACTAAGTCACCTACCTCAAATGTGCGAGGCTTGACTTTGTGATTGTAGCTGCGACTCATTCGCTGTTGGTAAGCCTTAAGATGATTAAAAGCAGTTTGTCTCCGTTCATCCAACAGTTCTAGTTCTTGTAAGCGAGAGACCCTGTAGTCTTCATTGTTGATGATGTTTCGTAAAGAGACCCGTAAAGAAGGTAACTTGACCTCAATAGGCAAGATGCCTTCAGCGCCGTAGACAAGTGAGTAGGGTGTAGCTCCTGTAGGTGTACGGACACTTGTACGATAGGCCCAAAGTGCAGGATTGAGTTGGATATGCCAGGTACGGCCAGCGTCGTCGACTATCTTTTTGAGGATTTTAAGGATTGTTTCATTAGATGCCTCAGCTTGGCCATTACCTTGGGGGTAATATGGTGTGGAGAAATGATGAGAGATATGGAAGCGCTCACAGAGTTCACGAACATCCTAATTTTTGAAGGGACGCCCGTTATCAGTGATAATGGAAACAGGAATACCGTATCGGCAAATGATGTAGTTCAGGATGAAGGTAGCAATTTGTTTCCCAATGACTTGTGTGAGAGGCACGACTTCAATCCATTTTGTAAAATACTCTGTGGCTGTGATAATGAATTTATGACCATTGGAAGAAGGAGGGTGAATCTTGCCTATGAGATCGAGTCCCCACTGACAAAAGGGCCAAGGAGACGCAAGTGGTTGTAGTTCTTGTGCTGGTGCATGTATGAGGTCTCCATGAATTTGACATTGCTTACATTTCTTGACAAACTAATATGAATCTCTTTCCATAGTAGGCCAGTAGTATCCAGTCCTGATGAGTTTCTTGGCCAAGGTAGGACCACTAGTATGCGGACCACATATCCCTTCATGCACTTCCCGTAACGCAATCTGAGCTTTGTCGCTTTCTAAACATCTAAGAAGAGTGCCATCTAGACCTCGTCAGTATAGGATATCAGCTAGAATGACGTATCGAGAAGATTGGCAAATGAAAGTGCGGCGTTGGTTGTTTGATAGATCAGGAGGTAGGGTATTGTCGTGAAGGTATGTGAAGATGGAGCCATATAACTGGGATTCGGGACCAACCACGCATATCATCTCAGTAGGCATTATCTCATTTGAAGGAACCAACAGGTTGTCTACCAGGAACTCATAGCAGGTCTCATTTTGAGGTAGATCAATTAGCGAAGCAATTGTAGCCATGGCATCTGCAGCACGATTCTGCTCTCTTGGTATCTGCTCAAAATCTATCTTTGTAAAGTGCTGTTTCAGATTATCCACCATTTGCTTATAAGGCAGTAAATTTTCATCTTTTGTTTGGTAATCATCAGTTGCTTGACGGATAACAAGTTGGGAGTCTCCAAAAACATGAAGTTCCTGGATCTTCCATTGAACTGCAATTCGTAATCCTGTGGTTAATGCCTCATATTCCGCTATATTGTTGGTGCAAGGAAATGATAAGCGGTATGATTTTGGTATAGAATCGCCTTGAGGAGTTATAAAGAGAATACCAGCTCCTGCCCCATGCTGTGTGTACGAGCCATCAAAGTATAATTGCCATGGATTTGCATGTGATATTGTTAAAATGGATTCATCTGGAAATTCTGAATTTAGAGGAGCATCATCAATCATTGGGGCATCTGCTAATTGATCCGCGATTGCTTGTCCTTTTATTGCTTTTCTGTCCACATACTCAATGTCAAATTCACTCAGGATCATTACCCACTTGGCCAGTCGCCCAGTAAGTGTAGCTTTGTTGAGAAGGTATTTTAATGGATCAATTCTTGCAATCAACTTAGTCTTGTGAGTGAGCATATAATGTCATAATTTCTGCGAAGCAAAGACCACAGCGAGACATGCACGCTCGATTGGTGTGTAGTTTAGCTCGTATCCCACCAATGTGCGACTGATATAGTATACTGCTTTTTCCTTGCCGTCAGCAATTTGTTGTGCTAGGAGTGCCCCCAGTGCTGTTGGAGTAGCTGATATGTATAGTAGCAAAGGCTGATCTGGAACTGGTGGCATCAGAACTGGTGGATTTAGGAGATAGTCTTTGAGCGTCTGGAAAGCCTGTTGACAGTTATCATCCCATTTGAATTTGATGTTTTTATGTAGCAAGTGTTGAAAAGGATTGCACTTATCCGCTAGTTGTGCTATGAATCTTCGGATGGACTGGAGTCTGCCTTGTAAGGATCAAAGTTGACTGATATTTCTTGGTGGTTGCATTTCCAAGATAGCTTTGACTTTTGTTGGATCCGCTTCAATTCCTCTTTTGGACACGATGAATCCTAGGAGCTTCCCGGAGGTTACTCCAAAGACACATTTCTTAGGGTTTAATCTTACTTTGTATTTTTCCAACCGATCAAAGGCAACTGAAAGTATGTCCAAATGTGTATTTCTGTCTATTGATTTGACCAAGAGATCATCAACATAATCTTCCACAGTTACATGCATGAGATCATGAAAAATAGTAGTCATTGCTCTTTGATATGTAGCTCCTGCATTTTTCAGCCCAAAGGGCATGACATTCCAACAGAAAGTTCCCCACGGACAAGTGAATGATGTTTTATGTTGATCCTCGGGTGCAATTCTTATTTGATTATAGCCGGAGAATCCATCCATTAATGATAGCATTTCATGACCTGCTGTGAGATCAACAATCAAGTCAATGTTTGGTAATGGGAAGTCATCCTTTGGACAAGCTTTGTTGATGTCTCTGAAATCTGTACATATTCTGATGCTGCGATTTGGTTTGCTGACAGGTACTAAATTAGAGATCCATTCGGGATAATCAATTGGGCGTATGAATCCAACATCCAATAATTTCTCTAGCTCTGCTTTGACTAGTAATGCCACTTGTGGATGCATTTTCCTTAATTTCTGTTTCACTGGCTTTGCCCCCGGTTTGACTGTCAGATGATGCATTACCAAATCCGGATCCAGTCCAGGCATATCAGTGTATGACCATGCAAAGTTGATTTGTCATTCTTTGAAGAAGCTTATGAATTTTGATCTTTCGGACTCTGTCAATGATTGAGCCAGGAATATGTTGTGTGGAATTTCTTCTGTACCAATGTTTGTTTTGATAGTCCCCTCTACCAACATGGATGACTTTTCCTCATATGATGCTGGGAGAATGTCGAGTCTTCCATCTTCGGGTGCCTCAGAGAGGTTTTCGCCCTCAGATACGTCCTTTCTTTTTACTTTTTTGGGATCAGATAGTGCCACAGTGTGGTTTTCGCCATAAGATCCTTGTTTTGTTCTTATTTTCACATTTTTGCAACTGGAAGGTCCGACACCCTCACCAAAATATGCCATGTTGTTGAGTTCTATGGTGTATCCTGCTTTGTGGTCCCCAGGGGGAAGATCATCACGTATGCCCAGATAGTCAATAATAGCTTCGTCATTTTGAAATGTGTCAAATTGTGCTGGTCCTTCATAATCCCAGTCAATGAGTTGGGGATGAACAAGGGGAAGGCCTTTAATGTTTTCAGAGCTTGCAGGGCTAAGAGTGAAGATATGGTTATATTCGGGTATATCAAGGCAATCGTCGAGGTCATCGATGGCACTCTCCTGGTCAGTTTCGATCGCAAGCGAATCCAAATTGTCATCACTAGTAGCGCTTTCCGGGACAGGTGTCCTCATCCTATGTGATTTCAACCTAGAACCTCGAGACAAGGACTGTGTAGACTCCTCATGGGTTGTTTCTTGACCAACTCTGAATTTGTTATAAAACTCCTCTTCTTCTGTGGGTTCATCTGGCTCTCTGAATGTCTCGGTGAGCTCGTAGTCACTGGAGGATTTGTCTGAACCCCATTCCCATTCGTTGGAATCTGTGGAATAGCAATCTTCTTGTTGAATTTTGGCAATTTTGATTCGTGATGCCTCTTCTGTCCTTTTAGTGTGGATCTTGGAAGTCAGAAAACCAAGTCCCTTTGAGCGTTCTCTTCTTATGGTCAATTTAGGTTGTAGGGGTTCTATGACGCCTTCTTTGCATAACCCAAGAGGGCTTTTTCCATCATACCCAAATTTTTGTAGAATCTTGAAGCCTTTGCCATATTTCTCACAAGGTATATTGATCTGATCATGTGTGTCATCTTCAATGTCTTTATAGAGCATTTTGTATAAATCTTCCTCTTCTAGTTCGCCCCATCTTTGAAAGGTCGTAGGATCCCATTTGAGCATCATGATGAATGTTTGCTTGTTAGGATGTGGCCTTCCAAATTCTTTTGGAGAGCTCACAACTTGTCGTAAATACATTGTCTAATTTAGAGTGTATTCTCCCATGCCTTTGTCTTGAAACTTGCCTTTAAGTTCACCTTGTTTTGATGTCGAAGGTTTTAATGACTCAGGATCAATGTATGCCGAAGAAGGAACAGCTTCATGATTACTTTGAATGATGGTCTCCGTATGTGATCTCAGGTTATTGCAATATATGAATGGATTTGGATCATCGTTAACTGTTACCTCGACTCCATTATGAGGAAACTTAATGCATCGGTGATATGTCGATGGGACTGCCCTCATTTCATGAATCCAAGGACGTCCTAGAAATATATTATAAGTGAGATCTAAATCCAGGACCTGACAAACCACATCCTTTGTAACTGGCCCAATTCTTAGAGGTAAGGTGACCGTGCCCTTGGATGAGCTTTCTTCATCATCATATGCCTTGATGGTAATTTGGTTCTTTGAATTCACAGCTTTATCGGAATATCCCAATTGTTTAATGGTGCTCAACGTACAAATGTTTAGACCAGCTCCTCCATCTATCAGGACTCGCTTTATTCGATGCTTGTGTATGAAGGCTTCAATATGTAATGGTGCATTATGTGGCTGACTTATGGAGGCGTCATCAGCTTCTGTGAATGTAAGGGAATGTGGAATGGAAAGACATCCCACCATGGCTTGAAACTGGTCCACGTTCAAATCGGTAGGAACGACAGTATCTCTCAAGATTTTATCAAGAATGGCTTTATGTGTGGGAGATATGCGTAATAGTTCAAGGATTGAAATGAGCGTGGGTGTCTTCCCTAACTGTTCTACAAGGTCATACTCAGGTTTAGTAGACGAAGAAGTGGTGTTTTTAGTGGAGGCACCTGGCAAAGTAATTTTACCTCGACGACTTGTTACATGACATTTAGAGGTAGACTCGGACGAAGATCCCACACCTCTTAGAACAATCTTGGGTCTCTGAGGAGGATTCTTTGGATTTTTGTTCTTGATGGTAATAGTAGGATATGATTGTCCATCGAGATGTGGTTGATAGTTGAGTCATAGTTGTAAGGTGCTCTAGTATAGTTGGCCTGATCATCTGTGACTTGGGCTTTTCCTTTGTCATGCTTTGGGAATGGTTCCTTAAACATCTCATGTTCTTGATTAGACGAATGTCCCTCAATCTCAATGTCACCTCTATCAATGAGATCTTGCACAATATTCTTCAGTCGATGGCAATTTCCCGTCTTATGACCCTTGCTCTTATGAAACTCACAATACTCATCATCATTCCACCAATTTGGTTTGACCTTTGGTTCATATGGAGGAAAATCTGGAACTGTGATCACTTTGTTTGCCACTAGCTTTTTGAAGACTGATTCAAGTGGTTCTCCCAATGGAGTGTACTTCCTTCTTGATCTGGAAGTTGTTTGAGTATTCACTTGATTGTTTGTAGAACTTGATCCTGAAAAGATGAACTTGGGTCTCACTGTATTGGCATCAACAACGCCATCGTTGACTGTGTTCTTGTTTTTATTCCAAAATCTTGGCTTGTCTTTTCCTTTAAAGTCATCTTTGTTTTCCTTGAATAGCTTAATGACTCCTTGTTCAATTAAGACCTTTTCTGTTGCTAGGCCCTTTTCAATAACATCCTTGAATGTGGACAAACAAGCTTTCCTGAGATCATAGCCAATATCCTTGTTAAAATTTTGAGTGAACATTTCTACCATTTGTTTTTGGGGAATTTCACAAGAGCATCTGCTGGCTAGATTTCTCCATCTTTGTAAAAATGACGCAAAAGATTCTCCCTCCTTTTGCTTAGTATTGCACAAAGTAGTGACTGAGATATCTGTTTCTATGTTGTAGGAGAAATGCTGAATGAATGCCTCTGCTAAGTCGCCCCATGACTTAATACCGGGAGGTAATTGAGAAAACCATTCCATAGCATGATCGCCTAAGCTCTGCGGGAACAACCTCATCAAATATGTTTCTTCTGCCGCTACCTCAATGCAGGCTGTGAAAAATTGTCGTATGTGTGCCTTGGGGTCTCCCTTTCCTCTATACTTGTCAAATTTTGGCATCACAAAGTGTGCAGGGAACGGAGGCATTGGAATGCTCTTATCAAATGGATAAGGACATATATCTCTCATAGTGTATGTTGGTTTTGGTGTACTCATGTCCTCCATTTTCTTTTGTAAATCTCTTATTTGTTGCTCCAAATTGCTCTTGGGAGGAGATCTATTTCTTGTAGCATACCCCATGTTTGGGACGCCAATTTGAGGAGGAGCTTGTTGCATGTATGGATGATACTGATCGTAGACATGTCCATATGGAGGTCTATATTGCTGCGGCATATATGGAGCACTTGGCATGAATTCATGTTGAGGGACCCCATATCTATTTTGTGCATATATACCATATTCAATAGGCATTTCATTTTCCATTGTGTTGCCCCCAATTTTGACATGAGGTCTCCTTGTGTCAAAATTTTGAGGATGTCTTTGAGTATCTACTTGTTTTGATTGATCCATAGCTTGAGCATGTTATTGAGCATATCTATTTGCATAAGACTTCCATGATGGTCTTCGAAGGTAAGTATCATATGTTTGAGCTTGTGTATGTGGGATTTCTGGTTTTTGAAGTAAAACTGATGGTGACTCTGGCATCATATTCGGTGCTCTATTTCCTCCACTATTTGGTCTCCTTTGATCCATGTTGGATTGAGGTTGTTGCAAAGGTCTATGTTCCATTATTGAGACATGTCAAAATCATGAGGTATTTTAGCTCCACTTTGTGCCATCATGTGTAAGAAGTATTGTCTATCCCTCTTCATTATCTCTTCAACCAATCTATTGAAATGAGGATTCATTATGGATTCTTCTATATCTGCTGATTGTATTGAAAAGTTGTCCACATTGTCATTGTGTGTAGCATTGTTGTTTGTAGTGTCTGTGTTTTCCATATTTGGAATGTTTCTATAAACATCCATGTCAGGCAATGTAGTGTGCTCAGGATTGAAAAATAAATCATTGTCATACTCATAAGAACTCATGTTTGTGGACTCTTGAGCTTCTTTAGCTTTTCTCCTAGATTTTTGAAGGCGGGTTTCAACCATGAACTAGGTATTGACCAAGATGTGTAAGACTAGATGAAAAAAATGGAAAGAGTATGGAAGACCAAGAGTTGTATGGAGTGTAAATGAATCTGAGGTGTAGTTGCAAATGTCCAAAGTGTAAGACCAAGTATGTAAGTAGTAGAGTAGGTGTGAATTCCAAAGAGAGGATAGTTTCTCTTGATGAGGTAAGCTGACCTTGACCCTAAGTAAGACCAAATGAGACCCAAAGGTAAGAAACCTTGATGAGGGACCACTTAGCAAAGTGTTGTTGTATGTAGTGTGTTGACAAAGTATGATGAGGACAAGCAAGTGACCTTTTGACTCAAGTTTAGACAAGTATGAATGTAAAATGAGGTGTGAAGCAATGATGGACTGTATGAGACCCAGAGACAGGTTGAATGCTAGATGAAACCTGAAGAAACAACCTAGGAAGCTCAAGTATTCCGAAACTGATTTCTTTTGTTTGTTGGACTCTGAAATTTTTTTTTTCTTGCAATTTTGAACACAGACGCGACTGTATCCTTCATAGACGCGGTTTCCTGACACAGACGCTACTCTGTTAAACACAGACGCGATTCTAAGATTTTCTTGTTTATGTTTGCTGGATTGTCAAGTTTTTTGCAATTCTGGACACAGACGCGACTGTATACTTCACAGACACGGTTTCCTGACACAGACGTGTCTCTGTTCGACATAGACGCTTCTAAAAACATAGACGCTATTCTGCCCTTCACAGACGCGCTTAGATTACCCAGACACGGTTAAAACAGACACAGACGCGTTTCTGTAAACTTCGTGCAATTTTTCCAATCTGTGAAATTGTTTTGTTGTGACCAAATCCGACTGTCTGACTGTTTTTCGTGACAAGAGGACACAATGTTGATGAGGACTCAATGTTTGCTAGTGTTTAGACTCCAAAAATGACTCCAAAAAAAGTGTGTTGTTTGGTGTAAAATTGTTTTGCATACACTTGAAGACACAAAAGACACAATGTTTTGTTGTTTGATCTTGAATGCTTTGAATGTTTAACATAAGTCAAGCACAATTCTTATGGCTGGCCAAGACAATAGTTGTTGATCCCACATAGGGTTTTACCCCCGAGGCTACGTTATTCAGAGCAGATACTTAGATGCTTGACCTCACTAGCTCCACCCTCGGCACTCACTTCTCGGGTCAGCCAAGCATCAGTCCCCATGAAAACTCCCCATGGCGAACTTTGTATCTCTACTAAGAACCGTATGTGTGTGGGCCGCTACCAGAGGTCCGACCTCCTGCCCCAACAACTAGAAGGATTTGGGCCTCTAAAACAAAAAGGTGCTAGTAAGGGCATCCGCTCGTGTGGCCATACATGCGGCACTTTCAGCTCTATAAATACAGAAGGCTCCTAGCCGGTAGGGGTTACGCCCTACAAATGATCAAATAAATTTGATCAAACGGGTTTATGGGGAGACATAGTGTCGGTATGAACTAATCAGCACACGTTATCCATAGTTTTCACCATGAATACATTTGATTATAGTGGTTCGGATGAGGTGGGTTTTCCTCGCTACCACTTGGGTCGTTCTCTTCTCACTAGTAGTCCTAATGACCACACGGGAAGACAGGCCCTCTAAAGATTAAACAAAAAGAGCCTATTGCTCAAGACACAAAAGACAATGATTCAATTTTAGTGCACCAATGGAAGTGTTTGCTAATCTATGAAAACAAGGCACATAACAAAATTACAAAAACCCTAGCCAAGGCCCTGCAACAAAATTGTTAGTAGTTTGGGTTGTTTCAAATGATAACCCCTTCCTGCAAGCACACAAGTTAGGTAAATTTTAGAAAAACCCAAAAGACTTTGTGAAAAGGGGCCTTCAACAAAAATGTTTTTGCTCCCCAAAGCAAGCTGCACAACTTGATTAGCTAGATCTGCAAGGATTAGTGCAAAAATAAACCATATCTGAAACCCTAAGCGCGAAATCCGAAAACCCGGATAAAAGAAAAATTGAAAATTTTCAAAACAGTAAACACAGGCGCTGCTATACCAGACACAGACGCGTCTGTATGACACAGACGCAGTTCTGTGATGCACAAACACGCTCAGAGAACACAGACGCTTTTTCCAAACGCAGACGCGGGTAGAGACTTCTCAGACACGGTTATAAAACACAGACGCAGCTTCCGAAAACCTGCAAAATAAATTTTGACAAAAACACAGACGTGATTCTTGATCTCGCAGACGCTTCTGAAACTCAAAGACGCGATCCGAATGCTCGCAGACGCGGAAATAGCTAAAATGCCGTCGAAAAATGTCCGATCTGCAACTTCAAAAATGCAAAATCTGCAACAAAATGTTAAATGCAAAGGGACAAGGGTCCCACCGGACGTGCCAAAATTTTTATGGTGAAAATGGATAACAATATTAACAATATTGAAAGACTAAATGAATCCAACCACAAAACCCTAGCCTAACAATCAACAAAGATCCACCATAACATATGAAGATTACCTAAGACAATGCCAAATAAAACAAAATCACAAAGATTATACCATCACATGTCCAATAGGGTTTTGATCTCCATTCTTCCTATCTCCATTGATCTTGCTTGATATATTTTCTCTCAGATTTTTGTATGCACAAGAGCTCAACAAAGAACAAAATGTGGTTGAAAGTAGGATCGTAGTGTAGTCAATTGATCAAGTAGTTAGGCTGAGTGATTAGAATGCATAGAATCATTAGGGTTTGATAATGAAGAAATTATCTTCTTAAATAGAAGACACAATATGAAATGGAGGGTTAAGATTGAGAGGTGTAAAAGGAGGTCGGCTAGGATTAGAGGGTAGGTAAAAGAAATACCAAAATAATGAAAGAGGTAGGTAGTGTATGAATTAAGAGATGAATGACATGTGTCATGTGTAGAAAAAGATAATGAATTAATTAAATAAATAAAGATTTATTTAATTAATAGTAGAAGTGGAATAATTAAATAAATAAAATATTTATTTAATTTAGAAAAAGGTAATTTAAATAAATAAATGTATTTATTTAAATGAGAAATAAGGCTAGAAGAGGATAAATGAATTAATTAAATAAATAAAAATTTATTTAGTTAATAGAAGAATTAGGCTTAGATAATTAAATAAATAAAATATTTATTTAATTAGACTGGACAATTTTAGGTGTCTACAATCAGTATCACATGCCCAATCCAAGTCAGTATATGCACATAAAGTGAAATCATTATTTCTGGAATACCATAAGCCATATTCTGTTGTTCCTTGCAAATACCGAAATATCCTCTTTACTGCACATTCATGATTTTCTTTAGGATTGCTTTGATATCTTGAAACAATACTTACTGCATTCATATTATCAAGTCTAGTTTGAGTTAGATATAACAGACCACCAATAATAGATTTATACCTTATCAGATTTACCAATGAAGAAGTGTCCTTGATAGATAATTTCTCAGTTGTAGCCATAGGAGTACTTACCGGTTTGGAATTCTCCATACCAAATTTTTTCAACAATTCCCTCAGATACTTAGTTTGACAGATAAACATAGCTTTCTCAATTTGAGTAATCTATAAACCTAAGAAAAATTTCATCTCACCAATCATGGACATTTCAAATTTATTTTTCATGTTATTAGCGAATTCCATGCATAGTTTATCTTGTCCTCCAAAAATGATATCATCAACAAAGACTTCAATAATCAGAATATCATTATCAATGATCTTATAATATAGATTACTATCAGCACTGCCTTTAGTAAAACCAAGCTTCAAAAGATATTTATCCAACCTTTCATACCAAGCTCTAGGAGCCTGTTTCAAACCATATAAAGCTTTCTTCAATTTACAAACCATGTCTTTATCATCTGTCAGTGAAAATCCATTAGGTTGCTCAATGTAAACTTCTTCCTCAAGCTCACCATTCAAAACTACACATTTGACATCCATTTGATAAACCTTATAGTTCTTATAATCTACACAGGCAAGAAATAGTCTAACAGCTTCAATTCTAGCTACAGGTGAAAATGTCTCACCATAATCAATTCCATCCATTTGAGAATATCCTTTACAAACCAATCTAGCCTTGTTCCTTATAACTTGACCATCCTCATTCAGTTTATTTCTAAAAACCCATTTAGTTCCAATAACATTCTTATTTTTAGGTCGAGAAACTAAAGACCAAGTTTCATTCTTCTCTATTTGATCTAATTCATCTTCCATAGCCTTTAACCAATGTTTATCCTTACAAGCTTCAATAACAGTTGCCGGTTAAACTTGAGAAATAAGACATACCCCTTCATTTGCTAATTTTCTTCTTGTCATTACTCCCTTGTTCCTATCTCCAATAATTTAATCTTCATAATGATTTAATCTTACATACCTTGGAGTCTTTTGAACTTTAGGTTCACCACTCTGATCATCAGTCACAGTTGAATTTTCTGATTGTGCCGGTGTAACTATTTCAGCTTCTTGTACTGGTTGAGGCATTGTTGGTTCAGTTATGCTCATTTTCACTGCTAGTTCCCTATCATATGATATATAAATATTTATGTATTGTTCATCCACTTTCACAATAGCACTTTCCACAATTTTCTGCAATTTTTTGTTATAACATTTATATGTTTTTCTCTGAATTGAATAACCAAGAAATATCCCTTCATCACATCTAGGATCAAACTTTCCAATTGAATCATCTCTTTTGATATAGCATTTACTTCCAAAAATTCTAAAATACTTAACAGTAGGTGTATGTCCAAACCATAGTTCATAAGGGGTCTTACCGTGTTCACCTTTGATGTGAACTTTGTTGAATGTGTAGATTGTTGTATTCACTGCTTCTCTCCAGTAGATATGAGGCAATTTGGCTTCCATCAACATAGATCAAGCTGCATCCAAAATGGTTATGTTCTTTCTTTCAACTACTCTATTTTGCTGAGGAGTCCTAGGTGCAGATAGTTGTCTTCTGATTCCATTTGTCTCATAATAATTGTTAAATTCATGAGAAGTGAACTCATTGCCATGATCTGATCTTAGACATTTTATTTTTGATCCAGTTTCTATTTCAACCTTTGCTTTAAAGATCTTGAAATTCTCAAAAGCTTCAGACTTCTCCCTCAGAAAAGTCACCCACATCATTCTAGAATAGTCATTAATAATCAACATGAAATACCTATCACCTTGAAAGCTTCTAGTCCTTGCTAGACCACCTAAGTTAGTGTGAATAAACTCAAGTACATCATTAGGTTTATCATGTATGCTCTTAAAAAAACTTCTGACTTGCTTACCCAATTGACATTCCTTACATGCAAGATTATGAGGCTTCATAATCTTAGGTATATCTCTGACTTCCTTAGTTGAACTGATCTTAACAATACAATAAAAAATCACATGACACAACCTCTTATGCCACAACCAACTCTTATCAATACGAGCAATCAAACATGTCTTATTACTAGTGTTCAAGTGAAATATATTACTTCCTGTCTGAATACTGGTTGTAATCTCCAAACTAGTTTTGGTAATGATTTTGCATTTTCTATCCTTAAACAGAAGTTGAAAACCCTTATCAACTAATTCACCAACACTCAAAAGATTATGCCTTAAACCTTCCACATAATAGACATTATTAGTGTTATGCTTGCCATCCAAAGAATTAATACCTCTACCTTTGTTCATACATGCCTTGTCATCTCCAAATCTAACTTGACCACCATTATATTCTTGCGGTGACATAAATTTCCTTTTATCTCCAGTCATATGATGTGAGCATCCACTATCAATTACCCATTCATCCTTATCTTCAACTTTTGCTGTTTGGGCCGTCTCTTCATTTTTGATAGCCAATTCTAGTTCATCTTCCTTCAAAGCATAGAACAGCCATTCCTTTCCATTTCCAGATCCACTAGCTAAGTCTTCTACCGGTTCATCTCCAAAGTCATCAGTTACTCCTTCCTCATCTACTATGTAGCAATGTTTGTTTTCCTTGAATCTATATCTATTTAGGTTAGGATTAAAAGTTTTCTCAACTCTTTCCTCAAACCTTTCATTTCTTTCAGGACATCTAGATGCAAAATGACCAATCTTATTACATGCAAAACATTTAAAAGGTGCTTTTCCTTCATACTTACTTCCAGTTGGACCTTTAGGTACTCTTCTAGCAAATAAGGCTTCAAGTTGCTCAAGCTCTAATTTTCTTTCCTCATGTCTTCCAATTCTTTTGCATATAGGGCTCTCCAATCACTTTTGTCGGTAGATGTTGATGATGATGCATGAAAAGCAGGTTCAGACTTTACAACTCCAAAAGATCCAAATTCTTCAAGCTCAAAAGCAGATAATTTCCCAATCAGAAGGTCTCTATTGACTGAAGTGTTTTCCATTGTTCTTAACTCATTAATTACAGTTGCCTTCATCTCGTAAGCTAGTGGAAGGGCTCTCATTACTTTAGAAACTATTTCATCTTCACTTAGAAATCCTCCACAACATTGAATTCCCATAACAATCTCATTTACTCTTTCCATAAACACAACAATTCTTTCATTTTTTTCCATTTTCAAGTTTTCATACCTTACCTGATAACCATCAACTTTAGCAATTTTGATAGTAGGGTCACCTTCATTCAGAGTTTGCAATTTGTCCCTGATGATTTTTCAGTCAATCCCATGATCTGTTGATCAGTAAGTTCACACAAGAGGGCTTCTCTAGCTCTACAATCATTTTCAATATTCTTGTCTAGGTCTGTAGAAGTAGGATTGCCAGATGTTGGATCATAAGGTGTGTATCCTTTCTTAGTGATCTCTCAAATATCCTTGCCAAGACATCTAAGATGAGTCTCCATTCAAATTTTCCATATCCCATAGTTTGTTCCATCAAGCTTAGGTATTTCTCTTCTGAAAAATAGCTGTCGGTGGATTAGAAGTGTTAGCTGCCATAGGATCTACCTCAAGCATTTAAGCTTCTACAAAAGAAGACCAAAGTTATAATACCAATTGTTAGGATAACCGGTGAACAACTGAGAGGGGGGGTGGTGAATCAGTTGTTAAAAAATTATAACTTTTAATCCACAAATAGATGCCGGTAGAAACAGATACTGGTAGACAATACAACTTAGCAATTAACCAAATAATCAATGCAAAGAAATCATACCAAATAACACCATGATTTGTATGTGGAAAACCCAGAAAGGGAAAAACGACGGTGGGAAGCTTGCCCATAGTAGATGATACTTTTGCAAAAAGTATGTGTTACAATGAGGGGCCTACACTTGTAGGAAGGCACACTGCCTAGAGCGTACAACTCATTACAAAAGAGTCTCACTAACTACAAAGAGGCTACAACCTTCTCAAGATAAATGGACAACAATCCAATAGAGTGAATTGCTGAAAATAACATCTAGTATGCTTGATTACAATCCCAGTTAAGCTCAATGCCGAAGGTCTAAATCCTCTTCTGAAACCAATCTGATCACCAATGATTGATTAACTCCTCTACCTGAATTATATTACAATATTCACACATTACATTCCTTGACCATGACCTTTCTAATAACCATGATACTTTACAAAAAGTTTCTACCTCTTATTTATACAAACCCTAAGGCCTAAACCAATTAGGTCAGCCACCTAAAGATATTACAATAATATCATTACATAATTCCTTATTACAATGATATGCCATGTCGGCTTAAGACCAAAACAATAATAACAAATCCATAAAACATCTTGAATCATCTAGGTAACGTGTAGAGTATATGATAACATGATATCGGTTCATAACCTAGATAGGTACCAGACCTATTCTGGGTCCACCACGCTAAAGCAATGTCTTCAAGCAATTGAAGCACGATCAACAAACATCTTCAGCATCCTGAAATCCTTGAAGAAGCTGCAACAACACCAATTGTGCATCCTATCATGATTCCTCAATGAAAGCTTTGCCGGTAAAGCCTTAAAATAGTGCCGATAAGAGTTTACCAGTGTGTATGATAACATCCAGTTATCAAGCCAATACCAAATGACCAAAAAATGCTTATGGAGCATATAACACATGAAATCCAATATAGTCTACTTATCCAAACATGCCAGAAGTGCCAACCAGATAATCTCTTCTATCGGTAACACTAGATATTATACTGGTAACCTATCTTTTGGTAACCATCCATATCAGCCAGTGTAAATATGTTTGCCAATAACAGCTAGTGTTGACATCAATGACAAACCATCAATGCCACACATAATCAATTCACCCATAATGTTGATACTATTCTGATTGGTAACACCACAGTTCCTTTAGAAGAACTCTCTTCTTCATCATAAGCCTTAATGGTTATTTTCTTCTTTGGATCTACTGCATTTTTTGAATATCCCAAAGCCTTTATTAAACTCAATCCAAAAATGTTTAAGCCATCTCCACCATCTATGAGTATGTGTTTGACATGAGTTTTGTGAATGGTGACTTCAACATGTAAGGGAGCATTGTGAGGATGTTGCAAGGATGCGTCATTATTTTCAGAAAATGATAAGCAATGAGGGGCTATAAGGTGTCCCACCATGTTTTGGAACTTTTCTACATCTAGGTCTTTTGAAACTGTTGTTTCCCTTAGAGATTATTCAAAATTTTCCTTATGCATAGGTGAAACTTTGAGAAGCTCTAAATTGATATTTGAGCAGGTATTCTTTACAATTGTTCCACTAAGTTATATTGTTGTGAAGTGGATGTTGATTAATTTGTTATACCTAGAAATGTGACCTTCACTTTGCTTCTCGTAATGACGTTGATTGGTTTTGAAGGTATGTTATCTTTAACAATGATGACATTTACCACATCATCATATGTATAAGTGTAGTTCACTTTGATAGTTCTGATACTTAATATAAGTACAGATCCAATAGCCAACAAGATGAGAGGGGGGGGGGGGGGGTGAATCATACAAACTTAATCATCCATAAAAACATCAGATTCAACCTCGGTAACATATACTTCAATAATAAAACCAAAACTGTTAAACATGCAAACTCAAAAGCATATAAACATCATAAACCTCATAACACCAGATTTAACGTGGAAACCCAAATAGGGAAAAACCATTGTGGGATTTTGGACCCACTAAGTAATATACTCTTCTAGAGTATGCTCAGTTAAAAGCAAATCCTGTTAAAGATTACAAACACATTGCTAGATGTGACCCAGTTAAGGGATTTCGCTCAGATCTATTAGGATCTTCACCCTGTTAGAAGTGACCTTGTTAAAGGATTTCAAACACTCAATCAGAATGTCACCTTGCTAGAGGGTTTTACAAATAAGACTGCTAAGTCCACTCAGTTAAGAGATTTTCTATCACTTTCACAAAATAACAGTAATAAAATCTATCTGCAACTTCACATCTAAAATGCTAAAGCAGATTCCTATTTGTTCAATATAATCTAGACATAGAACTAATCTTGTCTATCTGCTGGGCTTCTATACTCTGTTATTCAAATGAGTCTTCAAGCTTCTGTGCTCGGTAATCACTATGTAGCATCCCTGTGCATACACTTACCCGCATACATTGTTTATCAATAGTTTCCTATTTATAAACAATTAGGTAACCACTTAATCTCCTTGATCACATTTCCCATGATCAATCATAAGCATCAAATCTTCGATCTTGTCCAGGTTCAATGCATCTTTCGATCTGAAAATGTTTTACCTTGCCTAGGAACTTGCATATATGTCTTGGACCTTGTGCCAAGGTATTGTGGTTCAATTTGAGCTGTAGATCTTCATGCCGACTTTCTTTTGCCTTAGATTCGTTAACAAACTTCATTCATAGCTCACCAATCATTTAATCAATTCCAGCTCACCAGCTTCCTTCATTAAATAATGCATGAAAACATTTAATGCATTCTGTTATAGCTCGGTTACAACTCGGTAACAACTCGGTTATAACTCAACGAATACTAAACTTCACTTGGTAGACATTCTGCCTTCATTAACTGATAGCGATAACCTTAGGGTTTACCGACTAGGTTCTTTGCTTGATAACATAGTATAGTATTAACCTTTACATTTTACAACATATGTATGATGTTAAAACAATCTAAAACATCATGATCTCATCATTGTCTTACTTGGTACTAGTTGCCCATTGAATACCTTATTCATCCCCTTATTCATCATATTCTTTCCTGTGTCTTTTACTGACATCTTTATACTCTTTAAATCATACTTCTCAAGATATGGCAACATCATACTGAATTAGAAAATAAATTTCTTGACATCAATGACAAAATAATAATATCAAGACAGTAAACATCCTTAATCAGTTATATTCATAATCATCAACAACCTTCTCAATATCCTTATGAGATGCCAACAATCTTTCATTGTCTGTTATAATGCAATATTGCCAACACACTTTGGATTTGCCTTTTTCATCTTTTGATTTAGATTGTTCACCTTTTTCATAGTTTGGAAGCAGATTTTTAAAGGCTAGATGTGATTCGTTTGTCTTATGACTATCTACTGTGATAGTTCCATTATCAATTAAATCTTGGATAAGGTGTTTCAATCTTTGACAATCATTAGTTTGGTGTCCTTTATTTTGATGGTAATTGCAAAAATGATTGTTGTTCCACCAATTAGGTTTGACTTGTGGTTCATAACTTCTTGCTTCTTGTAAAATAATCAGTTTATTTGCAAGAAGAGTTTTCAAAGTTGATTCCAAGGGTTCTCCAATGTTTGTGAATTTCCTACAAGGATTGGAGAAGAAGGACTTGGATTTATTGTTTTTTTATTGTTATTGTTTGGGATTTGACTTGATAGATTAAAGATTGGTTGCTGTTTTGTAGCATTATTTTCATCATTTCCTCCATTGATGACATTCCTATTCTTTGACTTGAATTTGGGTTTGTCATTGTTATTGCTGTTGTTGTTGTTGTTGTTGTTATTGTTGTTGTTGTTGTTGTTGTTTTTGTTGTGATTTCTATTGTAGGAATTATTGTAAAGCTTTATCTCTCCTTTCTTTACCATTGCATCTTCTATTTTTAGACCATTCTCAATGATCTTGGTGAAAGAAGGACATTGCATTTTTAGACAATAACTCATTTCATTGATAAGATTATGAATGAATATGTCCATTTTTTATTGATCAGATACATCTCTTGGATACCTATTAAATACTTGTTTCCATCGCTGTAAGAAGATCATGAAAGATTCACCATTCTTTTTCTTAACATTGCATAAATCAAACATTTTTATCTCATTTCTTACATTGTAGGAGTATTGTGAAATAAACCTATTCACGAGTTCTTCAAAAGATTTGATTCCAAATGGTAATCTTGAGAACCATTCTATTGATTGTCCATTTAAAATCCTAGGGAATAGATGTATCAGGTAAGTTTCATTGTGTGCAAATTCCATACTCATAGAACAAAATTCCCTAATGTGATCTTGAGGATCATATTTCCCATCGTATTTATCATATTTAGGGATCTCACAATGTTGTGGAAATGGTATCATTTTAAAATTTTATCAAAAGGATACAGTCATCTTCCGATGAATACTTCTTGGAACTCATTCCATTATGCATATCTTATATTTGTTGTTGTAGAGTTTGCATTTGCTGAGTGAGATTTAACAAAGGATTATCCATATGGTTTCTCCTTGTCTTTTCATAAGTTGTTCTATCACTACACTCTCTTCTTGTGTCATCATGTTCTTTTCTTGTTTTATCTCCCCTTGTTTCTTCATGGCTTTCTTTATTTATATCTTCGTTATTTGGATCATCCGTATTTTGAGTGTTACTTGTCTTTGCATCTTGTTTCAAGCCTTCTATGTTAAAGTCTTGTGGAAATTTAGCTCCTAATTTTGCCAACATTAAAAGATATTTTTCTTTTTTCTTTGCTAATAATTTTTCCATTAGTCTATCAAATTTGAAATCTTTCTCAAGGTGTCTAATGGTGTTATTGACCACTTCTTCATCAACAGTCGTATACCCAGAAGTTTGGAATGCTGAATTATCTTCTTCTTCCATTTGTTTTTGTTGTTTTCTGAATTGTTCCTATTGAGCTCTAGTCCAAACTGGCATGGGATTGCTTGAAAAATTTTCTGAAGTTTTGACCTTCTAAAAACAACTGAATAGGTGATTATTGGTTTAGGAAGGTACACTTTGTTTATTTTACCACTATTGTTGGTTCGTTGTGATAAAGCATCTCTTTGTTGAAAAGCACATCCTTGCAAAAAGTCTCCGTCAAATTCTATCCCGCAACCACGTAAATAGTGACAAAAACAGTGTAGGAATGTCCTATGTTTTAACAAGATCTTGCGATTGATAAACAAAAATCTTATCCTTTTTTGAGTAGCTTTATAACTGTTCTTTCTTTTCTTAAGGCGATATTTAAAAGTCATATAAGCATATGACAATTTATTAGTTTGCTTGATTCCAATGTGAGTGCAATTCTGATTTTGATATAACCTAGGTTCAAAATAGGAAAGATATATCCAAGATAATGAACACAAGGTGGATTGATCAAGTTTCGTGATAGAGGATTTGATATATCCTGATGAGAATCTGATAATGAGGTTGATTTTTGCACTTAAGATGTTTGAATCACTGGCTTGTTGAATGTTATATGCATATGAAAACCTTTTAGAAATAGCTTGTTGGATTAGTAACCCAGTTATCGAACTAGTTTGAAGATTGTGATAGTTTAAAGACAAGTCTACTCAAAAAGTGTTTTGATACTGACTTTGAAATTTTGGTTTGATATGCTTTGTCTCAGATGTGAGAAAGCATCTGTGCTAACTTTTGGTCAAAAGTACTAACTTATCGGACAAATGCGCTACTTTGTTGCTTGAAAGAGCTATTCTGACTATGTTTCAAGGTTTTTTTCAATTTTTCCAGCAAGCTGTTGGATTTTTGCTCATTTTTAGATGATGATTTTCTTCAAATTTTGACCATTCTGAGCATGTTATAGACATAGAAGACACAATGTTTGAAAAAAAAAATGTACAAGCAAGTACAAATCCTATGGTAGGCTGAGACAATAATTGTTGAATCTCACCATGGGGTTTCTCCCGAGGCTATGCTATTCAGAGCGGATATTTAGATGCTTGACCCCAATGGCTCCACCCTCGACACTCACTTCTTTGGGGCAGCCAGCACTAGTTTCCATGAAAGCTACCCATGACAAGCTTTATATCTCTACTAAAAATCATATGTGTGAGAGTCGCTTCAGAGGTCCGACCTCCTGCACCAATAATTAGAAGGATTTTGGCAACTATTACAAGTGTTTTTTAGTAAAGGCTTCTGGTCATGTGGCCATACATGCGGCACTTTCAGCTCTGTAAATATAGAAGGTTCCCAGCCTATAGAGGTTACGCTCCATAGGGTTTATGGGGAAACATAGTGTCAGTATGAACTTATCAGCACATGTTGTCTGTGACTTTCGTCACAAATACGATTTATTTAGAGTGGATCAGAAGGACTCGGTATTAGCCCATTTCCACTTTGGGTGATTCCCCTCTCATTGGCCCCCTCAAGGCATCTCAGGAATGCAAGCCCTCTAAAGGTTACCAATAAAAGAGAGTAGGTCTGGTTTTGTGATCACTATATGAGGGTGAGAGAATACTTACCTACTACTACATCAAGTATGAAAAACACAAGTTTATTTTAGCCCTCTACAATCTATGTGCAACTACTTTAGAGAAGTCACTCAAAATGCAAGTTGCATGCTATCAATTTATCCCTTAGTTAATATAAATGAGAAGGATATGATGTGTTACTTTCCAAAATAAAACTCCTAATTAACTATGTGAGGAAATGCATAAAATTTTCTTAAAAATAATCTTGCACATAGATATGTTAGTAGTTTGAAATTTTCAGTTCTTGGACATTTGGACCTACAGAAAAAGTTTGTTAGTTGCAAATAAAAGTGCTATCCTAGAAAATGCATTGTATTCCACCTCAAAAGCACCAACCTAGAGGACAAAAGCATGAACCTATGATACAAAAGCACTGCTCTGTAGACTAAAATGCGATAATTCACTAACAAAAGCGCTAACCAAAATGACAAATGCATTAATCTCAAAGACAAAAGTGCTAATCTAAGAATCAAATGCATTGATTTGCCAACAAAAGCACTAACCTAAATGCCAAATGCGCTAACCTGTGAGACAAAAGCGCTAATCTATTAAATAAAAGTGCTATCAGAACTCACATAGGCATGAATCTGGATTACAAATGCGTTAAATTTATGTTTGCGAGAACTAGACATGATATTAGAAAGATATTTGCGAGGCTCTAGCCTGACAGTGAGCGCCAAAGTGTGTCGACTTGAATTTCATCATCAAAATACTACCTGCAACATATTAGTTTCACAAAATACAAATAAAATGCTACAGGAAATCCAAACTCAACCAATGAAACTACATGAAATTGATATAAAATAAAAACACTATTATTACCTTCATGATTTAAGTCTCATTGTGTCCTAACTCCACTGTTCTTGGTTGCAGATGATTTGCTCTTAGACAAGCACTAGTAGCTTCCAAGATGGCATATGAAGAATGGACTGATAACTGATAGTTAACTGATACTATGATATGCAATGCAAATTATTTAAAGCTAAATGATTATGTTAAATAAGAAATGCTAAATTTCTAGTTGCTTCAAGATAAAACTCAAAGATGCATAAGTTTTACTCAAATTTTTAACTTGAATACTAACTCTTTCTCAACTCAAACTCCTACTTTTATAGACTTTTGAGAGGATAAGATGACGTGTTCGAGATCAATGGTCATGATTAGATCTACAAATTTGGATGGCTGTGAGCAAAGGTGAAAGTTGAGAGAAAGGGGGAAGGAGAAGACAAGTGTCACTCATCTCTGGGTTGGTGACTGAGGGAATCCAGGGATGGTTGGAGAAGATTTAGGCATGAGAGGACAAGTGGATTCAATCCTTCCTAAGATGTAGGGATGTTGGAGAGAATATAGAAGAAGGTTAAGAAATATGTGTATGTACACAATATTTCATTTATTTTGGAAGTTGAAGGTAAGTAGCTAATAAATATTTTATTTATTTTAATTTTGTTGAATTAGTTTAACCACATGATGGATGAGTTGGCAAAGGAAAGATGAAGTGGAGATGGAAGGTCAGTTGGAAAATGGGTTTAAATAATTTAAGAAATCATTTAATATCTGAGACTATAGGATAGAAGAATAATCATTAAATATTAGATATTTAATTGATTAGAGGAATAATTAAATATTAGATATTTAATTAATTGATTAGAGGAAAAGGATAAATAAATTAATTAATAAAATGTTTCAATTAAATTAACTAATAGAAAGACATGAAATGAATTAAATAAATTAATCTTTTCAAATTAACTATTTAATAGAAGAAAAATTATTAAATAAATATAAATATTTATTTAATCGCTCATAGACAAAATCATGCAACACAATAATAGGGGTACACTATCAAGATTATTTATGCTCAAATTTATGATGCCTAGATTTATGCTCACTGTAGATTGATTAGGCAAGTATGACAATTCTGGAAAAGTGTGCAAACAGACAAGTTTCTAGATTGACAAAATCAGAAATTCGTACGACAAAGTATTCAGACCCAGACAACAATTTAGCAGGTCCTAAACAACAGAGGTAGTTTCTTGTATGATTTGCTGCCTATTCTTGCACAAAAGTTTAACATTATCCAAACGAAAATCTAATGAAGATAATGATTGCTCGTATGACAGTATTTCAAATGTCAGATGACAATTCTGAGGATCTGTTGGTGTCTGTTTTATCATCTACCAAACATTAGAATAAGATACCTGAAGGTATTCTATCCTCTCTTGAAAAATCACTACTGATTCCAAGGTCTATATGTGCAAACAAGCGATTTTAGTGGGATAGCTACTGGGGTAGTGTTTTCTGAAAATATCAAGGGGGACTTACGTTAACAAATGTCTTTTAAGCTTCTGGACTTAGACGGATTTAGCAATTTTAGGCTCTCTTATTTTTTGGGATTTTCAAGATTTAGACTTTCAAAAAGGGAAAAAGGGATAGGGTTTCAGAAGGCTAATCTAATCCTACAAATTCTAGAGATGATATTAAATGGGTGCTTTCAAGAAACCACACTGAGGACAACTACGCAAAGCGGGTGCAATCTTCAACGGGTTTTGCTTATGATCAGAATGTTGGAATGCACAGAGGATAGGCTCAGACTAACTTTGCACAGTGAGATAGAAATCATCCATTCACCAAAAGTATGAGTAGAGATACACCATCAATTAACACTTATCAAATCCTTCATTCAATTCTAATAACATGAAAGCAAATCTAAATTAATTTTAACTAAAGTGTTGAGGAAATTGAAACCATGCAAATCATTCAAACAACAAAGATTACACAGCCTTAAGAGAAAGCACACATGCAATATATTATTTGAAAATGACCTTTACACAACAATACATCAAAAACCTCACACTCTCCAAATGAGAGGAGGTAGCCTTATATAGTTTTTCAAAAAAATCAATGAACGACCAAGATCAAACAGTGATCAAGGGCCTAGATTGAAAGCTAAAAACCCTAATTAGGATTTTCCAAAACTCTATTAGTTTGAAAGAATGAGAAAGTGACATGTGGCACAACTGCTATTGTCACTGAGGTGAGTGTCCACTTTCCCCTTTTATAGATTCAATGTATCTAGACACGATGTGCTTGACCTCCTCCATAGTGACACTTAGCAAGTTGCTAATCTAGAAGTCGATGATGTCAACATCATTAGTACATGTGGCAAGGATGCTTTCCCACTCAACTTCTTGAGAAATAAATTTCTCATCAATGAAGAGAAAACTTGCAATCATTAAAGATCACCCTTATCAATCATCCCCGAGTCTTTGAAAAAGCTCAACTGAATTTTGGCTCTTAGGTTCTCTGCCTGCAAGTGTTTTTCTCATATACTCTCTTTCTTCCAGATCTTTGATGCTACATGAAACACCTTACTCAAAATTTCCCTGACACTTTCCTCTATCTCAAAGCACTTAGTCTCGGATTTCTTCAGGACTTCAATCCTGGTGACCAAAGCATAATACCAGGTGTTAAAGTCATATCTATCCCTAGCCTGTATGACACCTGCATCCACCAAAATTCATTTTGACTAACCTCAGATAACGTTTAATTGCTGAAGTATTTCATCTTGAGTTTCTTCAACATCTTCCCAATTTGTAGATAGGTTCTGAATTCGGGTGACCAATGAAGAGGTTGACTCATGTGCTGATACTAAATTTTCTACAAGTATGTCAGCACATGCCAAAGCATCTGAAATCCATTCCTTGGCCTATGTGAATGTGCCCTTCATGTCCTCATAATCTTTCATTGACTCTTGCTGAAGAGGCTGCAAAGGGGTGACCGGTATCTAATGGTTGAGTGGCCTGGTGAGATGGAGAACATATTTCCTCCACTATTGGTTCTCTTCCTCAACCTTCTTTCTTTTCTCCTTCTCTTGGGCTAGACTCACCTTGAGGGTATTGCAAGAGTCATCAAAGTACTAGACTTCTTGGTCCTGAGTAGGCTTACCCAACTCTATAGTGGTAATCTTATAATCCTTTGGGGCAATATTGTCCCAATTTTTTCCTTCCTTTGGCACAACTATTTGAACTATCCTAAACCCTACACTATCCCTTTGAATCAAAGAAAATTTTCTGGCTGGCTTAGGTGGTTTAACTATGACTAGTTCATTCACCTTTGCCAGAAATGCTACTGTATTCTCTTCAAAATGGGTTTCCTTAGGAACCTTATCCCTTATACTTTCCCTCAACCAATCAGGAATGGTTGACTACTCCACAGTATTTTGATCAAATCCATCATTTGTCCTTCTTGGTCCAATAACTATACCATCGAGGAAAAATACTAGGGGCTCAGGCTTTTCAACTTTTGTGGTTGTATTTAAAACTTATTTCCTATCCGGACTTTGGATAGCTTCTTTCATTATTTCCTTGATTGAAGGAGAAGGCACTCTCACTTTGTTATTTACCATATATGTGTCCATCTCTTTCTCTTCAATTGTATTTTGATCAGGCACAATAGATGCGAGACTCAGAATGGAATGATCTTCATTGGACTCTCATCTCTCCCCTACAATTTTCTTTCCCCTGGCCTTTCCAGAGATTCCAACTAATTCCTTCCTCTTCCGAGACCCAACACTCTCTGGATTCTAGGTATTGCCTGCAGAGATACAAGGGTTGGAGGATAGAGAGTCATCTACTCCCATTAAATCATAGGTCAAGGCCACACCTTTAGACTTCAATTATTTCATCCTCTTAGATGTCCACCACTTAGAGTATTCAACCACCAACCTCATGAGGTCTGCCAGATCTGATTTCTCTCCCTCTGATCAATTGACCAAGGCTAGTGGCTCATTCCTCATCTTCTCAAAGCCTGGCTGCTGAAGCTCAAGACTATCTTCTACTTGATCAACAACTCTGAATACTTCTATTGGTCTTACCATGTTCAAGGGAATCCTTGACCAAAATCTCCTCTTGATTTCAAACTATTGGCTATGTTAGCCCAATAATCTTTCGAATCAGCTCTGTGCTCAAATGTCATCCTTTTGACCCTTTTCATCTTATGAAATGGATCAAAATTCTTTCTTGCTTTGTACTAGTAAAAAGGATACCGAGCCAGCTCTTTCTCAGCAATGGCAATGGCTTGTGATGGTGGGCACATCTCTAGTCCATTTCCAATTATGAGAGAGGAGGTTCCTTCCTTCTTCTGCTTATCTCTTTGAATTGTCATATATCCCTCTAATTGCCTCACAACCTCTAGTAGCAGAACTCAGTTGGTAGGGTAAGCTAGGAGCTTATAGGGAGATCCAAAAAACCCCTAAATTTTGATGTAAGTGAACTTTGGGTATTGAATATACCAATATTTGAATCTATTTATGAAGTCTAAAGACTCTTGAGAGATTCTCTGATGTAGTCCACCTTACAGTGTCCATGTGATGTGCATCAGAAATGTATCATTCACCCTCTTGAAATGGAACTTTTCTTCCATGTGAAGTTGGGCATAACACTCATAGATGGGAAACTGATTTTCTTTGTTTTCCACTTCCCCTTTGTAGGTGAGGCCTCTATATCTATAGGTTCTAGCCAGGGAATAGAACAAGTACGAGCTCATGAAGAAGGTCCTATTCGCTTCCAGATTCTTCAGTTGGCTATCCAAGTTATCACTTATCATTCAAGCACAGTCTATCATCTTAACTCCATTCATTATTTTGTTTATGAAATAATACATCCAAGGCTCAAATGGGGCACCTTGGGCATTACCCATTATCCTGTTTAGCAAGACAATCATATCTCCAATATCTTCTTTGAAGTACACCCTCACCAAGATCTTTCTCTGTAGTTTGGAGGCACCCTTCCTTGGCTTGTGTAGCTAGGAATGATTGATGATGGCATCATACTCCTCAAAATGATCCTAATACATGCGATCAACTTCATCCTTGGTTACGTACACAACATTATGATATTCTGGAATGCTGAAGGCTTCCTTGATGACCTCATTGCTAATGTTTGCCAACACTCTTCCATCTGGTGTGACAATATCCCTATTGATAGGGTTGTAGTGCCTAGCACACTCAGCTACCAACTCAGTGCATTGCATGATAGGGAGAAAACTGACAACATACACAATGCCACTCTTCATCAACTTTCATGCGGTCATGGTAGGCACAAGGTTATCTAAACCAAACATCCGCTTCTTGAACTCCCTTAGATTGATATGCCCAAGGTTAGTGTCGCTAACATTCTTCCATTTCAAGGTCATTCTCGACTCAGGAAGAGCATCCTTGTCTACTTGGAACTTCATCATGCCTAAAATTTGCAAATAAACATGAAGCTTAAGTTAGAAAGTAGATCTTGGATTAAATAAAATCAAAGCTACAAATGGCTAAGTTCTTGGAGCTTTTATTTCATTTTCATCCTTAGCCATGAGAATGGAATTTTCACATGTAAACTCTCCAACCTAAGGATATTTATGATTATATTCCATTTAGTCAACAAATGATCTTTCTCACTAAAAATTTGAATACATCCACAAAATTTACTTCCAACTAATTTGGAAAACTCAGAAAATGCAATAAATCTACATTTTAAAACCAACTTCACCTTCGAATGAATGAGAATATGGCTCGAAGATAGAAGGAATCTTAAGAAAACTCAAGAAAAATTGATGAATCTGCCTTCTACCAGCTAGTTCCACTCCAAAAATCTACAAATACTTGACAAGAATGAAGCTAATAAATCATAATTCCTTAAGAATCTCGCCCAACCTGCAAGAGATATCCTTGCAACACCAAAATTTTCTTCCAAATAACCTTCAATCTATGAAATACTTCTGAATGTTTTCCTTAGCTTTCTCAGAAAGTTCAAACTTCTTTGTGTGAGAATGAAGAAATAAAGAATGTATTTGTAATGAAGTTGGTTTTCAGAATTAGAAACACGCAAATACCATCCAATTCATGTTTCTAAATTCGATTTCAACCTTGAGAAATTTTCCAATTCAATTTTGAGTTGTGCTGTCATCTCTTTGAGTTCAAAAATCTTATTCTTGTGCAAGTTTCTAAATTGTTTTCCCACTTCATATTCGAACTAGGCGTATAGATTGACATCTTCCAAAAGGTTTCTAATTTAGAACTCAGTCTAAAAATTGTCTCAATCTGCAAATATCCTCTTTCTATTTTTGATTCATGGTTCAAAGTCAAGTTTCTATTTTGATTTCTTAGCCCATTGATCTTCGAATATCTCCTTTTTCAACTTTCTAAATTAGTTAGTAGTTAGAATTCTATGAAGATTTGATGACATCACTCGCATTTTAACTCAATTTTGAACTTGTTGTTGACTTTGTTTGACTTCCAAGAGTAGGGTAGAGTTTTGAGACTTCAACTTGATGCTTGGGTAGAGTATTTAGGCTTCTCCAAGGGTGGTGAACTTTCTTTGCCTCAATTTCCAAGACAAGGGCAAACTTTTCCTCTACCTCCATCATAGCTTGGGCAGATTTTTAGACTTCCTCTTTCATGTTTGAGTATGGTGGACTTTGAAGGCGCCCAACTTTATGGCAGACTTTCTCATGTTCACTCTTTAGGCTCTCACCAAGGGAGAGTTTGGGAGATCACCAAGAGAGCAGAGTTTGAGGACTTCACCATGAGGGCAGACTTTTGAGGGTTCTAGGCAAGGTGGAGTTTGGAAGCATGGCTGCTTGCTTAGAGGGCAGAATTTTGGATGACCTCTTCAAGCATGGTGGATTTTTAGGCTTCCATTGCATGGCAGACTTTTGTGCTCCCTCCAAGGTGGACTTTTGGAGGCTATAGGCAAGGTGGACTTTCATTACTTCTCAAGCATGGCATACTTTTGAGCTCCCTCCATAGGGTGGACTTTGGAGAGACACCAAGGAGGATGGAGTTTTGGAAGGATGGCACCATCATACAATGATTAGGTGGACTTTTGAGCCTCTCCAATCATCATGGCTTGGGTGGAGTTTTTTAGGCTACCTCTAGAAGACAGAATTTTGAGCTTCCACCAAGGCGGACTTTGGAAGCAATGACCACCAAGGTGGACTTTCATGGCCCCATTGCATAGGGTGGATTTTTAAGCTTCCACCAAGGTAGACTTTCATCACCTTCCATAACACTCAACATCATTCATTAGCCAGACTTAGAAAAATATTTGGAAAATTTCAAAATTTCACAATTTTACCAATTTTAACCAGATTAACTTGAAATTTGAAATCCATACTCAGGCAAACCATCTGAAGCATCATGACCCCTAAAATTTAGGAACCTAGCTTTTTCAGTCAAAACTCAGAAATTCTTGATCATGATTGAAGCAGGTTAGTGATATCATTGCAAACCCTAGGTCCCCACTCTGAAAAAGCAAAAAATAGGCATCCCTAAAAAATATGGAAAACTTTCTAAAAATAGCCAATACCGGGGATTGGGCTAAAAATGCCAAAAATGAAACTTCCTAAAAAATAGGAAAAAGCAAAAAAGAAAACTTTCTAAAAATAGAAAGTTGTTCAAATTCATCCAAATCAATTGCGATCTTTGTCCTTTGGCCTTTCTAAGCACTTTGATAGTATCCGAACTCTGTTATCATTCGGCTTGCATAAACTAACTTTCAATCTTTAGGACTCGAACCATTCAAAACTAAGCAAGGCTTGGCAAAACTGAAGTGGAAGGCCATGGGCACTAACAAAAACCCTAGAAAGTAGGAAAAGAGAGGGTCCCCATTTGCAATGGGGTGATGTGTGAAAAAGGTCACAACAAGACTCGAATGACAATTTTGATAGGTCTGAATGACAAACGGACAGGATGAATTCAGACTCGTATGACAATATGTATATAGCTAGATGGTAAAAGAGTAGACTCGTATGACATATGACTAGACAAAGATGAGTTTCTGACAAGGAGAGAGTTTTGATCACCGAGTTTTTAGACATTTTTTATTGTTTTCTCTAGTTTTAGTATTTCAGTTTTAGTTTCAAGGATGAAAACACAACAAACATGCAAGATGTATAATGAATTCAAGTACAACATGCTAACCTTACGAAAGTTGGCTGAGAGAGAAAATATTTGCTTGTAGACTCAGGTACACACCCATTAGCTAATCAAAATACGACTGCTGAGTCTCACGCAATGGATTCTCAATGCCGTATTAGATGACTCCAAATGCTAATGGGGCCATGAAATGGCAAGTATCTTGGGAGAGTTACTATCTCTCTTACACATATTATCCCTCTTTCGGAGGTGAATCAGGTAGCCTCTATCTTATAGTTATTAGTAAGGAATTTCATTCAAAATCACCCCTTGAAGTCATGCAAGCATGATTGAGGCCTATAGCCTGACAAGGTACCGAAACAAGTTTTAGTCACGTAAACATGATTGAGACCATGAGGCCCTACAAAATACTCGATATGAGAGATCTCAAAGAGAAAACTCAAATAATCCCTTCCTCTGAGACTTTAATCACTAGAGGCCTATTTATTATAGTGAGTTGGAATGCTCAGGTCCAGTTGTACTCACTTGGTTCATTCTCACAGGGTGATTACTATTTCCCACTGCGACAGGCCCACTAAAGGTACACAAATCTCAAAACTTAGAAAAAGCTTCGAGGGTCTAGATTTTTGATTGTTTGTGTAGACAAGAGCATACTCTCCTACCTCTTAAATTTTTCTTAAAAAACAAAATACAGATCTGTTCATTAACCAGATAGTAATTTAAGTGCCTAAAAATGAATTTAAAGAATAAATGACATTCACTTGAATTTCCTTAGGCAACTTGCAAAAACAACGAATCTGTAGTCATATTGTTTTTGTGCAATAGATGTGTTCTTCGACAAACGTTCTGCAAAAAAATTGGTTAGGCTGTAAAAAAAATCTCTCAGGCAGACATAAATCAAGCCAAGGTTAGCATTAGTACCATCAAAATCCAATTAAAAAAACCCTACAAATGCAATCTATTTTAATACCAAAAGACCATAAAATCATTCCATAATTCTCACCCAGCCATATGATAATTCACCACAGACCATACGAGACCCGTGGATTTTCGTTTGAGCCTCTGTGAAAACTCGTATGAGTTTTAGCAGTAACTAGACGGAAAAATCCAAAAAATAAAAATAAGCTGATCTGCGAAGCCAAAAATTGTAGTATTCTGCCCCATGGTGGGCACCAAAAATGTGTGTGTGAAAAGTGAATAAGTCTGCAAGCTGTAAGACACAACACTTCAATTAAGTCATTGCATGCATGGTTAGATAGATATAATCATGAATATAAAAACCATAACAAATCGACCTATTGCCTTCTAAAAGATTCGAGTATAGACTTGCTCTCAGATTTTACTAAGCAATACCATTGACTAGACTACACCAAGATGAAGGATTTAATCTATATGAGCATAATAATAAGCTAAATGTATGCAAGATTAAGCTAGATATGAATATTAAGCTAGATGAATGCAAGCAATAATGATGAAAATAAGTATGCAAAAAGCTAAACTAAGATGCAATAATCTCAAAGCACAATATTTTCAATGACTCTAGAGCAAAAATTGCACAATAACAATAAATCTCCAGGGTGTCTTGAATGAGAGATGAAGGCCAAATTTATAGAGACTCGAAAGAGAGACAACCGGTCAAGATCGATTAACAATGAGTGGTTGAGATTCCTCAAGAAAAAGCACAATCTAGGTTAATTGAAATAATTGAAAGATCAGATTAAGTTAATCTTGAGGTAGATTCCAATTATAGCTTGATTGAATGCATTTAGATTATAAGTTTGAGTTTGCATTGGAGATAAAATTAGTTGATTCCATGCACTTGAGATAAAAATAGGTGATTCCATGCACTTTTCTTTGATTTGCTCAAGATTTTTATTTAGAAAAAGCCTTTTCAATGTAACTGAACCTCTTTCCTCAAGAAAAGCTTTTAGTTTTAATTTTAGAGAAAATAATTAATTCAATTTAATTTGTTTTCTGATTTCTCAAGTTCTCAATTTTAGAAAAAGAAATATCTTAAGTTTGATTTCTTCTCTCAATTTAATTCTTTTCTTTTGTTTTCAATTTAACTCTTTCTTTTGCAGATTAATTCCTTTTTTTTGTGATTAATCTCTTTTTGTAAATTAATTCTTCTTTTTCTTTAAATTAATTCCTTTTTTTTTTATTTAAATGGCAAATTTATTTATTAATTAAATATGCTAGGATATTTAATTAAATAAATAGAATAATTCATCAAAATGATTTACTTGGAATCAATTAATTAATTAAATAAATATTTAATTAATATAGAGTGATTTATTTGCCATGTAACATTAATGATTGAAGAATTAATTAATTAGGTGCTCAAGGTTGATTTAATTGCCTTTGGTTAGGACCTTGGTGATGTTGTCGAGATTAGGGGCCCATGGTTTAGGTGACCATTTTTAGGGTATTACAGGTAAATCAAATTTCTCTTTTTCAATTGCATTAGGTGCATTTTGTTCATTTGGTAAATCGAATTGAGACGTCAAGGATGACATACCTTCTTCTCCCATTGTTCTTATGTGACGTAATTTCTTCATATGCTGCCTTTGTCTTTCCTTTTCAGCCTTTCGTTGTTCCATCATTCCTTGCTTGTTCTTTCCCATGTTGATATCGGTTGTGCTAAATAGAATCATATTACATATATATGTAAACAAAAGTTCATAAACAAACAAATAACCATAAATATGCATCTTATCATTATTTTTTTGAATCAAAACTATTAAACAATCACAATAATATTGACAAAACTAATAAGAACAACAATTCAATAATTTGAAATCATGCAAAAAAAAAAACATTCACTTACTTCTATGTATAAAACAATGATAGAAGTGCAGACACAGTTGCAGTGGGGCCTTCAACGACCTCAAAAATGTTTTTTGAGGCCGTTGAGGCTCTTGGGCAAATAAAACTATGTGTAATTACTGCATATGCGATATATTAATAATCGCGTGCGTGCTATTAGTCCCTAAAATATTGGCAAGTCCAATGGTATTTTTTTTTCACCCTATACGCGCTCCTACGCCTTAAAAATGTTATGGTAGGGTAGTGAACTAATAGGCTCAGTACCTCGTATGTGCTATTTGTAGTAAATAAAATGTGAAGGAAAAGGGAGGGAGGGAGAGGGAGAGGGGGAGAGAGGGAGAGGGAGAGGGAGAGGGAGAGGGAGAGAGAGAGAGAGGGGGAGAGGGAGAGAGAAAGAGTGGATAGGGAGAGAAGAAGAAAGAGAGAGGGATGGGGTATAGAGAGAGAGAGAGAGAGAGAGAGAGAGAGAGAGAGAGAGAGAGAGAGAGAGAGAGAGAGAGGAACCCTATACGCGCTTGAGAGGGGTAGAGAGGGAGACAATACACATACATACACACATATGTGTGTATATATATACTTAATATATTATATATTAAATTAAGTAAATTACTCCATTTATTTAAATTAAATTCACTAGACCTCTTTTACCATTTAATAAGATAAATCATTTTATTCAATTAAATCCCCTATCCACTTTTTAATTAAATTCAAATTTAATTAAATAGTTTATCTCAAATTGAATAAATATAATTTATTTAATTTCCCAAATTGCAACCAAATTGAATTAAATTCATTTTATTCAATTAAATCCTATTATCCCTCCATCCACTTGCAAAATCCTACATCTCCCACTTGATTCCTAAACCCTATTCCTAACCCCCCTTCTAGACTCTTCTAATCACTTCCGGTTAGCCTAACCCATCTCCTAAACTTTGCCACATCCCTAAGCAAGGGGAAGGCACTTCTCAAACCCTCAAAGTCTTTGAAAACCCTTAAAGGCTTCAACAACTTAACTTTGAAAGTCTCCCAAACCATTAAAGGTTAACTCAACCTCTAGCATGATTAAAGAATTTCCCTAAACTCAACCTCCATGTAACCAAAGGGTCTCATCAAGAATTTATTGATTTGACCATGGTTATCCTTAATCCTTTGTACAAGAGTTTATCCTTTGGATAAAACCTTTATCCAATGGGTAATCCTAACTTAACCATAACCCTTACCCCCTAAGATAACCATGAGGTCTTCTCAAGCATTTAATGCTTCTTACATCTCCTCTCAACTAGTCTTATGTTGACATTTGTCACCATTTCATTGGTGCCAATTGCAAACATGGATTCCCAACTTTCAAACTCAACCCTTGATTATCTCTTTCAATCCTGGCCATCCATTGCCCTATTTTTGCTATAAATAAAGCTCTCCATCCTCCATTTTAAGGATCCAAGTCTTTAGCATCATACTTATACTAAAATCCATCCAAGCTTTAATATATCATTTGTGCTCATCATTTAGCCTCTCTTTTCAATAGGAATTAATCTAAATATGCATGTTTAGAGTATTTTCCTTATCATTTAGCTTAATCATAGACTAGTATATCATACTACGATAGTCTTGCTACTAATCTTGTCATCTTATAATCTAGTTTATTGCATTTATAGGATCATGCATAGCTTAGGAGGCATTTCACCTTAAAATCAACCAAAGCATCCCTTGTTCTTGCATTTGTCATCCGTAAACCACTTTGCTCAGTAATCTGAGAGAAAAGAAATTGGTTTGAGGGACCTTGTGAGATAGAGAACCATGGAACCAACCTTGGGGAGTTGAGCCATACTTCATGACTCCATAGCTTGCACCAAGAAGTCCCGTGGGTGTGTGAGCAAGGCTCCTTAGGCTTCATTTTTCACATTTCAAGTTCTATCGAACTGCTTTTCCCACATATATTTCTGGCACCCACCGTGGGGCACGACCTCATATATCAAATCAGTTTTTAAATTTAACCCCTTTTGCAGGTACGCAGGAATTAAGAATCGGCGCATGGGAAGCATTCCCTAGCACATCTGGTTAATAGCCTAGCGCATCCCACTTACTGTTTAGCGCATTGGGTCCATCTTGTAGCATGTCAGGTCTTTACTATAGTGCATTATCCATCTAACATTTTCATGTAGGTCTCGGTGCGGGAGAAAAATAGAGTAGTGCATCCTGAAATCATTTTAGCGCATCTTGAGAACAACCTAACGCATCACTGTCATCTTGTAGCGCATCATTGCCATATTGTAGCGCATACAATTTGTTCTGTAGTGCATCACAGACCAAGACAAAATCAAAATTTGTAACCAAACCAAAACTTAGACTTGTAGAAATCTACAAGATCCAAAATGTTTCTAATAGTTTGACTGACTTTTGCAGGGTTTTAACATTTTCTTGCAGGGGAAGCTTAGATTTTATTGACAAAATTGCAAAGAATTTTATTTTTTTACTAACTTAGTTAAGTTAGTTAAAGCTTGGGATTCTTTTACTTCTATTTGGATAAAATTGAACTCACTTTATTTTTGGGCTATAAAAAGAACCACAATCAAAATTTTTCTTGCTTTCATAGGAGAAAAACTTTATTTTAGGCTATAAAAGAACAAAACAAACTTTCCTTTTTGCAAAAGTAGCTTTAAAAAGAACCTCACCATCCTTTGGTGTATAAAAGGATCCATCTTAAATTTTTGCAAGGAAAAGAACCACACTTAAAAGTTTTTACAATAAAAAAGGGAAGTTCTTCCCCTTTACCGATTTTTTTGTTGTGAACCAAATCGAAGTTTTGCTTTATTGACTAGGTTCTTTTGCTAGATTAGATAATCATTGCTTTAAGAAAATAAAAAAAACACCATGTTTTGTGGGGCAACATCTCCATATAGATCTTAGAAAATCATTGACTTGAAAGGTAAAAAGAACTTTGTTTGCCTTGTCTCGAAAGTGGAAGGTATATGCTCTCCCCTTAACTGGGTGATGGAAAAGACAAACCACTCTTATGCTTTCAATATTTCAAGTAATAAAAACCTTTAGCAGGCCTGTGTTCCCAAGGGTTTGAAATCAACTCTTAAAGCCATTCTTTGGCTGGTGTGAAGGGAATGACCTAAGTTTGAAATGACTTTGACGCCAAGTGTTCCAACCCACTATAATCAAAAGTGGAAAGTGACGAAAGTCCTTTTCAACGGTTGCGCGCATCGATTAGCCTTCCCCCAGTATCCTTGAGATATGTAAAGCCTTTGTTCTAAAGGTTGGGAAGCCTCCTGAGGGATTTTATCACTGACAGCCGAACATGAAGCCTGATTACGAACCTTAGAAGTAGAAACCTTGATTCGAGTCAGTAACCAGACATTTGTAATATCATAGTGCAAGGGTGGGGAAGAATCCGCCCCCAAGATCACTCACCATATATCTCCCAAGATAACTACTCAATTGTGAAGCAATTCACTTTGGGTTAATTTCTGGCAAAAGGCAAAAAAAGGGGCACCCCCTAGTGGTTGACACAACTGTTTGAGCTGATGGAGTATCGAGACTAGTGGGCTATGGTATTATTTATGACCCTTTAATAAAGAGTCTTTTTGAAGTGTATTATTTGTATCCGAACTTGTTAAAACATTGGGGATTTAAACACATCCTCATAGAACATACACTTATTGTTAGATTAAGCAAAATGGTTGTCTCTTTCATGTTGTGTTTGTATTTATTACTTCAGAAAATCATCTATCAGTATTGAAAAACTCAAAACAAATTTCAAAAATAGCAACAACCAAACAAAATAAAATATCAAGGCAGTCTAGCGTGTGAGAGAAACTTCTTAGCACATGTGATATATATTTTAGCACATCAAACCTTCACTTTAATGCATTCAATTTTAACAGTAGTGCTTTACCAAAATTTAGAAACAACATTAAACAGTTAGCGCATCAGAAAAATAGTCTAGCGCGTCAAAGCATCAACCTAGTGCATGAGAGTCAATCTCTAGCGCATCAGGTTTATCAGTTAGCGCGTGGAAGGCCCATACTAGCGCATGATCTTTTAAGAAAAAATAGAAAACAAATTTTAACAGTCTTAACTAATTAGTGCGTAGGCCAGGGCAGCCTAGTGCATGGGGTCTTTTCCCTAGCGCATCAAGAAATTTTTGTAGTGCATTCAGTCTCTGTTTTAACGTGTGATCAAACCCAGAAAATAGGGGGCAAAATAGTGGAAATTTTTTAAAATTTAGAAAGCATTTTTGGAAATATCCTTTCATTAGCTTCATTTTCGTCAAACTAGAGTATCAGAAACAGAGCTTTAAAAACTATTTCTTGAGCAAATTTCATGTCAAAACAAAAGTTGTCCAGAATCCAAAACTGATCGCATGATAAACATATCTATCCTATCAAAATCAGGAAACATCATCGCAAGTGATGAATAGGTCCTTTATTATCTCACTAATTATATCTCAAAAACACTTGTTCAAAATCTCAGGTTGTCAGATCAAGTTTTCATATCGGGAGACTTTATCCATATCATTTGACACACTTTGTCATGAGGGGGCATCTAAACCTTCACTTTGATAAAGTAAAACTTGAGTTTTCAAAACAAGATCGAATAAATCCAAAACAATTCAAAGGAAACCATTAAATCACTTATGCATGACTAATCCCCATATTCTGAGAAGAAAGAATATTTATCGTAACACCACGTTGAAGAAATAACAACCAAGTTTTTCCAAATTTTTCAAAAGAAATAAATTTTTATACATCAATTATCAACTCTTCAAATCTCATCGAACATTCCTTCATCATGTCAAACTTTATATCCAGAACAAATCCAACGAATTTGACAAGGAGCCTTTGAAGACTAGGGCATATTGTCAAAAATCCGCATTCAGTCAAATCATAAACTGTGGAGGAAAGATCAATCCGACATTCTTTCCCGACAAGGGCATCACTTACAACATACCCCGATTTGAACCACCAACCCCCGAGCAACATATCGAAGAGGATTTTGTCCCCTTTATCACAGAAAGCTTCTACTAAAATGCCTATTACTTGCTCTCAACAAAATAAACAAAGCGAGGCACAAGCAGAATCCAGTATGAATCAGAGGTTATCAAATCCTTTTGAAGGTCCACACCTAGAGGATATTGAAATTTCTGAAGAACTTCTTCAGGAATGCCAAGAAAGTGCTTCGTTCCAAAAACTCGTAGAAAGACTCATGGAAAATGACAAAGAGAAATACTTGCTCATGCTCACAAGCAAAGGAGTTAAAATTCCCGAGGACTTTGACACAGACATGTTTAGAACAAGATCTCAACATTACGAATATCAAGAACGACAATGAGAAGGGGAAGCACGCGATCCTGAACAAGATATTATTGAACAAAACATACCGAAACACCATACACTAGGGAAAAACATCCCTGACCAACACATCCCCAATCAAAACATACCGTTCCATACACCATTTCAACCCAGGATTAATGCAAGGGAAGGAATCTTCCCTCAGCAAAACAATGCGCCTTTGGTTGCCCTTACTCAACAAATGAAAATGTTACAAAGACAAATGCAAGATATGCAACAAGGGACCACGGTACGGTATTCACTAAATGAAATTTATCCTTATCCATTTGACAGAAGATTGCACATGATCCCTTGTCCTCCAAATTCAGACGTACCTAAATTTGACAAGTACGATGGGAAAACTGATCCCTGTGATCACGTTAGAGAATTCTGTACCATGAGCCTTGAATTCACTCATGACAACACCTATCTGATGAGGTTATTCCCAAGAAATTTGGGAGGACAAACAATGGAATGGTTATCCAAAATCACACCTCTTGTCAGATCATTTGATGAACTAGTCAACAAATTCATCACTTAGTATTCCTATAACATTCAACATGCTATAACCATGCTAGATGTCTGTAACACCAAACATAAAAACAATGAAACATTCATGGTATTCCTTCAACGTTGGTGACATATGGTTTCACGATATCCTCGAGATATTTCTGAAAAAAGAGAAAATGGAAATTTTCATCAAGAACTTGAATGGTGAGATGAGTTACAGGCTCAAACTCCAATGCATACCATCTTTCACTAAACTGATTGAAAACGACATTCAAGTAGAAGAAGCATGTGTCAAGAAAGGAATGCTCAAATTCTTCAAAGAAGGAACAGGTTCATCAAACTACAATAACCAAAATAACAACTTAGACAAATCTAGATTTTGGACTCAAAACAAAAACAATGGAAATGAAGGAGGCCATGAATGACATGATCCAAAATCTAAATAGCCAGTGCTCGCATTATCAGGAAATCCTCAAGCTACAAAGAACCCCAAAGGTGCTAACCCGGACGCTAACACATATGCACCGAATACCAATCAAAGTCAACCCAACACAAACAACACCAACAATACTCAAAACAATACCACAAATTAGGGACCTAATAACAATTCACGAGGTGGCACCAACAATTTCTAAAAACGTGTCTACACACCACTGGGTCAATCACTAGAGTTAGCTTTCAGAGAACTCCTGGCAAACAAAATTATCTCTTTACCAGCAATCAGCAACTATGAACCACAAATCAAACCACCTTGGTGGAATGACTCACACTTTTGTGATTTTCATCGCAACAAAGGTCATCAAACAAACGATTGCATGAAATTAAAAAAACATTGTTCAAGACATGATTGATAGAGGTGATTTAACGGTGGATGGTCTCAAGAAAAATGGTGACCATGGAGCCTTTAAAAATCCTCTTCCAAACTACAACAAAGATGGAGCTTCCACTTCAAACGATGCCCATGGGGCTTGTATCAATCATATCTACAATAACACCATCAATCACATATCAGCTGTAGACAATCATGTAAACGTCATCGCAATCCGAGACTAGAATAATCATGAATCTATCAATGTAACAACTAGAGCTCAGAAATATGTCTTGAAGGGCCATACACCAACAAAAAACACTATACCAAAAATCCAATATGATTTAGTCAGCCAACTGCGCAAAACTCCTGCTCAAATATCTATACTAGAGTTGTTGAAACTTTCGCCAAAACACAAAGACATATTGGAACAAGCGTTGTTGGAAACCAATGTACCTCAAGATCTGGATGCTAACAAATTCCAAGCCATGGTCACTCATATGATAGGGCCTCATAATCTCACCTTCTCAGAGCATGATAATACTTCCTTAAGTCATTTGCATAACACTCCTCTCCATATTGAAGTCATCGTCTATAAACACCGAGTAAAATGAGTATTGATAGATGGAGCTGGACTTAATATATGTACCTTAAAACTTATCCATGCATTAGGCTTCTCATAGGAGTCTATTGATCCATGCAAAAAAATTACTATAAAGGCATATGATGATGAGGAAAGATCCTCTAAAGGGACAGTATTGTTACCAATTCAAGTTGGCCCCATACAAAGAGATACTATGTGTCAGGTCTTAGACATAGACCTCACATACAATATTTTATTAGGTCGACCCTGGATACATGAAATGCAAGTAGTGCCTTCTACGTATCACCAGTGTGTCAAATTTCCCTATAATGGACAAGAGGTCTGTATATCTGCTGATCACAATCCATTTCAACATTATAATGCAATGGGGGCAGCCCAGGACAGTTTGGTTCCCCATAATAGGGAAAAACAAAATTTCTCAACATCATATCTACAGAAGGCAAAGTCTGAATCATTACCTAGAGATTTCAAGCAGAAAATGCAAATCAGAGAACAAGGTATGGGGGAATACTCTTTGGATCCCATGTGTTTGGCTAACTTACCAACATCACCTAGATCTCATGGATTACCTACAACATCAACACATCAGGTAACTCAGCCCATCACCAAATTTGATGGTACCTTCATCCAACTCGGCACTCTAGTACATGAATCAGAGGAAAAGGACATCCTTAGCTGGTTATACAAAGATGAGGAAGAAGATAACAGAGCAGCTACTCTAGAAATAGTTCTACCAGCACACCTATATGGAAAGGGCTACTTAATCATGCAACAAATGGGATATAATGGTAAAGGACCTATTGGAAAATGCAAAGAAGGAGTCACTGAACCAATAGACCTTCCTTCATAGCTCAGTAGGGACAAAACAAGATTGGGCTATAAACTCACTTTCCTACCAAGAAAGATACCACACAAGAATCCAAAATTTCAATGGAAAGCAAAGAAGTACAAAGAAGAATCTTGGCAAGAAGCACTATTTGAGTCAGCAGAAACAATCTGCAAGGACCATGAACGTCAAGAACAAAAGCAACATCAGGAGAAACTCCTCATTCACAAGAAGGCCATATCTGCAGCAGTAGCTCATATTCAAGCACCAATATCTAAAAAAGAAGAACTACCTCCTGATATCATTATTCCTCCCTGGGAAGAAATAGTCTATGAACAAATGCAAAGAATAGAAGCAGGATCTGACGCAGAATCAGAAAAAGCTAGCAAAATAGTATCAATTATCAAAGATCTATTTTCACCATACAACATACCTGTTTACAACACTGAAAATATTTGGGATGATAACTCTGAGACTGATTCCAATGAATATGAATGGGGTAGCTACTCAAATTCTACTGAAGATACCACTGAAAATACTAGTTCCATATCCCTTTCTCAAGAAGAGCATAATGCAGAAATTAGACTATCTGAATTTGGACCACATAATATCTATGACACTAAGGAAAGTGAGCAGAAACAATATGAACAAGTCTATACAAAGGATGATACCATCAAAGACATCAATGAAATCTTGAACTTTTTTAATACCCAAACCAATCATGATGAAACCTTTGTCTTGACACTAACAATAGTAGAACTTGATCCACCAAATGATTCCTTACCACTTATCTTTCCTGACCTCACTAACTAGGATGAACTCAAAATACATGATATACCAATTTTCCCAGACGATGAATCTATTATCCACTACCTATGTACCGTTAACCCAGAAACAGGCTCTATCAGTGAACAAAATAATGATGTCTACAAACCAGGGAGTGCCAAGTCTCTCAGTTGCAAAAATGAACCAAATAAAAGATTCGATGCTGAAAACTAGTCAATGGTAGCTCTAGATCACAAAAAAGTAAAAATAAAGGACACATCTGAGGGTGAAAACCTTTTTAAGGCACCTAAAGATGGGAGACTTGACACTCTTCCTAAACATTTTCATGAGCAATCACCCATATTGATTGAGCCCACTCAATCAATCAACATTGGTACTACAGAAGCAGCCAAAACATACACCTGGCAAAATCTCTGATAGAGGAGGAAAGATTAGCATTTATCATTTTTTTAAAAGAAAAGCAAATTAACTTTGCTTGGTCATACGCAGATATGCCTGGAATTGATCCACACTTAATCATGCATTACTTGTCCATCTCTCCAGGAGTTAAGCCGGTCAAGCAAAAACTACGAAAGATGAATCCACAGGTGGCACTCATGGTCAAAGCTGAACTGAAGAAACTATTAGATGTTGGATTCATTCGACCCATCGACTATGCAGAATGGATTTCCAACATAGTACTAGTATCAAAACCAGACGACAGTATTAGAATCTGCACTGATTTCAGAGATGTCAACAAAGCCTATCCAAAGGATGACTTTCCTTTGCCCAGTATCGACATAATTGTAGACCTCACAGCGGGCCATGCAATGCTCTCACTAATGGATGGTTTTTTAGGCTATAATCAAATAAAAATAGCCCTGAAAGATCAAGATAGAAAAACGTTTACCTATCCTTGGGGAACATACTGTTGGAATGTTATGCCTTTTGGCTTAAAGAATGCAGGAGCTACTTATCAACGAGCAATGACAATAATCTTTCATGACATGATGCATACCTTCATGGAAGACTATGTGGATGATTTACTAGCTAAATCCTTCACTAGAGCATAACACCTTAGCATCCTAACAAATATTTTTGATCGATTGGAAAAATTCCAAGTCAGGCTCAACCCTAAGAAGTGTGTCTTCGAGGTTACATCAGGCAAGTTACTAGGCTACATAGTCTTAGCTAAAGGTATTGAAGTGGATCTAGCAAAGGTACAAGCCATTATGGAGATTCCACCACCAAATAATATCAGTCAGCTCTGCTCTCTACAAGGATGACTTCAATCAATCAGGTGACTCATCGCTTAACTAGCTGATAAAAGTCTACCATTCAATCACTTGCTACATAAGAATGTACCTTTTAGATGGGAAGCCAAGTGTGCAAAATCTTTTTATCAAATCAAATAGTATCTAATAAACCCACCAGTTCTAGTACCACCAATAGCAGGAAAGCCACTCATTTTATACATTTCAACAACAGATATATCACTGGGGGCACTATTGGCACAAGAAGATCAACAAGGAAAGGAATGAGCCATATACTACATCAGTAGGACATTGAATGGCTATGAACTCAACTATACATTCATTGAGAAGGCTTGTCTAACAGTAGTCTTCGCCTCCCAAAAGTTCTGACATTATATGCTAGCTCACACAATTAAGCTAGTGGCAAAAATTGATCCTCTCAAATATCTACTCAGCAAGGCAGCTCTTATAGGCCGATTGGCTAAATGGGTCATGATTCTCAGTGAATTTGATATCTACTACACAGAACGAAGAGCTATCAAAGGACAAGCAATTGCAGATCAACTAGCTGAAGCACTGCTACTAGGAAAACAAACTATGGAGATTGAATTTTCTGACAGAGACGTTCTTGCTATTTCTACCAAGCAATGGACCCTATACTTTGACGGATCCTACACACAACATGGTTTAGGTGCTGGCATTTTATTTATCACTCTTGAGGGACACACTATACCAAGATCATATAGGCTGATGTTCCATGCACAAATAATGTGGTTGAATATGAGGCATTGGTTATAGGCATCAAAATGGCCATAGAATGGAAAATCATGGAGTTAATGGTCTACAGAGATTCACAACTAGTCATCAATCAAATCAACAATGACTATTAGACAAAAGATGACAAGCTACTACCGTACAAATGGATGACTTCAAATAGTATTTTGTACACATCACCTTCGAGCAAATACCAAGGTTAAACAACAAAGTAGCAGATGCAATGGCTACTATCACTTCATTACTATAGATTCTAGAGCAATAGAGTCGTTACGAGTTTCTGGTAGAACAACTATTCTCCCCAGCCTATGACCACTCTGAATCCCATGTTATCTATGCCTTGACTGGTTCGGATTCTCCTTTATATGGACCGATATATGATTATCTAAAGAACAACATCCTACCCATTGACCTATCTCAAAACCAAAAATGTAATTTTATCTGACAAGCCACCCATTATACCCTTACTGCTGATACTTTGTACTATCGAGGTCTAGATGGTACTCTCCTTCATTGCCTTGATCGTAATGAATCTGATTTCGCTTTACACGAGCTTCACGAAGGTATTTGTGGCACACATTCAAGTGGGACTACTCTTGCTAAAAATCTTCTAAGAATGGGATATTACTGGCCGACAATGGAAAAAGATTCTTATCATTTTGCAAAAAAGTGTCCTAAATGCCAGATCCATGGCAATCTGATACATGCACCAACACAGGAACTGCAGCCATTTACAATATCCTGGCCCTTTTGTCAGTGGGGACTTGACTTGGTTAGCAAAATTCATCCTTCATCTTCAAATGGACACAAGTTCATTATAACTACAATAGAATACTTTACCAAGCGGATAGAAGCAGTCCCCATGATGACAGTGACTAGAAAACAAATTGCCTCTTTTATCCTAAACTATCTGATCTGCAGATATGGTATTCCAAGCTCCATCATCACCAATAATGGACGACCTTTCAAAAACCAAGATGTTCGAGAACTATGTGAACAATTAAAAATACAACATCGGTTCTCTACACCATACTACCCACAAGGGAATGGTTAAGCAGAAGCATCCAACAAGACAATACTGAAAATCCTAAAGAAAATAGTGAATGATGTTGGCAAAGATTGGAATTTACAACTCAATCCAACACTTTGGGCATACAAAACTAGCATCCACACACCTATAGGAGCAACACATTTCTCATTGGTCTATGGATCAGAAACTATTTTACCCCTGGAGGTAGAAATTCCATCTCTCAGAGTCTCTCTAAAAGGCTTAATCCTCGATGAAGAGTATCGAGTCAATCGACTACAAGAACTGGAACTATTAGACGAAAGACGTCAGCATGCTTACACTCATCTCAAAGCATATCAGCAACGCATGTCTAGAAGTTACAATCACAAGGTCATTCCCCGAATTTCAAAGTTGGTGACCTAGTCCTCAAGGAAAATCTAAGAAATCAGCAAGATCGAGAAAAGAAAGGGAAATTTGAACCTAATTGGTTAGGTCCCTATGTCATCATATCAGTCTATGGATCAGGTGCTTATCAGCAAACAACTTCAGAAGGAGATGTGCTCGATGAACCAGCTAACAACATTCATATGAAGAAATACTACACTTGAGTAGTCTAATGCACGGAAAAAGTCAAAAACAATTAAAAAAAAATAAAAAAATCAAGGAAAAGCAAATAAAAAGGTACAATAAAAGCAACTGGTGAAAACCTGGTAATAGGAACTATTGTGAAAGGACAACTCCTTTATCTATATCCACATCCTTATCTCTATAGTAAAACTCTATCGGCCATCCCCCGACACTTAGAAAATATCCATTTAGGACATACTTAGCATAGTCACTATCCTGATTTATCCATCTATCCTTTCACCACATTTTACCATGGCTTGGTAATCATTGTACATACCCACATCGAGAGGTATACTTAGCTAGGGACAATAATCGTCAAAACTTACAAGCATGTTCAAACCATCAAGACTATTTTCAAAACTTAGAGTATCATGTCCAACAAACAAAAACTTACACAAACCCAAATCAAAACATCGATCGATAAAAGATTCACAAGAGAAATACAATGGATGATTTTCTGAAGTACCAAATGTTGCATTTTGCATAAAGTCTTGACTATTTTTCATTTAAACTTTTTGAATTATTGGATTCTCTAAATTTTCTCAACAATGCTTCCAAGCTAGAGAACATTGAGAAACTCCAATATTTTCTTAGTCTTCTATCTATGAGGCGATCATTTGTACTGTGTTGATATTTGTCTTGAGACGTGATTCACAACATATCACTTAAGACATGATTCCACTTTACGCATACAAATGGTTTAATCTTGTCTGTTTATATGCAATCCGCACTCTGGTCATCCTGGTTCAATTATACCTTGACACTTGTGCTATCTTGCAAAATCAAACATCATGTAAATTTTTCTCAGGTTATCATGGTTCAATTATACCATTATGCTTGTATAAATTTTCAACATATCCAAAGATCAATCCATGCTCAATGATGATACATATATCGAAAGCAAATAACATGTGGTTATATCAAGATGACAAATACAGAATGAGGATTCTCAAAAACAATTAGTTGCATCTCATTTTACAAATAGTTACATCTCATTTTACAATTAGTTGCATCTCATTTTATAATTAGTTGCATCTCATTTTCATGATACATCTCACAACATATCAAATCATACATCTCATTTTCAAGACACATCTCATAAACATCATACATTTACATCATTGCATTTGACTTCATCATAACATCTATCTAAGCATTGCATCATCATAAAATAAACACAGGCATATAGAAAGCATGCATCCATAACACATCACATGATCAAAGAAAATGGTGTCATATATATATAAAAAATGATCAAAATGTACAATATCTGTCATATCTGTACCCCGTACAATAAAAATAATGATAAAAAATACAACAGAGACTTCGTCTCTCAAGTATGACTATCTCCTGAAGGACACGGTCTCACCGCAGAAGTCCCAGCCCTTGGATCTCCAGGTGGATCATGTCTCGATGGCCCTGTCACGCCTCTTCTCTCTGACCGCGATCTAGTCTCTCGAGATCAACTCGATCTCGACTGCGTAAAACTCTGCACTCGGCGCTCCCTAGACACAATAGGCTCATAATGTCGATGGTAGTACTCTACCTCCTGGGCTCTCAAAGCCAGCTCTCTCAAGGTGTCTCTCATTGGACCACCTACTGCCAGTCTGTGCAAGCTCACTGTGAGCTCCTCTGCTCGACCTCGTCACTCTATCTCAGTGTCACGCTTGGTGGTCAGCTATGTAATCTGCAGCTGCTGCACTAATAACTGTGCCTGTAGCTGCTGCACTGTCAATTGTAGGGTCCTATTTTGGGCGTCCTCCACATGAGTCAGAATATGGACCCATAGGGGTACCTGTGAAGGGGTAGCCCCTGTCCCTCTACCTGTCCTCGGTGTTGGTGGAGGTAGCACATTAGTCCTCCTCCTCTGGGCTGGCCATCTCACCTCATCAGTCCCTCCCATTGCTACTATCACCTCTGCCACTCTCCCCTCACCTCCTGCTCCAATAGCCAGTCCTCCTCTCCCTCTATCCATCACAGCTCATCGAACTGCTCTCTCCACCCCTCTATCCCCCCATCTCTACCTCTGTCTCCTCTCCTCCCCTGGTATCCTCTCCCTCATTGTCCTCCTCCTCCTCCACCATCTCCCTCATCCCCATCTCCACCTCCCTCATCCTCATCATCATGAAAAGAGGGCTGCATCTCCGCTGGATCTGATATCCTCGCCACGACACAAGCTGCGAACAATCAGGCAAACTCATTCGTCATCCCAACATCCAAAATCTTAGGGGCATAGTCCCATATCTAGCCTGCTAACTGCATAAACTCCTCTATGGCCGCCGCACTGTCAATAGTCGAGCCCCAATTTGGTATGTCCTACCTCTGGTGTGCATACAAACAGGTCCCCTGTGGTATCCCCTATTGCCGACCATACTACCGCAAAACTCTCGTAACCAAGAATCTCTCGATCATAAAAGGGGTCCACCCTATCAAAAATCAAGTCATGAAGACGTATAGATCTCCAACCCATCCTTAGCCCAAACCTCACAACCTGTATATGGTCGCCAGACAACCATATCAATGTCATCCAATACCCTCCTCCAATGTTCAAGTTTGCCTAGCTTCCGCTGGACAACTAATCCCCTGTATCCATATGCATAGGCACGCCCAACAGGCCTATCTTTGTCAACCAATGGCCTAGCTGCGAGAATGTGCTCCCAGCACCATACTTATAAAAGTGTCACGCCAGCTGACAAACTATCATAACCCAGGTATACTAGCTCATTCAAGTCCCTGTACAAATGGGCTAGCATAGCTGATACCCATGCGAACTTGCGGTCCTGTGTAACCATCTCCTCCAGCACCAGTCCCCATCCCACAGATAGTCTGTTTGACCTACGGTCGAGACATAGAAAACCACCTACAAAACCTACCAGTACCGATGGAAGAGGCACATAGTCCAAATCCAGAAACTCCTACCATGGAATCTCATATCCACACACTGTATCATCCTGAAATATCTGATGAAGTGCCTCTGTCCCACCCTCCTCTGACTGCTCATAAGGTAGTAGTGCACCTACTACAGGTATGCACAGGATCTGGTAGCAATCCTCTGGGGTCACTATCATCTCCCTAGTGGCAAAGTGGAAGGTATTCGTGTCACTGTGCCATCTCTCTGCAATCGCTATAAGTAAACCCTGGTTCATAGTAAACCGAGGCATATCTAATAGGGAAGACAAGCCGCATCTATCAATAATGTCTAAATCAGCCTATGCTGACCGTGGTATCAATGCCCATGGTCTCAGGAACCGCTCACATGACTGAACCACTCCCAATCGCTCCTGTGAAAAAGCAAAACAAGTCCAATATAAGTTTCTTCATCAAAACATAGATATCAAAATCAAAATCACATCAAAAACCATATCAACTTGTAACACAACTCAAGTTTTCAAAAACCATATCAACCTTGTAACACACCTCAAGTCCCCACACCACATCAACTTGTAACACAACTCAAGTTTCCAACCCATATCAACTTATAAAACAACTCAAGTTCCACAATCATATCAACTTGTAACACAAATCAAGCTCCACATATATTAACTTGAAACAATGCAAATCAAATCAAGTTTATATACATTCCACATCAATATCTATGAATAATTTGAAAAATCGCAAATCAAACCAAGTTATATCGGCACTTATATTGGACAAACCATCAAAACCATGACAACGAACATAGAAATGAAACATTTACACCTATCCCAGCAAAATTGACCTTATCCTATCAATTTTCTTCACTCACAAAACATCCTTTCTCGCTAAAATGACCGCATGCGCTAACTAAATTTGGCTACGTGCTAGATTGACTCTATGCGCTATCCTATCTACCCTAAGCGCTAAACCTATCCCATGCACTAACCTATCCTGTGTTTGCACTACCTATCCAACCCTATGTGCTAGGTCTAACCTACGCGCTACTTATCCCTACCCATGCGACTCCCTGTGTATCCAATGCGCTAGGTTTACCTAATGCACTACCTATTTCACCTTTTGCACTACCCTGTGTCCCTAATGTGCTAATTTACATTTATGCGCTAACCTAGAAAATATGTGCGCTAACCTAGCAAATTTATGCGCTACCCTAAGTTTTCAGATGCTACCCAAAATTGAAACCCTTATGCGCTACGAAATTTTTCGTATGCGCTAACCAACGACCCCTATGCGCTTTACCGAGAAAATTGCATGCCAAAATTCAAAACATGACCAAAGACGACAAAATAAAAAATAAAAAAGGGGTAAAAAAGGTTGACTTACTGGTGGTCCATATGCAGCAGGCCTCCGATACCTCCGAACGCGCTCAAATCGATGTGTAGAATACGGGATAGGCATTTTGTCTTCTCTCCAAAAGTCTTTCTCTCCAAAGTCAACAAGCACAAATGAGACAAAACTTTTCTCTTTTTATAGGGTGAAATAAAATTAGGGTTAGGGGATTGAGCATGTAATTCGCTCGTGGTCTTTCTCGTACCCTCGCACACATCCATATCGAGAGATGAATCAATTATTAGCATTCCACATAGCCAACATTTTACAATGCAAACACAATTATCAAATCAAATCAAATTTTCCAAATTTTTGATTCATCTCCCGAGGGGGCATTATCAACATCAATTATCAAAACTTGGGCATGACATATCTCAAAATGACATAAAATTTTTATCTAATCATGATCAAATTTTAGCGACGCAACATTTTCTTTGAATTAACATGTGCACACACGTCACTTCAAAGAGGGGCAAAATGTAGACGTATAAAAATGACCATATTCCTAAATGAATATCTTATGTTCATTTCTCTATTTAATTAAATCCAATTTAATTGAATTGCTCACATTCCTCTATTTAATTAAGTAAATTACTCTATTTATTTAAATTAAATTCACTAGACCTCTTCTACAATTTAATAGGATAAATCATTTTATTCAATTAAATCCCCTATCCACTTTTTAATTAAATTCAAATTTAATTAAATAGTTTATCTCAAATTGAATAAATCTAATTTATTTAATTTCCCCAGTTGCAACCAAATTGAAATAAAATTCATTTTATTCAATTAAATCCTATTATCCCTCCATTCACTTGCAAAATCCTACATCTCCCACTTGCTTCCTAAACCCTATTCCTAACCCCCCTTCTAGACTCTTCTAATCACTTCCAATTAGCCTAACCCATCTCCTAAACTTTGTCACATCCCTAAGCAAGGGGAAGTCACTTCTCAAACCTTCAAAGTCTCTGAAAACCCTTAAAGGCTTCAACCACTTAACTTCTAAAGTCTCCCAAACCATTAATGGTTAACTCAACCCTCTAGCATGAATAAAGAATTTTCCTAAACTCAACCTCCATGTAACCCAAGGGTCTCATCAAGCATTTATTGCTTTGACCATGGTTATCCTTAATCCTTTGTACAAGAGTTTATCCTTTGGATAAAACCTTTATCCAATGGGTAATCCTAACTTAACCATAACCCTTACCCCCTAAGATAACCATGAGGTCTTCTCAAGCATTTAATGCTTCTTACATCTCCTCTCAACTAGTCTTATGTTGACATTTGTCACCATTTTATTGGTTCCAATTGCAAACATGGATTCCCAACTTTCAAACTCAACCCTTAATTATCTCTTTCAATCCTAGCCATCCATTGCCCTATTTTTGCTATAAATAGAGCTCTCCATCCTCCATTTTAAGGATCCAAATATTTAGCATCATACTTATACTAAAATCCATCCAAGCTTTAATATATCATTTATGCTCATCATTTAGCCTCTCTTTTCAATAGGAATTAATCTAAATATGCATGTTTAGAGTATTTTCCTTATCATTTAGCTTAATCATAGACTAGTATATCATGCTACAATAGTCTTGCTACTAATCTTGTCATCTTATAATCTAGTTTATTGCATTTATAGGATCATGCATAGCTTAGGAGGCATTTCACCTTAAAATCAACCAAAGCATCCCTCATTCTTGCATTTGTCATCCGTAAACCACTTTGCTCAATGATCTGAGAGCAAAGAAATTGGTATGAGGGACCTTGTGAGATAGAGAACCATGGAACCAACCTTGGGGAGCTCAACCATACTTCATGACTCCATAGCTTGCACCAAAAAGTCCTGTGGGTGTGTGAGCAAGGCTCCTTTGGCTTCATTTTTCACATTTCAACTTCTATCGACCCGCTTTTCCCGCATACATTTATGGCATGCATTGTGGGGCACGACCCCATATATCAAATCAATTTTTGAATTTAACCCCTTTTGTAGGTATGCGGGAAGTAAGAATCAGTGCGTGGGAAGCATTCCCTAGCGCATCTAGTTAACAGCCTAGCACATCCCGCTTACTGTTCAGCACGTTGGGTCCATCTTGTAGCGCGTTAGGTCTTTACTATAGCGCATTATCCATCTAACATTTTCCTGTAGGTCTCAGCGTGGGAGAAAAATAGAGTAGCACATCCTGAAATCATTTTAGCGCATCTTGAGAACAACCTAGCGCATCACTGTCATCTTGTACCGCATCATTGCCATATTGTAGGGCGTACAGTTTATTTTGTAGCGCGTCACTGTCATCTTGTAGCGCACCATTACCATATTGTAGCGCGTACAGTTTATTCTGTAGTGCATCACAGACCAAGACAAAATCAAAATTTGTAACCAAACCAAAACTTAGACTTGTAGAAATCCACAAGATCCAAAATGTTTCTAATAGTTTGACTGAATTTTGCAGGGTTTTAACATTTTCTTCCAGGGGGAGCTTAGATTTTATTGACAAAATTGCAAATAATTTTATTTTTTTACTAACTTAGTTAAGTTAGTTAAAGCTTGGGATTCTTTTACTTTTGTTTGGATAAAATTGAACTCACATTATTTTTGCGCTATAAAAAGAACCACAATCAAAAATTTTCTTGCTTTCATAGGAGAAAAACTTTATTTTGGGCTATAAAAAGAACAAAACAAACTTTCCTTTTTGCAAAAGTAGCTTTAAAAAGAACCTCACCATCCTTTGGTGTTTAAAAGGATTCATCTTAAGTTTTTGCAAGGAAAAGAACCACACTTAAAAGTTTTTACAATAAAAAAGGGAAGTTCTTCCCCTTTTCCGATTTTCTTTTGTTGACCAAATCGAAGTTTTGCTTTGTTGACTAGGTTCTTTTGCTAGATAAGATAATCATTTCTTTAAGGAAATAAAAAGAACACCATGTTTTGTGGGGTAACATCTCCATATAGATCTTAGAAAATCATTGATTTGAAAGGTAAAAAGAACTTTGTTTGCCTTGTCTCGAAAGTGGAAGGTATATGCTCTCCCCTTAACTGGGTGACCAAAAAGCCAAACCACTCTTATGCTTTTAGTATTTCAAGTAATAAAAACCTTTAGCAGGCTTGCCTTCCTGAGGGGTTGAAATCAACTCTTAAAGCCATTCTTTGGCCGGTGTAAAGGGGACGACCTAAGTGGGAAACGACTTTGACGCCAAGTGTTCCAACCCACTATAATCAAAAGTGGAAAGTGATGAAAGTCCTTTTCAATGGTTGCATGCATCGATTAGCCTTCCCCCAATATCCTTGAGATATGTAAAGCCTTTGTTCTAAAGGTTGGGAAGCCTCCTGAGGGAGTTTATCACTGACGGCCGAACATGAAGCCTAATTATGAATGTTAGAGGTAGAAACCCTGAGCCGAGTCAGTAACCAGACATTTGTAATATCATAGTGCAAGGGTGGGGAAGAATCCGCCCCCAAGATCACTCACCATATATCTCCCAAGATAACTACTCAATTGTGAAGCAATTCACTTTGGGTTAGTTTCTGGCAAAAGGCAAAACAATGGGCGCCCTCTAGGGGTTGACACGACTGTTTGAGCTGACGGAGTATCGAGACTAGTGGGCTAAGGTATTATTTATGACCCTTGAATAAAGAGTCTTTCTGAAGTGTATTATTTATATCCAAACCTGTTAAAACATTGAGGATTTAAACACATCCTCGTAGAACATACACTTATTGTTAGATTAAGCAAAATGGTTGTCACTTTGGTGCTGTGTTTGCATTTATTACTTTAAAAAATCATCTATCAGTACTGAAAAACTCAAAACAAATTTCAAAAATAGCAACAACCAAACAAAAGAAAATATCAGGGCAGTCTAGCATGTGAGATCAACTTCTTAGTGCGTGTGATACATCTTTTAGCACATCAAACCTTCACTTTAGCGTGTCAAGTTTTAACTGTAGCGCTTTACCAAAATTTAGAAACAACGTTAAACGATTAGCACATCTGAAAAATAGTCTAGCACGTCAAAGCATCAGCTTAGCGCGTGGGAGTCAATCTCTAGCGCATCAGGTTTATCAGTTAGCGCGTGGAAGGCCCATACTAGTGCATGATCTTTTAAGCAAAAATAGAAAGCAAATTTTAACAATCTTAACCAATTAGTCTTAACCAATAAGTTGTTTATCCAAGTAGTTTTATATGACACTTGTTGGTTCCCTAGAATGGGGTTTACACTGCAACAAGGTAGATACCAAGTTGCTGATCATTCCACTACCTATGGACAAGCCAACTCCAATTATTGGTAATTTACTGGGCTTGGACCAACTGGAAAGGGTATATCAAACCCTTTTGCACTTTGGGCTTTGCAAAATTGGAAGGGAGGTCCCTTTAACACATTCATAATCTTTGCATTGTACTTGTGAATGACATTAAAACAAAGCAGATAATCTCATTCAAAAGGGGCTCAACAAAGGGGGAGAATGCTACAGAATGGCTAGTTCTCAGTGATCCTCAACTGTCTTTGGAGCATGAGATATCTTCAAAAAACAATGATACATGCATAAATAAAAAGATGTTTTGATATTTAGTAAATTGATAGCAAGAGGTTGATGATTTTTTAGCACAAAACTGACATAAAAGACATTTATTGGCCTTGACCAGTGCCTTATCCATTGGTCTCCTGAATTTGTAATACATAAAATGAAAATGTAACATAATTTTATCTAAATAGCATGAGATATAAAAAATATTTCCTTACAATATTTCTCATGTGTGAATCTAAACCTAAAATGCTTACCTGAATCCCTGCATAAGCCCTATCATTTTGCAATTCTTCCCAATCAATTTAATTAACCCCTTAGCTCAAAGCACGAATAGAAAATACATACACCATAATAGTGCAATGAATGAGAAAAACCCTTGACTCTACTCACTCAAAACATGACAGAATTACACATTCGAGAAAATGGATTTGAAACATATTTTTGTTTATTTAATCTGCTACTTTTTGTTACAAAATATTCTACATATAACTCCTTCAAGAACTTGCATAAAATCTGACACAAGACTCCTTTTATTTGCTCTGTAGATGACTTTTACAGCTTATTCATTTTACCTAGACTCAGTATACATGATCAAGGATTTGGAACCAAAATTTGGACTAAATTTCTCAACCCCTATCTCATGGCCTTGAATTTATTTTTATAGAAACAAGGGAGAATACAAGCTTTGGGCCAGAGGAGACATCTATCACAAGCCCACGAGACCAGTTATGATTCTTCACACTCCAAAAAAAAATTGTCCACACTAGCATTCATGATGAGGTAGAATCAATATTCTTAACTCCATTTTGGTAGAAATAAATCTTCTTGTGTCATGCCACTATCACCCTTGATGCTCCCAGATGGACCATGAGATGTGTCATTTCATTCTATAGAGCATTTCCCTTTGAAAAGGGAGATTGGATTCTAACAAGAAGTAAAATTACCCCTAAACTAGAGGAGGAGCTAGAGCCTTCATGCCTAGGATCAAAGAAAGTGGAAAAAGGGGCTCCCAGATGAACATAAAGTGAAGGGAAGGCATTGCAACTTCCATGTCATTGCAGAAATGATTGGCTAGTGCTTCCATCCCAACCTTGTCCCGTTCCTATCCCTCAGTGAGCCCCTTCACTTAACCCCTTGCCAACTACTGGCAAAGGAGAAGTAGAGAATGTGTCATGCAAGGATTTTTTTGATGAAAGATGGATTTCAAGCCTCCATTGACTATTCTCCCAGCTTTCAAGGCTCCACTGACTATAAGCATACTCGCTCAAAAAGGATTTCCATCCGGTGTCATAGAGCTCACTGTAATTCCTAGCATGATACTACCCAAAAACCATCCTTATCAATTTTCAAACCTTCTGATAAGATAATGAAGTTTATGTTCTTTCTACCAACTAAAGACACCACCTAGCTATATTTATAATCAAAATTACTTCACTTGGTGGTGCTCATGCATGTGAAAAAATCATCATTTCAATGCTTTCTCCTCATTCTGCCAGCAAATGGACTCAAGAAATCATATCCATCAAATATAAGACACCATCAGATTCAAGCTATCAATCTGTTTCCCTCTAAAAAAGCTCACCTTACATGAACGATTTTATTCTGATCACATTATTTTCTGGACTACAAAATTTTTGCTTCAGAATCTCCTTTTTTTGGATATTGAGTCCTTATCTCTTGAAATTTTCTCGGAGATAGTTTCTTGATTCTCACCTTACTGTGAGAATCCTTGATAGTATGCAACTTACGATCTTGTTGATAGGTCCCTGATCATTTCATTACCAACTCAAAAATCATCCATATCCCCTTATGCCTCTGGAAATCTCAATCTCTCGTTGTTGTGGCAATGTAACTTGTTGAGACGACTGCCTAAAAATTGCTAGCATTGCTTGCCAATCACTTTGACCCATAAAATAGCCTTTAGAATGGGTCTTTTGAAAGTTAGTCGACGTCCATGTGTCTCGACTCATCTTCCTTCATCCCATGTAAACAAGCTCAATTATTTCTGCCTTTATTTTCTTGTACGGGTGATGAGCTAGCAACCTTAATCCGTCTGCTAAAACACGTTCTAAGTTTACACCATAGATCTTATCCAACCTGGTGCATCATATGATCATCATCGGTCAATCTGAGATTGGCCCTCCATTGTGGCAAGTGGGTTCGTCGAAAGTCTAACCAAGCATCGTCAAATCATCTTCCAACTCAACTCTATCAGTGGCCCCATCGTTGATCTTTCTCGGTCTTCCTGGGATGATGCCGTGGTCCTTAACTTCTCTGCATCTTCCTTCATAGGACTATGAAAGCTATCAGATTTGTTCTCTCTTTACGAGCTAACTACAACAATCGCTTAACATTGATCGCTAACCTTCATGCATCTTTCTGCTCGGGTTAAAACATCATTGTCCATTTGATGCACCTGCGAAATTATGGATTTTTAAGTAACCTGATAATTAGTCATAGAGCCATTGACCAAAATATAAAGGCTGGACTTAGGAAAATAACACCCACTAAGATATTAAAAGATCGACAAAAGAAATAACACCTAGGAAAAGCAAAGCAATCCCTTCAATGATGAAAAAGACCCTCATCTTTAAGTGAAAAAGGTAAATGAAGAAACATAATGGGCTATGGGTTTTTAACAAAATACTTATCCGGAAAACCACAGACCTTAAAACCTAGACCTTGAGGGTAAGAATAGAGATCATCATTAATTCAGGATGACTAAAATTTTTGACAGGGACACAAAAATTTTGCATAGTCATTTTCAGGACTATCGACACCTATAACAAATAAATGGTTGCAACATTAAGAAATCTTTTGTTGTAGTTATTCTTAATGTTATTTTATTGTGTACTTGTCTCCATTATTAGCAAGAGAAATGGGGAAGTAGAGTCTAGAGATCTATACTTCAAGGCTTCTTATATAGTTAGTTTATACTTCATAAGACATATTATGAGAAAAAATAAATTGCGGTAAGATACTTAGAAGAAAAAATAAAACACAGTATATTAATAGCAAAAGAAATATTCATTCATCCTTAACACACACATATATGAATCCTTCTAACTCCTTATACTATATAATAGCTTCATGCAAAATAAAGGTATCAATATCTACTATTATATCTCATGTATCTCTTATCCATATATTTATATCTTCATCATATCATCTACATTCATTATATATGTGATTTCCCATGAATGGACATGACTCCTAAATGTATCTAGGGACCATCTATGGTAGTTTTCCATAATATCTTCTCTTCTTCTTGATCTGATAAGATCATCCTCCTTTTAAAATAATGTGTTTTCCTCAAGAAATCACACTTAATTCGAAATGATATGATTGCATGTTTCATTGATATGATTCAATGATTTTTCCCAATGTTCCTTTGCCCATCACAATGTGGAGATATGCCTCTGAATCTAGATTATTGTAGCTTTTTCTTCATTCAAACTATCAGGGATTTAAATATGTTTAGCTATCTTTTTTGCTTCACCCATTATCCTTGATAGGTGTTCCATATGATTACTGTCAAACTCCCTCATTTGTTTAATTTGTTCTTTTATGTGCTCCCTTTGGAGGTGGAGTTGTTGCAACTAGTTATGGAGAGATTTCATTTAAGCCCTTTTTGTGCCATCCATGCATTTAAGAGGGTTGTATGTTTGTGCCACTTGTGCTATCTAATCCTCTAGTTTGATAATTTGATCCCTCAAGCTTTTTTTCTTGTAGGCCACTGTAAGCAAAATTGGTAGATCACTCCTACCTCCATTATACTATTTTCTAACCCCTTGATATGCTCCTAGAATTTTGTGTGTGAGACACAACACTTCTTGGTATATTCATTTTTTTCTTCCTAATCACCTCCTATTGGGCTTCCTTCCTTGTGTTATACTTGGTGGAAGCCAACTCATATTGTAGGTTGTCCACAAATTGTTTATTTTTGGGGCAAGGGAAGTGAAGTGTGTCGGGGTAGATGGGAAGTGGCATAGTGTAATATTTCTACTACATCATACCATTGCACTGCATTGCTCACATGTTAACTCAAAAACTCTTTCCTTGTGGTAGCATGGAGGATATCTCCTAACTATATCTTGTCCAAGGGTAAAATACTAAACAAATCTATCTACAATTTGCCATTGGTACTTGCAGTAGTTGTGGTGATGACACTTATTATATTTGTTGTTTTTGCACCAAAATGTTTTTGATGATGGAGATTGTAGTAGTGGAAGTTGATGTTTCTCTCATGGTGTTATCTATGTTCTTGTCTATCTCTTCTCCTATTGGATTGTTCTTCGATGGAGGGGCCCTTCTACTTCCTCCTCAATTTGCTTGGCCATATTTCCATACAATTTTTTTGTCACATGCTCTATCTCCTAGATCTAGTATATATCCTCCAGATCCTCCTCCATGAGTTTATCAAATTCATGTTTTGTGCAGAGTTCATTTGCTTGCACTTGAGTTAATGCTTATGCTTTTTCTTCCATAATATGTGTGTTGACTTTAGAGATTGCCTTTTTCCCTTATTTCTTCTTGTTTTTCTAGTGTTGTGGCCCTCTTGGCCCATATTGTGGCAACTCTCTCCTCTAGGAATTCCTTCATAAGATATTGTGTTGTTCTTCCTTTGTTTTTTCATCCATGTCTTCATATGTTTTCAATAGTTGTGGTAGCATCCCATGGTATAGAGATGGCATTGTAAGCTCCCAAAATTTCTATGGGATCATGTGGAGGCTTTGGGACTTCTTATTGAGTGGCTCATAGGGTTTTCTATCATCTTTTATACCTTCTTAGTCATTGGATAACCTCTTCTTCATCTTTGTCAATTACTTCTGATGAGAGTTATTTATGTCCCATTTTATACCATATTTTTGCCTTCACATATGCCTTCATATTCATTTCCATATTCCACTTCTATACCATTTTCCCATTTTATGTTGCATATGAGTTAATATATAATATTTAATTTAGTTGTTAGATAAAATATTTGAGTAAATAAACATTAGATTGTGGGCTGCAGACCTTCCTGACACCTTTTGGTTAGAAATGATTTTCTATTACATTTTGAGTAGTGATTTATTTCTGATATCTTTTCAAAAGATGACAACAACCTCCAGGGTGGCATCAATTACTCAGCTGGACATATTCTTCCACAATAGCTATAAAATTTGTTCATATTATTGTAAACATTATTTCATGGTTGTTATCTTTAGCTATTTTATATATATTAGCAACAACCACCTTTCACCTGCCGAATAGATTCTTCAGCTCAACAAATAACTTATCCAAGCTCAACACATAATAAGGATCAAATTTAGGGACATAATTAATGATAATGGTCGTGCTTATTAAAACAAAATTCTAGACTTATTCCTTATTTACGTTTGTTGTTGTAACAAAAACATTTTCAATTTGTTCCCAACAGATAAGGCACATGATCCAATGGTTTATTAGCCGCATGCCAAAAAAATAGTCTAATCTTTGTAGTAGTTGTTATAAGTTGCGTATATATAAGCATCATACAATATACTTGCAAGGAAGAGGTATATTTACGTAAGAAAATTATTGTATGCAGACTACTATGTATCTTCAGAAAAATAAAAGTATTTTCATGATCATTGCAACGTAGAAAGGCATTCTTACTCCATCACTAGATGTACTAAGGAGGCAGGATCCACTTCTCAGGATGACTAATGATTTTTATTAGATTAGATGTGTGTTTATTGATGTTCTTTATTAAAAATCATTTCTATAATGTTTGCAAGCGTGGTTTTTTGTTTATTTCACGGATGTGTGTTTATTGTTGTTCTTTATTAAAAATCATTTCTATAATGTTTGCAAGCATGGTTTTTTGTTTATTTCACATGAAACTTTTTTCTAGATTAAATGTTCATGGTTTGCATTTCTTTTTTATTTCCAGATTAGTTTGTTGTGGAGCTTTGAGTTTAATTTCTATTGTACTATCGCTAGGAAGTGACGGTTCTTGATGGTAGAATTATTTTGATTTGTTGAAAGTTTATTCTTTGTAGGTTGCATTTCATCCCCACTCATCTCACTGCTTAAAGCCCTTGTGCAAATAGCCACGATACCTTTCACAAGCTTACGATCCCTAGATTGACACTTAGACCAAGTTGATCCTATTTTATCTCAAACCTCGGTGTTGGCCTATCAACTTATACTTCTTTTACATTTTTACTTCTCTTGATCCTTAGGTAAATTTTGTGTTTCCTTTTTACCATTTTATTTAGTCTTGTGTGCCAAGATTTCTTTTGTGGGGTGACTTGTGGTGTTTTCTTCCCAACTGATGTGGACATAATTTTTGCAGAGGAGCTGGTGCCTTTTGGTTTCCTCAGTGATAAGATATGGATTCACCCCATTATTTCTATAGAGGTGGGATTTGACTATGTTATAGTGGCAAATAATTGAGCAAACACCCCTTCCAATATTACCCATTGTTTATGGAGCTTTTCTCTATTTTTCTCCAACCTTTCACGTGACTCATTTTTTATTCTTCTCTCCATTACTCCTTTTATAGGTTCCAAACTATTCTACCTTGGGGTCCTTAGGTTATTTGAGGAGGGTGGAAACATATGCATGTACGTCATGTGTGGTGAGCTCATAGGATAACTATGATACCCAAACTATTTGTGGCTCTACCACATCCATATAAATGTAATCCTTGTCAACCATGAAGGTAATTTTATTAGTGGAGTCGTGGGGAATTCTTATTCTTTCTTTTATTTTCTCTTAGAAGGTTTTGAAGAAACCCTAGTATGTAGCTTTATTGGAGGAATTGTTTAGAAATAATGGTATTTTACTTAGGCCACCACCATCTGGTATCTATGCCAAATTTTGCCTTTGAAGTTTGGAAATTCATTTAAAAAGTAAATTAGCAAGCAAATAAGTAGTGTGCCATAGCTAAAATGATACTTTCAGATCCTAATTTTTTTTAATTTTCTCCATTAATTTCCCCTGCATGACCTCATAGAGATCAAAATCCTTTCCTTCTACAACCATCTAGTATGTTGTATGGATTGAGGTGGCAATGGTTGAGTCCTCCCAATTTTCATATTAATTTTTTTATGCAATACCCATAGTGGTGTAGCAAACTCCATCATCAATAATTGTCTTTACATTCATACTCTAGCCATTAAAAGTTGCTCTAGTTAGCTACTTCACCTTGTCATTCTTTATGGTCTTCTTCATTGAAATGTCACCTACCATGTCAAGCCTTGTTACTACATGAATTTCATCATTTCTTATCTAGTACATGGCTTATCCAAGTACATGAACTCGAGATGCCTCAACTTGGATCAATTCTCACCTATTGATATTCATCATAAAATCATGGTAGTCTTCCTAGATATCTAGCTTCTTCTTTTAAATCTCCTTGTATTCATCTATGTATGCACTCTCATCCTCTTTAAGGAGTTTTTGTTAGAGCTCCTTGAACCTAGTATGATCAATTTTTTCTATTTGTTCACAAATATACTTTGGGATATCATCTACGTATACAACTATAGCATCATAAATTATATCCCTATACAATTTATTGCTCACTAAGGCTCCATTTTAGCATTCCTGGCCTTTTGTGCCCAACATGATTGATCTAGCCCAAATTTAGCATCTTTTTCTAGCATCTCCTTCTCATTTTGGACCTTAGCTCCAATTTGAGGCCATATTAGGGGGAGAAAATCACCTAGGATGCCCCACTCTTGAGAGAAGGGTGCCTAGGGCACCCTACTACCTAATGTTTGGCCCCAAATTTAAACCATGGCATGCTCAACTAGGTTGAGCAATAAATCTTTTCCCATGTCAACCTGCTCTAAGTTTTACATCTTGAAATGCTTGGGAGAGGTATCTAAGAAAGGAATCCTCCCTCATTTTGAGTAGAATGGAAGTACAAGAAAATGATATTATACCAAAGTCACACCTCAAATTCTCAAGAGCAAGAGATCAAGCATCAAGGCATTGAAGACTGGGATTAATTGGCATATCTATGCATTTTTTGATGGCCTCCATGATCTTCTTTTCCTAAGTTCAACTACATTCAAGATAACATCATATCTTCATGTGGATTTTGACATCAAAGAATGTTTATGAAAGTATAAAGATTCCATTTTCAATTCTACCCTCTACTACATTATAGCATGCTTTCCATTCAAGTTCCATTTAATTCAATTTTAAGGTTGATTCCAAAACTAGAGTTTGACCTAGGTAAACCCCTTTATACCCAACTTTTCTTTCTTTTTTGTTGTGTAGGAATAGGTGGTGCACTTACAAAAATAGGTACAGACTAATCAAGCGAAGATCTATAGTTTGCAATTTGTCAGAGTAGAAACTACCAAGAGTTGGTCACCCACAACACCTTTGTGTAGGATGAAAATGGAATCAAGTGAACCAGGTAATGCAAGCTTGAAAATACAAGTTTTGATTTTGAAGCCACAAAAATGAAAGAGCGATTATGAAACATATCGTACGTCCAAATCATCATTTTCAAGCTTGTGCTTCCTAAATGTAAGTTTTGAAGCATCAAAATGTGTGTTTGGAGGTAACACAAGCTTGAAAATGCAAGTTTTGATTCTGAAGCCACATACATGAAAGTGTGATTATGAAACTTATTGTGCTCCCAAATCATCATTTTAAAGCTTGTGCTTCCTAAACACATGTTTTGAAGCATCAAAATGTGTGTTTGGAGGTAACACAAACTTGAAAATTAAAGTTATGATTTTGAAGCCATGAACATGAAAGTGTGATTAACCGTACTCCCAAATGATCATTTTCAAGCTTGTGCTTCCTAAACACATGTTTTAAATCATCAAAATTTGTGTTTGGAGGTAAAAAAAGCTTGAAAATGAAAGTTTTGATTCCGAAGCCACAAAGATGATAGCGCGATTATGAAACTTATCGTACTCCCAAATCATCACTTTCAAGCTCGTGCTTCCTAAATGCAAGTTTTGAAGCATCAAAATGTGTGTTTGGTGGTAACACAAGCTTACAAATGCAAGTTCTGATTCTAAAGCCACGAACATGAAAGTGCGACTATGAAACTTGTCATACTCCCAAATCATCATTTTCAAGCTTGTGCTTCCTAAACACAAGTTTTGAAGCATCAAAATGTGTTTTTGGAGGTAACAAGTGCTTGAAAATGCAAGTTATGATTCTAAAGCCATGAAAACGAAAGCATGATTATGAAACTGATCGTACTCCCAAATCATCATTTTCAATCTTGTGCTTCCTAAACGCAAGTTTTAAAGCATCAAAATGTGTGTTTGGGGGCAACACAAGCTTGAAAATCCAAATTATGATCCTGAAGACAAGAACATGAAAGTACGATTATGAAACTTATCATACTCCCAAAGTATCATTTTCAAGCTTGTGATTCCTAAACGCAAGTATTGAAGCATCAAAATGTGTGTTTTGAGGAAACACAAGCTTGAAAATGCAAGTTCTGATTCCGTAGCCATGAATATGAAAGCGTGATTATGAAACTTATCGTATTCCCCAATCATCATTTTCAAGCTTGTGCTTCCTAAGCACAAGTTTTGAAGCATCATAATATGTGTTTGAATGTAACACAAGCTTGAAAATGCAAGTTCTTTGAAGCCATGGATATGAAAGTGCAATTATGAAACTTATCATACACCCAAATCATCATTTTCAAGCTTGTGCTTCCTAAACACAAGTTTTGAAGCAATATAATGTGTGTTTGGAGGTAACACAAGTTTAAAAATGCAAGTTCTTATTCCGAAGACACATAGATGAAAGCATGATTATGAAACTTGTCGTACTCCCAAATCATCATTATCAAGTGTGTGCTTCCTAAACACAAGTTTTAAAGAATCAAAATGTGTGTTTGGAGGTAACACAAGATTAAAAATGCAAGTTTTGATTCTCAAGCTCCAGATATGAAAGCACAATTATAAAACTTATCGTACTCCCAAATCATCATTTTCAGACTTGTGCTTCCTAAACATGAGTTTTGAAGCATCAAAATGTTTGTTTGGAGGCACTACAAGCTTTAAAAGGCAAGTTTTGATTACGAAGCCACAAACATGAAAGCATGATTATGAAACTTATCATACTCCCAAATCATCATTTTCAAACTTGTGCCTCCTAAACACAAGTTTTAAAGCATCAAAATGTGTGTTTGGAGGTAACACAAGCTTGAAAATGCAAGTTTTGATTCTAAAGCCACATACATGTAAGCACGATTATGAAACTTATCGTACTCCAAAATCATCATTTTTAGACTTGTGCTTCCTAAAGGAAAGTTTTGAAGCATCAAAATATTTGTTTGGAGGCACTACAAGCTTGAAAATGCAAGTTTTGATTTTGAATCCATGAACATAAAAGAGTGATTATGAAACTTATCATATGCCCAAATTATCATTTCCAATCTTGTGCTTCCTAAACAAAAGTTTTGAAGCATCAAAATGTGTGTTTAGAGGTAACATTAGCTTGAAAATGCAAGTTCTGATTCCGAAGCCACGAACATGAAAGCATGATTATGGAACTTATTGTACTCACAAATCATCATTTTCAAGCTTGTGCTTCCTAAACACAAGTTTTGTAGCATCACAATGTGTGTTTGGAGGTAACAAAATATTGAAAAACAAAGCTCTAATTCTAAAGCCACTAACATCAAAGCATGATTATGAAACTTATCGTAATCCCAAATCATCATTTTCAAGCTTGTGCTTCCTAATCACATGTTTTGAAGCATCAAAATGTGTGTTTGGAGGTAATACAAGCTTGAAAATGCAAGTTTAGATTCCTAAGTTGTGATGAAAGTGCGATTAAGAAACTTATCGTACTCTAAAATCATCTTTTTCAAGCCTGCATTTCATAAACACAAGTTTTGAAGCATCAAAATGTGTGTTTGGAGGTAATACAAGCTTTAAAAAAGCAAGTTCTGATTCTAAAGCCATGAATGTGGAAGCGTGATTATGAAACATATTATACTCACAAATCATCATTTCTAATCTTGTTCTTCCTAAACACAAATTTTGAAGAATCAAAATGTGTGTTTGGAGGCACAACAAGCTTGAAAATGCAAGTTTTGATTCTGAAGTCAGAAACATGAAAACGAGATTATGAAACTTATCGTACTCTCAAATCATCATTTTCTAGGTTGTTCTTCCTAAACACAAGCTTTGAAGCATCAAAACATGTTGTTGGAGGTAACACAAGCTTAGAAAAACAAGTTTTGATTCCGAACACACGAACATGAAAGCGTGATTATGAAACTTATCATGCTCCTAAATCATCATTTTCAAGCTTTTGCTACCTCGAAACACACATTTTGAAGCATCAAAATGTGTGTTTTGAGGTTAAAAATGCTTGAAAATGCAAGTTCTGATTCTGAAGACATGAACACTAAAGCGTGATTATGAAACATTGTACTCCCAAATCATCATTTTCAAGCTTGTGCTTCCTAAACGCAAGTTTTGAAGCATCAAAATGTTTGTTTAGAGGCACAACAAGCTTGAAAATGCAATTTTTAATTCCAAAGCCACAAACATGAAAGCGCGATTATGAACCATATCATACTCTCAAATCAGATGATTTTCAAGCTTGTGCTTCCTAAACACAAATTTTGAAGCATCAAAATGTGTGTCAGGATGTAACACAAGTTTTTATTCTGAAGCCATGAAGATGAAAGCACCAATGTGAAACTTATCATACTCCCAAATCATCATTTTCAAGCTTGTGCTTCCTAAATGCAAGTTTTGAAGCATCAAAATGTGTGTTTAGAGACACACAAGTTTGAAATTGCAAGTTCTAATTCTGAAACTGCGAACATGAAAGCGTGATTATGAAACTTATTGTACTCTCCAATCGTCATTTTCAAGCTTGTGCTTCGTAAACACATGTTTTGAAGCATCAAAATGTGCATGTGGAAGTAACACAAGCTTGAAATTACAAGTTTTGATTCGAAGCCATGAACATGAAAACACGATTATGAAACTAATCGTTCTCCCAAATAATCATTTCCAAGCTTGTACTTCCTAAATGCAAGTTTTGAAGCATCAAAATGTGTGTTTGGAGGTAACAAAAGCTTGAAAATGCAATTTCTGATTCTAAAGCCACTAACATGAAAATGCGATTATGAAACTTATCTTACTCCTAAATAATAATTTTCCAGCTTGTGCTTCCTAAATGCAAGTTTTGAATCATCATAATGTGTGTTTGGAGGTAACACAAGTTTAAAAATCCAAGTTCTAATTCTGAAGCCACGAAAATGAAAGCCTAATTATGAAACTTATCGTACTCCCAAATCAACATTTTCAAGCTTCTGCTTCCTAAAGACAATGTTTTAAGCATCAAAATGTGTGTTTGGTAGTAGCACAAGCTTGAAAATACAAGTTCTAATTCAGAAGCCACTAACATCAAAGCACGATTATGAAACTTATCATGCTCCCAAATCATCATTTTCAAGTTTGTGCTTCCTAAACACAACTTTTGAAGCATCAAAATGTGTGTTTGGAGGTAATAGAAGCTTGAAAATGTAGATTTTGATTACGGAGCCACAAACATGAAAGCACGATTATGAAACTTATCGTACTCTTAAATAATCATTTCCAAGATCGTTCTTCCTAAACGCATCTTTTGAAGAATAAAAATATGTGTTTGGAGGCACAAAAAGATTGAAAATACAAGTTCTGATTCTGAAGCCATGAACACAAAAGAGTGATTATGAAACTTATCGTACTCCCAAATCAACATTTTCAAGCTTGTGCTTCCTAAATACAAGTTTTGAAGCATCAAAATGTGTGTTTGGAGGTGAAAGAAGCTTGAAAATACAAATTTTGATTCCGAAGCCATGAACATGAAAGCACAATTATGAAACTGATCGTACTCCCACATCATCATTTTCAAGCTTGTGTTTCCTAAATGCAAGTTTGGAAGGATCAAAATGTGTGTTTGGAGGTATAAGAAGTTTCAAAATGCAAGTTATAATTCTGAAGCCACAAACATAAAAGCATGATAATGAAACTTTTGTACTCCCAAATCATCATTTTCAAGCTTGTGCTTCCTAAACACAAATTTTGAAACATCAAAATGTGTGTTTAGAGGTAACAAAAGATTGAAAATGCAAGTTCTGATTCCGATGCTGCGTACATGAAAGCGTAATTATGAAACTTATTGTACTCCCAAATCATCATTTTCAAACTTGTGCTTCCTAAATGCAAGTTTTGAAGCCTCAAAATGTGACTTTTCCGATGACACAAGCTTAAAAATGCAAGTTATGATTATGAACCCATGAAAAATGAAAGTGCAATTATGAAACTTATCATACTCCCAAATCATTATTTTCAAGCTTGTGCTTCCTAAACACAAGTTTTGAAGCATGAAAATGTGTGTTTGGAGGTAACACAAGCTTGAAAATGCAAGTTCTAATTTTGAAGCCACGAACATTAAAGCATCTTTATGAAACTTATCGTAGTCCCAAATCATCATTGTCAAGCTCGTGCTTTGAAAACACATCTTTTGAAGCATCAAAATTTGTGTTTGGAGGCACAAAAAGCTTGAAAATGCAAGTTCTGATTCTAAAGCCATGAACATCAAAGAACGATTATGAAACTTACTGTACTCTAAAATCATCATTTTCAAGCTTGTGCTTCCTAAATGCAAGTTTTGAAGCATCAACATGTGTGTTTGGAGGTGAAACAAGCTTGAAAATACAAGTTTTAATTTTGAAGCCATGAACATGAAATCAGAATTATGAAACTGATCGTACTCCCAAATCATCATTTTCAAGTTTGCATTTCCTAAATGCAAGTTTTGAAGCATCAAAATGTGTGTTTGGAGGTAAAACAAGCTTGTGAGGCCCTACCCCAACCCATCCTATCTCTTTAGTTATTTTCATTTTGGAACTATTTTGGGATACTAGTTTGGACACACTATGGATATAGAACTTTTCATGATTCCGCGATTTTGGTAACATTGATATATGTGGATGCTTCATTTCTATGCCTTGTGGATTATAGAATATTATATGATTCTAGATTAGGGTAATGTTGTGATGATGCAGGTTATTATCTGAATTTCAGGATTTGATATAATGTTTGGAAAATGTTTGCATATATTGTAGATGGATCAAATTTTGAGGATTATGAGGAAATTGCTTTGATTTGTGACAAATCATATTTCATAATGTCAAGTCTTTGCAGAATGAATGTATTGTATTCTGATTTTGTGATTATATATTATATGAGGCTATTTGGGAAGTACTAATGTTTAAATTGAGATGTGCAGGAAAATATCCATGTGACCATGGAAATATTAGGGAGAATCAAGCCTAGGCCAATGTGCGTTAGTAAAACTAGGGGTTGTCTATTTGGAGAGACAACACCCCGTATGTACTGTATTTTATTCGTAAATGTAAAATGTTGCATGAGTGTAATTTGTATTTATTTGATTGATTAAATTGTTTAAGGGACAATTGCCATGTGGTTATTGTGATGTGGAATTATTTTGTAGTGTCACTTGACACCTATGTAGTATGTTGTGTTGGCAATTGTCATGTCACCTTTTTGAAAGTTTTATTTTTGTTAATGGTTATATCCCCTAATTATCCTTGAAGGAACCAAGAAATCTAGGTTAGAGAGCCACAAGGAAGGTCAACTCAGAGTTGACCCGTAGGTTAACTTCAGGTGGACTTTCTGAAGGTCAAATCAACTCCTAGAGTTAATTTTAGAGCTTTTCTATTAGGCCTCATGGGGTACCTATGGGTGAAGGCCAAAATTGGCCATGTGTCTTTCCCTTAGGACTTGTTTAACCACCCAAAAAAAGTGGTTTTCCCAAGATGGACGAATTCCATCTATAGGAGTGCCCTCCTTGGTAGGATAACCTTCTTGGAGAGAGTAATCCCTCTTCCCCATTCCATTTCCCTTCTCTAGGCACCTAGGTTAGGGAGTGTGTAAGACCTAGGGAAGACCAACCCAATGGGAGATCACTCACTCTATCCAAGAGGTTGGAAGGAGTGAGAGAGGCCCTTTTAGGCTAAGAATGGAAGCTTAGTGAGCTAATCACCCACTCTCCACTTTTGGAGATTTTTGGAAAAATTTGAAAAGAAAAGAAAACCAGTTTTAGAAAATTTAGGGGAATTTTGGTGGCCAAGGATTGCAGAAAGTTGTGTGGATTGGGCAGCTCATCTCCAACTAAGTTTAGCATACCTATTGGCAGAATAAGGTTGGTTGTTATCTCCTCTTGTTCATGTTGTTTATCTTAGTTATGTTGTTTTGTTGAAGGAAAGAAATGCTTGTAAAGAAAGTGTGTATGTATAATGTTGTTGAAGAAAATAATGTGTAGTTCTTTCCTATGTTTCTTTTTCTGTTTTGTGTTCTTGCTTTGGGAGTGTCCAAGATCTTCTACTCTTGGGAGAGTAGGATGATCTTGGGGTGGAAGAAGCATGACAGCCTTGGGTGAGAGGCTCTCCTTAAGGAGAGTGATCTCAAGGGTGTCCTTTGTGACCCTTGCTGCATAGCCTTGTGTATGCATTTGGGGGTCATAAGGGGAGAGAAATGGCTTTGAGCCTTTGGGGGGCATAAGGTGTGTGAGATGAATTCTGTTGGGTATTTTGTGTTGCCATGAGGTGGCTTGTGTTATATTTTTGGCTGCAGTCTCCCCAATGGTACTTGGTCCACTTCCACCCATAGATTGATCTCCACAAATGTGGTGATAGTGTAGCTTGGGATGGGAAAGTGTATGTGTTGTGTGTTTTCCCTATTGTTATGATTGCTTGGTTGTAACCCATCTAGGTCTTGATTCTCCTAGCTCGGGGGTGGCTTCTGGTAAGCCTAGGCTGGGAGGTGAGCATCCCATGGTCACAATCCTAAAACTTTACTTGCAGGTGGCTTGGGGAAAAAGACTAGGAGTTGCAGATTTTGTGTTGCAGACTTCTATTTCAGATTCCTGATTTTTATTTAAATGCAGAAAAGAAGAAAGAAATGTAACCTTATGATTTGTAGCAAGAAGAAAAAGGAAGAGAAAGTGCATATGTAAATATAGGGCTTAAAATGATTCTGTTTCTATTTAAATAAATGTAATTTTTATTTTCTGTGTAAAGATTAGAGAAAGATGACTGTTTAGATTTTCTACCCATTTTCATATTTGGGCTATTGTAACTTATCATTCTGGAAAGTAATGTAAATTTTTATTATATTTTGATGCCTATTGTGTTGTAGAAGACTACATTTAAATCTGGTCTGTAACATGTTTATTTACTGCAATATTAAGGAAAAGAAACAGAAAAATGCATTAGGATTCCTTATTTACTATTTACTAGTTTATTTACTGCAAATGTTATAGAAAGAAAAAGAAATGCAGTAGGATTATTATTTACTTGCATAGTTTAAATTCTGTAAATTTTATGACTGTTAAAAAAAAAAAGAGGAGAACCAGAATTGTTTTATTTCTGTAGATAGTTAAATAAAAGGGAGAGGAAAACAGACCTATTCTAAATGCTGAAAGAAGACTAAAAACAGAATGTAGATAGTTGCAAATCCCAAATCAATATAAGGGTTTTAACCCTATTACTTCAACATCTAGTCATATATATCTTTGTATGTATACAAGTATATATATTGAAAATATATACCTATATAGATATAAAATATATATACATATATAAGCTTCCTGTAATGTGCATACCCCTGTAACAACAAAATAAAGGATACATATATATATGATTAGAATTGGCCCTAGTTTATTGTCGGAATTTTAGTGGGCAAATGACATTGTAGAAATTCGAACCCTCATCAGTTGGATGTATATAATGATTTCGCATGTGCATCAATTAATTAATAGCATTATCCTTATATGGATTGGGAACGATATAATACCTTAAGATAATCAAATATCCCTTGATTTAATTAGCGACAGCTTGTCTTAGGTAATTGAGCTAGCTGACTAAATCCTTGAGGCTAATTAATCCCCTCCCAACAAGTCGCTCGCTCGAGTTGGTTAATTTCTCCAACCTTGGAAGTAAATATAGTTACATCATAGATAAGACAAAACTTTAATATTAGGATTTATAGCGAGTTCATGACGTCAAAAAAAAATTTGTTGTTCCGTTTTTGTGCCCTAAAGATTGGGCACGACAAAGCTTGAAAATGCAAGTTTAATTCTGGAGGCATAAACATAAAAGCATGATTATAAAAGTTATCATACTCCCAAATCATCATTTTAAAGTTTGTGCTTCCTAAACACAAGTTTTGAAGCATCAAAATGTGTATTTGGTGGTAACAAAAACTTGAAAATATAAGTTTTGATTTCGAAGCCATAAACATGAAAGCATAATCATGAAACTTATTGTACTCCCAAATCATCATTTTCAAACTTGTGCTTCCTAAACACAAGTTTTGAAGCATCAAAATGTGAGTTTGGTGGTAACACAAGCTTAAAAATGCAAGTTATGATATCGAACCCATGAAACATGAAAGCGTGATTATGAAACTTATCGTACTCTTAAATCATCATTTTCAAGCTTGTGCTTCCTAAACGCAAGTTTTGAAACATCAAAATGTGTGTTTGGAGGTAGCACAAGCTTGAAAATGCAAGTTTTGATTTTGATGCCATGAACATGAAAGCATGATTATTAAGCTTATTGTACTCCCAAATCATCATTTTCAAGCTTGTGCTTCCTAAATGCAAGTTTCAAAGCAAAAAAATGTGTATTTGGAGGTAACACAAGCTTTAAAATGCAAGTTCTGATTTTGAAGCCACAAATATGAAAGCGTGATTATGAAACTTATCATACTCCCAAATCATCATTTTCAACCTTGTAGTTCCTAAACGCAAGTTTTAAAGCATAAAAATCTGTGTTTGGATGTAACTTGAGCTTGAAAATGAAAGTTCTGATTCTGAAGCCACATATATGAAAGTGTGATTATGAAATATACCGTACTCACAAATCATTATTTTGAAGCTTGTGCTTCCTAAACACAAGTTTTGAAGGATCAAAATGTGTGTTTTTTCGTACAACAATCTTGAAACTGCAAGTTCTGGTTCTGAAGCCACAAACATTAAAGTGTGATTATGAAATTTATAGTACTCCCAAATCATCATTTTCAAGCTTGTGCTTCCTAAAATTAAGTTTTGGAGAATCAAAATATGTGCTTGGAGGTAACACAAGCTTGAAAATGCAAATTTTGATTTGGAAGCCATGTAGATGAAAGCACAATTATGAAACTTACCGTACTCCCAAATCTTCATTTGGAAGCTTGTGCTTCCTAAAAGCAAGTTTTGAAGCATCAAAATGTGTGTTTGGAGGTAACACAAGCTAGAAAATGCAAGTTCTGATTTTGAAGCCACGAAAATGAAAGCGCTATTATGAAACTTATTGTACTCCTAAATTATCATTTTCAAGCATGTGCTTCCTAAATGCAAGTTTTGAAGTATCAAAATGTGTCTTTGGCAGTAACACAAGCTTAAAAATGCAAGTTATGATTCCAAACCTATGAAACATGAAAGCATGATTATGAAACTTATCGTACTCCCAAATCATCATTTTAAAGCTTGTGCTTCCTAAATGCATGCTTTGAAACATCAAAATGTGTGTTTGGAGGTAACGCAAGCTTGAAAATGGAAGTTCTAATTCTGCAGGCACGATCATGAAAGCATGATTATAAAACTTATCATACTCCCAAATAATCATTTTCAACTTTGTGCTTCCTAAACACAAGTTTGAAGCATCAAAATGTGTGTTTGGAGGCACAACAAGCTTGAAAATGCAAGTTTTGATTCCGAAGGCACGAACATGAAAGCATGATTATGAAACTTATCATATTCCTGAATCATAATTTTAAAGCTTGTGCTTCTTAAATGAAAGTTTTGAAGCATCAAAGTGTGTGTTTGGAGGTAACACAAGCTTGGAAATGCAAGTTATGATTCCAAAGCCACAAAATTGTAAGTGCGATTATGAAACTTATCGTACTTCCAAATTATCATTTTCAAGCTTGTGATTCCTAAACACAGTTTTGAAGCATCAAAATGTGTATTTGGAGGCAACACAAGCTTGGAAATGCAAGTTCTGATTACAAAGCCACAAACAGTAATGTGCGATAATGAAACTTATTGTACTCCCAAATCATGATTTTCAAGCTTGTGCTTCCTAACAACAAGTTTTGAAGCATCAAAATGTGTGTTTGGAGGTAACACGAGTTTAAAAATGAAAGTTCTGATTCCTAAACCATGAACATGAAAGCACGATTATGAAACTTATCGTAATCCTAAACCATAATTTTCAATCTTTTTCTTACTAAACACAAGTTTGAAAATAAAACTTTTGATTCCGAAGCCACAAATATTAAATCGTGATTATGAAACTTATCGTACTCCCAAATCATCATTTCCAAGCTTGTTCTTCCTAAAAGCAAGTTTTGAAGCATCAAAATGTGTGTTTGGAGGTAACACAAGCTTGAAAATGCAAGTTCTAATCCTGAACCCACGAACATAAAAGAGCGATTATGAAACTTATCATACTCCCAAATTATCATTTTCAGGCCTATGCTTCCTAGACACTAGTTTTGAAGTATTAAAATGTGTGTTTGGAGGTAGCACATGCTTGAAAATGCAAGTTCTAATTCCAAAGCCACGAACATGAGAGTGCAATTATGAAATTTATCCAACTCCCAAATCATCATTTCAAGTTTGTGCTTCCTAAAGGCAAGTTTTGAAGCATCAAAATATGTGTTTGGATGTAACAAAAGATCAAAAAATGCAAGTTCTAATTCCAAAGCCACAAAGATGAAAGCGCGATTATTAAACTTATCATACTCCCAAATCATCATTTTCAAGCTTGTGCTTCCTAAATGCAAGTTTTGAAGCATCAAAATGTGTGTTTAGAGGTAACACAAGGTTGAAAATAAAAGTTTCGATTCTGAAGCCATGAATATTAAAGCGTGATTATGAAACTTATCATACTCCTAGATCATCACTTTCAAGCTTGTCCTTTCTAAATGTAAGCTTTGAAGTATCAAAATGTGTGTTTGGTGGTAACACAAGCTTAAAAATGCAAGTTCTAATTCCAATCCTATGAATATCAAAGTGTGATTATGAAACTTATCATACTGCAAAATCATCATTTTCAAGCTTGTGCTTCCTAAACGCAAGTTTTGAACCATCAAAATGTGTTTTTGCAGGTAGCACAAGCTTGAAAATCCAAATTTTCATTGCAAAGCCATGATCATGAAAGCACGATTCTGAAACTTATCATACTCAAAAATCATTATTTTTCAGGCTTGTGCTCCCTAAACACAAGTTTTGAAGCATCAAAATGTGTGTGTGGAGGCATAACAAGCTTGAAAATGCAAGTTCTAATTTTGATGCCACAAACATGAAAGTGGAATTATGAAACTTATCGTATTCCCAAATCATCATTTTGTAGCTAGTGCTTGTTAAACACAAGTTTTTAAGCATCAAAATGCGTGTTTATAGGTAACACAAGCTTGAAAATGCAAGTTCTGACTCCGAATCCATGGACATTAAAGCTTGATTATGAGACTTATTCTACACCCAAATCATGATTTTAAAGCTTGTGCTTCCTAAATGCAACTTTTGAAGCATCAAAATGTGTGTTTGGAGGTAACACAAGCTTGAAAATGCAGGCTCTGATTCCGAAGCCACGAACATAAAAGCACGATTATGAAACTTATTATACTCCCAAATCATTATTTTCAAGCTCGTACTTCCTAAGGGCATCTTTTGAAGCATCAAAATGTATGTTTGAAGGCACATAAAACTTGAAAATGCAAGTTCTGATTTTGAGGCCATGAACATTAAAGTGTGATTATGAAACTCATCATACTCCCAAATCATCATTTTCAAGATTGTGCTTCCTAAATGCCAGTTTTGAAGTATCAACATGTGTGTTTGGAGGTAACACAAGATTGAAAATACAAGTTTTGATTTTTAAGCCACGAACATGAAACCACAATTATGAAACTAATCGTACTCCCAAATCATCATTATCAAGCTTGTGTTTCCTAAATGCAAGTTTTGAAGCATCGAAATGTGTGTTTAGAGGTAAAACAAGCTTGAAAATGCAAGTTCTAATTATGAACACAAACATAAAAGCACAATTATGAAACTTATCATACTTGCAAATCGTCATTTTCAAGCTTGTGCTTCCTAAACGCAAGTTTTGAATCATCAAAATGTGTGTTTGGAGGTAACAAAAACTTGAAAATGCAAGTTTTGATTCCAAAGCCATGAACATGAAAGCATAATTATGAAACTTATTATACTCCCAAATCATCATTTTGAAACTTGTGCTTCCCAAAGGTACGTTTTGGAACATCAAAATGTGTCTTTTGTGGTAACACAAGCTTGAAAATGGAAGTTAAGATTTTAAACCCACGAAACATGAAAGCATGATTATGCAACTTATCACACTCCCAATTCATCATTTTCAATCTTGTGCTTCCTAAACGCAAGTTTTGAGACATCAAAATGTGTGTTTGGAGTTAACACAAGCTTGAAAATGTAAGTTTTTGATTTCGAACCCACGAACATGAAAGCATGATTATGAAACTTATCATACTCCCAAATCATCATTTTCAAGCTTGTGCTTCCTAAATGCAAGTTTTGAAGCATCAAAATTTGTGTTTTGAGGTAACACAAGCTTGAAAATGCAAGTTCTGATTCTGAAGCCATGAACATGAAAGCATGATTAGTAAACTTATCGTACTCCCAAATAATCATTTTCAGTCTTGTGCTTCCTAAATGCAAGTTTTGGAGCATCAAAATGTGTGTTTCGAGGTAACATGAGCTTGAAAATGCAAGTTTTTATTTTGAAGCCACAAACATGAAATTGCACCTATGCAACTTATCTTACTCCCAAATCATCATTTTCAAGCTTGTGCTTCCTAAATGCAAGTTTTAAAGCATAAAATATATATGTTTGGAGGTAACACAATCTTGAAAATGCAAGTTCTCATTCCAAATCCATGAACATGAAAGTGGGATTATGAAAATTATCATATTCCCAATCATCATTTTCAAGCTTGTGCTTCCTAAATGCATGTTTTGAAGCATCAAAATGTGTGTTTAGAAGCAAAATAAGTTTGAAAAGGCAAGTTCTAATTATAAAGAAACAAACATGAAAGCACAATTATGAAACTTATCATACTCCCAAATCATCATTTTCAAGCTTGTTCTTTCTAAATGCAAGCTTTGAAACATCAATATGTGTGTTTGGAGGTAACACAAGGTTGAAAATGCAAGTTCTAATTCCATACCCATGATCATGAAACCACAATTATGAAACTTATCATACTCCCAAATTATCATTTAAGGTTTGTGCTTCCTAAATGCAAGTTTTGAAGCATCAAAATGTGTGTTTGGACACACAACAAGATTGAAAATGCAAGTTCAAATTCAAAAGGTACAAACATAAAAGCATGATTATGAAATTTATCATATTCCCAAATCATCATTTCCAAGCTTGTGCTTCCTAAAGGAAAGTTTTGAATCATCAAAATGTGTGTTTGCAGGTAACATAAGCTTGAAAATGCAAATTCTGATTCTAAAGCCACGAACATGAAAGCACGATTATGAAACTTATCGTACTGCGAAATAATCATTTTCAAGCTTGTGCTTCCTAAACACAGTTTTGAAGCATCAAAATGTGTATTTGGAAGTAACATAAGCTTGAAAATGCAAGTTTTGATTATGAAGCCACAAATGTTAAAGTGTGATTATGAAACTTATCGTACTCCCAAATCATCATTTTCAAACTTGTGCTTTTTATACACAAGTTTTGAAGCATCAAAATGTGTGTATGGAGGTAACACAAGTTTAAAAAGGCAAGTTCTGATTCAGAAACCACTAACATGAAAGTGCCATTATGAAACTTATCGTAATCCCAAATCATAATTTTCAAGCTTGTGCTTCATAAAGGGAAGTTTTGAAGGATCAAAATGTGTGTTTGGAGGTAACACAAGCTTGAAAATCCATGAACATAAAAGCACGATTATGAAACTTATTGTACTCCCAAATTATCATTTTCAAGTTTGTGCTTCCTAAAGGCAAGTTTTGAAGCATCAAAATATGTGTTTGGATGTAACACAAGCTTAAAAATGCAAGTTCTAATTTCAAAGCCAAAAACATGAAAGCGCGATTATGAAACTGATCGCACTCCCAAATCATCATTTTCAAGCTTGTGCTTCCTAAACACAATTTTTGAAGCATCAAAATGTGTGTTTGGAGGTAACACAAGCTTGAAAATGCAAGTTTTGATTCTAAAGCCATGAACATGAAAGCACCATTATGAAACTTATCATAATCCCAAATCATCTTTTTCAAGCTTGTGCTTCCTAAACGAAAGTTTTGAAGCATCAAATGTGTGTTTGGAGGTAACACAGGGTTGAAAATTAAAGTTCTTATTCTAAAGCCACGAACATTAAAGCACTATTATGAAACTTATGGTACTCTACAATCATCATTTTCAAGGTTGTTCTTCCTAAATGCAAGCTTTGAAGCGTCAAAATGTGTGTTTGGCAGTAACACAAGCTTAAAAATGCAAGTTTTAATTCCAAACCGATGAACATCAAAGTGTGATTATGAAACTTATCCTACTCCAAAATCATTATTTTCACGCTTGTGCTTCCTAAACACAAGTTTTCAACCATCAAAATGTGTTTTTTCAGGTATTACAAGCTTGAAAATACAAATTTTGATTTTGAAGCCATGATAATGAAAGCATGATTCAAAAACTTATTGTATTCCCAAATCATCATTTTCAAGCTTGTGCTCCCTAAACGCAAGTTTTGAAGCATCAAAATGTGTTTTTGGAGGCATAAAAGGCTTGAAAATGCAAGTTCCCATTCTGAATCCACAAACATGAAAGCAAAATTATTAAAGTTATCGTATTCTCATATCATCAATTTGAATCTAGTGCTTCTTAAAGACAATTTTTTAAGCATCAAAATATGTGTCTATAGGTAACACAAGCTTGAAAATGCAAGTTTTGATTCTCAAGCCATGAACATTAAAGCTTGATTATGAAACTTATCATACTCCCAAATCATCATTTTCAAGCTTATGCTTCCTAAACACAATTTTTGAAGCATCAAAATGTGTGTCTCGAGGTAACGCAATCTTGAAAATGCAATTTTTACTTCTTAAGCGACATACATGAAAGCGGGATTATGAAACTTAACGCATTCCCAAATCATCATTTTGAAGAGTCAAAACCTGTCATTGGAGTTAACACAAACTTGAAAATGAAATTTTTGATTCCAAAGCCATGAACATGAAAACGTGATTACGAAACTTATCATTCTCCCAGATCATCATTTTCAAGCTTGTGCTTCCTAAACACAAGTTTTGAGGCATCAAAATGTGTGTTTGGCGATAACACAGACTTAAAAATGCAAGTTCTGATTCTGAATTTACCTACATGAAACCATAATGATGAAACTTATCATAATCCCAAATCATCATTTTCAAGCTTGTGCTTCCTAAACACAAGTTTTGAACCATCAAAATGTGTGTTTGGAGGTAACACAAACTAAATGTAAGTTCTAATTTTGAAGCCATGATCATGAAAGTGTGATTATGAAACTTATCATACTTCCAAATCATCATTTTCAAGCTTGTGCTTACTAAATGCAAGTTTTGAAGCACCAAAATGTGTGTTTGGAGGTAACACAAGTTTAAAAATTCAAGTTTTGATTTCAAAACCATGAACATGAAAGCACGATTATGAAACTTATCGTAAACCTAAATTATCATTTTCAATGCTTACTAAATGCAAGTTTTGAAGAAACAAAATGTGTGTTTGGAGGTAACACAAACTTGAAAATGCAAGTTTTGATTCTGAAGCCATGATTCTGAAGCCATGATTCTGAAGCCATGATTATGAAAGCACAATTATGAAACTTATCTTAATCCCAAATAATCATTTTCAATCTTGTGCTTCGAAACACAAGTTTTGAAACATCAAAATGTGTGTTTGGAGGTAACACAAGCTTGAAAATATCAAAATGTGTGTTTGGAGGTAACATCAAAGTGCGATTATGAAACTTATCGTACTCCCAAATCATCATTTTCAAGCTTGTGCTTCCTAAACACAAGTTTTGAAGCATCAAAATGTGTGTTTGGAGGTACCACAAGTTTGAAAATAATTTTTTTTGATTCTGAAGCTACAAACATGAAACCATGATTATGAAACTTATTGTACTCCCAAATATTCATTTTCAAGCTTGTGCTTCCTAATCACAAGTTTGAAGCATCAAAATGTGTATTTGGAGGTAACACAAGCTCTAAAAGGCAAATTCTGATTATGAAGCCACAAACATGAAAACACGATTATGAAACTTGTCGTACTCCAAAATCATCATTTTCAAGCTTGTGCTTCCTAAAAGCAAGTTTTGAAGCATCAAAATGTGTGTTTGGAGGTACCACAAGCTTGAAAATGCAAGTTCTAATTCTGAAGCCACAAACTTGAAACTACGATTATGAAATTTATCCTACTCCCAAATCTTCATTTTGAAGCTTGTGCTTCCTAAACGCAACTTTTGAAGTGTCAAAATGTGTGTTTGGAGGTAACACAAGATTGAAAATGCAAGTTTTGATTATGAAGCCACGAACGTGAAAGCGTGATTATGAAACTTATCATACTAAAAAATCATCATTTTCAAGCTTGTTCTTCCTGAACGCAAGTTTTGAAGCATCAAAATATGTGTTTGGAGGTAACACAAGCTCGAAAATGCAAGTTCTGATTCCGAACCCACCAAAATGAAAGCATGATTATGAAACTTATCGTACTCCCAAATCATCATTTTCAAGTTTGTGCTTCCTAAATGCAAGTTTTGAATCATCAAAATGTGTGTTTGGAGGTACCACAAGCCTGAAAATGCAAGTTCTGATTCTAAAGCCAACAACATGAAAGCATGATTATGAAACTTATCGTACTCAAAAATCTTCATTTTGAACCTTGTGCTTCCTAAGCACAAGTTTTGAAGCATCAAAATGTGTGTTTGGAGATAACACAAGCTTGAAAATTGAAGTTCTAAATTCGAAGCCAAGGACATGAAAGCATGATTATTAAAGTTATCGTACTCCCAAATCATCATTTTCAACCTTGTGCTTCCTAAATGCAAGTTTTGAAGCATCAAAATGTGTATTTGGATGTAAGACAAGCTTGAAAATGAAAGTTCTGATTATGAAGACATGAATAGGAAAACGCGATTATGAAACTTATCGTACTCACAAATCATCATTTTCAATCTTGTGCTTCCTAAATACAAGTTCTGAAGTATCAAAATATGTGTTTGGAGGTAACACAAGTTTAAAAATTCAAGTTTTGATTACAAAATCATGAACATGAAAGAACGATTATGAAACATATCATAATCCCAAATCATCATTTTCAAGATTGTGCTTACTAAACGTAAGTTTTGAAGCATCAAAATGTGTGTTTGGAGATAACAAAAGGTTGAAAATACAAGATCTGATTCCGAAGCCATGAATATTAAAGCGCGATTATGAAATTTAGCGTATTCCCAAATCATCATTTCAAACTTACTCTTCCTAAATGCAAGTTTTGAAGCATGAAAATGTGAGTTTGGAGGTAACACAAGCTTGAAAATGCAAGTTTTGATTTTGGAGTCATGAACATGAAAGTGCGATTTTGAAACTTACCGTACTCCCAAATCATCATTTTTGTGCTTGTGCTTCCTAAATGCAAGTTTTGAAGTATCAAAATATGTGTTTGGAGGCACAACAAGCTTGAAAATGCAAATTCTATTTTCGAACCCACGAACATGAAAACGCGATTATGAAACTTGTCGTACTCCCAAATCATCATTTTCGAGCTTGTGCTTGCTAAACACAAGTTTTGAGGTAACACAAGCTTAAAAATGCAAGTTCTAATTCCAAAACCACAAAGATGAAATCGCGATTATGAAACTTATCGTACTGCCAAATGATAATTTTAAATCTTGTGCTTGCTAAATGCAACTTTTGAAGCATCAAAATGTGTGTTTGGAGGTAACATAAGCTTGAAAATGGAAGTTTTGTTTCCAAAGCCATGAACATGAAAGTATGATTATGAAACTTATCGTAATCGCAAATTATCATTTTCAAGTTTGTGATTCCTAAATGCATGTTTTGAAGCATAAAAATGTGTGTTTGGATGTAACACAAGGTTGAAAATTCAAGTTCTGATTTCAAAGCCACAAATATTAAAGCATGATTATGAAACTTATCATACTCCCAAATAATCACTTACAATCCTGTGCTTCCTAAACACAATGTTTGAAGTATCAAAATGTCTGTTTGGCAGTAACACAAGCTTAAAAATGCAAGTTTTGATTCTAAACTCATGATCATAAAAGCACGATTATGAAACTTATTGTACTCTAAAATCATCATTTTCAAGCTTATGATTCCTAAATGCAAGTTTTGAACCATCAAAATGTGTGTTTGCAAGTAACACAAGCTTGAAAATGCAAATTTTGATTCCAAAGCCATGATCATGAAAGCCTGATTCTGAAACTTATCATACTCCCAAATCAACATTTTCAAGGTTGTGCTCCCTAAATGTAAGTTTTGAAGCATCAAAATGTGTGTTTGGAGGCACAACAAGCTTGAAAATGCAAGTTATGATTTAGAAGCCACGAACATGAAAGCAAAATTATGAAACTTGTCGTATTCCCAAATCATCATTTTGAATCTAGTGCTTCTTAAATGCAAGTTTTGAAGCATCAAAATGTGTTTTTGCAAGTAACACAAGCTTGAAAATGCAAGTTTTGATTCCGAAGCCACGAACATTAAAGCATGATTATGAAAGTTATCATACTCCCAAATCATAATTTTTAAGTTTTTGCTTCCTAAATGCAATTTTTTAAGCATCAAAATATTTGTTTGGAGGTAACACAAGCTTGAAAATGCAAATTCAGATTTAGGAGCAACGTACATGAAAGCACAATTATGAAAATTATCATACTCCCAAATCATTATTTCGAAGAATCAAAACCTATCCTTGGAGGTAACACAAACTTAAAAATGAAAGTTCTGATTCTGAAGCCACGAACATGAAAGCGCGATTATGAAACTTATCGTTCTCCCGAATCATCATTTTCAAGCTTACACTTCCTAAACGCAAGTTTTGAAGCATCAAAATGTGTGTTTGGAGGTAACACAAGCTTAAAAATGCAAGTTTTGATTCCGAAGTTATGTACATGAAAGTGCAATTAAGAAACTTATCGTATTGTCAAATCATCATTTTCATGCTTGTGCTTCCTAAATGCAAGTTTTGAACCATCAATATGTTTGTTTGGAGGTAACATAAACTTGAAATGCAAGTTCTGATTCTGAAGCCATGAACATGAAAGCGCGATTATGAAACTTATTGTACTTCCAAATCATCATTTTGAAGCTAAATGTGTGTTTGCAGGTAACACAAGATTGAAAATGCAAGTTTTTATTCTGAAGCCACAAACATTAAAGCGCCATTATGAAACTTATCGTACACCCAAATCATCATTTTCAAGCTTGTAATTCCTCGACAACATTTTTTAAGAATCAAAATGTGTGTTTGGAGGTAACACTAGCTTGAAAATGCAAATTTAGATTCTAAATCGATGTACATGAAAGCACAATTATGAAACTTACCATACTCCCAAATCATCATTTTGAAGAATCAAAACCTATCTTTGGAGGTAACACAAGCTTGAAAATAAAAGTTTTGTTTCTGAATCCATGAACATGAAAGCGCAATTATGAAATTTATTGTTCTCCCAAATCATCATTTTCAAGTTGTGCTTCGATACACAAGTTTTGAAGAATTAAAATGTGTGTTTGGCAGTAATACAAGGTTAAAAATGCAAGTTTTGATTTCGAAGTTACCTACATGAATGCGTGATTATGAAACTTATCGTACTCCCTAATCATCATTTTCAATCTTTTGCTTCCTAAACGCAAGTTTTGAACCATCAAAATGTGTGTTTGGAGGTAACACAAACTTGAAAATGCAATTTTTGATTCCAAAGCCATCATCATGAAAGCGCGATTATGAAAATGATCATACTCCCAAATCATCATTTTCAAGAGGTGCTTCCTAAACGCAAGTTTTGAAACATCAAAATGTGTGTTTAGAGATAACAGAAGTTCAAAAATACAAGTTCTAACTCCGAACCCACAAACATGAAAGCATGATTATGAAACTTATTGTACACCCAAATCATCATTTTCAAGATTGTGCTTCCTAAATGAAAGTTTTGAAGCATCACAATGTGTGTTTGGAGGTACCACAAGCTTGAAAATGCAAGTTCTGATTCTGAAGCCACGCACATGAAACTGCGATTATGAAACTTATCATACTCCCAAATATTCATTTTCAAGGTTGTGCTTCCGAAACAAAAGTTTTGAAGCATCAAAATGTGTGTTTGGAGGAAACACAAGCTTGAAAATACAAGTTCTGATTCTGAAGCTACGCACATGAAAGCACAATTATGAAACTTATCATACTCCCAAATCATCATTTTCAAGCTTGTGCTTCCTAAACGCAAGTTTTGAAGCATCAAAATGTGTATTTGGAGGTAACACAAGATTGAAAATGCAAGTTACTATTACGAAGCCACAAACATGAAAGCATGATTATGAAACTTATTGTACTCTGGACAAAATCATCATTTTCAAGCTTGTGCTTCCTAAACGCAAGTTTTAAAGCATCAAAATGTGTGTTTGGAGGCAACATGAGCTTGAAAAGGGAAGATCTTATTCCAAATCCATGAACATGAAAGCACGATTATAAAGCTTATCATACTCCCAAATCATCATTTTCAAGTGTGTGCTTCCTATTGAAGCATCAATATTTGTGTTTGGAGGTAACACAAGATCAAAAATCCAAGTTCTGATTCTGAACCCATGAACATGAAAGTGTGATTATGAAACTTCTCGTACTCCCAAATCATCATTTTCAAGCTTGTGCTTCCTAAACACAAGTTTTGAAGCACCAAAATGTGTGTTTAGAGGTAACACAAGGTTGAAAATACAAGATCTGATTTTGAAGCCAAGAACATTAAAGCGCGATTATGAAACTTATCATACTCCCAAATCATCAGTTTCAAACTTGTTCTTCCTAAACACACATTTTTAAGTATCAAAATGTGAATGTGGATGTAACACAAGCTTGAAAATGCAAGTTTTGATTAAGAATCCACGAACATGAAAGTGCAATTATGAAACTTACTATACTCCCTAATCATCATTATCAAGCTTGTGCTCCCTAAACACAAGTTTGGAAGTATCAAAATATGTGTTTGGAGGTAACACAAGCTTGAAAATACAACTTCTAATTCCGAAGCAAGGAACATGAAAGCACAATTATGAAACTTATCGTACTCCCAAATCATCATTTTCAAGTTTGTGCTTCCTAAAGGCAAATTTTGAAGCATCAAAATGTGTGTTTGGAGGTAACATAAGCTTAAAAATGCAAGTTCTAATTCAAAGACATGAACATTGAAACGTGATTATGAAACTTATCATACTCCCAAATCATCATTTTCAAGCTTGTGCTTCCTAAACGTAACTTTTAAAGCATCAAAATGTGTGTTTGGAGGTAAAACAAGCTTGAAAATGCAAGTTCTAATTCTGAAGCCATGAACATGAAAAGAACGATTATGAAACTTATTGTAATCACAAATCGTCATTTTCAAGCTTATGCTTCCTAAACGCAAGTTTTGAAGCATCACGATGTGTGTTTGGAGGTAACATAAGGTTGAAAATGTGAGTTTTGATTTACAAGCCACGAATATGAAAGCGCAATTATGAAACTTATCGTTCTCCCAAATCATCACTTTCAAGCTTGTGCTTCCTAAACGCAAGGTTTGAATCATCAAAATACGTGTTTGGCGGTAACAAAAGTTTGAAAATGCAAGTTATGATTCCGAACCCATGATCATTAAAGCACGATTATGAAACTTATCGTACTCCAAAATCATCATTTTCAAGCTTCTGCTTCCTAAACGCAAGTTTTGAACCATCAAAATGTGTGTTTGCATGTAACACAAGCCTGGAAATGCAAATTTTGATTCTGAAGCCATGATCATGAAAGGAAGATTCTAAAACTTATCTTACTACCAAATCATAATTTTTAGGCTCGTGCTCCCTAAACAAAAGTTTTGAAGCATCCAAATGTGTGTTTGGAGGCACAACACGCTTGAAAATGCAAGATCTAATTTTGAAGCCACGAACATGAAAGCAAAAATATGAAACTTATCATAATCCTAAATCATCATTTTGAAGCTAGTGCTTCTTAAACACAAGTTTTGAAGCATGAAAATGTGTGTTTGCAGGTAACACAAGCTTGAAAATGCAAGTTTTGATTCTGAAGCCAAAAACATTGTAGAATGATTTTGAAACTTATCGTACTCCCAAATCATCATTTTCAAGCTTGTGCTTCCTAAATGCAATTTTTGAAGCATCAAAATGTGTTTTTGGAGGTAACACAAGCTTGAAAATACAAATTTTTGATTTCGAATCATCATTTTTAAGCTTGTGCTTCCTAAACCTAAGTTTTGAAGCATCAAAATGTGTGTTTGGTGGTAACACAAGCTTAAAAATGCAAGTTTTGGTTCCAAATTTACATACATGAAAGAGTGATTTTGAAACTTATCATACTCCCAAATCATCATTTTTAAGATTGTCCTTCATAAACGCAAGTTTTGAGCCATCAAAATGTATGTTTCAAGGTAACACAAACTTGAAAGTGAAAGTTCTGATTCTGATGCCATGATCATAAAAGCGCGATTATGAAACTTATCATACTCCAAAATCATCATTTCCAAGCTTGTGCTTCCTAAACACAAGTTTTGAAGCATCAAAATATTTGTTTGGAGGTAACACAAGCTTCAAAATGCAAGTTCTGATTTTGAAGCCATGAACATTAAAATTTGATTATAAAACTTATCCTACTCCCAAATCATCATTTATGAGCTTGTGCTTCCTAAACACAAGTTTTGTAGCATCAAAATGTTTGTTTGGAGGTAACACAAGCTTCAAGATACAAGTTCTAATTTTGAAGCCACAAACATCAAAGTTTGATTATGAAACTTATTGTACTCCCAAATCATCATTTTCAATCTTATGCATCCTAAAAGCAAGTTTTGGACCATGAAAATATGTGTTTGGAGGTAATGCAAGCTTGAAAATGCAAGTTTTCATTCTGAAGCCATGATGAGGAAAGCATGATTATGAATCTTATTTTACTCCTAAATCATTATTTTCAAGCTTGTGCTTCCTTAACACAAGTTTTGAAGCATCAAAATGTGTGTTTGGAGGCACAACAACCATGAAAATGCAAATTCCAATTCCAAAGCCACAAACATGAAAGAGCTATTTTGAAACTTATCGTACTCTCAAATCATCATTTTAAAGCTTGTGCTTCCTAAACACAAGTTTTGAAGCATCAAAATGTGTGCTTGGAGATAGCACATGAAATTGCAAGTTCTGATTCTCAAGCCATGCACATGGAAGTGTGATTATGAAACTTATGGTACTTCAAAATTACGATTTCAAGCTTTTTCTTCCTAAACACAAGTTTTGAATCATGAAAATGTGTATTTGGAGGTAACACAAACTTGAAAATGCAAGTTTTGATTCCAAATCCACGAACATTAAAGCATGATTATGAAACTTATCGTACTTCTAAATTATCATTTTCAAGCTTGTGCTTCCTAAAAGCAAGTTTTGAAGCATTAAAATGTGTGTTTGGAAGTAACACAAGTTTAAAAATGCAAGTTTTGATTCTGAACCCACGAACATGAAAGCATAATTATGAAACTTTTCATATTCCAAAATCATCATTTTCAAGATTTTGCTTCCTAAATGCAAGTTTTGAAGCATCAAAATGTGTGTTTGGAGGCACAACAAGCTTGGAAATACATGTTTTGATTACAAAGCCATGAAAATGAAAGTGCAATTATTAAACTTATTGTATGAGCAAATGATCATTTTGAAGCTTGTGCTTTCTAAACCTAAGGTTTAAAGCATCAAAATGTGTGTTTCGAGGTAAAACAAGCTTGAAAATGCAATTTCTGATTCAGAAGCCACATACATGAAAGCATTATTATGAAACTTATTGTATCCCCAAATCATCATTTTTAAGCTTGTGCTTCCTAAACACAAGTTTTGAAGCATCAAAATGTCTGTTTGGAGGTAACACAAGCTTGAAAATGCAAGTTCTGATTTTGAAGCCACAAACGTGAAAGCACGGTTATGAAACTTATAGTACTCCCAAATTTTTATTTTCAAATTTATGCTTTCTGAACAAAAGTTTTGAAACATCAAAGTGTGTGTTTGGAAGCACAACAAGCTTCAAAATGCAAGTTCTAATTCCGAAGCCATGAACATTATAGTGTGATTATGAAACTTATCTTACTCCCAAATCATCATTTTTAAGCATGTGCTTCCTAAATGCAAGTTTTGAAGCATCAAAACGTGTGTTTGCAGGAACAACAAGCAAAATGTGTGTTTAGAGATAACAGAAGTTCAAAAATACAAGTTCTAACTCCGAACCCACAAACATGAAAGCATGATTATGAAACTTATTGTACACCCAAATCATCATTTTCAAGATTGTGCTTCCTAAATGAAAGTTTTGAAGCATCACAATGTGTGTTTGGAGGTACCACAAGCTTGAAAATGCAAGTTCTGATTCTGAAGCCACGCACATGAAACTGCGATTATGAAACTTATCATACTCCCAAATATTCATTTTCAAGGTTGTGCTTCCGAAACAAAAGTTTTGAAGCATCAAAATGTGTGTTTGGAGGAAACACAAGCTTGAAAATACAAGTTCTGATTCTGAAGCTACGCACATGAAAGCACAATTATGAAACTTATCATACTCCCAAATCATCATTTTCAAGCTTGTGCTTCCTAAACGCAAGTTTTGAAGCATCAAAATGTGTATTTGGAGGTAACACAAGATTGAAAATGCAAGTTACTATTACGAAGCCACAAACATGAAAGCATGATTATGAAACTTATTGTACTCTGGACAAAATCATCATTTTCAAGCTTGTGCTTCCTAAACGCAAGTTTTAAAGCATCAAAATGTGTGTTTGGAGGCAACATGAGCTTGAAAAGGGAAGATCTTATTCCAAATCCATGAACATGAAAGCACGATTATAAAGCTTATCATACTCCCAAATCATCATTTTCAAGTGTGTGCTTCCTATTGAAGCATCAATATTTGTGTTTGGAGGTAACACAAGATCAAAAATCCAAGTTCTGATTCTGAACCCATGAACATGAAAGTGTGATTATGAAACTTCTCGTACTCCCAAATCATCATTTTCAAGCTTGTGCTTCCTAAACACAAGTTTTGAAGCACCAAAATGTGTGTTTAGAGGTAACACAAGGTTGAAAATACAAGATCTGATTTTGAAGCCAAGAACATTAAAGCGCGATTATGAAACTTATCATACTCCCAAATCATCAGTTTCAAACTTGTTCTTCCTAAACACACATTTTTAAGTATCAAAATGTGAATGTGGATGTAACACAAGCTTGAAAATGCAAGTTTTGATTAAGAATCCACGAACATGAAAGTGCAATTATGAAACTTACTATACTCCCTAATCATCATTATCAAGCTTGTGCTCCCTAAACACAAGTTTGGAAGTATCAAAATATGTGTTTGGAGGTAACACAAGCTTGAAAATACAACTTCTAATTCCGAAGCAAGGAACATGAAAGCACAATTATGAAACTTATCGTACTCCCAAATCATCATTTTCAAGTTTGTGCTTCCTAAAGGCAAATTTTGAAGCATCAAAATGTGTGTTTGGAGGTAACATAAGCTTAAAAATGCAAGTTCTAATTCAAAGACATGAACATTGAAACGTGATTATGAAACTTATCATACTCCCAAATCATCATTTTCAAGCTTGTGCTTCCTAAACGTAACTTTTAAAGCATCAAAATGTGTGTTTGGAGGTAAAACAAGCTTGAAAATGCAAGTTCTAATTCTGAAGCCATGAACATGAAAAGAACGATTATGAAACTTATTGTAATCACAAATCGTCATTTTCAAGCTTATGCTTCCTAAACGCAAGTTTTGAAGCATCACGATGTGTGTTTGGAGGTAACATAAGGTTGAAAATGTGAGTTTTGATTTACAAGCCACGAATATGAAAGCGCAATTATGAAACTTATCGTTCTCCCAAATCATCACTTTCAAGCTTGTGCTTCCTAAACGCAAGGTTTGAATCATCAAAATACGTGTTTGGCGGTAACAAAAGTTTGAAAATGCAAGTTATGATTCCGAACCCATGATCATTAAAGCACGATTATGAAACTTATCGTACTCCAAAATCATCATTTTCAAGCTTCTGCTTCCTAAACGCAAGTTTTGAACCATCAAAATGTGTGTTTGCATGTAACACAAGCCTGGAAATGCAAATTTTGATTCTGAAGCCATGATCATGAAAGGAAGATTCTAAAACTTATCTTACTACCAAATCATAATTTTTAGGCTCGTGCTCCCTAAACAAAAGTTTTGAAGCATCCAAATGTGTGTTTGGAGGCACAACACGCTTGAAAATGCAAGATCTAATTTTGAAGCCACGAACATGAAAGCAAAAATATGAAACTTATCATAATCCTAAATCATCATTTTGAAGCTAGTGCTTCTTAAACACAAGTTTTGAAGCATGAAAATGTGTGTTTGCAGGTAACACAAGCTTGAAAATGCAAGTTTTGATTCTGAAGCCAAAAACATTGTAGAATGATTTTGAAACTTATCGTACTCCCAAATCATCATTTTCAAGCTTGTGCTTCCTAAATGCAATTTTTGAAGCATCAAAATGTGTTTTTGGAGGTAACACAAGCTTGAAAATACAAATTTTTGATTTCGAATCATCATTTTTAAGCTTGTGCTTCCTAAACCTAAGTTTTGAAGCATCAAAATGTGTGTTTGGTGGTAACACAAGCTTAAAAATGCAAGTTTTGGTTCCAAATTTACATACATGAAAGAGTGATTTTGAAACTTATCATACTCCCAAATCATCATTTTTAAGATTGTCCTTCATAAACGCAAGTTTTGAGCCATCAAAATGTATGTTTCAAGGTAACACAAACTTGAAAGTGAAAGTTCTGATTCTGATGCCATGATCATAAAAGCGCGATTATGAAACTTATCATACTCCAAAATCATCATTTCCAAGCTTGTGCTTCCTAAACACAAGTTTTGAAGCATCAAAATATTTGTTTGGAGGTAACACAAGCTTCAAAATGCAAGTTCTGATTTTGAAGCCATGAACATTAAAATTTGATTATAAAACTTATCCTACTCCCAAATCATCATTTATGAGCTTGTGCTTCCTAAACACAAGTTTTGTAGCATCAAAATGTTTGTTTGGAGGTAACACAAGCTTCAAGATACAAGTTCTAATTTTGAAGCCACAAACATCAAAGTTTGATTATGAAACTTATTGTACTCCCAAATCATCATTTTCAATCTTATGCATCCTAAAAGCAAGTTTTGGACCATGAAAATATGTGTTTGGAGGTAATGCAAGCTTGAAAATGCAAGTTTTCATTCTGAAGCCATGATGAGGAAAGCATGATTATGAATCTTATTTTACTCCTAAATCATTATTTTCAAGCTTGTGCTTCCTTAACACAAGTTTTGAAGCATCAAAATGTGTGTTTGGAGGCACAACAACCATGAAAATGCAAATTCCAATTCCAAAGCCACAAACATGAAAGAGCTATTTTGAAACTTATCGTACTCTCAAATCATCATTTTAAAGCTTGTGCTTCCTAAACACAAGTTTTGAAGCATCAAAATGTGTGCTTGGAGATAGCACATGAAATTGCAAGTTCTGATTCTCAAGCCATGCACATGGAAGTGTGATTATGAAACTTATGGTACTTCGAAATTACGATTTCAAGCTTTTTCTTCCTAAACACAAGTTTTGAATCATGAAAATGTGTATTTGGAGGTAACACAAACTTGAAAATGCAAGTTTTGATTCCAAATCCACGAACATTAAAGCATGATTATGAAACTTATCGTACTTCTAAATTATCATTTTCAAGCTTGTGCTTCCTAAAAGCAAGTTTTGAAGCATTAAAATGTGTGTTTGGAAGTAACACAAGTTTAAAAATGCAAGTTTTGATTCTGAACCCACGAACATGAAAGCATAATTATGAAACTTTTCATATTCCAAAATCATCATTTTCAAGATTTTGCTTCCTAAATGCAAGTTTTGAAGCATCAAAATGTGTGTTTGGAGGCACAACAAGCTTGGAAATACATGTTTTGATTACAAAGCCATGAAAATGAAAGTGCAATTATTAAACTTATTGTATGAGCAAATGATCATTTTGAAGCTTGTGCTTTCTAAACCTAAGGTTTAAAGCATCAAAATGTGTGTTTCGAGGTAAAACAAGCTTGAAAATGCAATTTCTGATTCAGAAGCCACATACATGAAAGCATTATTATGAAACTTATTGTATCCCCAAATCATCATTTTTAAGCTTGTGCTTCCTAAACACAAGTTTTGAAGCATCAAAATGTCTGTTTGGAGGTAACACAAGCTTGAAAATGCAAGTTCTGATTTTGAAGCCACAAACGTGAAAGCACGGTTATGAAACTTATAGTACTCCCAAATTTTTATTTTCAAATTTATGCTTTCTGAACAAAAGTTTTGAAACATCAAAGTGTGTGTTTGGAAGCACAACAAGCTTCAAAATGCAAGTTCTAATTCCGAAGCCATGAACATTATAGTGTGATTATGAAACTTATCTTACTCCCAAATCATCATTTTTAAGCATGTGCTTCCTAAATGCAAGTTTTGAAGCATCAAAACGTGTGTTTGCAGGAACAACAAGCAAAATGTGTGTTTAGAGATAACAGAAGTTCAAAAATACAAGTTCTAACTCCGAACCCACAAACATGAAAGCATGATTATGAAACTTATTGTACACCCAAATCATCATTTTCAAGATTGTGCTTCCTAAATGAAAGTTTTGAAGCATCACAATGTGTGTTTGGAGGTACCACAAGCTTGAAAATGCAAGTTCTGATTCTGAAGCCACGCACATGAAACTGTGATTATGAAACTTATCATACTCCCAAATATTCATTTTCAAGGTTGTGCTTCCGAAACAAAAGTTTTGAAGCATCAAAATGTGTGTTTGGAGGAAACACAAGCTTGAAAATACAAGTTCTGATTCTGAAGCTACGCACATGAAAGCACAATTATGAAACTTATCATACTCCCAAATCATCATTTTCAAGCTTGTGCTTCCTAAACGCAAGTTTTGAAGCATCAAAATGTGTATTTGGAGGTAACACAAGATTGAAAATGCAAGTTACTATTACGAAGCCACAAACATGAAAGCATGATTATGAAACTTATTGTACTCTGGACAAAATCATCATTTTCAAGCTTGTGCTTCCTAAACGCAAGTTTTAAAGCATCAAAATGTGTGTTTGGAGGCAACATGAGCTTGAAAAGGGAAGATCTTATTCCAAATCCATGAACATGAAAGCACGATTATAAAGCTTATCATACTCCCAAATCATCATTTTCAAGTGTGTGCTTCCTATTGAAGCATCAATATTTGTGTTTGGAGGTAACACAAGATCAAAAATCCAAGTTCTGATTCTGAACCCATGAACATGAAAGTGTGATTATGAAACTTCTCGTACTCCCAAATCATCATTTTCAAGCTTGTGCTTCCTAAACACAAGTTTTGAAGCACCAAAATGTGTGTTTAGAGGTAACACAAGGTTGAAAATACAAGATCTGATTTTGAAGCCAAGAACATTAAAGCGCGATTATGAAACTTATCATACTCCCAAATCATCAGTTTCAAACTTGTTCTTCCTAAACACACATTTTTAAGTATCAAAATGTGAATGTGGATGTAACACAAGCTTGAAAATGCAAGTTTTGATTAAGAATCCACGAACATGAAAGTGCAATTATGAAACTTACTATACTCCCTAATCATCATTATCAAGCTTGTGCTCCCTAAACACAAGTTTGGAAGTATCAAAATATGTGTTTGGAGGTAACACAAGCTTGAAAATACAACTTCTAATTCCGAAGCAAGGAACATGAAAGCACAATTATGAAACTTATCGTACTCCCAAATCATCATTTTCAAGTTTGTGTTTGGTGGCACAACAATCTTGAAAATGCAAGTTCTAATCCCAAAGCCACGAACATGAAAGTGCAATTATGAAACTTATTGTACTCTCAAATCATCATTTTCAAGCTTGTATTTCCTAAAGGTAAGTTTTGAAGAATCAAAATGTGTGTTTGGAGGTAACCCAAGGTTGAAAATGCAAATTTTGATTCCATAGCCATGAACATGAAACCACGATTATGAAACTTATTTAAAAACATGGAATCACAATTATGAAACATATTGTACTCCCAAATAATCATTTTCAAGCTTGTTCTTCCTAAATGAAGGTTTTGATGCATTAAAAGGTGTGTTTGGAGGCACAACAAGCTTGAAAATGCGAGTTCTTATTGTGAAGCAATGAACATGAAAGTACGATTATGAAACTTATTGTACTGCCAATTCATCATTTTAAAGCTTGTGCCTCTTAAACACAAGTTTTGAAGCATCAAAATTTGTGTTTGGAGGTAACACAAGCTTGAAAATGCGAGTTTAGATTCTAAAGCCACATTCCTGAAAGAGATATTATGAAACTTACCATACTCCCAAATCATCATTTTCAAGCTTGCCCTTCCTAAACGCAAGTTTTGAAGCATCAAAATTTGTGTTTGGCCGTAACATAGGCTTAAAAAATTCAAGTTTTGATTCCGAAGTTACATAAATTAAAGAGCGATTATGAAACTTATCGTTCTCCCAAATCATCATTTTCAAGATTGTGCTTCATAAATGCAAGTTTTGAACTATCAAAATGTATGTTTGGAGGTAATACAAACTTGAAAATGCAAGTTCTGATTCATCAGCCATGATCATAAAAGTGCGATTATGTAACTTATGATACTCCTAAATCATCATTTGCAAGCTTGTGCCTCCTAAACACAAGTTTTGAAGCATCAAAATGTGTGTTTGGGGGTAAAACAAGGTTGAAAATGCAAGTTCTGATTCTAAAGCCACGGACATTAAAGCTTGATTATGAAATTTATTGTACTCTTAAATCATCATTTTCAAGCTTGTGCATCCTAAATGAAAGTTTTGAACCATCAAAATGTGTGTTTGGAGGGAACCGAAGCTTGAAAATGTAAGTTTTGATTCTGAAGACATGATCATGAAAGCACGATTATGAATTTTATAGTACTGCCAGATCATTTTTTTCAAGCTTGTGCTTCCTAAACGCAAGTTTTGAAGCATCAAATTGTGTTTGGAGGCACAACTAGCATGAACATGCAAATTCTGATTCTGCAGCCACAAACATGAAAGAGCTACTCTAAAACTAATCATACTCCAAAATCATCATTTTGAAGCTTGTGCTTCCTAAATGCAAGTTTTCAAGCATCAAAATGTGTGTTTGCAGGTAACACATGTTAGGCCCAATATGGAAAGTTAATGTACTGAGAGGGGAGGGGTGAATCAGTACTCCAAAACTTTTCTTCGATATTAACCTTACTATTATGCATAAACAGAATAGTGCAGTAACATAAAATAAAACTAAAATCAATAGATAACAATCATACATGATTCAGTCCATAACGCATATATTTTGGTCATGCAGAAACTCTTGGTTAGAGAGAAAAATTATGGTGGGGATGGCACCCACAACTTCACTACTGCAATAATAAAGATTGCTCGGTTATAGCTACATTTAGCTATTTCTGATAGCTTACCCTGTTAGGAGTATCAAGATCAGTTAGATCTACCTTACTAAAGGATTTTACAACACTATATAAGTGTGGCACCTGGTTAAAGGATTTACAATTTATAGACTTGGTTAGAGTCTTTTACCCTATTAAAGGTTTCTCTTACAACTTCCAAATATTACAATAAAATCATTACAAATATTTGCAACTTTACATCTGAAATGCTAAAGCAGATTCTATGTGCTCTGAATAAGATTACCTAGCTTGTACCATACCTCGGTAACCCATAATGAAACTTGGTAAACCCTTCTGTTTACTCTGTTCTTTGATTGTTCACTAATAGCCTTCTTGGTGACCTCTTTGTGTCTCTGTAACAGTCTTCCTTCATGCATACACACACACATTTCCCTCTTTCTAACCCTAGAATCATGTTGTATAAATAGATCTCTTACAATGGTGATTTAATTCATTACTTCGATCTTATAAAAAGATTCTTCAAATGAATAACTAAACAAAATATCTCATTGGTTAGATTGGCCTTGTAATCATACACAATCTCCTAATGCAATTTCCAATGCAAAAACGGTTAGATGTGCCTCGATCTTGTAACACATTTTCATGTGCATGTCCAGGTTCAATGTATCTGGTAAAACATTTCACTCAGTGAATATCAACTCGATGAGTTAACTTTACCACTCAGTAGCCATGAAACTTTACTCGGTAAACAACTCGGTGAATACTGCGTTCTGTGATTGCTTTCTTCTGTAACCGACTAGACTGTTCATACTGACTTCTCTGTGTGTACCAACTGCATGATTCGGTAATACTAACTGACTAGAATATATAGTATGACTTTGGATATGAAACTAATGGCAATTTGATAAGTAGTAACAATCTCCCCTTTTGACATTAGTTGAGATGTTTGACAAAAACTACTTACAAAGTCATAACTCAAAAACTATATACATGCAAAATGACTATACTTGACAATATATACAATAGTAAAAAAAATAGTATATGCAGATATACTCCCTTTATCATTATTCTGTATATAACTCTAAATTTTGCAAGTTCAGTTCTGTTCTATACTTGTGTGCTTTGAATGCGCTGTATATTCTGCTCGGTATACTCCCCTTGTATACAATACTCAAAATTGTGTTAACACAACTGTATTACTCTCCAAATGTAGAATTACTCCCCCTTTGCTGGGCTTTCCTCTTTATAGTATCATAATATTACTCCCCCTTTTTGACAAACATTAAAAACTTAATTTCCATCTGGAGGTGGTAACTGATCAAAGATAGTCTTATACTTGGTTTGGGCGTTGGTGAGGGCGACTGAGAGTGAGTCCTTGACACTTTCCATTAATGAGTTTTGTACTTGACTATCAGATAAGAGTGATATTAAGCCATCAAGAGTGCTTCCCTCTTGTGTAGTTGATAAGCGTGTAGCTCGGTTGAGATATTCCTATACTGATGAGAGATGAGGAAGGAATAATGTTTGAAGGGTCATTATATCCATCCTAATTTTATGCTCTTCATTCCTTAGTTCTAACTGTTGAGCCATGAGTTGTTGTAGCTTTTTGTAAAAATTCTGAACTGAATTAGGCTCAGTGGTCAACTTAGATGAGAGATCGATGATCTCTTTCTCAATTGCATCAGTTTTATTTTTGATATCTTTAATAAATAAAGAAAATGTACACAATTTCTAGAATAAATAAAGAAAGTGCTTGAGTTGAGGGGACAATGCAGCAATGAATTTGACAAGTTTTACCTTGCCAACAACAATTGATTTTTGTACTTCCTCTATCATTTTTGTTGTAAGCTCTTTATCCTTGAGCTTGCTTAAGTACTTAGATGCATCAACTCCAGATGTTTCAATCTGATTGAGGAGTTCATCCAACTGAATATGGATGGCTGCATCGGTTGACACTGTTGCTGATGGTAGCATTTCTATTAGTAGTGTCATAACCTTCTGAAGTACTTTATTCTTTTTTTGTATGGCCAGTTGCTTCTCTTGTTCGGCCTTTGCTTTGCATAATTCACCGAATTCAGTAAGTGCTTGCCGTTTCAATTTGGAGATGTCTACATTGGGCAACACGATCAGTTTAGATAAGTCAAATATAAAACCATGCTTTCTCACCTTCTTCTCTTTGCCTTTGGTCTGTAGCACTAAGATAAGTGCTTGTGAGGCTTGCTGACCCTCGGTAGGTTGCTTGGTAGATGCAACACTTTGGTCTATTCTTGTAGTCGTTGCAGTGTCTTTGGGTGGCTCAATGCTAGGGGTCTTAGTTGTAATAGTTGCAGTGCATGTCTATGCTTGAGACTTCTAATCTTTGGTTGTATCACCTGTAGCTTCAGATTTGTTGCCTTCGGTAGCTTGCTCAGTGTCCTTGGGAGCTTCAATTGAGACTGGTGGCTTCACCGGTAGATAAGGCTGAACTTGTTCTAAGACAGATTCACTAGAGACAAGTTTTGCATAAGTGGTGCCTTCAATCATTTCCTACTCCGGTGCTGCTTCATCCATTACATCTTCATCAATTTGTATAGTGTCAACCAGGTTTGGACCTTGCTCGGTGACATCTAGATCTTGCTTGGTGACATCAACAATTTCAATTTGAGACTGTTCACTGATATCCTTTTGTTTGAAGATCTCTTGCCACTTGGCCTTAGTCTCATTCTCCACATCAATATATATCCCATTCATTGATTTTAAGGCTCTTTGTTTCACAAGAAATTTAGAATTGTATGTGGTCAGATGCTCCTTGATTTCAGCTATGGACATGTTAGGAAATAGATGGACTAGACTTCTTTCTCTTATTTGTCTTTCCAAATCCATTGCATATTTCCATCGATTATCAATATGTGAGTAGAGTTCACTCGGAAGTGACTTTGCTAGTTCTAATGGTGCTAACCGAAACTTCAGAAGTGTACAGATGACAACTTCTTCAATCTGTCATTTCTCACCATTATTCCTAGTCTCATACTTAACATATCTGAATCTTGCAAATCCACCGTATTCTTTAAGATTGGCACAAAATTTTTCAACACTATGAATGTTTACCTTTTTGCTTTTCACAACCTGGAATTTGTTTGCATCATCAGACTCTGTATCACTCGACTCTTTTGCCAAAATGAGTCACCGAGTAGATTTCTTATAAGTTTTGGTTACCTTAGGAATGGCAATAGTCTTTTGTTTCTTACTCAGTGATGTAGCTAATGCTCTGGTGTTGGGTCTCTTTGTTGGTGGAGTCAGTAGGGCCTTTGTGATGTCCTGTTTCTTTCTTTTAAGAACTTTACCCTTTGGCAACTCTGTGCTCAATGTTATTGCAGCCTCCTATGCTTCTGATTCCTCTTTGGTAATGGCAAGATTGCCTTTGACAGGTGTAGAGGAGGATTCTTCTCCTAATTTCTTAGATAAAGCCTTTATCATCTTTGTAGCTTTTCTTGTAGCCTTAGGTACTACAATGCTCATTTTTACTTTCTCCTTCACCTCTTCATAGGTTCCATACCTTAGTTCAGTTGCATGCCTTGGCAATGATAGATAGGCATCAATTTGTTGCTGTGTAATATCATAAAGAATCTCATAACCCATTGGTTGCAATGATTGACTCCTTGGTTCGACAACATTTACATAGCAATAATCAGTGTCGACTTCAAAACATATATTGTCCTTGTATTTTTCGACCAGCTGTGGTGGGATCCTGTACCTATTGTGCATTTTCTCTTGGAATTTGCTGAAGTAATCATCCATGATATCATTAAAGTTATCTCCTAACTTCTTGATATGGTCATTGATTTGATGGGTGATAGGTCGGTGTAGCTCCCATACTACTTTACCGACTGAGGGAAAGAACTTCTCAAAATAGAAAAACATACATACAAGTAGTGAACCAAACTTTAGTGTGTTTTCTGAGTTGTTCTTCTTCGGCTTCCTTATTGTGTTCAGGTTCTCAAACAAGTTCTTTAGTAGCACTTCACATAAGTCTACTTTCATTCCCTTCTTCACTATTTTGTAAGCCAGGTCCACTGCAGCACATGGTACACTGTTTTCCCTTGCAGATTGGAAGAAACAGTAACCAATAACTTTGATTGCAAATTTTAGTTCACCATTAGTGACATTATTCAATTTCAGTCCTCGGTAATCAGATTCTACTCCGGTTAGACTGACTAGCCCCTTTTGTGATATCATTTTCCGTGCATGAGCATGATCGTAGATGGGATATCTGGTGATCAGGTGAATGACTTCCTTCGTGATCTTGAACGGTTGCTCTTGTAGCCACATGAAATCATCATGTACTCTACTCAATACAAAGTTAACCCATTGGGGTTTGAATGCACGGGGATAGACTAGGGCTTCAGTTAATCCCTTGATTTTGATATGCTCAAATTTGCTATCTAGTTTGCCATCAGTGCATAGTTCATCATATGTCACTAATCTCTACATGACCGATTTCCTCAACACGGTATTTGGTAAAGAATCTGACATCTTCCACTAACAAGACTCAATCTGGGATGAGTGAAAATGCAATTTTATCATCCAGTTTTGAGGCAACTTTAGGAGTTAGAGAATATTTCAGCGAGGGCTTCTCCAAATTTTGGACAACTACAGGGTCTTAGATCTTGGGTACCATGGTAGATTTTGGGTAAGATTCGACAAGTTATCCTTAGGGTTTACAAACAACTGACTCTTCACACTCGGTAGACAATAGCAATTTGACTATATCGGAAACCAGCTAAATAGTGTGAATAGATTGATGTAAATACCTCAAAATTCACTCTGAATGAAGTTTGATCGCTTTGATTCTCTTTGCTTTGCTTCTCGAAAACTTGGGTGAATGAAAATGACTGCGAAAACACTTTTAAGTACTCAAAAATACCTTATTGGGCTCCGTGCAAGTTAGGTCAAGATATTAAATACACTCGGTTCACCTTTTACCAATTTACTCTTTTTCTATTTTCATCGAGTACCGAACTTTGCTTTAATAACCGACTTGATAGGTTTCCTGTATAGTATATAAACTGACTAATTGCATCTTAACTATGCAGATTTTGAATTTTGTACATAATAGAATAGGAACTGTTCTAATTTAACTTTTAAAGAATGCAGTCCCTTCATACATTTCCTTGACTAATTTGAAATAGGTGCAATTAACTCGGTAGGTAAGGTGCTTTCTTCATCAGACATAATTTCTTTCTTTTTCCAAATCATCTTGAATTTTTCTTTTATCTCTTCAGTGTCTCTTCTCGGTTGATCTTTGCAATCTCCAGCTAAATGTCCAACTTTGTGACATTGAAAACATACCATACTAGGATTTCTCCATGATCTTCGGTTGTTCATTCCAAATCTTATAAAATAGTTGGCACTTATATGTCCATATCTTCCACAACATTCACACCATATCCTTGTATTGTAATCCCATGGTACTACTGCATATTGTCAGTAAGGATCTGTGTGAGTTCAGTAGCCTCCAGTGTTTTATCGGTGTGGATACTTCATGTAGTTCTTTTGCTTAGACCAGCACTTCTCGGTACTATGTCCATATCTATTGCAGTTTTTACAAAACCCCTTGAATTTTGCTTTCTGATAGTTGCTAACAGACTTTGTCCTACATTGATTAGGTGTGTGACCATATTTATTGCAATTGTAACAATATCCATTGAACTTAGAGATATTCGATTGCTTACCTTTTCTGATCTGGCATATGTTGGCAGTATGACCTTGATTTCCACAGTAGTAGCAAATAGGCTTCTTCCTTTTGATGTTATTCCTTTTTCCAGCTTGTTTTGATTATTCTCCTCTCTGGGTAGTATGAATTCCTTTCTTGGTAGAGTCTTTTCCTTTGTAACTGAGTCCTCCATCTTTGTAGAGTCTTCTTGTATTCAGTTGCTCATCCAACATCTTTGATGCTTCATAACTTTTCTCCAATGATTCTCTGGATCTCTTCTTTGTTTCAAGTTCACCAGTCAACCTTGATACTTCAAGTTTCAATGATTGATTTTCATCATTCTTCAGAATTGTTTCATGATGTGCATAACTTAGTTGATTTGTCATATTTTGTTGAATACCAGTTAACCTTATGATTTCATCATCTTTATCAGATACTAGAGCTTCAAGTTGTTGTTTCTCTCTTTGTAGATCTCTTGCTTTATCCTCAACTATCCTTAATGCATCTATATTTTCAGTCATTTGTGTACTGAAATGTTCATGTTCTCTTTTCATTGCTTTTAGTTGATCAACCAATGCTTTGTTCTTTTCTTTCAACATTCCAATCATTTCTTTAGTCTCTTCAGATATACTGTTCTCAGATGATGTCTTGATTTGTTCCACTAGCTCTTGAGAATCCTGCAAGTCATCAGATAATCTTCTCCTTACTTTCAGAGATTTTTGCATTTGCCTCTGCATGTCTACAATCACTTGATTTGCATTATCTATCTCTTCTTGAAGATGCACAATCCTACGAGATTGTTTGTAGCCTTCCATTGCTAAGATCTTTCTCTTTAGGTAGTTAAACCCTTTTCCAAGATTCAAGCTCTGATACCAATTGTTAGGCCCACTATGGAAAGTTGGTGTACTGAGAGAGGAGGGGTGAATCAGTACTCAAATTTTTTTCTTTGATATTAACCTTACTATTATGCATAAACAAAATAGTGCAGTAACATAAAATAAAACTAAAATCAACAGATAACAATCATACATGATTCACTCCATAACACATATATTTTGGTCACGTGGAAACTCTTGGTTAGAGAGAAAAACTGTGGTGGGGATGGCACCCACAACTTCACTACTGCAATAATAAAGATTGCTTGGTTATAGCTACATCTAGCTATTTCTGATAGCTTACCCTATTAGGAGTATCAAGATCAGTTAGATCTACCTTACTAAAGGATTTTACAACACTATATAAGTGTAGCACTTGGTTAAAGGATTTACAATTTATAGACATGGTTAGAGTCTTTTACCCTGTTAAAGGTTTCTCTTACAACTTCCAAATATTACAATAAAATCATTACAAATATCTACAACTTTACATCTGAAATGCTAAAGCAGATTCTATGTGCTCTGAATAAGATTACCTAGCTTGTACCATACCTCGGTAACCCATAATGAAACTCGGTAAACCCTTCTGTTTACTCTTTTCTTTGATTGTTCACTGATAACCTTCTCGGTGACCTCTCCGTGTCTCTATAATAGTCTTCAACGGTGATTTAATTCATTGCTTTGATCTTATAAAAAGATTCTTCAAACGAATAACTAAACAAAATATCTCATTGGTTAGATTGACCTTGTAATCATACACAATCTCCTAATGCAATTTCCAATGCAAAAATGGTTACATGTGCCTTGATCTTGTAACACATTTTCATGTGCATGTCCAGGTTCAATGTATCTGGTAAAATGTTTCACTCGGTGAATATCAAATCGGTGAGTTAACTTTACCACTCAGTAGCCATGAAACTTTACTCAGTAAACAGCTCGGTGAATACTGCGGTCTGTGACTGCTTTCTTCTATAACCGACTAGACTGTTCATACCGACTTCTCTGTGTGTATCGACATCATGATTCGGTAATACTAACTGACTAAAATATATAGTATGACTTTGGATATGAAACTAATGGCAATTTGATAAGTAGTAACAACACAAGCTTGAAAATGCAAGTTCTGATTCCGAACCCACAAACATGAACGCGTGATTATGAAACTTATCGTACTTCCAAATCATGGTTTTCAAGCTTGTGCTTCCTAAATACAAGTTTTGAAGTATCAAAATGTGTGTTTGGAGGTAGCACATGTTTGAAAATGCAAGTTCTAATTCCAAAGCCATGAACATGAAAGTGCGATTATAAAATTTATCAGACTCCCAAATCATCATTTTCAAGTTTGTCCTTCCTAAAGGAATGTTTTGAAGAATCAAAATATGTGATTGGATGTAACAAAAGATAAAAAAATGCAAGTTCTAATTCCAAAGCCACAAAGATGAAAGCGCGATTATTAAACTTATCGTATTCCAAAATCATTATTTTCAAGCTTGCGCTTCCTAAATGCAAGTTTTGAAGCATCAAAATGTGTGCTTGGATGTAGCACAAGCTTGAAAATGCAAGTTTACATTCTGAAGCTATGTACATCAAAGTGCAATTATGAAACTTATGGTACTCTGAAATCATGATTTTCAAGCTTGTGCTTCCTAAACACAAGTTTTGAATCATCAAAATGTGTGTTAAGAGGTAACACAAACTTGAAAATGCAAGCTTTGATTCTAAATCCATGAACATGAAAGCACAATTATGAAACTTATCGTATTCCCAAATCATCATTTTGAAGCTTGTGCTTCTTGAGTGCAAGTTTTGAAGCAACAAAATGTGTGACAAGCTTGAAAATACAAGTTCTGATTGTGAAGCCATGAACATGAAAGTGCAATTATTAAACTTATCGTACTCACGAATCATCATTTTGAAGCTTGTGCATCCTAAACGCAAGTTTTGAAGCATCAAAATGTGTGTTTCAAGGTAACACAAGCTTGAAAATGCAAGTTCTGATTTAGAAGCCACATACATGAAAGCACTATTATGAAACTTACTGTATTCCCAAATGATCATTTTCAACCTTGTGCTTCCTAAACACAAGTTTTGAAGCATCAAAATGTGTGTTTGGAGGTAACACAATCTTGAAAACGCGAGTTATGATTGTGAAGCCACAAACATTAAAGCATGATTATGAAACATATTGTACTCCCAAATATTTATTTCAAAATTATGCGTTATGACCGAAAGTTTTGAAGCATCAAAATGTGTGTTTGGAAGCACATCAAGCTTCAGAATGCAAGTTCTAGTTCCGAAGCCATGAATATTATAGCGCTATTATGAAACTTAACTTACCCACAAATCATCATTTTTCATGCTTAATGTGCTTCCTAAATGAAAGTTTTGAAGCATCAAAAAGTGTGTTTGGAGGCACAAGCAGCTTGCAAATGCAAGTTCTAGTTTTGAAGCCACGAACATGAAAACGCAATTATGAAACTTATTGTACTCCCAAATCATCATTTTCAAGCTTGTGCTTTTGAAACACAAGTTTTTAAAGCATCAGAATGTGTATTTGGAGGTAACGAAATCTTGAAATGCAAGTCTTGATTCTAAAGTCACGAACATTAAAGCATGATTATCAAACTTATCATACTTTGAAATCATCATTTTCAAGCATCAAAGTGTGTGTTTGGAGGTAACACAAGCTTGAAAATGCAATTTTTGATAGCAATCAACATGAAAGCATGATTATGAAACTTAACATACTCCCAAATCATCATTTTCAAGCTTGTTCTTCCTAAATGCAAGTTTTGAAGCATCAAAATGTGTGTTTGGTGGCACAACAAGCTTGAAAAGGCAAGTTCTAATCCCGAAGCCACGAACATGAAAGTGTGATTATGAAACTTATTGTACTTCCAAATCATCATTTTCAAGCTTGTACTTCCTAAAGGAAAGTTTTGAAGCATCAAAGTGTGTGTTTGGAGGTAACACAAGATTGAAAATGCAAATTATGATTCTGTAGCGATGAACATAGAACCGCAATTATGAAACTTATCATACTCATAAATAATCATTTTCAAGCTTGTGCATCCTAAACGCAAGTTTTGAAGCTTTAAATGTTGGCATTATGTGAACTGGTATGAGGACATAATGACATTGTATGTTATCATTGATGTCAATATGCTGAAGAGATGAGAACTAGCATATGTGAGAACTGGTATAACACTGTGAACCAACATTTGTGTCAAAGTGAAGCAGTGTGTTTGTTCAAGGTGAACCGACATATGGTTATGGGAACCGACACATGGAAGCATTGTATAACTACCGGTTGGTAGTCTCAACTTCAGGGTTTCTGGTTGAAGTGCTTCAAGCCTGTGTGGCTCAACCGGTGACTTTGTGTGATGAGTTAGCATTGTAACGAAGAACAAATCATGTTGCCACATCAGCCTTGTGAGCGTGAAGGATCTTGCATGAAGGAGATTGTTCCTATCTACCTCGGGAATGTACAAAGTCTGTAAACGGTGATAACGTGTGATGGGTTATCAGCCGCCATGAAATTGGTGGAAAATGGACGATGGAGAATGTCTTGAGATTGGATCAAGAATGTTGCATTTAATGCGGTATGCTCAATGGTCAAGATTGAACCGTTTGAATTCCTTAACCTAACAGGTTTAGGGTTTAGGGTTTATGCTACCAACCTATCTATTTTTCTATAAGGTCGATGTTGTGATTCTTTCTGAGGTTGTTGGCAAAAGTTGTGTGTGTGTATCCAAGAGAAGAGATACATGATTCTTGCCAGACCAAAGGAGAGAAGTGATACCTACAGAGTGTAAGTGCAGAAGGTGAAGAGGAGCTTAAGCGGATCTACATTGGTATTGAGTGCTGTTACTAGATCATTGTAATACCTGTTGATCTCTAACCACTTCAATAGTTGAGAAATCCCTTAACAGGGTAGCTTTAATCGGCTTGCTGTAAATCCTTTAATAGGGTGACTCAAAACCATTGAGTTCTTGAATCCTCTAACAAGGTAACCTTTAACAGGGTTTAACCCTTAATCAGGTATTCTAGCCATCCCTTAACCGAGTGATCCCTAACAGAATTGGTTCCTAAGAGAACCTATTATATCAGTCATTAACCGGACAAGGCTCCTAACAGAGCGGACTTCTAAAGAATTCAAAAACAATCTTGTGGGTATTCATTCCCACCGTGGTTTTTCCCAGTTGGGTTTCCACGTGAAAAATATGTGTGTCATGTGTGATGTCTTCTTCATGTGATGCTATGTTGTTTTCTATCAAGCGGTGAATCATGTTGATCTAGTTGTTTATATGTATATCTTTGATGGTAGATTACCTGCTCATGCATAAGGGTGAAATGGAAATGAAGTGTTAGATTGTATGAGAAGACAAGTGTCAACCAGTTTATGCTTGTCTCAGTTATTATGGGTTTTGCTGGTTGTACTCTATTTAAGGACTGATGTTACTGTTTGTTTGTCAATACACAGTGTCTACTGACAAATTGGTTTAAGAGTGTGTTTTTGTCTATACTGATTCATTCCCCCTCTCAGTACCAGTTTGGTACTATCTGTTCATCATTGAGTTATCAGTTGGTATCAGAGCATCCTCCAGGTCCTCTGTGTTATAAGCTTAACCGCTTGAGGTAAAGATCCCAGTCAAATGATGAAGAGGGAAGGTCCAAAGTTTAACAGAGAAAATTTTAGTATATGGAAAGACAGAATGAAGATATACATCAGAAGCATGGGTGCTCAACACTGGAGCTATGTTGAGAATGCCTATGTTTCCCCTACTAGTACTCTCACCAATGACCAAAAGAGAGAGATGCAGGAGACTGGGGAAGTCATGGAAGCCCTAATTAGTAGTTTATCTGACATTGAGTTTATTGATGTCCAAGATAAGGTAAATCCAAAAGAGGTATGGGATACTCTTGAAAATATCTATGGCCGTGATGAGCATGTAAAACAAGCTAAGGAAGAAAGCCTTAGAGGAAAGTTTGAAGACATGCAGATGGTTGAAGGTGAGACCATTCAACAGTATGGAATAAGAATCAAAACCATTGTTGGAGATATCAAGAGTGTGGGTGGTAAAATGGAAGATTCCACTATGGTAAGCAAAGTCCTGAGATCCTTATTACCAGTCTATGCAATAAGGGTTGCTGCTATTCAGGAGTTGAGATCAATAGACAAGACTAAGGTATCCCTAGACTCCATCATTGTAAAGTTGACAACCTATGAGTTAAATAGTTTTGATTGCAATGTCAAAAGACTGAATCACCTTTTAAAGCTTCTGTTGTACCATCTAGAAAAGGAAAAGAAGCTAGCATTAGTGGTGAACCAAGATAGAGTAGAGAAATGGATGATGAGGAGATTCTGATGGCATTTGAAGCTCTCCTTGCCTGGAAACTTCCTAAAGGAACCGGCAAATACAGAGGTAAGCTTCCTTTGAAATTCTTTTCTTGTAACTGGGTAGGACATATTGCTGTAAACTATCCTAATAGCGATAACAAGGACAAACCAGAAAGGTTCAAGAAATTCAAAGGAGGAAAATGGAGAATCTATTTTGTGGCAGTTGATGAAGGTGTCACAGATGAGGAATCAGAGGGTGAAGAAAATGAAGATATTGTGTTTGTTACTGTCAAGGAAGATGTGTCAGACAAGAAGGCTCTTGTCTCTCGGTTTGATAATTCCAATGAGTGGATCATTGACAGTGGCTGTTCTCACCATATGACTGGTGACTAGAGCAAGTTTATATCCTTGGAAGAGTATGATGGTGGTGTGGTTCACTTTGGTAATGATGCACCATGTATGGTCAAAGGTAGAGGGTCCATCTCTCTGAATGGAAAGAGTAGTGCTAACAATGTGTATTGGGTGGATGGTCTCAGACACAATCCTCTGAGTGTTGCCCAGCTGAATGACAGTGGTCTCACTCTGGAATTCCAGAATGGAGTGTGCAGAATCAAAGGAAAGAATGGTGAATTGGTGGCTAGCGGCATGCAGACCAAAGGTGACCTATTTTAGCTGAATGCAAATATAAGTACATGTCTTATGGCTAAATTTGATGATAGCTAGATATGGCATAGGAGACTCTGCCATGTAAACTTTGATAACATTGTGAAGGCTAGTAAGATCAAGGCAGTTAGAGGGTTGCCAGTGCTAAGCAAACTGGATAATGCCTTGTGCAGAGAATGTTAATTGGGGAAAATGTCTTCCTCAACCTTTAAAGGTAAATCTTTCACTGCTAACAATTTACTTGATCTTGTACATACTGATTTGTGTGGTCCTATGAAAACTAGGAGTGTGCAGGGTGATAGGTACTTCATGATTCTCACTGATGACTGCTCAAGAATGATGTGGGTCACATTCTTGAAAGATAAGTCTAAAGCTTTTGTAAAGTTCAAAGCTTTCAGAGCATTAGTGGAGAAGGAAAATAGTAAAAGGATCAAGTGCCTGAGAACTGATCAAGGAGGGGAATTCACTTCCGGTGAATTCAACAAGTATTGTGAAGAACATGGCATCAAGAGACAACTGTCTACCCCCTGGAATCCACAATAGAATAGCATAGCAGAGAGGAATAACTGGACTGTGGTTGAAGCAGCTAGAACTATGTTGATTCAAGGAAAGGTAGCCCACACCTTTTGGAGAGAAGCAGTGAGCACTGCAGTCTATACAATGAGCCGAGTACTCATCAAGAAAGGTAAGGATAAAACTCCTTATGAGTATTGGATAGGTAAGACACCTATGGTTAGCTACTTTAGAGTGTTTGGTAGCAAATGTTACATTAAGAGGAGTGAACACCAGAGCAAATTTGATGTAAAATGTGATGAGGGAATATTCCTAGGGTATTCCACCAAGAGCAAAGCTCTCAAGTGTTTCAATAATAGGACTTAGAGAATCATGGAAAGCATCAATGTAAGAGTTGATGAAACCTCTGAGAAAATGGAGGAAACCGATAGTAAGCAAGTGGTAAATGAACTGGTTGTTAGTCAACCGAGTACTAGTAACAATGTTCCTACACCGGTAGATGTAAATGCGGATATTGATGGAGATGAGGATGAAGAAGAAATTCAAGAGGAATCCATCAAGACCATTCCTCGATATGTCAAGCTAAATCATGATCCTAAGCAGATCATAGGAGATAAGGATGCAAGAATCCTTACAAGAAGAAAAGTCAGAGACAACTCATGTATGATCTCTGAATTCAAGCCTAAAACATTCAAAGAGGAACATATTGATGAAGACTGGATCAAGGCAATGGAAGAGGAACTTGACGAGATAGAGAAAAATGGTACATGGTCTTTAGTACCCAGACCAGAGCATAAAAATGTCATTAGTACCAAATGGGTCTTCAAAACTAAGCTGAATGAGGATGGCACAATGATTAGGAACAAAGCCAGATTGGTGTGCAAAGGATATGCCCAAGAAGAAGGAGAAGACTATGGAGAAACCTTTTCTGTTGTAGCTATATTGGAGGAAGTTCGTATGCTTCTTGCATATGCAGCTTTTAAAGGTTTCAAAGTATATCAAATGGATGTAAAATCTGCATTCTTAAATGGTGTACTTGAAGAAGAGGTGTATATAGAGCAACTAGATGGATTTGCCCTATCTAAAGACAGTGACATGGTATGTAGGCTACATAAAGCCTTATATGGTCTAAAGCAGGCACCTAGAGCTTGGTATGAACATCTGCATTCCCATCTTGTGAAAATTGGATTTGAGAGAACAAGTGAAGATAGCAATATCTACTTGAAGTCTAAAGGTGATCAGATCCTGATCTGTGAGGTATTTGTTGATGACATTATCTTTGGTGGAGATGACAAGATGAAGAAAGAGTTTGAGATGTCACTCATAGGGGAGATTAAGTTCTTCATTGGACTACAGATCCAACAGATGAAAGATAGAATCTTTATCACTCAATTCAAGTATGTCAAAAAGGTGTTGAAGACCTGTGGCATGGAAGATAGCAAACCGGTTGGTACTCCGATGGTGATCGGTTGTAAACTATCCAAAGAAGATGACCCAACATTGGTTGATGAGAAGGAATACCGATCAATGATTGGTAAGTTGCATTATGTAGTGCATAGCATACTAGATATTGCACATACAGTTGGCATTACTGCAAGGTTCTAGAAAAGCCCAAGAGAATCCCACTTGGTTGCAGTCAAGCAGATTCTTATGTATCTGAAGGGAGCTATTGACTATGGATTGTGGTATCCATATAACAAGGATTTCAACTTAAAATTATACACAGACGCTGATTGGGCAGGTAATGTAGATGACCGAAAAAGCACAACCGGTGGTGCGTTCTTTCTCGGTGGTAGACTGGTCTCATGGATGAGTAAGAAGCAGAGTTGTATCTCTCAGTCTATAGTGGAAGTAGAGTATGTTGCAGCTTTCATGAACTGCACTCAGACAATTTGGATGAAGCATGTATTAAATAGCTTCAAAGATCCTGTATCTGAACTGGTAAGTATATTTTGTGACAATACTAGTGCAATTAATATCTCCAAGAATCCGGTTTTACATTCTAGAACCAAGCACTTTGAGCTTAAGTATCATTTCTTGAGAGAAAAGGTTCAGAACAAAGAGATTGCACTAGAACATGTTTCCAATAAGGAGCAGTTAGCAGACATATTCACCAAGCCTCTCCCAAAGGCTACATTTATGTACTTAAGAGGTGAATTAGGGGTGTTGCCCCTTCAAGAGGTAAACTAAAGGTATATGCTCCACATCAGTCATGTATTGCATAGTCAAATTTTTCTTCAGGATTGATGTGTTGAAGGATGCTACTTCTCAGGGGGAGTAGCATAATGGAACAGGGAATCTTGTGCCTCCACTTTGGCATTGTTGTCAAAGGGGGAGAAGATGTGAAGCGGAGAAGATATCTGCAGAAATTGGGGGAGAAGATGTGAAGCAGAGAGATATCTCTATATATTGCCATCAATGCCAAAGGGGGAGATTGTTGGCAATATGTGAACTAGTATGAGTACATAATGACATTGTATTTTGTCATTGATGTCAATATGCTGAAGAGATGAGAATTGGCATATGTGAAAACTAGTATAACACTATGAACCGACATTTGTGTCAAAGTGAAGTGGTGTGTTTGTTCAAGGTGAACTGGCATATGGTTATGGGAATTGACACATGGAAGTGTCGTATAACTACCAGTTGGTAGTCTCAACTTCAGGGTTTTTGGTTGAAGTGCTTCAAGCTTGTGTGGCTCAATCAGTGACTTTGTGTGATGAGTTAGCATTGTAACGAAGAATAGATCATGTTGCCACATCAGCCTTGTGCGCGTGAAGGATCTTGCATGAAGGAGATTGTTCCTATCTACCTTAGGAATGTGCGAAGTTTGTAAATGGTGATAACGTGTGATGGGTTATCAGCCGCCATGAAATCAGTGGAAAATGGATGATGGAGAATGTCTTGAGATTGGATCAAGACTGTAGACATCTAAAAATGGTCAACGCTTGTGGAGTCATACTTTAACATTTGCGCATTGCCTTATTTTAAGGTTTTCGCATCGCATTAACATTTCTTCCATGTTGCGCACTTGGTCTTTATCATTTGCGAGCATCGAGTCTTTCTTCTGCATTCCTCATTTTTCTTTCTTTCAAATTAGGTCTTGTCGATAACAATCTTCAATCAAGATTTTGGTCGATCTTATCCTGTCATATCAATGTGCATGCTCATTTGTCATATTTTGACATCGTCAATCCTAATCGATGATAGAATTAGGGTTTTGTCCTCTTTTCAATCTCGTCAATTTTGTGATCGATTTGTCATCGATCTTGGTCCTACAATCGATTTGTCATCGATCATTGTCATTTTCAATCTTGTTGTTTTGCGATTGATTTGTCATCGATCGTTGTCATTCTCAATCATGTCAATTTGGATCAATTTGTCATTGTTCCTCATCAATTGGTGCATTTATCAATCAAATCCCTTATTAGCATTGGTCTTTTATCAAGTCAGAATCATGATCAAGTCGATCCTACATCAAGACCTAATTGTCGTCCTTGCATTTGTAATTCATCTTCTAGGGTTTCATGATTTATTCATTTAACCTTGTTTGTCATTTCTCCCTCTAGGTTAAATGATTTATCTATCCTAAGTCTTCTTGTCACAATTAAATGTTTATTTAATTGGCTAACTAATTCCTCCCTCTTTGTGAATTAATTAATGAATGAAAAAAAATTAATTAATTTACCTAATTTTCTAATTTACTAATTTCTCCTAATTCCTAATTTTCTAATTTTCTAATTTTCATCAATTTTCTAATTTTCTAATTTCTAATTCATCTAATTTCTCATATTTCTCCTAATTTCATGGGAATGACATAGCAAATTTTTCATAATTTGTCATAATTGTCAATCAATCAATTTTGACATAGCAATTTGTCATAATTGTCAATCAATCAATTTTGCATAGAAAGTGTCAATTTGTCATAATTTGTCATATTTGTCATTCTTGATTTGAAATTTCCATTCGAATCAAATTCATGCTAATCTTGTCTTTTCTCCAATTTGTCTATAAATTGGATGAATTTCTTCAATTAAAGGGTCGAATCAATCACGCTTCTAGTACCCTTATGCTGTTGTCTCATCTTGCTTATGCACTTGAAGGTGAGATCCACAAAACAAAGCTATTTGAAGGAGAAAGAAGGACAATGGAGAATCATGGAGGAGACATTCACGTTTGCATTGGTTTGCATTTGAATTGAATGTTTTATTTCCATTTCTCTATTGAGTGTTTTTAGGATTATTGTCATTGCAATTGAGTTTTCGTGATTGAGCTAGTTTAATATCTATTTGTTTTGATGATTTCCAGATTCCTAACTACATGAATTGGTGAACCTGACGTGAACTAACCCCCTAACCATGCTTTTTAGTTCTTTTGAGCTGATTTGCAGGTGAGAAACCCAAGAAACAGGTTCATTCAGGGCTTTCTGGGCACTTCTGCGCCTGTGTCATTGCATTCTGCGCCTGTGTCACTGCATTCTGCGCTAGTGTCAAGTGATCTGCACCCATGTTATTGCATTTTGTGCCTGTGTAAAAGTGATCTATGCCTATTGTACTGCATTTTGTGCCTGTGTTACTGTATTTTGTGCCTGTGTAAGACATTCTACGCCTGTGTAAGGCTAGAAACAGAGGTAAAAATCAGTGGTTTTAGTTGTCGTCTCATCTTGCTTATGCACTTGAAGGTGAGATCCACAAAACAAAGCTATTTGAAGGAGAAAGAAGGACAATGGAGAATCATGGAGGATAAATTCATGTTTGCATTGGTTTGCATTTGAATTGAATGTTTTATTTCCATTTCTCTATTCAGTGTTTTTTAGGATTCTTGTCATTGCAATTGAGTTTTCGTGATTGAGCTAGGCCAATTTGCTATTTGCTTTGATGATTTCCAAATTCCTATCTACATTAATTGGTGAAACCAACATGAACTAACCCCCTAACCATGCTTTTGAGTGCTTTTGAGCTGATTTGCAGGTGAAAAACCCAAGAAATAGGGTCATTCAGGGCTTTCTGGGCACTTTTGTGCCTGTGTCACTGCATTTTGTGCCTGTGTCAAGGGATCTGTGCCTATGTTACTACATTATGCACCTATGTCAAAGGGATCTGTGCCTATGTTACTACATTTTTTGCCTATGTTATTGCATTCTGCGCCTGTGTAAGACATTCGGCGCCTATGTAATGCCAGAAACAGAGGTAAAAATCAGTGTTTTTACTTGCAAATTACTTTGTTTTGCATTCTGTTTCTTCATTTTGGTTTTTCTTTGGTACTAATTCTCTATGCAGCACCTTGGCATTATGCATCGCAAAGACAAAAATAAAACTACTAACAAATTTTATGCAGGTTCGCTAGTCAAAGACCAAACAAGTCAAACTTCTAACTTAGTGATTTTGTAGGTTGCCTTGTATTCCAACCGAACTTTGTGTTTGTGATTCATAATTAGGCACCCAGTATGATTGCTAAGTGGGATGGAATGAACATGTGTTTGTTTTGATTGTTGAGTTTGACATTAGAGTAGGACAATATGCTCTCATCCTTCTTAGGGTGATCAGAAATCCAGATCTTCGATACCATTCTCATGTCTTGGATTGTTTGTCACCTTTAGAGGTCCTACCTTCCCGACCGTTTTCTTTCTTTTGCAAGCAAGTGACAGTCATGAGAAGGGAATGACCCAAAGTGAGTATAGCTAGAGTACCTTGGCATTCTAACTCACTATAAATAAATACCTGATGGGTGAAAGCTTTGAAGGAAGGGTTACGTGGGAATTGTAGTTACTTGGGAAGTGATGACCCTTGGACTCTTTCTCATATCAACATCTAAGTAGGGCCTCATGGTCTAAATTGTGCTTGTGCGACTAAATTTGTTTGGTATCTTGGTGGACTTGTGTCTCAATCACGCTTGCGTGACACCAAGGAGTAGCACTTAACAGAAATCCTTATTAAACACCTTGTATTTAGAGGCCAAAATCCTTCTAGTTGCTTGAGAAGGAGGAGTTCGAATACTTGGAAGAGATACTAAGTTCTCCATGGGGAGATTTCCATGGGGACTAATGCTTGGCTGCCCTGAGAAGTGAGTGCCATGGAGGGGAGCCCGTGGGGTCAAGCATCTATGTATTCTCCTTGAATCTCATAACGAGTCTACCTCTCAAGTACCTACTATCCTTACCTACCATAAGAAATGTGTGAATGAGCATGATTGTCTTGAGTCTAAGTTAAAATATCTTGTCTTCTTTGCTTGTCAAAAGTTGAGTTGTGTCTCATTTAAAAAACAAGACAAATTGATTCAAAACAAGGTTAAACACAAGAGTATTTCATCCAACAAAGTTAAAAACACCTACAAACATGGTTGTCAAACATTTTTTAAAATCTTGTCTCAACATTCATGTCACTTAGATTGAGGTCCTCCATTGTCCATACTTAGGGCTTAGAGCATCATTCTTGCATTCCACTTGGTCCATTTCATTTAGGTGTCCATTTGCATGTCCTTATTAGGTTCTCATTTAGGTGTCCCCTTGCATGTCATTATTAGGTCTTCACTTAGGTGTCATATTGCATGTCCAACATTAGGTTCATCCTAGGTTTGCATTTTGCAAATTCATTGTCAACTACCAAGGTTAGGTTTCACCTAGGTCATACTCCTTTGCATATCAATAAGGGTCATGCATTTGCATGTGTCCTCTTGCATTAGAGTAATACCATTTCATAATTCAACCTCAAGTTTTGTCTTAGGTTGACATTGTCATACATTTGCATTTGCATCCTTGTCCTCATAACATTAGGTCACATTTGCATGCCCTAGGTCTCTTCATCAAGCTTAGGTCATTATCATATCATATTAGGGTCATTTGCATAGTAATTGTCTCTTTGCATATAGTGTCAAAACTAGGTTTTGTCATACTTGAGTAATGCAAATCTTTGATAAACCCTAAGTTATTGTTAGGAAGTCTTGACCTTATCAAACTTTTGTCTTTTTGTCATCATTGTCATTTGGTCAAACCTAGCTTAGTATCCAAGCATATAGGTGACACATTGTCAATTTGTCCTATTATCACTTGGTCCTTTTGTCCTTTGAGGTCTAGACATCATTTCAATTTCCTAAGGGTCTCATTTTTAGAATTGCATTCATGAGTTTATCAAAATCTTGAAAAACAACAAAAACATTAAGTTGCATTGTCATCCTTTAGGTTGCATTTGTCAATCCCATTAGTTGCATTGCATAGTGACATGTTTGTTGAAATGAGGTCTCAACCTTCTTATGAAGCCATTTCATCACAATTGAGCAATCAATCATGTCAATCCAATCTCTACATGTCTCAAAACTTGGATCAAACTTATCATGATGATGTAAATGTCCAAATACAAAAACTAGAGGAGAAACTACGTCAAGAAAATGAGATTTTGGAACAAAGAGTGAAAAACATTCAGAAGAATAGATCACAAATGTCCAAAATGTTTCAAAAATTTCCAGGTCGAAATCCAAAGATTGAGCCAATTGATGTAAGATCTCTTCTTGAACGATCAGACATACCAGCTCTCCTCTCCCAAATAAAGATGATGAAACAATTTCAAGAAAAGAGACAACATCAATTTCAACATTATGTGCCTCCACAACAAGAACAAGAAGGTGTTTACTATCAATCAGATTTTCAACCATCACAACCAATTTTTCAACAGTTTGAACATTTCCAACAGACACAACCAATGGTCCAACATATACAACCAATGGTCCAATTTCAACAATATGTCCAACCAACTATACAATGTCCACAAATGGTTCAACCAATGGTGGAATATCAATGTCAACAACCACAACCAAACATTCAAAAACAAAGGTTGTAGCACACACCAACCCAAGTTTCAAACATGTCAGAACAATTGAACCAAGTCCAATATCAAAACATGACATCAGATTAGAACCAACTCCTTGCCAAACAAGTTCAAATTCCAGATACAATTATGTCAAAACCTCGAAAGAAAGGTGGCTTTATTGCAGGGCTCTTAAGGAACCTACCAAGTGAGTTCTTTGAAGAAGATCAAGATAATACACTTATGTCTAGCAATGCCTCATCCCCCGACAAACAAATTGACTCTCCAGTGGCATCTATCCCTACAACTTTAGAAGTTTCACAAGAACCTTCCAGATTGTCCTCATCAAACAATACACCCAAGGATGCAATTACCCAAGGGCTATCCATAATTGATTGCCAAGATAATCCAATTCATGATGCACATCCTTGTCATGTTTTATAAATACAAGACCCAATGCCACCATGCACTTTATTGCCATTACCTATTTTAGAGGACCCCATTCGAAGTCCCTCTTCCCCATGTTCAAGCATTGATTCCTTGCCAGAATCCATCACAAATGTTCAAAGTGCATTTCCTTCATCCCAAAACATTGAGCCCTTGTCAGAATCCCCCATGCATATCCAAAGTCCAACCCCATGTCAAGAGGATAATTTAGAGCATGAAGAAACATGTCTTGAAATAGATCAAGATCAAGATCTTGAAACCTTATCATCCCATCCAATTGTTGACCAGGACCCCATCTTCCTAGACACTCACGATGTTTCCCCTATTCTTGTCCATCCTATCCAAAGTCCTATTGACACTCCATTCCCCGAGCAAGATCAAGATATCCCAGTCCATCCAATCCCAAATGATCCCATTCCATTTCATGAACAAAATGTCCTTTCAAATCCCATTGACATTCCACTTCCTAAGAAAGATCAAGATATCCCTTCCATCCTTTCTGATGATCCCATTAAAAGTCAAGAGCAAAGCACCTTTAAAGAGGATTCCAATGATCTTCCTCCTTGTCAAGATCAAATTATTCCTTTAAATCCTCCACAAGATCCACTTGTTCCTCCATCTCCTTGTCTTAATGCTCCATATACACTCCAAGATCACATTTCTTTTGATGATCCCATTATTTCTCCCATTCCATCTCTTGAAGAGCCTGTCATTGAACCATGTCCACTACACAATCCTAGTCCCCCTCATGATCCTAATCCCCCTCATGATTCGAACGTGTCAGTGTAAGATGTTCATGAACCCTCGACATTCATAAAGGGTTCTTCCACTTTGGTGCAATCCAATGCACTTCAAGATCTCATTATTTCTCTCATATCATATCCACCTCATAATGGACTCGCGTCTTCCTCCCAAAGAAAAGAGTATCCTACAAGTCAAGATATTCATAAAGGCAAAGGAGTAGATCTCCATAAGCAAGAATCCCTTCATGTTAAAGAAAATATTAAAGGTCATTTCTACACAACTCACTCTCAAGACATTGGTATCCCTCCATCAAAATCAAAACATATCCCTTCCCCATCATACTTTCCATCCATATTAGGTCCTTATATCCCTTCATCCTCTATGCAAGGTCAGCAAAGGCACACATCTTTGAGAAGCTTCCAGTCATCCAAAAGAACTCCATTTCATTCATATTCATCCATGCATTCCTTTCCTCCTCCAAGCAATTTGGATGCCAAGTATAAAATTCATAAGTCTAGCAATCCACATGTATTCAAGGATCAACATGTCCAATATAATCGACATGTCAAAACAAAGAACAATATGATCTATAAAGAAAAAGAAATATCCAAAAGGCCACACAGGCCCACTGAGAAAAATCAAGCAAATTTAATATATATATGGGTTCCTAAATCCCTTATGAAAGCAATGCACTCCAAGGAACCACAAAAGCATGAAAAATAAAAAACCATGTGGATCCCTAAGCGGCTCCTTGAAGCACAAAAGCCTAAAGAAACATTCAACTTGGCATCCAAAGTTGCTATTCCTCCATCCAAACCTCTCAAATTTGTTCCTCCATCACCTCCTTCATCCATTTTGGGCCCTTATGTCCCAACATCCCAAGCTATTCCTTCATCAAAATCTCCATATCCAAAACCCACTTTTCCTCCATCAATCCACCACCCCTCAAGGTGTGTGCCAATTTTGATCTTGCCTTCATTTCCATCTAGTGAAGCCCAATTCTTCCAATACCCTATCCATTATCCAATGCATATTTTCCATCCTTTGATCCCTTTGATCCCATCCTTTTCATAAATCCTTGCCTTAGTTTCATCTCTTTTTCCATGTCCTTATCCTACCAACGTCTTTGAGCATACTTTTAAAGGTCATGGTCCATTTTTTTCAAGGCTACTATCCAAAAAAAAAAAGATGCTTGAGTCCTTCTTCCAGCCCCTATCATGTGTCCATCTTCTATTGAAAAAGTCAAAATACAAAAAAAAGAGAGTGAAAAAAAAAAGAAAAAGAAAGAAAAAAGTAAAGCAAAAAATAATTCATCCACTAGTGAAAACCTGGCAAACAGGCGCCTTGGGCAAGTACTGTGATGAAAACCTGGCAAACAGGCATCATGCGTAGTCTATGAACTTCTTGCACACCACACTTGGGGGCAGGTTTACTCCTTCATATCCTATTGCCCTTCATTATCCTATCATACCATGTCATACTCCTCCATTATCCTATTGTCCCTCATGTCTAGTTTCCCTTTCCACCTTTGATCTTGACAAGGCTGACGATCTTCATGAGCATCATGCATCTTATTTACAGCTTTTAGTCTATCATAACTTTTGGTCATTTATCCATTAGCTTATTATAACCTTTCATCCATATCCCCTGTCTTATTGCAACTTTCTGCCACTATCCCATATCCAATCCTGACCTTCAGTCCATGTCCCTTATCCATTCTTGGTCTTGCTTATCCTATCCATATCTTATCACTATCCATACACCCTTTTTCATTCCTTGATCTTGATTTGACATAAGGACGCAAATTTTAAACATGGTTTCAAACACCTCTTGACATGTCCCTCATGCCATGTCACTACTTTACGTTGTCATATCCAGTCCCTTGTCCCATCATGCAATAGCCTTTGAAAATTGCATCTGTATTGTCTCCATAATAAAAGGCCTTTGTCTTCCCTCTATCCACCATCATTTCAGCAAGCCTGTTTATTCACTTGTCATATTCCTTGCCTTGCTAGACACTAGGGGCAAAATCATAAAAATTCAAAAAATGTCCTGAAATAATTAAAAAAAAAAACATAAAAAAAATGTCCTGAAAAAATCATAAAAATGGAAAAATGTCCTGAACAAAATCATAAAAATTGAATAATGTCCTGAAAAAATACAAAAAAATCAAATAAATTCCTGAAATAATCCAAAAAAAAAATCAAATAAAGTCCTGAACAAAATCATAAAAATTGAATAATGTCCTGAAAAAATCCAAAAAAATCAAATAAAGTCCTGAAAAAAAAACTCCAAAAAAATCAAAAAATGATCCTGAAAACATTCAAAAACATCAAAACAATCATGTGTTCATTTTAAGCTAAAATGTCAAAATCCAAAAAAATCATAAAATGTCCTGAAAAAATCCCTAAAAATCAAATAAATGTCCTGAAAAAAAATCCAAAAAAATCAAATAATGTCCTGAAAAAAATCCAAAAAAATCAAATAAAGTCTTGAAAAAATGAACAAAAACATTATAAAACTTGAAAAACAAAGCAACAAAAAAATCCCCTTTGTGCATAGACAGATCGTTGAGCATACATCCAACGACAATCAATCAAACACTGAAATCACGCATTCACAGATGAACTTTTCAACGAAGCCAGACATTCAAACTGATCAAAATTGTCATATCAATCAATCAACATCAATATCATTCATCCTTGGCACACTATCATGGGTCTTATATAGGGTGTGGTATACTCGAAACTAGACTGTGTCCTGTCTTAGATGGGGTACCACATTCCTTGAAACCAGACAGCATGATCATTCTTGTTTTTCACTTTTGATAATGACAATCAGACTGTTTGTTTGACTTGGTTGAATTTGTGTGTCTTATCTTTTCACTGATTTATCTTTGGCTTTGATCATGTTCCTATGTTGCTTGATGATGTCACTGAGTGATTTAGAGTGACTGGGATGGTTCATGGTCCCTTTCCTTTTTTGTTGTGTTTGTTTTTTGTGGAATGCTTGTCACAAACTGGGGCAACTATATCATTGGGTGTCTGTGATAAGTACGTTTGCTTTGTGAATGCCGCACATACCTCGACCCTTGATGTATGCACCCTAGGATGCTTCACTCATTCCTTGTGTGCGATGTGTCTATCTTTTGCAAAAGGGGTTGCGTTCCAGCTCTGGCCTTCAATGCCATGATGCTTTGCATCCGCTTTGCTACATTAAATAAAGGTTCTCACCTACTTATGTGCATTTGTGAAAGCAAGTTTTCCTTCATCTCTAACTGTCCTCTATCTGATTTCTTCTTACTAACATTTCTTCCGTCAGTCTTGGCGATCCGTTCGAACCTATCGTCTTCTGTCATTCTTATCAATCAATTGGCCTCTTTTCTGGATTTTTCCGGCCAATTCCTCGAGGGCACATGCATATGTCATTGTTATTGTCTGGGGCATTTTCATTATTGTTCTTTGAAACAACACTTAGAATCGCATTGTCTCAAAGAGGGGAAAAATGTAGACGTCTAAAAATGGTCAACTCTTGCGGAGTCGTACTTTAACATTTGCGCATTGCCTTATTTTAGGGTTTTTGCATCGCATTAACACTTCTTCCATGTTGCGCACTTGGTCTTTATCATTTGCGAGCATCAAGTCTTTCTTCTGCATTCCTCATTCTTCTCGCTTTCAAATTAGGTCTTGTCGATAACAATCTTCAGTCATGATTTTGGTCGATCTTATCCTGTCATATCAATGTGCGTGCTCATTTGTCATATTTTGACATCGTCAATCCTAATCGATGATAGAATTAGGGTTTTGTCCTCTTTTCAATCTCGTCAGTTTTGGAATTAATTTGTCATCGATCTTGGTCCTCTTGTCAATCTTGTCATCTTGCGATCGATTTGTCATTGATCGTTGTCATTTTCAATCTTGTCGTTTTGTGATCAATTTGTCATCGATCGTTGTTATTCTCAATCATGTCAATTTGGATCAATTTGTCATTGTTCCTCATCAATTGGCGCATTTACCAATCAAATCACTTATCAGCATTGGTCTTTTATCAAGTCAAAATCATGATCAAGTCGATCCTACATCAAGACCTAATTGTTGTCCTTGCATTTCTAATTCATCTTCTAGGGTTTCATGATTTATTCATTTAACCTTGTTTGTCATTTCTCCCTCTAGGTTAAATGATTTATCTATCCTAAGTCTTCTTGTCACAATTAAATGCTTATTTAATTGGCTAACTAATTCCTCCCTCTTTGTGAATTAATTAATGAATGAAAAATTATTAATTAATTTACCTAATTTTCTAATTTACTAATTTCTCCTAATTCCTAATTTTCTAATTTTCTAATTTCTAATTCATCTAATTTCTCATATTTCTCCTAGTTTCATGGGAATGACATAGCAAATTTGTCATAATTATCAATCAATCAATTTTGACATAGCAATTTGTCATAATTGTCAATCAATCAATTTTGCATAGAAAGTGTCAATTTGTCATAATTTGTCATATTTGTCATTCTTGATTTGAAATTTCCATTCGAATCAAATTCATGCTAATCTTGTCTTTTCTCCAATTTGTCTATAAATTGGATGAATTTCTTCAATCAAAGGGTCGAATCAATCATGCTTCTAGTACCCTTATGCTGTCGTCTCATCTTGCTTATGCACTTGAAGGTGAGATCCACAAAACAAAGCTATTTGAAGGAGAAAGAAGGACAATGGAGAATCATGGAGGAGACATTCACGTTTGCGTTGGTTTGCATTTGAATTGAATGTTTTATTTCCATTTCTCTATTGAGTGTTTTTAGGATTATTGTCATTGCAATTGAGTTTTCGTGATTGGGCTAGTTTAATATCTATTTGCTTTGGTGATTTCTAGATTCCTAACTACAAAGACTATTGCATTTAATGGAGTGTGCTCAATGGTCAAGATTGAACCATTTGAATTCCTTAACCTAATAGGTTTAGGGTTTAGGGTTTATGCTACCGACCTAGCTATTTTTCTATAAGGTCGATGTTGTGATTCTTTCTGAGGTTGTTGGAAAAAGTTGTGTATGTGTATCCAAGAGAAGAGATACGTGATTCTTGCTAGACCAAAGGAGAGAAGTGATACCTGCAAAGTGTAAGTACAGAAGGTGAAGAAGAGCTTAAGCGGATCTGCATTGGCATTGAGTGTTGTTACCAAATCATTGTAATACCTGTTGATCTCTAACCACTTCAATAGTTGAGAAATCCCTTAACAGGGTAGCTTTAACTGGCTTGTTGTAAATCCTTTAACAAGGTGACTCAAAACCATTGAGTTATTGAAATCCTCTAACAAGGTAACCTTTAACAGGGTTTAACCTTTAACCGGGTTTAACCTTTAACCGGGTATTCTAGCCATCCCTTAACTGGGTGATCCCTAACAGGATCAGTTCCTAATAGAACCTATTGTATCAGTCTTTAACCGGACAAGGCTCCTAATAGAGCGGACTTCTAAAGAGTTCAAAAACAAGCTTGTGGGTATTCATCCCCACCGTGGTTTTTCCCAGTTGGGTTTCCACGTGAAAAATATGTGTGTCATGTGTGATGTCTTCTTCATGTGATGCTATGTTGTTTTCTGTCAAGCAGTGAATCATGTTGATCTAGTTGTTTATATGTATATCTTTGATGGTAGATTACCTGTTCATGCATACGGGTGAAATGGAAATGAAGTGTTAGATTGTATGAGAAGATAAGTGTCAACCGGTTTATGCTTGTCTCAGTTATTCTAGGTTTTGCCAGTTGTACACTGTTTAAGGACCGGTGTTACTGTTTGTCTGTCAATACACAGTGTGTGCTAACAAACCGGTTTAAGAGTGTGTTTTTGTCTGTACTGATTCAACCCCCCTCTCAATACTAGTTTGGTACTATCCGTTTATCATTGAGTTATCATTAAAATGTGTGTTTGGAGGCACAACAAGCTTGAAAATGCGAGTTCTTGTTGCAAAGAAATGAACTTGAAAGCATGATTATGAAACTTATCATACTACCAATTCATCATTTTGAAGCTTGTGCTTCTTAAACACACTTTTGAATCATCAAAATGTGTGTTTGGAGGTAACAAAATCTTGAAAATGCAAGTTCTGATTCTAAAGCTACATAAATGAAAGCACTATTATGAAACTTACCATACTCCCAAATCATCATTTTCAAGCTTGTGCTTCCAAAACACAACTTTTGAAGCATCAAATTGTTTGTTAGGAGGTAACACAAGCTTGAATGTGCAAGTTCTGATTCTAAAGCTACATACATGATGTTAGATACTTGATCAGTCCCAAAGACACTGAGAGGGGGGGGGTGAATCAATGTCTAACTAGTGAATGAAATATTTAAACTTGTTTGCGACCTTACAACCCAAATTAATGTACCGGTAAACAAGCAATAAAGAAATAAAGAGAAATAAGAGAGACAACATTAATGCACACCATAACACAAGATATTTTGGCAAGGAAACCTAATAGGGGAAAAACCTTAGTGGGATTTGTGACCCACAATATTTACTCACTAGCCAATATGAATAAGAATTACTGATACAATAGGGGCCTCCACATGCAGGAAGGCCAACAGCCTAGAGCTCACTGCTCAATCACAAAAAGGAGTCACACTAACTACAAAATTGGATGATGAAATCCAATGACAATGTACTACTCAAAATAGCATCTGCAATGCTTGATTCAGTACCGGTTTAAGCTCTATCAAATACCTCTACCATAAACCTTTCTTCACTCTTCTCTGCTCTTATTCGCTCATCAAATTATTACATCAAAATGCATATACAGATACTTGCTCTCATAATCCTCTTGCATTACTTAATACATACCATCTAGATTACTTACAAAATGACCTATAAGATCTCATACATATATGAGTCTTTACAATACATCATGTTGGCTACAAATAATTAATTACATTACAATATAATTCACATAAACAAAAATTTATCTTATGTCAACCTGAGTGCCAGTATGATTCATTGCTAGTGTAAACTAGATGCCGGTGTGAATGAACTTTGTGTAGCTGCCGGTGTTGGTATGCGAAGTCTATTGCTGGTATAATCAATAGAATCTTGTAGAACCTTGTTACCAGTTGGTTGCCATCAATGAAAACATCAACCATTCTCATCTGAGTGTGTAATGCCAACACATGAAAGCATGATTATGAAACTTATCGTACTCTAAAATATTAATTTTTGAACTTGTGCTTTCTAAACGCAAGTTTTGAAGAATCAAAATGTGTGTTTGGAGGCACAACAAGCTTGAAAAATCCAAGTTCTTTTTCCAAAGCCATGAACATGAAAGTGCGGTTATGAATTTTTTCTGACTCCTAAATCATCATTTTCAACCTTGTGCTTGCTAAAAGGAAGTTTTGAATCATTAAAACGTGTGTTTGGAGGCACAACAATCTTGAAAATGCTAGTACTAATTCTGAAGCGACAAACATGAAAGCCCGATTATGAAACTTATTATACTCCCAATTCATCATTTTCAAGCTTGTGATTTCAAAACACAAGTTTTTGAAGCATCAAAATGTGTATTTGGAGGTAAGACAAGCTTGGAAATACAAGTTTTGATTCTGAAGCCACAAACATGAAAGCACGATTATGAAACTTATTGTACTCCTAAATCATCATTTTCAAGCTTGTGCTTCCTAAACGCAAGTTTTAAAGCATCAAAATGTGTTCAGAGGTAATACAAACCTTGAAAATGCAATTTCTGATTGTGAAGCCACAAACATGAAAGCACAATTATGAAACTTATCGTACTCCAAAATCATCATTTTCAAGCTTGTGCTTCCTAAACACAAATTTTGAAGCATCAAATTGTGTATTGGGAGGTAAAACAAGGTTGAAAATAGAAGTTTTGGTTCCAAAACATGAACATGAAAGTGTGATTCTAAAACTTATCTTACTCCCAAATCATCATTTTCAAGCTTCTGCTTCCTAAATGCAAGTTTTGAAGCAGCAAAATGTGTGTTTTGAGGTAACACTATCTCCAAAATGCAAGTTCTGATTTCGAAGACACGAACATGAAAGTGTGATTATGAAACTTATCGTACTCCTAAATCATTATTTTCAATCTTGTGCTTCCTAAATGCAAGTTTTGAAGCATCAAAATGTCTGTTTTGAGGTAACATAAGCTTGAAATTGCAAGTTCTGATTCTGAAGCCACAGATATTAAGGCATGATTATGAAACTTATCGTACTCCCAAATCATCATTTTCAACCTTGTACTTCCTAAACAAAACTTTTTAAGCATCAAAATGTGTGTTTGAAGGTAACACAAGCTTGAAAATGCAAGTTCTAATTCCGAAGCCACGTACATGAAAGTGCGATATTGAAACTTACCGTACTGCCATATCGTCATTTTCAAGCTTGTGCTTCCCCAACGCAACTTTTGAAGCAGCAAAATGTGTGTTTGGAGGTAATGCAAGCTTGAAAATGCAAGTTTTGATTTCGAAGCCATGAACATGAAAGCATGATTATGAAACTTATTGTACTCCCAAATCATCATTTTCAATCTTGTGCTTCCTAAATAGAACTTTTTAAGCATCAAAATGTGTGTTTGAAGGTAACACAAGCTTGAAAATAAAAGTTTTGATTCTGAAGCCACGTACATGAAAGTGCGATAATGAAACTTACATACTCCAAAATTGTAATTTCAAGCTTGTGCTTCCCAAATGCAAGTTTTGAAGCATCAAAACGTGTGTTTGGAGTTAACACAGGCTTGAAAATTCAAGTTCTGATTTCAAAGACACGAACATGAAAGTGCGATTATGAAACTTATCATTTTCCCAAATCATTATTTTTAAGATTGTGCTTGCTAAACGCAAGTTTTGAGGCATGAAAATGTGTATTTGGAGGTAACACAAGCTCGAAAATGCAAGTTCTGATTACGATGCCATAAAAATGAAACCATGATTATGAAACTTATTGTACTCCCAAATCATTATTTTCAAGCTTGTGCTTCCTGAACACAAGTTTTGAAGCATCAAAATGTGTGTTTGGAGGTAACACTAGTTTAAAAATTCAAGTTCTGATTTTGAAACTTATAGTAATCCCAAATCATCATTTTCAAGTTTGTACTTACTAAATGCAAGTTTTCAAGCATCAAAATGTGTGTTTGTAGGTAACATAAGGTTGAAAATAGAATATCTAATTCTGAGGCCGTGAACATTAGAGTGCGATTATTAAACTTATCGAACTCCCAAATTATCATTTTCAAGCTTCTTCTTCCTAAACGTAATTTTTTAAGCATCAAAACGTGTATTTGGAGGTTACACAAACTGGAAAATGCAAATTCTAATTTTGGAGTCATGAACATGAAAGCATGATTTTGAAACTTATCGTACTCCCAAATCATCATTTTCAAGCTTGTGCTTCCTGAATGCAGGTTTTGAAGCATCAAAATATGTGTTTGAAAATGCAAGTTTTGATTCTGAACCCACAAACATGAAAACATGATTATGAAACTTATTGTACTCCCAAATCATCATTCTCAAGTTTCTGCTTCCTAAACACAAGTTTTAAAGCTTCAAAATATGTGTTTGGAGGTAACATAAGCTTGAAAATTCAAGTTGTAATTCTGAATCCATGAACATGAAAGCATGATTATGAAACTTACCGTACTCCCAAATCATCATTTTCAAGCTTCTACTTCCTAAAGACAAGTTTTGAAGTATCAAAATGTGTGTTTGGAGGTAACACAAGCTTGAAAATACAATTTTTATTTTTGAAGCCATGAACATGAAAGCACGATTATGAAACTTATCATACTCCCAAATCATCATTTTCAAGTTTGTGCTTCGCAAGTTTTGAAGCATCAAAATGTGTGTTTGGAGGTAACATAAGCTTAAAAATGCAAGTTCTAATTCCAAAGCCACAAACATGAAAGTGCGAATATAAAACTCATTGTACTCTTAAATCATCATTTCCAAGCTTGTGCTTCCTAAATGCAAGTTTTGAAGCATCAAAATGTGTAGTTGGAGGTAACAGAAGGTTGAAAATGTGAGTTCTGATTTCAAAATCATGGATATTAAAGTGTGATTATGAAACATCATATTCCCAAATAATCACTTTCAAGCCCGTGCTTTCTAAAAGCAAGGTTTGAATCATTAAACTATGTGTTTGGTGGTAACACAAGTTTAAAAATGCAAGTTCTAATTCCAAACCCATGATCATCAAAGTGCAATTATGAAACTTATCGTACTTCAAAATCATCATTTTGAAGCTTCAGCTTCCTAAACGCAAGTTTTGGACCATCAAAATGTGTGTTTGCGGGTAACACAAGCTTGAAAATGCAAATTTTGATTTTGAATTAGTTGTTTCCCAAACCAACAGTCCCCGAGTCCTAGAGGAATTACCACTAACTCATTGACAAACTCATGGAGGGATTTGGCCAATGAACGAGATTCGGTCAGAAGACTGAGATCTCCTATACTTCTGGCTTTGCGAGACCAAGGTGGGTGAACCTACGCAATGTCGAAAGAACTAATAGCTTCAAGATACTTAGGACATTACATTTACAATAGATCATCCCAATGAAAATGTACTATGAAAGATGGTTTAACTCCTACTTATGGCTTTAACCTTAGTTTTTGAGCATCTATGCACTTCATTGAGGAGGGGGGTTCTACACTAATCCTACTCCTAATGTAGAAATAAAATGAAGAAATTAAAGAGCTTTTGATTTAAGGAGTGATTTTAAAAATTGAAAATAGCTCCATGACTAGTGCCTTGTATGGGTAGCAGAGTTAACTTCACAATATGTAGATTTAACATCCAAACAAAGTAACATGCAACCTTTAGGATTCAAATGTTAATGCATTATACCAACATTCTCCCTTTTGGTTTCACCAATAGACATACTTGATAATTTCACATATACACATACATTTTGTTAGACAGTTCAGATAAATAGAAGACAACTAAGAGGGGAGTGAATCAGTTGTCAAAGATTACAGGAACCATTAGCAATTTAAACTTTAATACCGGAACCCAAAACATTAATACTGGAATAGTAGATAAACCAATTAAGCATAAACAATAATCATAGTAAGTATGTGAATTTAAAATGAAGGGGCCTGTACTTGTAGGAAGGCCAATAGCCTAGAGTGCACTGCTCATCACAAAAGGAGCCTCACTGACTACATACAAATCCAGACTACAATTCGGAGAAGTGTTGAACCACAAAAGATAGCATCTCCTATGTCTGAGTACAATTCCGGTTAAGCTCAATACCAGAGGACTAAATCCTCTTACATAAACCCAATTCGATCTCTAATGATCGACCAAATCCTCTACTTGAATGATATTACATTATTCACTCATTACATTCCTTGACCATGACCTCTAACCATAACCATGATGATCTACAATGAGATCTTACATCTATTTATACAAACCCTCGACCATAAACAATCAGGTTGGCCACTAGATAATAAACCGATTACATAATTACAAACCATGACGGCCTTAGACCAAACAAACAATATCAACAAATAAGACATCTAAAAAATACATCAATAGGTCCTATCCACACGTTACAATAAATTCGGTCTGTAACCTAGATCAACTGGGACCCAGTATAGGTCCACATGCTTCAGGAATGATCTCCAATCGCCAAGCCTCGAACATGATCACCAACAACATCTTGAAACTCTACCAGAAGCTGTACCAACACCACTTATGCAATTCATTTAAGATCTATATCAGAAGCTCTATCGGTGAAACCCTCGCTAGAACTAGAAACCAAGCTTCTAAGCAAGCATGATAGCATCCGATCACCAAACCAAAATCAACTGACTAGATATGAGCATGAGTATCATGAACAAGCCAATTCCATCAATAGACTATACTGGAGCCTACTGGATCATGTCAGATCCAATTTAACCAAAAACCACTCAACCTACTAGGTCTAGAAGGGTGTCGGTTAAGCATCCTAATAACTAGTGTTGACATCAATGAAAAAACATCAATGCAACACATAATCAATTCCTCGAAATGGCCAACAAATATTTCTATACCTTGAATAAGAAAATTTATCTCTTCCTTGAAGATAAGAAAACAACAAGATATACACCTGACTTGTAGGGACAAAACAAAAGACTCTTGATCATTTAATTTCATAAAATAGAGCATACATTAGAGAGACAGCTACAAATAGAACCTCTAAATCTGCCTGCAGTCTGATTACAAACTATTTTAAACATTAAGAACTGCAAATTGAAAGAAAATTATAAGTAACATTAAAAATTTCATTATAAAAATTACATTCAAAATCAACCCCTTCACACTAGCCCTGAATTTCCTTTTATAGACACAAGGGAGCAAAACAAGCTACGAGCCAGGTGAGATACACATGTCAAAATTTGATTGTTGGATAAGAAATTGGTTAAGGAGGAAGAAAAAGGGGCTTATCCCGTGTGGTCTTCAGACATCAAAGGCAAGGAAGGAAACATAGGTGGCATAGGATAAGATAAAGGAGGAGGTACCAAGTAGAAAATCTTATCCTGCACGATTCTTGAAGCATAAGTGATTGGTTGCAGGATAAGAAAGTAAATGAGAAAGAGATGGATTTCCTTATCCCGCACATCCCCGTGGGGGTAAGGAAATGACTGTAGGATAAGAAAATGATTAAGGAGAAAGACAAAGGGGCTTATGCCACATGGTCTTCAAACATCAAAGGCAAGCAAGGAAACACAAGCGGCATAGGATAAGATAAAGGAGGAGGTACCAAGTGGAAAAGCTTATCCTGTGCAATTCTTGAAGCACAAGTAATTGGTCACGGGATAAGAAAGTAAAGGGGAAAGAGATGGATTTCCTTATCCCATGCATCCCCGTGGGGATAAGGAAAGGGCCGCGAGATAAGAAGATGATAGAGGCAAAAGACAAAGGGCTTATCTCGCAGAGGTAAAAAGAGTGTTTCCAAGGGCTGCGGGATAAGGAAACATAAAGGCTATAGAGAAAGGGCTTATCTCGCGAGGCTAATGGGTGTGTTCCCATGGGCCACGAGATAAGGAAATAAAGAAAAACATGACAGAGGGCTTATCTCACGAGGGTAAAGTGATGTCTTAGGGGCAGCACGAGATAAGTAAAAATAAGGAGAACTATGTAACTCATTATCCCACAATGCCTAAGGCCATGAGATGGAATCATAGCGCACATAACATGCATGTTATGCGACCTGTAGAACATTCCAACATGCAACCCGATGGTCAAATTGTCTGTTGGCATTATGGATGAATTGATTATGTGTTGCATGGATGTTTTGACATTGATGTCAACACTAGGTGATATGGATGGTTACCGACAGACAAGTTTTGGTTATCGATAGAAGATCTAGTGTTACCGGTAGAAGAGATTATCTGTTGACACTTCCGACATGTTTGGATCAATGAAGTATATTGGATTTCATGTGTTATATGCTCCATGGGCATGTTTTGGTCAGTTGGTATTGGCTTGGTAATTGGATGTTATCATACACTCTAGTAAACCTTTACCGACACTGGTTTAAGGCTTTACTGGCAGGAAATTTCATTGAGGAATTGTGAGAGGATGCATAATTGGTGTTGGTGTTGTTTCTTCATGGATTTTAGGATGCCAAAGGTATTTTTTGATCATGCTACAACTGTTTGAAGATATTGTTTTGGTGTGGTGGACCCATAATAGGTCTGATACCTATCTAGGTTATGGACCAGTATCATGCTAGCATGTAATCTACACATTACTTGGATGATTCGAGATGATTTATGGATTTGTTATTATTGTTTTGGTCTTAAGCCGACATGGCATATCATTATAAATGGAATTATGTAATGATATTATTGTAATATCTTTAGGTGGCCGATCTAATTGGTTTAGGCCTTAGGGTTTGTATAAATAAGAGGTAGAAACTCTTTGTAAAGTATCATGGCTATTGGGAAAGGATGAGGTCAAGGAATGTAATGTGCAAATATTGTAATATCATTCAGATAGAGGAGTTGATCGATCATTGGTGATCAAATTGGATTCAGAAGAGGATTTAGTCCTCCGACATGGAGCTTAACTGAGATTGTAATCAAGCATGGTAGATGCTATTTCTAGCAGTTCACTCTATTTGATTATTGTCCATTTATCTTGAGAAGGTTGTAGCCTCTTTGTAGTCAATGAGACTCTTTTGTAATGAGCAGTATGGTCTAGGCAGTGTGCCTTCTTGCAAGTGTAGGCCCCTCTTGTAACACATACTTTCTACAGAAGTATCATCTGACTGTGGGTAGGTTTCCCACTATGGTTTTTCCCTTTCTAGGTTTTCCACATACAGATCATGGTGTTATGTATTATGGTTTCTTTGCATTGATTATTTGGTTAATTGTTAAGTTGTATTATTTACCGGTATCTATTCCTACCAGCATCTATCTGTGCTTTACCGGTACTTGATTTGTTTAAGGTTGTATTGTGGATTAAAAGTTATAATCTATTAACAACTGATTCACCTTGCCCCCCCTCTCAGTTGTTCACTGGTTATCCTAACAATTGGTATCAGAGCTTTGGTCCTCTTTTGCAGAAGCTTAACGGCTTGAGGTAGATCCTATGGCAACTAACACAACTAATCCACTGACAGCTATTTCCAGAGGAGAAATCCCTAAGCTTGATGGAATAAATTATGGGATATGGAAAATTCAAATGCAGACTTATCTTAGATGTCTTCGCAAGGATATTTGTGAGATCACTGAGAAAGGATACACCCCTTATGATCCAACGTCTGGCAATCCTGCTTCTGCTGACCTGGATAAGAATATTGAAAATGATTGTAGGTCTAGAGAAGCCCTCTTGTGTGCACTTACTGATCAGCATATTATGGGATTGATTAACAAATCATCACCTAAGGTTATATGGGACAAATTGCAAACTTAGAATGAAGGTGACCCTACTGTCAAAATTGCTAAACTTGATGGTTACCAGGTAAGATATGAAAACTTGAAAATGGAAGAAAATAAAATAATTGTTGTGTTTATGAAAAGAGAATGAGATTGTTATGGGAATTCAATGTTGTGGAGGATTTTTAAGTGAAGATGAAATAGTTTCCAAAGTCTTGATAGCCCTTCCACCGGCTTACAAGATGAAGGCAACTACTATTAATAAGTTAAGAACAATGGCAAACACTTCAGTCAACAGAGACATTCTGATTGGGAAATTATTTGCATTTAAGCTTGAAGAATTTGGATCTTCTGGAGTTGTAAAGTCTGAACCTGCTTTTCATGCATCATCATCAACATCTACTGGCAAGAATGATTGGAGAGCCCTAAATGTAAAAGGAATGGAAGACACGAGGAAAGAAGATGAAGAACTTGAGCAACTTTAAGCCTTATTTGCTACAAGAATACCTAAAGGTACAACTGGAAGTAAGTATGAAGGAAAAACACTTTTTAAATGTTTTTCATGTAATAAGATTGGTTATTTTAAGGAATGCAAGGTTTGAGGAAAGAGGTCATAAATCTTTTAAGCCTAACCCAAACATATATAGATTCAAGAAAAGTAAACAATGCTACATAGCAGATGAGGAAGGAGTAATTGATGACTCTGGAGATGAACAGACAGAAGACTCTGCTAGTGGATTTGAAAATGGAAAAGAATGGGTGTTCTATGCTTTGAAGGAAGATGAACCAGAACCGGCTATCAAAAATGAAGAGAATGCACTGGCAATAAAAGTTGAAGATAAAGATGAATGGGTAATTGATAGTGGATGCTCACATTATATGACTGGAGATAAAGGGAAATTTCTATCCCTGGAAGAATACAATGGTGGTCAAGTCAGATTTGGAGATGACAAGGCATGTATGATCAAAGGTAGAGGTATTATTTATTTGTATGACAAGCATAATAATGATGATGTATATTATGTAGAAGGTTTAAGGCATAATATTTTGAGTGTTGGTCAATTAGTTGATAAGGGTTTTCAACTTCAGTTTAAAGATAGAAAATGCAAAATCATTAACAAGACTGGTTTGGAAATTGCAACCGGTATACAAACATGAAGTAATATTTTTCACTTGAACACTGGTAATAAGACATGTTTGATTGCTCATATTGATGAGAGTTGGCTATGGCATAAGAGGTTGTGTCTTGGTAATTTTGATTGCATTGTTAAGATCAGTTCAACTAAGGCAGTTAGAGATATACCTAAGATTATGAAGCCTCATAATCCGATATGTAAGGAATGTCAATTGGGTAAGCAAGTTAGAAGTTCTTTTGAGAGAATACATGATAAATCTAATGATGTAGTTGATTTAGTTCACACTGACTTATGTGGTCCAACAAGGACTAGAAGCTTTCAAGGTGATAGGTATTTCATGTTGATTATTGATGACTATCCTAGAATGATGTGGGTGACTTTTCTGAGGGAGAAGTCTAAAGCTTTTGAGAAATTCAAGAACTTTAAAGCGAAGGTTCAAACAGAAATTGGATTGAAAATTAAATGTCTAAGATCACATCATGGAGGTGAATTCACTTCTCATGAATTTAACAGTTATTGTGAGACAAATGGAATCAGGAGACAACTATCTGCACCTAGGACTCCTCAAAAAAATGGAGTAGTTGAAAGAAAGAACATAACCATTTTTGATGTAGCTAGATATATGATGATGGAAGCCAAATTGCCTCATATCTACTAGAGAGAAGCATTGAGTATGACAGTCTACACATTCAATAGAGTTCACATCAAAGGTGAAACCGGTAAGACCCCTTATGAACTATGGTTTGGACATACACCTACTATTAAGTATTTTAGAATTTTTGGAAGTAAATGATATATCAAAAGAGATGATTCAATTGGAAATTTTGACCCTAGATGTGATTTGTTGTCTTGATGATGATTGTAATGTATTCATCACTTATTATCATTGATGAAACACTCTCACACACATATATGATCACATTGACTACCAGTGTAACTTCAATTGGTTTGCACTGCTAAACGACATGTTTAAGGTTTATCTCTAAATTGGTACTTTGTGTCAACCAGTATGTACCTATGAGATAACCTGAGATACCACCAAATCCACATTAGAATCAAAATGAAGATGTAGAAGAAGATCTAGTGAAGATTCCATAACAACGGTTAATTCTCAGCCGGTATAAAACTATTCTAACCGGTACCTATTTTTGTGATGAGTTATGATTATATGTCTAGATTCACTGCACCTAGGAAATTGTGTTCCTATGGCTGACATAAGGATTGTATGTCTATTTAAAGACATCGTAGAGAGTCATTTAACAGGATGATATGATAAAAAGATAGATAGTTGTTATGAAAAAGATTTTGTTGAGAAATGATACGTGTTAAGATGCAAAGCAATATTATTTGTACTTAGAAGGATCTGATCAAGCAAGTTTTGTGCTACTTAGAACAGATCAAACCATTCTTGTTGTTTTCTAATCATTACAATAGAATCAAATTCCTTAACTGGGTAAGATCTAACAAGCTTCATTGTACAAATCCTCTAACAAGGTGATCCATTAGTTTGGATTCTCAAATATTCTAGTGAGGTTACTCCTATCAAGGTAGTACTCTTAATAGGGTATAAGCTTCTAATCAAGCTTTGAATCTCTAACAAGATTCACTCCTAGCAGAGCTCTTTGTAAGGCCTTAACCGATCAGTTTTCTATTACTGCAGATAGTTAACTTGTGAGATCCATCTCACCGTGGTTTTTACCTATTTGGGTTTTCCACGTATAAACACTTATGTTATGGTGGATGTTCTACTTTTCGTGGATGTTGTTATTTCATTTTAGATAGCATGTATTTTGTTTAACCTCTTGGTTTATAACATCTATAGATTAATATTCAAAGTAGTGTGTGTTTTGGAGTCATTGATTCACCCCCCCTCTCAGTGCTTTTCGAGTCCATCAATTGGTATCAGAGACCAACTTCTTTGAAGCCTAACCACTTAGAAGGGAATATTGAAAACACCATGGGGGACATAAGCTACTTTGAGATGGTTAGAGAACTAGAAGCGAGTAGAAATGAAGTTGAAACTCTTAGGGGTAAACTGAAAGCTTCTCAAGTCAAAAGGAGAGAGCTATCTGAAATACTGTTAGAAATATCTGACAATAGTTCTTCGGATGAAGATAATATTGATGCCTTAGCAAAAGAGGTTGAAAAGTTGCAGGGTGAGAAACTGAATCTAAGAAGAGAACTGGAAGGTCTCACTATTCGCATGTGTCAGGAGCTGGAATCCAAAAGAGCTGTTGAAGATCTTATCAAAGCAAAAGATCAAGAGATCCTAAAAATCAAATGGGAAAGAGACACCATGCATGAGGATTTAATAGCCGAAAGAGAAGAAAAGGAGAACTTAAAATTAGACCTCGAGTTGGCATCATCTCTGAAAGAGAATCTATCTAAGCATAATGAAGATCTTGTCACTAAGCTTGCTGAAGCTAATGAGAAACTAGAAAAGTTTGTCAAAAGTTCTACCATTCTGGAAGAACAAATTCAATCACAGAGAATGAAGAGTGATATCTGTGGACTTGGCTTTCACACAATTGAGAAAGGTGAATCCTCTGATACAAAGAGCAACTATCCAAAGAATAAAAATGCATCTAAAGTCAATAAGACTACCAACAAGAAATCTTTCAAATCTGTCTGTTTTGTTTGTCATAAGCCTAGTCATACTGCAAATGTTTGTAGGAACAAACCTATGAGAAATGCAAGTTATAATACCAATACTAGGTATGTATCTAGAAAGTTTGAAGGACATTGCTACACCTGTGAAATGTATGGGCATAAACATATTGAGTGTAGATATGGTGCAAACAATCCTATACCACACATGCATCCTAGATCATATGGTGGCCAAATAGGAAACTATGACAACTGGATGAATAGGAACTGGCAAAGATCCTACAATGATACTTTTAGTCCATTTAAGATGGAAAAGGAAACAAATGTTCTATGTAGCTTTTGTAATAAAAGTGGTCATGTGGCTATGAACTGCAGAAAAAGAAGAGGAAATGCAGGAGCTTGGAGATCATCTGGTATGATTTGCTATCATTGCAACAAACTGGGACACTTGGCAAAGTTTTGCAGAGCCAAGAACAACAAACCGGTCAACTCTACTAAGGATCAGAAAGACAAGCAAAAAGTTGATGTTGAGGAAACAAGAGAAGACATGAATTAGACATGGAAAAAGAAGAGTGAAGAAGTGCTTGCAGAAGAAATCACTCCTTCACCTAGTGAAGAGAGTCCAGCATCGGTGACTTAAGCCTGTCTAAAATGGCTAAGGGGAGCGTAACGATAAAACATAATTCAGACCCCTTTGTAGAATTAGTAAGAAAGAATCTTTTTGAATTTTGGTGATTTTCTTTGTGCTGATGTGTTAATCATCTAGTATGTCACTTAAGTGGATAAATTAGGGTTTTTAACCTAAAAGTATGAGCATTTATTATGGTTGGTAAAAAGGATATAAACTAGTTTTACCTTATCACTTTTACCCTAATCCTTTCAAAAAAGAATTGAAGCAATTGCAGAGCAGAGCAAGATAGTTTTGGTATGAATTAACAAATTGCTTTATGATTAAGAGAAATCAAGCTGAATTGGTAGCTACAAATAAGTGAACGGGAGTGCATTTGAATAATCCAACCAAGAATCGAAGCGATGTGCTAAATTCTAGGTATTTCCTTGCTTACCGCCTTGAAACTTGTTTGTCTAGAATGGCATCTACTTCTAAATCTACAGGGAGGTTGGTGATTACTACTGAGCATGAAGAAGATGTAAAGGCAAAGAAAATTATGTCTTATAATGCATTATCGTAAGTTCCAAGTGGATTTGTTATCCAAGGTGATTTGTCCAGCTATATAGACTACAAAATTGAAGATATGGGAACTCTTCACATCTTTACTCAGCTGAAATCACTTTGTGACAAGGTAGGAAAGATTGAAGCTGAATATTCTAAGATTTTTGGGAAAGGATTTCATAATACCACCTACCCTCTTGAAGATTTTGAAGAACACATAAGAATAATTCTAAGTCAAGTACATGGAGAGAATATGTATTTGGAAAGGACTCACACAATTACCAAGGAAGCCATTAGGGTTGTAATGGGTTATTTCTCAACCGATGAAATTCCTAAGTTGAGAAAAATCACAAAAGACACAGTCTTCAAGCTAACTGGTTCCACCTCTGATGGGCATGCTTTCTCTATTAACAATATCAGAGATCTTGTAGTGAAACTCGCAGCAATGGTGATAGGCTATAGAGTATTTTACTCCAGTAGACTTAACAGTGTTTTGTTCGCAACAATTCATACAGTATATAGTATGATTATTAAAGATAAAAACTATGATATCTATGAAGCTATCAGAGTCCATCTTTTCCTAAATTAAAAGTCTATCAAAAATGACAATACCCAGAAGTTCAAATTCGGTCAGCTGCTAGTTCGGTTATTTTTCTACTTTCAGAATTTCTTACCTGGTATAGGTGACATTGAATGGTCCAAAGAACAACTGGTCAATGCTCATATTAGAAACAACATCAAGGCTGTAAAGAAAACATTTTCTACTGCCACCAATAGGTATTTTAATGAATTTCAAAAGAAAATGAGTATGAGAATGAGGTTACCTGAAGATGTAGTAAGACATTATGAAAAAGACATAATCTTCATGGTTACTACTGATTTTTGCTTAATGCAAGCAAGAGAACATAGCAAGGAAGAAATGGAAGAAATGAGCTATGAAGTCAATGAGGACTTGTTGGTTGGCTATGCTAATACTCTGTTAGCATTGCCTGTAGACAAAAAGAAGGCGAAATTGGATATTCTTGTAATACAAGCTGCATCTGCTGAAACCAGTACTAAATCTATAGCTAAAGCAAAAGGAAAACAAAAGAAAAGTGAAGAAAAATCTCTTGAAAAGAAGACTACAAGGGTGACTCAAAGTGTCCTAAGCAAGAAGGAACAAGCACCCAAAATATTTGAGAAAAAGGAGAGTGTACCAAAGAAGAGAAGGAACAGGAAATTAATTTTTTAACCAGAGTCTGAGGGAACAGAGTCTAATGAAGAACCTAAGAAAGAGAAGGCAACCGACAAAACATCTGAAAAGGCAAAGGTAGTGCCAGAGGCAACTACACCACTAGATATTGCCTCCTACAAACTTGCAACAACATTTGAAAGAACAATGAAGTCATTGGAAAGAAACAGGTTTGAAAATGTTAAAGAATACTATGATTCTTTTATTGTAGATGAGTAGAAGTAAATACACCAACAGGTAATAAACTTGTTGAGTCATTACTGTAGATATCCGCATGAATTAGAAAAAGAAATTTCAGTATCCTTGTATAATACCTTGTTAGAAAAATGGGAAAAGGCTACTTAATTAGAAAAGGAAATTATTGATGAAATATTTGTACAATATTTTCCCACATTGTCATCAGATGGAATTAGTACTTTGACTGAGGAATACAAAGTATATTTTGATTTTAAAATAAGAAGATTGAAGCTTCTTAATGGAAAAAGAGCACTTATTAAGATAGAAACTCATCAACTAGCCTGTCTAATCAAACAAAGGATAGATAACATCCAATCTGTCAATAAGGATGAGACTTCAGATGATGTTTCTCTACCAGAAATGGACATAGAGGAAATTGTCCCAACTGATATAGTCTTCTGAACTGAGAAGAAGAATGACTCAGTTATTCATATTGATGAGAACATTGAGGATTCAATAGATCTATCTGAAGAAATTACTGCACCTGATATGGATCTTCCATCAATCATCAAAGTACAGAATACAACAAGTGATCAACCGACTACTCAAACGGAGGAATTTAGTATACCAGCAACTGAACAACAAGAGAAACCTCAACTGACAACTGAACAACAAGAGAAACCTCAATCGGGAAATGAACAACTGGAGAAACCCCAATCTCCATTGGTCATTGAGATCACTCAAAAGGAGACCACTAAGGAAGCTGTTACACAGAAAGCAGAAGATACAACAGAAGCAAAGATAGAAAGAGCCATCATTAAGTGTATATCCTTTGAAAAGGGAAAGCAAAAAATACTTGATGATGATGATGATGAAGACACTTTAAGTATTTCAGGACCTATTAATATGAATACCTTGATTGCTTCTAAAATGATGATGTTTGCACGTATGATGGAAGATCGTGCACATAAGAAAAGGATGAAATAATAAAGAATTGAGGCAGAGACAATTTAGAATGTTGTAAACATCTTGTCTGGGTTACTACCAAAAACCTCTGTCAAACATCTACCCACTCCTATCAGCAAACTCAGACAGTTAGTTGCAAAGGCATCTGATCAAATCAAAACACTTGAAGATGCTGCTCAAATGTCTGTTGAAAATAGCTATAAGAAATTATATGGAGATAAGCTAGCAAAGAACATTGAGAATAGCAAAATGGCCTTATCTCATAATGGTAGTCTGCTGAAGAAAGTTATTGAATCTAGAGGAAAGTATCTTGCCTCTACCTCCAATGTTACTTTCTTTTATTCTGATATTTCTAAAAATCAAGTTGAAACTGAGCAGGAAATAGAAAGGTTATGTAAGGCATATGTCTCACTCCAGGACTCTATTCATGTCTTTAACTGGTCTATAGATGAACTGCATGACAAACTAATCCAGAATGATAATGAGAGAGCTAAGAGATTCCAATCTCTAAGAGAACTCAAGAATCAGCTCACCTCACAGATTGACATTCTTCAGAGAGCCTACTATCGTGCTGAAGCTATTCTTGCTACACCGAAAATGTGCTCACTTGATTTAATGGAGGAATTCTATTCTTAGCTGCTGTCTACAATAGAGTATATGAATCACATACTGGAATCATGGAAGGATTCTCTATCTCAGATAAAACAAAATTTCAACCATACTTTCATGAGAATTCCTAATGCATGACTTTGTTTTCAAAAGTCATATATACTGAACTTTTTATAGACTTTCTATATATATATATATATATATATATATTTTTCTTTATCATTTCGGCATTGCTATCAAAGGGGGAGTAATAATATGTATGCATGTGTGTTTGTTTTCTTTGAAAATTTTATATTTTAGCAGACATTAAGGGGGAGTACTTTAATGTTATATTCAAAAGGGAGATTGAGCATACATATGTAAATATGTTGTGTATGCACACTTAGGAGTATTGTAAATTACTCAAAATTTTCTAAGTGTTTCCATCAATGCCAAAGGGGGAGATTGTTGGCTTGATGATGATTGTAATGTATTAATCACTTATTGTCATTGATGAAACACTCTCACACACATATACGATCACATTGACTACTGGTGTAACTTCAATTGGTTTACACTGCTAAACGACATGTTTAAGGTTTATATCTAAATTGGTACTTTGTGTCAACCTATATGTACCTATGAGATAACCTGAGATACCACTAGATCAGCATCGGAATCATAATGCATATGTAGAAGAAGATCTAGTGAAGATTCCATAACAACGGTTAATTATCAATAGGTATAAAATTGTTCTAACCAGTATCTATTTTTGTGATGAGTTATGATTATATGTCTTGATTCACCGCACCTAGGAAATTGTGTTCCTATGACCGACATAAGGATTGTATGTCTATTTAAAGACATCGTAGAGAGTCATTTAACAAGATGATATGATAAAAAGATAGAGAGTTGTTATGAAAAAGCTTTTGTTGAGAAATGATATGTGTTAAGATGCATAGCACTATTATTTGTACTTAGAAGGATTTGATCAAGTAAGTTTTGTGCTACTCAGAATAGATCAAACCATTCTTGTTGTTTTCTAATCATTACAACAAAATCAAATCCCCTAACCGGGTAAGCTCTAACAAGCTTCATTGTACAAATCCTCTAACAAGGTGATCCATTAGTTTGGATTCTCAAATCCTCTAGTGAGGTTACTCCTAACAGGGTAGTACTCTTAATAGGTTATAATATTCTAATCAAGCTTGGAATCTCTAACAAGATTCGCTCCTAGCAGATCTCTTTGTAAGGCCTTAACCGGTCAGTTTTCTATTACTACAGATAGTTAACTTGTGAGTTTCACCGTGGTTTTTACCTATTTGGGTTTTCCACGTATAAACACTTGTGTTATGGTGGATGTTCTACTTTTTGTGGATGTTGTTATTTCATTTTGGATAGCATGTATTTTGTTTAACCGCTTGGTTAAGAACATCTATAGATTAATATTCAAAGTACTATGCATTTTGGAGTGATTGATTCAGCCCCCCCCCCTCTCAGTGCTTTTCAAGTCCATCAGTGATGAAGGGATATTTCTTGGTTATTCAATTCAGAGCAAAGCATATAGATGTTATAACAAAAGATTATAGAAAATTGTGGAAAGTGCTAATGTGAAAGTGGATGAACAATACAAAAATCATTCTATATCATATGATAGGGAACCGACAGTGGAAATGATCATAATTGAACCGACAATGCCTCAACCAGTATAGCAAGCTGAGATAGTTACACCGGCACAATTAGAAAATTCAACTGTGACTGATGATCAAAGTAGTGAACCTGAACTTCAAAAGACACCAAGGTATGTAAGATTAAATCATTTTGAAGATCAAATCATTGGAGATAGAAATGAAGGAGTTATGACAAGAAGAAAACTGGCAAATGAAGAGGTATGCCTTATTCCCCAAGTTGAACTGGAAACTGTTATTGAAGATTGTAAGGATAAACATTGGTTAAAGGCTATGGAAGATGAATTAGATCAAATAAAGAAGAATGAAACTTGTTCTTTAGTTTCTCGGCCTAAAAATAAGAATGTTATTGGAACTAAATGGGTTTTTAAAAATAAACTAAATGAGGATGGTCAAGTTATAAGGAAAAAGGCTAGATTGGTTTGTAAAGGATATTCTCAAATGGAAGGTATTGGTTATGGTGAGATATTTGCACCTGTAGCTAGAATTGAAGCTGTTAGACTGTTTCTTGCCTATGCAACTTATAAGAACTATAAGGTTTATCAAATGGATGTCAAATGTGCATTTTTGAATGGTGAGCTTGAGGAAGAAGTTTACATTGAGTATCCTAATGGATTTTCATTGACAGATGACAAAGACATGGTTTGCAGATTGAAGAAAGCTTTATATGGTTTCAAACAGGCTCCTAGAGCTTGGTATGCAAGGTTGGATAAATATCTTTTGAGGCTTGGTTTTAATAAAGGCAGTATTGATAGTAATCTATACTATAAGGTCATTGATAATGATATTCTGATTATTGAAGTTTTTTTTGATGATATCATTTTTGGAGGAGAAGATAAATTGTGCATGGAATTTGCTAACAAGATGAAGAATGAATTTGAAATGTCCATGATTGGTGAGATGATTCTTTTCTTAGGTTTGCAGATTACTCAAACTAACAAAAGCATCTTTATCTGTCAAACTAATTATTTGAGAGAATTGTTGAAAAAGTTTGGTATGGATAATTCCAAACCGATAAGTACTCCTATGGCTACAAGTGAGAAATTATCTATCAAGGATACTTCTACACCGGTAAATCCGACAAGGTATAAATCTATGTTTGGTAGTCTATTATATCTAACTCAGACTAGACCTGATATTATGAATATAGTAAGTATTATTTCAAGATATCAAAGTAATCCTAAAGAAAATCATGAATGTGTAGTAAAGAGAATATTTTGGTATTTGCAAGGAACAACGGAATATGGTTTATGGTATTCTAGAAATGATGATTTCACTTTATGTGTATATCTTGACTCAGACTGGGTAGGTGATACCGATGATAGGAAGAGCACTTCTGGTGGAGCTTTCTTTCTTGGAAAGAAACTAGTTTCATGGATAAGCAAAAAATAGTCATGCATTTCTTTATCTATTGCAGAAGTTGAGTATGTTGCAACAACAACTAATTGCACTCAAATTTTGTGGATGAAGCAAATGTTGAAGGATATTAGGGTAAATTGTAGTGAACTGGTAGTTATCTACTATGATAAATCTGTAGCTATTGACATGTCTAAGAATCCTGTATTTCACTCTAAGACTAAGCATATTTCAATAAAGTATAACTTTCTGAAGGACAAGGGAGAAGCAAAGGAATTCAAATTGGTTTATGTGAACACTAAAGAACAGATTGCAGACATATTCACTAAACCACTGTCTAAGGAACATTTGAATATTTAAGAGACATGTTAGGGGTTTCTGCTCCTCTGAAAGAGACTTGATTGATGAAGTTTGTCATCAGTCCGACATGTATTATTAGAAACATTATCCATTCGGGCACTGATGAGTGGTGCTACTACTTAGGGGGAGCTATCAGCTTTGAGATTCAAAGGTTTATATCATTGCTTTAATATTTTTGTCATATTTCTGGCATTGATGTCAAAGGGGGAGTGATAGTAATGTGAAAAATCATTTTGAACCTTACAAAGATATCATTAATAGGGGGAGAGCTATTGATTGTTGGTTATCTTCCATAGGGGGAGTTTTGTTTGGCATCTCTTGCTACTTAGATTTTTTTCACATCTAGTGTTGCCATCAATGTCAAAGGGGGAGATTGTTGGCATTATGTATGAATTGATTATGTGTTGCATTTATGTCAACACTAGGTGATATGGATGGTTACCGACAGACAAGTTTTGGTTACCTATAGAAGATCTAGTGTTACCGATAGAAGAGATTATCTGTTGACACTTCCGACATGTTTGGATCGGTGAAGTATATTGGATTTCATGTGTTATATGCTCCATGAGCATGTTTTGGTCAGTTGGTATTGGCTTGGTCATTGGATGTTATCATACACTCTGGTAAACCCTTATCGGAAAAGGTTTAAGACTTTACAAACAAAACTCTCATTGAGGAATTGTGATAGCATGCATAATTGGTGTTGGTGCAGCTTCTTCATGGATTTCAAGATGCTGAAGATGTTCTTTGATCATGCTACAACTACTTGAAGATAATATTTTGGCATGGTGGACCTAGAATAGGTCTGATACCTATCTAGTTTATGGACCAGTATCATGCTAGCGTGTACTCTACACGTTACCTGGATGATTCGAGATGATTTATGGATTTTTTATGATTGTTTTGGTCTTAAACCGACATGGAATATCAAATTGTAAATGGAATTATGTAATGATATTATTGTAATATCTCTAGGTGGCCAACCTAATTGGTTTAGACCTTAGGGTTTGTATAAATAAGAGGTAGAAACTCTTTGTAAAGTATCATGGTTATTGGGAAAGGTCATGGTCAAGGAATGTAATGTATGAATATTTTAATATCATTTAGACACAGGAGTTGATCAATCATTGGTGATCGAACTAGATTTAGAAGAGGATTTAGTCCTTCGGCATGGAGCTTAATCAGGATCATAATCAGGCACGGTAGATGCTATTTCCAGTAGTTCACTCTATTAAATTTTTGTCCATTTATCTTGAGAAGGTTGTAGCCTCTCTGTAGTCAGTGAGACTCTTTTGCAATGAGAAGTATGCTCTAGGAAGTGTGCCTTCTTGCAAGTGTAGGCCCCTCTTGTAATACATACTTTTTGCAGAAGTATCATCTGACTATGGGTAGGTTTCCCACTGTGGTTTTTCCCTTTCTGAGTTTTCCACATACAAATCATAGTGTTATGTGATATGGTTTCTTTGCATTTATTATCTCGTTAATTATTAAGTTGTATTGTTTACCGGTATCTATTCCTACTGGCATCTGTCTGTGCTTTACCGATACTTGATTTGTTTAAGGTTGTATTGTGAATTAAAATTTATAATCTGTTAACAAATGATTCACCCCCTCCTCTTAGTTGTTCACCAGTTATCCTAACAATTGGTATCAGAGCTTTGGTCCTCTTTTGCAGAAGCTTAACTGCTTGAGGTAGATCCTATGGAAACTAACACAACTAATCCACCGATAGTTATTTTTTAGAAAAGAGAAATCCCTAAGCTTGATGGAACAAATTATGGGATATGGAAAATTCAAATGGAGACTCATCTTAGATGTCTTGGAAAGGATATTTGGGAGATCACTAAGAAAGGATACACACCTTATGATCCAACATCTGATAATCCTACTTCTGTAGACCTAGATAAGAATATTGAAAATGATTGCAAAGCTAGATAAACCCTCTTGTATGCACTTACTGATTAGCACATTATGGGATTGGCTGACAAATCATCAGCTAAGGTTATATGGGACAAATTGCAAACTCTGAATGAAGGTGATCCTATTGTCAAAATTATCAAAAATTTTCGTACTCACAAATCATCATTTTCAAGAGTTTTCTTTTTAAATGCAAGTTTTGAAGCATCAAAATGTGTGTTTGGGGGCACAATAAGCTTGAAAATGCAAATTGTGATTGTGAAGCCATGAACATGAAAGTGCAATTATTAAACTTACCGTGCTCACAAATCATAGTTTTGAAGCTTGTGCTTCCTAAACGCAAGTTTAGAAGAATGAAAATGTGTGTTTTGGGGTAACACAACTTTGAAAATGCAAGTTCTGATTCAAAAGCCACATACATGAAACTACTATTATGAAACTTACCGTATTCCCAAATCATCATTTTCAAGCTTGTGCTTCATAAACACAAGTTTTAAAGCATCAAAATGTGTGTTTGGAGGTAACACAAGCTTGAAAATGCAAGTTCTGATTCTGAAGCCACAAACATGAAAGCGCAATTATGAAACTTATCGTACTCCAAAATTTTGATTTTGAAACTTATTCTTTATGAACGAAAGTTTTGAAGCATCAAAATGTGTGTTTGGAAGGACACCAAGCATTAGAATGCAAGTTCTAGTTATGAATCCATGAACATTTTAGCGCGATTATGAAACTTATCTTATTCCCAAATCATTATTTTCACGCTTGTGCTTCCTAAATGCAAGTTTTGAAGCATCAAAGTGTGTGTTTGGAGGTAACACAAGGTTGAAAAATTCAAGTTCTGATAGCCACAAACATGGAAGCATGATTATGAAAAATCTCATTGTAGCTAGGAAATGTGGAAATCATCAAAGCAAATATCAATATTAGTCATAGCTCAATCACAAAAGCTCAAATGCAATGATCAATCCTAATTACATCCAATAGAGACATGAAAGCAAAACATTCAAGATTAAAAACTAAGAAAACCAAATCCAGATCTGAATGTCTCCTTCATGTGGCTCCATTATCCTTCTTTCTTCTTCAAATAGCTTTGTTTGTGGATCTCACCTACAAGTGCATACACATGAGATGAAAGCAAGTAGACAAGATTGTAGCACAAGAATACTCGAAGTGTGATTGATTCGACAAAGTGATTAGTCTTGATTGAAGAAATTCATCCAATTTATAGACAAATTGGAGAAAAGATCAGATTAGCATGAAAACGATTCGAATGTAAATTCAAATCAAGAATTGCAAAATTATGACATGTGTATGACAAATTGCTATGCAAGGATTTATGACAATTTATGACAATTTATGACAAGTTTTTGAAATAGAAATAGACATTAGAAGCAATTAGAAAATTAAGTTGGAAATAATGACTTGGAAATTAGGAAATTGATGAAAATTAGGTAAATTAATTAATAATTTCCCATTCATTAATTAATTTACAAAAATAGGAGGAAATTGAATTAGAAATTAGGAACATTAGAAAATTGGAAAATTAGAAAATTAGGAATTAAGTGAATTAATTAACAATTTTTCATTTATTAATTAATTCACAAAGAGGGAATTTAGAAAATTAGGAGATTAGAAAATTAGAAATGATGTGGAAATTAGGAAATTAGAAATTGATGAAATTAGAAAATTAGGTGAATTAATTAATAATTTTTCATTCATTAATTAATTCACAAAAAGAGGGGGAATTAATTAGCCAATTAAATAAATATTTAATTGTGTCAAGAATACTTAGGATAAATAAATAAATTATTTAACCTAGAGGGAAAATGACAAACAAGATTAAATGAATAAATCATAAAACCTTAGAAGATTAGGTCTTGACAAAAGATAATTGATGTAGATTCGATTTAATCATGTTTCTAACTTGATAAATGATTTGATTGATAAACAATTGAAATTGGTTGACAAATTGACCAATATTGATAAAGAGACCAAATTGATATGCGCCAATTGACATGATTGAAGAGGATAAGGATCGATGACAAATCGATCGCAAAATTGATGAGATTGACAAGGATGAGGATCGATGACAAATCGATCTCAAAATGACAAGATTGATAAGAGGACAAAACCCTAATTCAAATGCGATAAAAATAGGGAAAGCAGAAGAAGGACTTGATGCTCGCAAATGATAAAGACCAAGTACGCAACATAGAAGAAATGTTAATGCGACGCAAAAACCTAAAATAAGGCAATGCGCCAATGTTAAAGTATGACTCCGCAAGCGTTGACCATTTTTAGGTGTCTACATTTTGCCCCTCTTTGAGACAATGAAATTTTAAGCATTGTTTCAAAGAACAATAATGAAAATGCCCCAAATGCTGACAATGACATATGCATGCCCCCTCGAGGAATTGGTCGAAAACATGCAGAAAAGAGGCCAATTGATCGATAATAATGATAGAACATGATAGGAGCAAACAGACTGACAATCGGAGATCGGATGCACAAAGGACAAGCAATTAAAGATGCAAAAGACCATGACCAACATGAGATGGAGAGAGTGCACATCCATCTATGCACTGACAAAGATCTATAAATGAGACAAAGAGAGTGAAAATTGCTCATTTGCACTAGCCAAAGAGGATAATTTGTTGCTCTGGAAAAGGACACTTGCAGAGAGATGGCAAACATTCCAATGGCAGATCACCTCAGAGAACATGTATGCACATTCAGACGATCGGATGATGCGGGAGCAGCGGTATGTATCTCAAAAACCCATATTTTCAATTTTATGAATTTTGATCACTTGTGGGACATTGCGGGGCCCACAGGAAATGCAGAAAGTGACTTTTGCGCTTGTGTAGGGCAAATCTTGTGCTTGTGTAGAGTCTTCTATGCTTGTGTAGGGGGACACAGGCACAGGTTGTGTTACACAGGCACAGGAGTGAGAACACAGGCGCAGTTGTGCATTGGCAACCCTAGTTTGGTCAAAATTGGCATGCGAATGATCCGAAAAGGGGGGATAAGAATAAGATAGGTCAAAATAGATTGGAAACACCCTGATATGGACATGAAAAAAGGAAATGAAGCCCATAGGAGAAAACCCTAAAACTGACAAAATGTGCCCCAATTATGATGCAGAGTCGACAGTATCCATTGATCACGCGGGAGAATCGATCTGACTGCTTCATGCTATGACATAGGCTCAGGAGCACAGACAAAGATACATTAGCAGGACTTGGGATATACTATATCACATTCATGCCTGAGATTAGGGCAAACATAGGACTGCTTACCACATTGGTAGAGCGATGGCATTCGGAGACCTCCTCTTTCCATCTGGCAACTGGAGAGGCGACGGTGACACTAGAGGATGTATGGTGTATCCTCCGCATTCTGATTCATGGAGAGATGCTGGAGTATGACCCAGTGACAGGGAGAGATGCTTTGTGCAGATTGTTTGAGTGTGACGTAGATGATCTAGATATCGTAGAGAGGGAGATCGGCTAGGAGACCATGGCATCAGAGTATGAACGACGATATGTGGTGATTGCAGTAGTGATAGCATGCCTACTAGCAGGGGATAGACGAGGACATGGATTCCAGATTGGATGGGGAAGAGTGATGGAGTGGATGGTGATAGAGGGGACAGTGTATGCATGGGGACCATGTGTACTGGCTATGCTATATTTTCAGCTGCATCAGATAGCATATCAGGGAGTGCAGACTTTGAGCTATGGGGTCACATTGTTACAGGTATGGGCATTTGAGCACATAGCCATATGTCAACCGATCGCAGAGACACAGGTAGTACCACATTGACCATATGTGTATTGCTATGGAGGAGCACTGAGATAGGGTCTATTTGGATATATATTGTATTGGCGACATGAGCTAGATAGACTGAGAGAGTTCACATGGAGGCCATATCGTGATTGCCCTGGATGGTCAGATGATAGTGATGAGCTATCATATTGTAGATAGGAGAGGTACTTGATCGGGCGACCAGTGAATCACTAGAGAGTGATTGAGATGTACCTACCAAAGAGAGTTAGACGATAGTTTGGAGAGAGGCAGGATGTACCCAGGAGGACTGCACACTTTTCCCGATCTCACAGAGAGATGAGTCAGTGGGGGAGTATGATTCAGCCACATATAGCATAAGCTGACTTCACATAGCTACAAAAAAGATAGTGGGATTGGAGATTAGATGTGGAGGACGTCGGGATAACAGAGGAGTATGAGAGATGGTTCGCACGATGATAGCCAGTGCCATTGACAGATCCGGACATTCCAGTACTGAGGAAATAGGAGGACTTCCCACTCGTAGGAGAGGAGGAGAGAGATGATGAGGACGAGGAGGATGAGGACGGGGATGAGGATGAGGGGGATGATGAGGATGGAGATGATGAGGGGGAGGAGGATGAGTCAGATCCAGTCGATCAGGAGTCATTGCAGGATATACCCATAGAGCCGGAGACAACGATGATAGAGGAGATGGAGATGTACAGGGCTACCATAGTGAGTCAGCATGATCACATTGCAACTTTAGAGAGACAGAATGCCATATTGAGGATAGAGTAGGATTAGTTCAGAGCAAAGATAGCCAGACTTATAGTGGCTTGAGATATAGCAATAGCTCAGGCACAGCAAGAAGAACAGAGAGTCACTGAGTATATTGGGTCGATTCAGGATGCCAGTGCATGGGAGATGGCATAGATGTTGGTAGAGATCAGAGAGAAGATACGCCATTGGAGGACACTATATGAGAGTGCAGTTCCACTAGAGTAGAGAGCAGCTTCATATTGGGCACGATCGAGGATAGAGAGCAGGGCATGCTCTCAGAGGTCATTGAGCAGCATGGGGGTGAGTGGACCTATGAGACCACCACAGCCAGGACTAGGAGGGACATCATCCATGAGACATGGTAGGGATGAGGAGGACAGAGGGAGCACCCAGTGATAGAGGCACGTGCTCCTTATGATGGACAATAGACTTTATGTAGTTTGACAATATGTAGTTAGCCTGCGGGCCATACTTAGGACAGACAGTCCAATTTTGTACTCCGATATGATGTGGATATATGATATGATATGCATCGATATGATGGGATGCAATGTGTTATGACATATGTTTATTTTCCATGTATGGATGACTTATGCACTGTTTATGTACCATTATGGAACATGTATGGATGCATTTTGATGTGTTTTTGATACATTTATAAAATGAAATGGATAAAATGCTTGATTTGACGCTTGATATGATGCAAATGTACTAACCAAATGGATGCAGGATGCAACATATGTATGTAGAGAAATCAGAGCACTAGACCGAACTGACTATCTGAATTGATGGAAGAAATGTTAGTAAGAAGAAATGAGACAGAGGACAGTTAGAGACGAAGAAAAAACTTGCTTTCAGTAATGCACTTTGTAGGTGAGAACCTTTATTTTAATGTAGCAAAATGGATACGTAGCATCATGGCATTGAAGGCCAGAGCTGAAATGCAACCCTTTTTGCAAGAAACAGACACATTGCAGACAAACAACAATCACAACAAAAAAAGAAAGGGACCATGAACCATCCCGGTCACTCTAAATCACTCAGTGACATCATCGAGCAACATAGGAACATGATTGAAGCCAAAGATAAATCAGTAAAAAGATAAGCCTCACAAATTCCAACAAGTCAAACAAACATCTTGATCTTCATTGTCAAAAGTTGAAAGTGCTGATAGGACGATCATGCGGTCTGGTTTCAGGACATGCGGTACCCCATCTAAGACAGGACACAGTCTGGTTTTGAGCATACCACACCCTGTATAAGACCCATGATAGTGTGCCAAGGACAAATAAATTTGCGATTGATTGATATGACAAGTGTGATCAGTTTGAATGTCTGGTTTGATTGAAAAGTTCATTTGTTAAGGCATGATTTCATTAAAGCACAGTGTATGATTGCATGTTGTTGGAGGGATGCTGAGTGATTTGTCTTATGCACAAAAGGGATATATTTTTTGCAAAATGCTTTTCGAGTTTTTACAATTTTTTTGTGTTCATTTTTTTTCAGGACTTTATATGATTTTTTAGGGATTTTTTTAAGGACATTTTTTGATTTTTAGAGATTTTTTCAGGACATTTTTCAATTTTTTTATGATTATTTCAGGACATTTTTCAATTTTTATGATTTTTTCAGGACATTTTTCAATTTTTTTGATTTTGCCCCTAGTGTCTAGCAAGGCAAGGAATATGATAGGTGAATAAATAGGCTTTCTGAAATGATGGTGGATAGAGGGAAGACAAAGGCCTTTTATCATGGAGACAATACGGATGCAATTTTCAAGGGCTATTGCGTGATGGGACAAGAGACTGGATATGACAATGTAAAGCAGTGACATGGCATGAGGGACATGTCAAGAGGTTTTTGAAAAATATGTTTTGCATTTCACATCCTTATTACAGATCAAGATCAAGGAATGAAAAAGAGTGTATGGATAGTGATAAGATATGGATAGGATAAGAAATACTAAGAATGGATAAGCGACATGGACTAAAGGTTGGGATAGGATACGGGATAGTGGCAAAAAGTTGCAATAAGCTAGGGAATATGGATGAAAGGTTATAATAAGCAAATGGATAAAGACCAAAAGCTATGATGGACTAAAAGCTGCAAACAAGATGCATGATGCTCATGAAGATCCTCAGCCTTGTCAAGATCAAAGGTGGAAAGAGGAAATGGACAGGAGGGACAATAAGATAATGGAGGAGTATGACATGGTATGATAGGATAATGAAACAATGAAGGACAAAAGGATATGATAGGATAAAACCTGTCCCCAAGTACGGTATGCAAGAAGTTCATAAATTACGCATGATGCCTATTTGCCAGGTTTTCATCACGGTACTTGCCCAAGGCACCTATTTGCCAGGTTTTCACCAGTGGACGAATTATTTTTGCTTTACTTTTTTTTTTCTTTTTCTTGTCTTTTTTTTTTTTCACTTTTTTATTTTTTGACTTTTTCAAGAGAAGATGGACACATGATAGGGGATGGAAGAAGGACTTAAGAGTCTCTTTTTTTTTTTTGTATAGTAGCCTTGAAAAAAATGGACCATGACCTTTAAAAGTACGCTCAAAGACGTTGGTAGGATAAGGACATGGAAAATAAGATGAAACTAAGGCAAGGATTTATGCAAAGGATTGGACCAAAGGGATCGAAGGATGAAAAATATGCATTGGATAATGGATAGGGTATTGGAAGAATTGTGCTTGAGTGGATGGAAATGATGGCAAGATCAATGTTGGCACACACCTTGAGGGGTGATGGATTGATGGAGGAAAAATGGATCTCAGATTGTGAGATTTGGATATTGAGATTTTGATGGAGGGAAGGCTATGGATTTTGGGACATAAGGGCCCAAAACGGATGAAGAAGGTGATGGAGGAAAAAATTTGAGAGGGTTGGATGGAGGAATAGCAACTTTGGATGCCAAGTTGGATGTTTCTTTAGGCTTTTGTGCTTCAAGGAGCCGCTTAGGGATCCACATGGTTTTTTATTTTTCATTCTTTTGTGGTTCCTTGGAGTGCATTGCTTGCACAAGGGATTTAGGAACCCATATATATTTTGACTTTTGTTTTTGAGCATTGGGCCTTTGTAACCTTTTGGATTTTTCCGTTTCTTCATGGATCAAATTTTTCTTTGTTTTGACATGTTGATTATATTGGACATGTTGATCCTTGAATACATGTGGATTGCTAGACTTATGACTTTTATACCTGGCATCCAAATTGCTTGGAGGGGGAAAGGAATGCATGGATGGATATGAATGAAATGGAGTTATTTTGGATTGATGAAATTTACTCAAGGATGTGTGCCTTTGCTGACCTTGCATAGAGGACGAAGGGATATAAGGACCTAAGATGGATGGAAAGTATGATGGGGAAGGGATATGTTTGGATTTTGAAGGGATGTTGGATTTAGTAGGGGTACCCACGTCTTGAGGAATTTCACTAAGGCCATGACCCTTAATATTTTCTTTAACATGAAGGGGTTCTTTCTCATGAAGGTCTACTCCTTTGCCTTTATGAATATCTTGATTTGTAGGATACTCTTTTCTTTGGGAAGTAGACGCAAGTCCATTATGAGGTGGATATGATATGAGAGAAATAATGAGATCTTGAAGTGGATCGGATTGCACCAAAGTGGAAGAACCCATTATGCATGTCAAGGGTTCATGAACATCTTGCACTGACATGTTAGAATCATGAGGGGGATTAGGATTATGAAGGGGACTAGGATTGTGTAGTAGACATGGTTCAATGACAAGCTCTTCAAGAGATGGAATGGGAGAAATAATGGGATCATCAAAAGAAATGTGATCTTGGAGTGTATATGGAGCATTAAGACAAGGAGATGGAGGAAAAAAAGGATCTTGTGGAGGATTTAAAGGCATAATTTGATCTTGACAAGGAGGAAGATCATTGGAATCCTCTTTAAAGGTGCTTTGCTCTTGACTTTTAATGGGATCGTCAGAAAGGATGGAAGGGATATCTGGAATGTCAATGGGATTTGAAAGGACATTTTTTTCATGAAACGGAATGGGATCGTTTGGGATTGGATGGACTGGGATATCTTGATCTTGCTCGGGGAGTGGAATGACAATGGGATTTGAAAGGACATTGTGTTCTTGGATAGAATTGACAGGAATAAGTGAATCATTGCGAGTGTCTGGGGAAATGGGATCTTGGTCAACAATTGGATGGGATGATAAGGTTTCAGGATCTTGATCTTGATCTGTTTCAAGACATGTTTCTTCATGCTCTAAATTATCCTCTTGACATGGGGTTGGACTTTGGATATGCATGGAGGATTCTGACAAGGAATAAATGTTTTGGCATGAAGGAAATGCACTTTGAACATTTGTGATGGATTTTGGCAAGGAATCAATGCTTGAACATGAGGAAGAGGGACTTCGAATGGGGTCCTCTAAAATAGGTAATGGCAATAAAGTGCATGGTGGCATTGGATCTTGTATTTCTGAAACATTACAAGGATGTGCATCATGAATTTGATTATCTTGGCAATCAATTATGGATAGTCCTTGGATAATTTCATCCTTAGGTGTATTATTTGATGAGGACAATATGGAAGGTTCTTGTGAAACTTCTAAAGGTGTAGGGATAGAGGCCACTGGAGAGTCAATTTTCTTGCGAGGGGATGAGGCATTGCTAGACATAATTTTATTATCTTGATCTTCCTGAAAGAACTCACTTGGTAATTTTCTTAAGAGCATTTCAGTAAAGCCACCTTTCTTTCGAGGTTTTGACATGGTTGTATCTGGAATTTGAACTTGTTTGGCAAGGAGTTGGTTCTGGTCTGATGTCATGTTTTGATATTGGACTTGGTTCAATTGTTCCAACATGTTTGAAACTTGGCTTGGTGTGTGTTGCAACCTTTGTTTTTGAATGTTTGGTTGTGGTTGTTGACATTGATATGTTGATTGAACTTGTTGATATTCCACCATTGGTTGAACTATTTGTTGACATTGTATAGTAGGTTGGACATATTGTTGAAATTGGACCATTGGTTGTGTCTGTTGGAAATGTTCGAACTGTTGAACAATTGGTTGTGATGGTTGAAAATCTGATTGATAGTAAACACCTTCTTGTTCTTGTTGTGGAGGCACATAATGTTGAAATTGATGTTGTCTCTTTTCTTGAAATTTTTTCATCATCTCTATTTGTGAGAGGAGAGCTGGTATTTCTGATCATTCAAGAAGAGATCTTACATCAATTGGCTCAATCTTTGGATTTCGACTTGGAAATTTTTGAAACATTTTGGACATTTTTGAAGCATTAGTCCCCATGGAAATCTCCCCATGGCGAACTTAGTATCTCTTCCAAGTATCCGAACTTGTCCTTCTCAAGCAACTAGAAGGATTTTTGGCCTCTAAATACAAGGTTTTTAATAAGGATTTTTGTTAAGCATTACTCCTTGGTGTCACGCAAGCATGATTGAGACATTAAGCCCACCAAGATACCAAACAAATGTAGTCATGCAAGCATCATTTAGACCTTGAGGCCCTACTTAGATGTTGATATGAGAAAGAGTCCAAGGGTCATCACTTTCCAAGTAACTGCAATTCCCATGTAACACTTCCTTCAAAGCTTTCGCCCATTAGGTATTTATTTATAGTGAGTTAGAATGCCAAGGTACTCTAGCTGTGCTCACTTTGGGTCGTTCCCTTCTCACGATTGTCACTTGCTTGCAAAAGAAAGCAAATGGTTGGGAAGGCAGGCCCTCTAAAGGTAACAAACAATCCAAAACATGAGAATGGTATCAAAGATCTAGATTTCTGATCACCCTAAGAAGGATGAGAGCATACTCTCCTACTCCAATGTCAAACTCAACAAGCAAAGTGAACACATATTCATTCCATCCTACTTAGCAAACATACTAGGTGCCTAATTAAAAATCACAAACACAAAGTTTGGTTGGAATATAAGGCAACCTGCAAAATCACTAAGTTAGGAGTTTGATTTGTTTGGTCTTTGACTAGCGAACCTACAAACAATTCATTAGTAGTTTGTGAAATAATTCTTTGTCAAGCGTTTCACCGCAAAGCTACCAACAATGTTAGAGAATCAAGAGAAATGAATCACCATCAAAATTAATCCATAAAAGTTGTGATTCTTTGTCCTCTTATATTAATCTATGTGAAATTTATCAAATTTACCACCCTAGATTAATCTAGATAAAATTTGCATGAATGCATGATTAATTTGCCAAGCTAAATTAATCTAGATGAAGGTTGCATGATTTTGTTTTTGAAAATTTTGACCATTTACAGCAGAATAATTAAAAATGTCATAACTTCCTCAATATTTATCCAAATCACAAACCATAAGATGATTTGGAAAGGTAAAAATGTGATCTAATATACCCAGAAATCATTTATTTTAATTCTACACGAAATGTTTTACATGATCAATTGATTATAACTGTTTTTTTTTTAGAAGAAAAATCTGCAATTTCTCCACAAAAAAATCTGCAACTTCACAAAACATTCAAAAAAAAAAAATAGATCCAAGCATGTTCATGTCAGGTTCACCAATTAATGTAGCTTGGAAATGTGGAAATCATCAAAGCAAATATCAATACTAGTCATAGCTCAATCACAAAAGCTCAAATGCAATGATCAATCCTAATTACATCCAATAGAGACATGAAAGCAAAACATTCAAGATTAAAAACTAAGCAAACCAAATGCAGATCTGAATGTCTCCTTCATGTGGCTCCATTGTCCTTCTTTCTTCTTCAAATAGCTTTGTTTGTGGATCTCACCTACAAGTGCATACACATGAGATGAAAGCAAGTAGACAAGATTGTAGCGCAAGAATACTCGAAGTGTGATTGATTCGACAAAGTGATTAGTCTTGATTGAAGAAATTCATCCAATTTATAGACAAATTGGAGAAAAGATCAGATTAGCATGAAAATGATTCGAATGGAAATTCAAATCAAGAATAGAAAAATTATGACATGTGTATGACAAATTGCTATGCAAGGATTTATGACAATTTATGACAATTTATGACAAATTGCTATGCAAGAATTTATGACAAGTTTTTGAAATAGAAATAGACATTAGAAGCAATTAGAAAATTAAGTTGGAAATAATGACTTGGAAATTAGGAAATTGATGAAAATTAGGTAAATTAATTAATAATTTCCCATTCATTAATTAATTTACAAAAATAGGAGGAAATTGAATTAGAAATTAGGAAAATTAGAAAATTAGGAATTAAGTGAATTAATTAACAATTTTTCATTTATTAATTAATTCACAAAGAGGGAATTTAGAAAATTAGGAAATTAGAAAATTAGAAATGATGTGGAAATTAGGAAATTAGAAATTGATGAAATTAGAAAATTAGGTGAATTAATTAATAATTTTTCATTCATTAATTAATTCACAAAAAGAGGGGGAATTAATTAGCCAATTAAATAAATATTTAATTGTGACAAGAATACTTAGGATAAATAAATAAATTATTTAACCTACAGGGAAAATGACAAACAAGATTAAATGAATAAATCATAAAACCTTAGAAGATTAGGTCTTGACAAAAGATAATTGATGTAGATTCGATTTAATCATGATTTTGACTTGATAAATGATTTGATTGATAAACAATTGAAATTGGTTGACAAATTGACCAATATTGATAAAGAGACCAAATTGATATGCACCAATTGACATGATTGAAGAGGACAAGGATCGATGACAAATCGATCGCAAAATTGACGAGATTGACAAGGACGAGGATCGATGACAAATCGATCTCAAAATGACAAGATTGATAAGAGGACAAAACCCTAATTCAAAAGCGATAAAAATGAGGAATGCAAAAGAAGGACTCAATGCTCGCAAATGATAAAGACCAAGTATGCAACATAGAAGAAATGTTAATGCGACGCAAAAACCTAAAATAAGGCAATGCGCCAATGTTAAAGTATGACTCCGCAAGTGTTGACCATTTTTAGGTGTGTACACTCATAATCCCAAATCATCATTTTCAAATTTGTGATTCCAAAACGCAAGTTTTGAAGCATCAAAATGTGTGTTTTGAGGTCACACAAGCTTGAAAATTCAAGTTTTGAGTCTGAAGGAACAACCATGAGAGAACAATTATGAAACTTATTGTACACCTAAATTATCTGTTAGATAGTTCAAATAACTGAAAGACAACTAAGAGGGGAGGGGGGGTGAATGAGTTGTCACAGATTACCGAAACCATTAGCAATTAAAACTTTAATATTGGATTCCAAAACATTAATAATGGAATAATAATTAAACCAATTAAGCATTAATAATAATCATAGAATAAATACCATCCACATGGCACCAATATTTATACGTGGAAACCTGGTAAAATGAAAAACCACGGTGTGAAGCCTACCCTCAGGTAGATAATACTTTTGCAGTAACTATGTGAATTACAATTGAGGGGCTTGCACTTGCAGGACAACCAATAGCCTAGAGTGCACTACTAGATATGTGTTATTTTTCTCAATCTGATCTAATTCTTCTTCCATAACTTTCAACCAGTATTCATCTTTACATGCCTCAATTACTGATACCGGTTCAACTTGTGAAATTAAACATACCTCATTAGTTGCTAGTATTATTCTTGTCATTTCTCTATTTCTCTTATCCCAAATGATCTAATCTTCTGAATGATTCAATCTTACATACCTAGGAGTCCTCTGACTCTCCGTTCCTCTTCTTAGTTCTTCAGTTACTATAGAATTTTCTGATACTGCTGGAGTAACTAGATCAACACTCTGTTCCAGTAAAGGTGCTACCAGTTCAGATATAATCATTTCCACTGCCCATTCCTTCTAATAAACTCTAATTTGACTTTTGTTCAGCTCATCTACTTTGACATTATCACTCTCCACAATTCTTTGCAATCTCTTATTATAACATCTATATGCCTTGCTTTCATTATAATAACCAAGAAATATGCCTTCATCACATCTAGGATCAAGTTTCCCAATGATAACATCTCTCTTGATATAACATTTACTACCAAAGATTTTGAAATACTTAACTGTAGGTGTATTGCCAAACCATAATTCATAAGGTGTCTTACCTGTTTCTCCTTTGAAAGGTACTCTATTGAATGTATAAAACATTGTGCTCACTACTTCTCTCCACTAGATATGAGGTAGGCTATCTTCCATCATCATTGTTTTAGTAGCATCCAAGATAGTTCTGTTCTTCCTTTCCACAACTCAATTCTGTTGAGGTGTCCGGGGAGCAAAAAATTGTTTTCTTATAGCATGCTTCTCACAAAAGTTATAAAACTCACCGGATGTGAATTTTCCACCATGATCTGACCTCAAACATTTAATCTTCAACATTGTCTCTGTTTCCACTTTATCCTTAAAGATTTTAAACTTTTCAAATGCTTCAGATTTTTCCTTTAGAAAAGTAACCCACATCATTTTAGAATAATCATCAATGATTAGCATGAAATATCTATCACCTTGAAAATTTTTAACTCTAGTAGGGCCAAATAAATTAGTATGAATAAGATCAAGAACATAATTAGATTTATCTTGTATACTCCTAAAAGAGGTTCTGACATGTTTACCCATTTGACATTCTTTACATATCGGATTATAGGGCTTCATAATCTTAGGTATATCCCTAACTGCCTTAGTTGAACTGATCTTTACAATGCAATCAAATTTCACATGACACAGCCTTTTATGCCATATCCACCTCTCATCAATTTGTGTAATCAAACATGTCTTCTCACCAGAGTTCAAATGAAATATATTACCTTTTGTCTATGTACCAATTGCAATCTCCAAACCAGATTTGTTAATGATTTTGCATTTTCCATCCTTGAACTGTAATTGAAATCTCTTATCCACTAATTGTCCTAAACTCAAAAGATTATGCTTGAAACCTTCAACATAATAAAGATTGTCAGTATTGTTCTTACCATCCAATGATAAAGTTCCTTTTCCTTTGATCATGCATGCGTTGTCATCCACAAATCTAACTAGACTGCCATCAAATTATTGCAAAGATAGAAACTTCCCTTTATCTCTAGTCATATGATGTGAATAACCACTATCAATTACCCATTCATCCTTGTATTTAATTTTAGCAGCAAGTGCCTTCTCTTCAAGTACATTCTCTTCTAGTGCCAGAACATCTTCCTTAATAGCCAGGAACACCCATTCTTTCCCATTATTGGAACCACTAGCAGAGTCTTCTGTCAGTTCATCATCAGAATCAGTAATGTCTTCCTCATCCGCTATGTAGCATGATTTGTCTCTGTTTTTCCTGTGCTTATACTTTTGATGATATCTAGGGTTAGGCTTAAATGATCTTTTAAATTTTTCTTCAAACCTTGAATTCCTTTCAAGACATCTAGATGCAAAATGACCAATCTTATTACATGCAAAACATTTAAAAGGTTCTTTTCCTCCATACTTACTTCCTCCTGGTCCTTTAGGTACTCTTCTAGCACATAGTGCTTCAAGTTTCTCAAATTCACCATCTTATCTCTTCATATCTTCCAATTCCTTTGCATATAAAGCTTTCCAATCTTGCTTACTGGTTACAGATGTAGATGCATGAAAAATAGGTTCAGTCTTCACATCTCGAGAAGGTCCAAATTCTTCAAGCTCAAAAGCAGATAGTTTCCCAACCAAAGTATCTTTGTTGACAGATGTATTAGCCATTGTTCTCAACTAATTAATAGTAGTAGCCTTAATTTTTTAAGCTGGTGGTAGGGCTCTTAAGACTTTAGAAACAATTTCATCTTCACTTAGAGTTCCACCACAATATGAAATTCCCATAACAATCTCATTTACCCTCTCCATGAATGCAATAATCTTTTGATCTTCTTCCCTCTTTAGATTTTCATATCTCACCCAGTAACCATCAAGTTTAACAATCTTCACTGTATGGTCACCTTCATTAAGATTCTCCAATGTATCTCATATAGACTTTCTAGATGATTTGTTAGTTAATCCCATTATTTGCTAATCAGAAAGTGCACACAAGAGGGCTTCTCTTGCTCTACAATCATTCTCAAGCTCCTTATCTAGGTTTTCCAGAGGAGGATTGCTAGATGCCGGATTATAAGGTGTGACACCATTTTGTGTGATCTCCCAAATCTCTTTGCCAAGACATCTTAGATGAGTCTCCATCTGAATCTTCCATACTGTGTTATTTGTTCCATCAAGCCTAGGAATATCTCTCTAAAAGATAGCTCCAGATGAACTGGATGAACTTGAACTATTAGTCACCATAGGATCTTCCTCAAGTGGTTAAGCTTTTTGCAGAGAGGACCAAAGCTCTGATACCAATTGTTAGACAATTCAAATAACCGAAAAACAATTGAGAGGGTTAGGGGTGAATCAATTGTCATAGATTAGAAGAACCATTCGCAATTTAAACTTTAATATCGGAACCCAAAACATTAATACCAGAATAGAAGTTAAACCAATTAAGCATAAACAATAATCACAAAATAAATACCATCCACATGACACCAAGATTTATACGTGGAAACCTGGTAAAGGGAAAAACCACAGTGGGAAGCCTACCCACAGTTAGATAATACTTCTGCAGTATGTATGTTAATTACAACTGACGGGCCTGCACTTATAGGAAGGCCAAAAACCTAGAGTGTAATTCTCATCATAAAAGGAGTCTCACTGACTACATATAAATCCAGACTACAATCCGGAGAAGTGTTGAACTGTAAAAGTTAACATCTCCTATGCCTAAGTACAGTTCTAGTTGTTGCCATATGATGAAGTAGTGATAATGTATGTTGTCATTGATGTCAATAAGTGAATTGGTATATGATGCTCAAGCAAGTGAACCAGTGTGAAGATTGGAAGTGACTATAGACAACCGAGATGGAGTGAACCGGTGTCGGGGTTCACAGTTTGACTAGCGGTTTATAGTCTTAGTTCAGCTCGAGGGTTTCCGGTTTGGCAATCTGACTTGTGTGGTGCAACTGATGACATTTTGTGATGAGTTAGTTAAGAGATAAGGATGAGATCAAGATGCCACATCAACTATGTGCATGTGAAGAATCTCTTTGAGGATCTTGCGAGTGAAGAGAAAATGCATTGAATGTCTACCTCGAGAATGTGCATTTCTCTTAGTGGTGTGTGAAGAACAAGTGATGGGTTACTGATTTCCAGGTGTGGTGAAGATTGGGCGATGTAGAATTGTTGGTGTAAATAATTATTCATCATGGATATTATTACACCTTACTTAAGTTTACTTAGGAAATGCATTTCATAGTAGTCAGGGTATGAGACACTTGGGTGTTTGTGCCACATTGGGATAGTGTGTGTAGGAGAATTTCCACCTTTTATGGTGTTGATCTTGTTGTTACACTCCATATTTAGTCTGTGATCCACCTCATGTGGACTATTATAATGTTTCTCCTACCTACCCACACCTATTTCCTACCTACCCTTATTTTTTATTGAGCCATATGTCATGTTTGTGTGCTCACATATCCATATAGCCTTGCCTATATAAGAAGGCTCATATTCATTGTATGTAATGCTTAATGATCTAGTTGATCATATTTTTCATCTTGATAGAATATAGTTTATTTCTATCATCTATTTTGTTCTCTCTTATTTATGCTTTCCATTGCCTCTTGATCTTGGCAAAATATCACATGGTATCAGAGCCAATAGAGTGTCATTGGTTTGCTAATTGAGAGAAATTTGATTTTATTTGGGGTTTGCATTTTGGAATTTTCTATTGCAGGTTATTATTGAAGCTTGATGGATCAAATCTGAGGTTACCATTGGATTGATGAGGTCCAAGAAAGTTAGTTTTGCCTTTTGTTTCATTCAAATCAGACTTCAAAGGCCAAATCTAGAGGCATTTGAAGTTTGAAGCCACGACGGAAATTTTTTAGAAATTATAATTTTGCAGGCGATTTTCAAATAGCAATATCTCACTCATCCGAACTCCTTGTTTCAAGCAATTTTTTTTGTTTTGGGGTAGAATTTCATGATCTGTATAGTGCTATAGAAGTTTTCTGATTTTTGGATACAGGTTTTTTGGAAATCATGAAATCCCAATTTTTACAACTTTGGAGGCTTCATTTGGGCTCATATAGACTCCTTTTCAGGTGCCAGTTTTTTTGAAAGTGCATTTTTCATCTACTTTCATAATCTGCCATTTGTTTGCATTAATTTTAAGTAGAAATTTTACTTTCATTATTTGGCAATTTTTGGCATATTTGGTACTTGCATTTTACTTGGATCTTTGTTTAGATCACTAGTAGTATTTGTTGAAGTCTCTTAGATCTCATTTTGAGAAGTTGTAAATTGAAATCAGAAGTCCACTTAGCCTTGTTTGGCAAGTGGCCTATTGTACACACACTACATATAAAGTGCCAAAATCATCATTTTTGGGGGGTTTCTTGATTGAGTTAATTTGGGGGGGTGTCTCTTGTGCTTTTGTACTCTTGTGTTCCTTCTTTTCTACTGTTATGGGTTCTTCTAAGTTTCCTCTCTTAACTCCTCATAATTATGCTGATTGGAAAATTGATGCATGGAGTAAACTTATGGAAAAAGGACTCACTCATTACATTGATGGAACTATTGTTGCTCCCGCTGATCCTAAGGTTGATCCAGTTGGTCACTTGGATTGGCTCACTAAAAATATCATGGCAATTGGTACCTTAAGAAAGTATGTGTCAAAGGATCTCATTTTTCATATTGAGAAGTGTACTCTAATCAAGGATGCTTGGAAAAAGTTTCAAGACTTGTATAGTCAAGTTGATGAGATTAGGGGATATCAAATTGATAGTGATCTCACCATGTTAGATCCCAAGAACTTTGATACTATACAAGATTATGTCACTAAGGCAAATGAGTTGAGGGTACAACTCAAAGATTGTGGCATTGATAAGAAGGATACTCAATTGATCTTCAACTTGATGGGCAAGCTTCGACAAGAATATGCAACATTTTTTTCTATCTTCCAAACCCATAGGATGACAATGGGTTCAAGCTACACAATGCCTACATTTGATGCTTTCAATGAAATGTTGATGATGGAACAAACTAAGTTGATAAGCATGGGCATTCTTAAGGCTTCTAAGTCTCAAGCATTAGTGGCAAATCAAGGGAACAAAGGAAATCAAGGAAAGGACAACTCAAACAAGAAGAAATGGTAATAAAAGCCTAAGGACAAAGCATCATCCTCTCCACAACAAGGAGATACATCCTCTTCCAAGAGGGATAACTCACCAAAGAGGGAGAGACCTACTTGTGCCTATTGTAAAAATTTTGGTCATGAGGAGCATCGTTGCCATTTTAAGAAGATTGATGAGCTCACACATATCATCAAAAAGCATAACATTGATTTGCCTAATGTCTACAAGAAGGATGATTCATCAACTTCCACTTCCTCACATTCAAAACAAAAAGGGCAAGCATTCATGGCTTCTACAAGTGGGAAGACTCACTCTTTAGGGACAAGAAAAGGAAAAGCTCTATGTGCTATTATCTGTCATGATTCAGAGAGATGGCTTCTAGATTCAGGGGCTTCTCATCATATGGCATCTTCACAATCTATGTTCTCTACATTTGAGCCTTGCACAATGTTGTAGATTTTGATGGGCAATCATACATACATGGATGTGATTGGGAAAGGATATATTAACATTGGGGATAACTCCTTCAATGATGTGTTGTGTGTACCCCACTTGACAAAAAATCTCCTTTCCATCTATCAAATCACACATGGCTCAACTAAGAGAGTTGTGGAGTTCACACCTTTGTCAGTTTTCATTAGAGACTTGGAAACTAGAGCTATCATTGTGACTAGGGCGGTTGATCATGCATCTCGGTTATACTCCTTTTCATATTTTGTTGATGATGATGATTTCACATTTGATGATTCTAGACATGATGATCACACTTCTTGTGATGGTTTAGTTTTTGAGGAGAACTTTGGACACTTGAACATGGGGGTTATCACATGTAACCCTGTTCTTGAGCCTTTTATTTCATCTCCTCATATTGATATCACATCACCTATTGCACCTGATGATGCAGATAGTGTGATAATTTTGCCTTCACGTGATTCAGTGCAGTAGGATATTCATTGTCTTCCAGCTTTAGGTTCATGGGATGATTACTTGATAGACATTGTAGGTTTGTTTGTGGAATCCTACATTGCAGATTTGGGAGACATCATTGATGACATTCATCTTCTCTTTGATGAAGATGATCCTTCTTCGATTGTTGTGAGGGAACACTCTAACCCTCTTTTTCATTCTCTACATGATCATTCTTTTGAGGTTGACATGATTGTGGATAATTATGTACAACAGTTGGAGGAGGTCTCTTTATGTTTTGAGGAGACATGTAAGTCTGGGACATGTTCTACATCCATCTCCACTAGATCTTGGAGTGCCTTTTTCAGTAGTGTGGCATAGTTTACCACGTTTGGAGGGGGTATCTTTCAGCATCGACATGGGGACACTTGAGCAGTTTTCAGAGATTCCTTTCATCATGAGTTTTTTTCATACATCTTCCCTTCATGATTGGGGAGACTTCATGGATACACCTTTGGTTTTGTTTCTTCCTAAGGGGAGGAATGTTGTTCGATGTTCATGGAGTAGTTTCTTCATACATCGAGCTTCTATCATTGGTGCAAATTCCACATTGAGGGGGGGCTTCCTAACTTCTCTTCTTCTCTCATATGGGGGGGGACTTTTTCCTCACATGGGGTTTTGTCCTTCACATACTTCTATGAGAGTTCTTTGTATCTAGTTTTCATCTCTCTTTTGGGGGAGGGTTTTTTCCCATTGGGTTTTTCTCTCTTTCCCCAATTTGTGACAGATTTCATTACATTGGTTTGCATGTATTTGCATTTGTACATGGGTACCTAACATGGCCTCGTAGCCGGGACCTATCTTGCATTACTTAGTTTCATTGTAGACTTAAGTGCATTCCCCTAAGTTGCACTTACGGGGGGGTGTTGGTGTAAATAATTATTCATCATGGATATTATTACACCTTACTTAAGTTTACTTAGGAAATGCATTTCATAGTAGTCTGGGTATGAGACACTTGGGTGTTTGTGCCACATTGGGATAGTGTGTGTAGGAGAATTTCCACCTTTTATGGTGTTGATCTTCTTGTTGCACTCCACATTTAGTGAGTGATCCACCTCATGTGGACTATTATAATGTTTCTCCTACTCACCCACACCTATTTCCTACCTACCCTTGTTTCTTATTGAGCCATATGTCATGTTTGTGTGCTCACATATCCATATAGCCTTGCCTATATAAGAAGGCTCATATTCACTGTATGTAATGCTTAATGATCTAGTTGATCATATTTCTCATCTTGATAGAATACAGTTTATTTCTATCATCTATTTTGTTATGTCTTATTTGTGCTTTCCATTACCTCTTTATCTTGGCAAAATCTCACAAGAATAACTTGAGATCTTTCTCAGAGTATTTTATTCTATGCAATGCATTTTAACGGTCAGGATCGAACCGCTTGTAACTAAAAACCTAAATGTTTAGGGTTTAGGGTTTATGCTAGGAACCTAATTGTTGTCTATAAGGTCGATGATATTTGTTATTGTTTGTGTTGTAAAAAGTTGTGTTTATGTCTATGTATTGGATACTTGATACTTTCAAAACCAGAGTAAGGAGTTTGCAAAGTGTGATTGCAGAAGAGAGGAACTGAAAAGGATCTGCCTTAGCAAAGTAGTGTTGTTATCAGATCAGAGTTTTATCTGTTGTCTTCTAACCATTTCAACATAAAGAAAATCCCTTGATCGGGTGGCTTTAACAAGTTTTTTGCAAATCCTCTAACCAGGTGACTCAAGCTCATTGAATTCTTTAAATCTTCTAGCGAGGTAACCTTTAACAAGGTTTATAGCCATCCTTTAACTGAGTGATCCCTAACAGGATCGGTTCCTAATAGAACCTTATTGTAAAGTCTTTAACTGGACTAGGATCCTAATAGAGAGGACTTCAAAAGAGTTCAAAAACAAGCTTGTGGGTATTCATCCCCACTGTGATTTTTCCCATTTGGGTTTCCATGTGAAAAAATTGTGTGTCATGGGCTGTGTATTTTTCATGTGATGATTGAGTAGTTTTTGTTCAGTTGAATATGCATGCAGTGCTAAATGGTTGTGATATTACTAATGCAGCTCATGCATGAGAAAACTGGTAAAATAGCTATCTAGAATTTAGAATTGTTGGATGCTATTTGAAGTACATTTGTTTTACCTGTTTAGCTGTCTGAAGTATTTTTGTTACCCAATATTGATATGGTTAAGTATAGTGGTATAGACAATCGGTTATCTATGATCAAAGAGTGTCAAAATATTGAAGAAAGTTTTTGTGTGTACTGATTCACCCCCCCCCCCTCACAGTAGCGATTAGGGTATTAGTTGTTCATCGTTATTCATCATTTGGTATCAAAGCACCTCCAGGTCCTCGGTGATATGAGCTTAACCGCTTGAGGAAAAAGATCCCACTTTAATGATGAAGAGGGAAGGTCCTAAGTTTAATAGGGACAACTTGAAAATATGGAAGGACATAATGAAGATTTATATCAAGAGTTTGGGTGCTCAACACTGGAGCTATGTTGAGAATGCCTATGTAATCCCTTCTGGCACTCCGACTGATGATCAGAAAAGAGAGATTCAAGAAAATGGGCAAGTCATGGAAACCCTTATTAGCAGCCTGTGCGATATTGATTTCATTGATGTACAAGATAAGGACAATCCTAAGGATGTATGGGACACACTAGAAATCATTTATGGCAGTGATGAGCATGTCGAGCAGGCTAAGGAAGAAAGCCTCAAAGGAAATTTGAAGACATGAGGATGGTTTAAGGTGAGACCATTTAGCAATATGGCATAAGGATCAAGACTGTGGTTGGAGATATCAAGAGAACTAGTAGAACAATTGATGATGCCACAATTGTCAGTAAAGTTCTAAGATCATTGTTAATGGTCTATGCAATCATCGTTGCCGCTATCCAAGAGCTAAGGTCTATTGACAAAACAAAGGTATCCTTAGACTCTATTATTGCTAAATTGACTACATATGAATTGAATGGCTATGATGGTAGCATTCAGAAGATTGAGCCAGCCTTCAGATCATCTGCTTCCTCCACACCTACCAGGAAAGGAAAAGAGGTTAGCACTAGTTATGAATCTAGGCCAAGCAGAGATATGGATGATGAGGAGATTCTGATGGAGTTTGAAGCTCTTCTGGCCAAGAGACTTCCAAAAGGTACCAGAAAATACAGAGGTAAGCTTCCTTTGAAGTGTTTTTCCTGCAATAAGATAGGACATATAGCTGTTAACTGTCCTGACAATGACAATAAGGATAAATTGGAAAGGTTTAGAAAGTATAAAGGAGGAGGTAGGAGAAATTGTCTTATTGTAGTGGATGAAGGTATTACTGATGAAGAATCTGAGGATGAAGAGAGTGAGGACATAATGTTTGTAGCTATCAAGGAAGAGGTGTCTGAATAGAAAGCCCTTGTCTCTCACATTGACAACTCTAATGAGTGGATCATTGATAGCGGGTGTTCTCACCACATGATTGGTGACCAGAGAAAGTTTTTGATTCTGGAAGAATATGATGGAGGTGTTGTTTGGTTTGGAAATGATGCACCTTGCATGGTAAAAGGAAAAGGATCCATCTCACTGAATGGAAAGAGTAGTGCAGATGATGTCTACTGAGTGGAAGGCCTTAAGCACAACATTTTGAGTGTTGCTCAGCTGAACGACAAAGGAATTATTTTGAAGTTCAAAGGTGGGGTCTGCAAAGTAATCAGAAAGAGTGGTGAACTTATTGCCACCGGTAAACAGACCAAAGGAAACCTATTTCAGCTGAATGCCCAAATCAGTCAGTGTCTCATGGCAAAGTTCGATGAAAACTGGATATGGCATATGAGACTCTATCATATAAACTTTGATAATATAGGAAATTACAGTAAGACCAAGGCAGTAAGAGGGTTTCCTTTGATGAACAAATCGAAGAATGCTTTGTGCAGAGAATGTCAACTTGGGAAGATGTCTTCCTCAACATTTGAAGGTAAGTCTTTTTAAGTAGAGAACTTACTTGATCTAGTGCACACCGATTTGTGTGGTCTGATGAAAATAAGAAGTATTCAGGGAGATCAATATTTCATGATTCTTACTGATGACTGCTCAAGGATGATGTGGGTCACATTCTTGAAAGACAAGTCTGAGGCATTTGGAAAGTTCAAAGCCTTTAGAGCATTGGTTGAGAAGGAGAGTGACAGGAGAATAAAATGCCTTAGAACTCATCAGGGAGATGAATTCAACAAGTATTGTGAAGAGAAAGACATCAAGAGGCAATTGTCTACCCCAAGGACACCACAATAGAACGTCATAGTAGAGAGGAACAACAAGACTGTAGTGGAAGCGGTCAGAACTATGTTGATCCAAGGAAAGGTAGCTCACACATTTTGGAGAGAAGTGGTAAGCACTGCAGTCTATACTATGAACTGGCTACTCATCAAGAAAGGTAAAGATAAAACCCCCTATGAGTACTGGAATGGGAGAACTCCCAATGTAAGTTATTTCAAAGTATTTGGCAGCAAGTTCTATATCAGGAGAGGTGAGCATCTGAGCAAGTTTGATGCTAAGTGTGATGAAGGAATATTTCTGGGATATTCCACTAAAAGCAAAGCTCTCAAGTGCTACAACAATAGGACTTAGAAAATTGTTGAGAGTATCAATGTCAGGGTTGATGAATCCCCTGAGAAGCCTAAGGAAATCGACGATAATCAAATAGAAGATGAATCGGGTTTAGCCTTCTAGGAATTGGTTAAGAAAGAAACAAGTGACAAACACTACAAAGACCTCATTGTTTCTATACTAGTAGAAGTTGCAGTAGGAGAAGAAGAAGATGAAGTGGAAGAAGAAGACGAAAACAAGTGGAACCAGCTAGGGTTATTCCTAGGTATGTAAAACTGCATCATGATATGAAGCAGATCATTAGAGACAAAGAAGCAGGGATACTCACAAGGAGAAAGGTGAAAGAAAACTTTTGCATGATTTCAGAATTTGAGCCTAAGACCACTAGAGAGGCACTTATTGATGAAGATTGGATAAAGGCAATGGAAGAGGAGTTGAACCAGATAGAGAAGAATGCAACATGGTCCGTGGTAACCAGACCGAAATACAAGAACGTCATAGGTACCAAATGGGTCTTCAGGAATAAGCTAAAGGAAGAAGGAAAAGTGGTAAGAAACAAGGCAAGACTTGTATGCAAAGGATATGCTCAGGAAGAAGGAGAAAACTATCGAGAAACCTTTGCCCCAGTGGCTAGATTGGAAGGTTTCTGAATGCTACTTGCATTTGTAGCATTCAAGAGATTCAAGGTATACCAGATGGATGTGAAGTCTACATTCTTGAATGGAATCCTAGAAGAAGAAGTGTATATTGAGCAACCAGGTGGGTTTGCTTTGTCAGAGGATAGTGACATGGTGTGTAGATTACACAAGGCCCTATATGGATTGAAACAAGCACCAAGGGTATGGTATGAATGATTACACTCTCATCTTGTGAAGTAGGATTTCAGAGAACAAGTGAGGATAACAATATCTACCTAAAATATTAAGGTGATCAGATACTGATTTGTGAAGTATTTGTAGATGACATAATCTTCAGAGGAGATGATGAAATGAGTCATGCATTTGTAGATGAAATGAAGAAAGAGTTTGAGATGTCTCTGACTGGAGAGATAAAGTTCTTCAATGGTCTACAGATTCAACAGATGAAAGAAGGTATCTTCATTACCCAGTCCAAGTATATCAAAGAGGTATTGAAGACTTTTGGCATGGAGGAGAGAAAACCGGTTGGAACACCGATGGTGAATAGCTGCAAACTAACTAAGGAGGATGATTCAGCATTGGTGAATGAGAAAGAGTATCGATCAATGATCAGTAAGCTGCATTATGTGGTGCACAATAGACTGGATATTGCTCATGTAGTAGGCATAGTTGCTCATTTTTAGAAGAATCCAAGAGAATCCCACTTGGTAGCAGTAAAGAGGATTCTTAGATATCTGAAGGGAATAGTTGATTATGGATTGTGTTATCCATATAATGGCAACTTTGATCTCAAAGTGTTTACCGATGCAGATTGGGCAGGTAATGTGGATGACCGAAAGAGCACAACCGGTGGAGCATCCTTCCTTGGTGGAAGACTAGTCTCATGGATGAGTAAGAAGAGCTGTATCTCCTAGTCTACAACTAAAGTGGAGAATGTGGAAGAATTTATAAATTGCACTCAGACAATTTGGATGAAGCATGTGGTGAATGGCTTCAAAGTGACTATATCTAAATTGGTGAGTATTTTCTGTGATAATAATAATGCAATCAATATTTCCAAACATCCGATATTGCATGCTAGGACCAAGAATTTTGAGCTCAAGTATCATTTCTTGAGAGAGAAGGATCAAAATAAAGAGGTGGTATTAAGACATGTTTCTAGTAAGGAGTAGCTAGCAGATATATTCACTAAGCCCTTACCAAAGACTACATTTACCTATTTGAGAGGTGAAGTAGGTGTTCTGCCCCTTCATGAAATACATTAAAGATGTGTGCTCCACATCAGTTAGGTACTATAGTGACCAATCTTACAAGATTGATGTGTTGAAGGATGCTACTCCTCATGGGGAGCAACATGGTGGAGCTTAGAAGCTTATGCCTCCACTTTGGCATTGTTGTCAAAGGGGGAGAAGATATATTGTTTGGGGAGAAGATTTTGAGAATGTACACACTGCTTAGTCTAGGTGATGGTGATCTTTTAAGTTGCATAGGTATAGTGTCAATTGGTGTATATATTTTATTGAGCAATGATTCACTGAGTATTGCCATCAATGCCAAAGGGGGAGATTTTTGGCATATGATAAAGCGGTGATAATGTATGTTGTCATTGATGTCAATAAGTGAACCGGTATATGATGCTCAAGCTGGTGAACTGGTATGAACCAGTGTGAAGACTGGAAGCGTCTATAGTCAACCAGGATGGAGTGAATCGGTGTCGGGGTTCACAGTTTGACTACCGGTTTGTAGTCTCAGTTCAACTTAAGGGTTTTTGGTTTGGTGATCTGACTTGTGTGGTGCAACCGATGATATTCTATGATAAGTTAGTTAAGAGATAAGGATGAGATTGAGATGCCACGTTAACTATGTGCATGTGAAGAGAGAATGCATTGAATGTCTACCTCGAGAATGTGCATTTCTCTTAGCGGTGTGTGAAGAATGCATGATGGGTTACTGATTTCTAGGTGCGATGAAGATTGGACGATGCAGAATAACTTGAGATCTTTCTCAGATTGTTTTATTCTATGCAATGCATTTTAATGGTCAGGATCAGACCACTTGTAACTATAAACCTAAATGTTTAGGGTTTAGGGTTTATGCTACCGACCTAATTGTTGTCTATAAGGTTGATGATGTTTGTCATTGTTTGTGTTGGGAAAAGTTGTGTTTATGTCTGTGTGTTGGAGACTTGATACTTGCCAAACTAGAGTAAGGAGTCTGTAGAGTGTGATTGCAGAAGAGAGGAACTGAAAAGGATCTGCCTTAGCAAAGTAGTGTTGTTATCATATCAGACTTTTATCTGTTGTCTTCTAACCATTCCAATAGAAAGAAAATCCCTTGACCAGGTATCTTTAACAGACTTGTTGCAATTCCTCTAACCAGGTGACTCAAGCTCATTGAGTTCTTTAATTCCTCTAGTGAGGTAACCTTTAATAGGGTTTATAACCATCCCTTAACCGGGTGATCCCTAAAAGGATTGGTTCCTAACAAAACCTTATTGTAAAGTCTTTAACCGGACTAGGCTCCTAACAGAGCGAACTTCAAAAGAGTTCAAAAATAAGCTTTTGGGTATTCATCCCCACTGTGGTTTTTCCCATTTGGGTTTCCATGTGAAAAATCTGTGTGTCATGGGCTGTGTATTTTTCATGTGATGGTTGAGTAGTTTTTGTTCAGTTAAATATGCATGTAGTGCTAAATGGTTGTGATATTACTAATACAATTCATGCATGATCGAGCTGGTAAAATAGCTATCTAGATTTCAGAATTGTTGGATGCTATTTGAAGTACTTTTGTTTTACTGGTTTAGCTATCTAAAGTATTTCTGTTAACTGGTATTGATATGGTTAAGTACAGTGATATAGACAATTGGTTATCTATGATCAGAGAGTGTCAAAATATTGAAGCAAGTTTTTGTGTGTACTGATTCACCCCCCCTCTCAGTACCGGTTAGGGTATTAGTTGTTCATCATTATTCATCACTAGTTAATCTCAATACTAGAGGACTAGATCCTCTTACATAAACCCAATTAGATATACAATGATCGACCAAATCCATTGCCTGAATGATATTACATTATTTGCACATTACATCCCTTTCCCATAACCATGATGATCTACAATGAGATCTTACATCTATATATACAAACCCTCAACCATAAACAATCAGGTCGGCCAAGAGATAGTAAATCAATTACATAATTACAAACCATGTTAGCCTTAGACCAAACAAATAATATCCAACACATAAGACATCCTGGAAACACATCGAGAGTTCCAATCTCTATGTTACATTAAAGCAGGTCCATAACCTAGATCAACTGAGACCTAGTATAGGACCACACACTAAAGCAATGATCTCCATCTGCCAAGTATCAAACATGATCACCAACAAAATCCTAAATCTCCACCAGAAATTGCACCAACACAACTTATGCAATTCATCAAAGTTCTTCATCAAAAGCTCTGCCGATGAAACCCTCACCGGAACCAAAAGCCAAGCTTCCAAGCAAATAGGATAGCATCTGATCACCAGACCAAAACCAACTGATTGAATATGAACATGAGTATCATGAATAAGCCAATTTCATAACCAAACTATACCGGAGCCTACCGGATCATGCCGAATCTAAACCAACCAGAAGGGTGTCGGTAAAGCATCCAAATAGCTAGTGTTGGTATCAATGACAAAACATCAATGCAACACATAATCAATTCCACCAAATGGCCAACAATCTCCCCCTTTGGCATTGATGGAAAAACTAGATGTGAAAAACATCTAAGTACCAAGAAATGCCAAACAAGTCTCTCCCAATGGAAGACAACCAACAATCTCCCACTCAAAGATATAGCAATGAAATTCTGAAATAAAGACCAAACCCCTTGTGAATGATATCTTTGTAAAGCATATATCTCTCCCCCTTTGACATCAATGTCATAAATCTGACATAAATATCAAAGAAAATACACAAACCATTAAAAATCAAAGCTAATTACTCCCCCAGAGGAGTAGCATCCCCACATCAGTATTGGAATGAAAAGTATCTCCGATAATGCATACCGGATTGATGCCAAAATGCATCAATCAAGTCTCTACCAGAGGGGCAAAAACTCCCAATCTATCTCTCAGGTACTCAAATGATTCCTTGGGCAAAGATTTAGTGAAAATATCTGCAATTGGCTCTTTAGTATTCACATAAACTAGTTTAACTTCATTTGCTTCCAACTTTTCCTTCAAAAAATTGTACTTGATAGATATGTGCTTTGTCTTAGACTGAAATAGAAGATTCTTTGATATATTAATCGCAACAAAGTTATCACAATAACTACTGGTGCATTACAATCCACCTTTATATCATCCAATATTTGCTTCATCCATAAAACCTATGTACTGTTAGTAGCAACAACAACATACTCAGCTTCAATAGTAGATAAATAAGTACATGACTATTTCTTACTGATCCATGAAATCAACTTCTTTCCAAGAAAGAAAGCTCCACCAGAAGTACTTTTTTGATCATCAACATCTCCATCCCAATCAACATCTGTATATGCACATAAATCATCCTTAGGGTACCACAAACCATATTCTGATGTACCTTACAAGTATCTAAAAATCCTTTTCAGTCTGAGTCAAATAAAGCAGACCTCCAATCACAGATTTGTATCTTGTAGGTTTTACCAGTGCAGAAACATCTTTCCTTATCAATTTCTCACTTGTAACCATAGGAGTACTTACCAGTTTAGAATCTCCCATACCGAATTTCTTTAACAATTCCTTAGCATACTTAGTTTGATAGATGAAAATACCTTTTTAGTCTGAGTAATCTGCAAACCTATGAAAAATTTCATCTCTCCAATCATAGATATCTCAAACTCATTTTCCATATTCTTAGAAAATTCTATGCATAACTTATCTTCACCTCCAAAAATAATGTCATCAACATATACTTCAATAATCGATTTATCATCATCAGTGATCTTATAATATAAATTATTGTCAACACTACCCTTAGCAAAACCAAGCTTAAATAGATATTTATCCAACCTTGCATACCAAGTTCTAGGTGCTTGTTTCAATCCATATAAAGCTTTCCTTAACCTGCAAATCATGTTTGTATCATCTAATAGTGGAAAACCATCACGTTGCTCAATATAAACTTCCTCATCAAGATCCCCATTTAAAAATGCACATTTAACATCCAGTTGATAAACCTTGTAGTTTTTATAAGTAGCATATGAAAGAAATAAACTTATAGCTTCAATCCTAGCTACAGGTGCAAAAGACTTTCCATAATCAATTCCTTCCTTCTGAGAATATCCTTTAAAAACCAATCTAGCCTTATACCTTATAACTTGATCATCCTTATTCAATTTATTCCTAAAAACCCATTTAGTTCCAATAACATTCTTGTTTTTAGTCCAGCAAACCAAAGTTCATGTGTTATTTTTTTCAATTTGATCTAATTCTTCTTTCATATCTTTCAACCAATATTCATCTTTATATGCCTTAATTATTGACACCAGTTCAACTTGTGAAATTAAACATACCTCATTAGTTGTTAGTCTTCTTCTTGTTATTACTCCATTGCTCTTATCCCTAATGATCTGATCTTCTAAATGATTCAATCTCACATACCTAGGAGTCCTCTAACTCTCTTTTCCTCTTCCTAGTTCTTTAGTTACTGTAGAATTTTTTGTTACTGTCGAAAAAAATTGTTGAAAAATCTATTCTGGTAAAGGTGCTACCGGTTCAGATATAATCATTTCCACCACTGGTTCCTTCTTATAAACTCTGATTTGACTTTTTTTCAACTCATCTACTTTGAAATTAGCACTCTCAACATTTCTCTGCAATCTCTTATTATAACATCTATATGCCTTGCTTTCATTAGAATAACCAAGAAATATGCCTTCATCACATCTAGGATCAAATTTTCCAATGATATCATCTCTCTTGATATAACATTTACTACCAAAGAATCTAAAATACTTAACTATAGGTGTATTGCCAAACCATAATTCATAAGGTGTCTTACCAGTTTCTCCTTTGATATGTACTCTGTTGAATGTATAAACCATTGTGATCATTGTTTCTCTCCACTAGATATGAGGTAGACTAGCTTCCATCATCATTGTTCTAGCAGCATCCAAGATAGTTATGTTCTTCCTTTCGACAAATCCATTCTGCTGAGGTGTCCGGGGAGCAGAAAATTGTCTTCTTATAACATATTTCCCACAAAAGTTATTAAACTCACCGGATGTGAATTTTCCACCATGATCTGACCTCAAACATTTAATCTTCAATCCTGTCTTAGTTTCCACTTTAGCCTTAAAGATTTTAAAGTTTTTAAATGCTTTAGATTTTTCCTTTAGAAAAGTAACCCACATCATTCTAGAATAATCATCAATGATTAACATAAAATGTTTATCACCTTGAAAACTTTTAACTCTAGCAAGGCCATACAAATCAGTATGAATAAGATTAAGAACATCATTAGATTTATCTTGTATACTCCTAAAAGAGGTTCTGACCTATTTACCCATTTGACATTCTTTACATACCAGATTGTAGGGCTTCATAATCTTAGGTATATCCCTTACTGCCCTAGTTGAGTTGATCTTTACAATGCAATCAAAATTCACATGACACAACCTTTTATGCCATAGCCAACTTTCATTAATTTGTGCAATCAAACATGTCTTCTCACCAGAGTTCAAATGAAATATATTACCTTTTGTCTGTGTACTGGTTGCAATCTCCAAACCAAATCTCTTAATGATTTTGCATTTTCCATCTTTGAAATGTAATTGAAATCCCTTATCCACTAATTGTCCTACACTCAAAAGATTATGCCTTAAACCTTAAACATAATAAACATTGTCAGTATTGTTCTTACCATCCAATGATATAGTTCCTTTTCCTTTGATCATACATGCTTTGTCATCCCCCAATATAACTAGATTGCCATCAAATTCTTGCAAAGATAGAAACTTCCCTTTATCTCCAGTCATATGATGTGAACAACCACTATCAATTACCCATTCATCCTTGTCTTCAATTTTAGGAACAAGGGCCTTCTCTTCAGGTACATTCTCTTCCAGTACCGAAACATCTTCCTTGATAGCCAGGAACACCCATTCCTTCCCATTGTCAGAACCACTAGGTCTTCTGTCAGTTCATCATCAGAATCAGTAATGTCTCCCTCATCCTCTATGTAACATGATTTGTCTGTGTTTTCCTTGTGCTTATACTTGTTCTGATATCTAGGGTTAGCTTGAAATGATCTTTTAACTCTTTCTTCAAATCTTAAATTCCTTTCAGGACATCTAGATGCAAAATGACCAATCTTATTACATGCAAAACATTTAAAATTTGTTTTTCTGCCATACTTACTTCTTACTAGTCCTTTAGGTACTCTTCTAGAAAATAGTGCTTCAAGTTGCTCAAACTCATCATCTTCTCTCTTTGTATCTTCCAATTCCTTTGTATATAAAGCTTTCAAATATTGCTTACCAGTTGTAGATGTAGATGCATGAAAAGTAGATTCAGTCTTCACAGCTCAAGAAGGTCCAAATTCTTCAAGTTCAATAGTAGCTAGTTTCCCAACCAAAGTATCTTTGTTGACAAATGTATTAGCCATTGTTCTCAACTAATTAATAGTAGAAGCCTTCATTTTGTAAGATGATGGTAGGGCTCTCAAGACTTTAGAAACAAGTTCATCTTCTTTCAAAGTTCCACCACAACATTTAATTCCCATAAAAATCTCATTTACTCTCTCCATGGATGTAGTAATCCTTTCATCTTCTTCCATCTTCATATTTTCATAGCTCACCTACTAACCATCAAGTTTAGCAATCTTCACTGTAGGGTCACCTTCATTAAGAGTCTCCAACTTATCCCATATAGTCTTTCTAGATGATTTGTTGGTTAATCCCATTATTTGTTGATCAAAAAGTGTGCACAAGAGGGCTTCTCTTGTTGTACAATCATTCTCAAGCTCCTTATCTAGGATTGCTAGAGGAGGATTGTCAAATATCAGATTATAAGGTGTGACACCATTCTTTGTGATCTCCCAAATCTCCATGCCAAGACATCTCAAATGACTCTCCATCTGAATCTTCCATACTGTGTAATTTGTTCCATCAAGCCTAGGAATATCTCTCCGAAAGATAGCTCCATATGAACTGGATGAACTTGAATTGTTAGTCACCATAGGATCTTCCTCAAGCGGTTAAGCTTTCTGGAGAGAGGACCAAAGCTCTGATACCAATTGTTAGATAGTTCAAATAACTAGAAGACAATTGAGAGGGGGGGGTGAATCAGTTGTCATAGATTACCGGAACCATTAGCAATTAAAATTTTAATACCGGAACCAAAAACATTAATATCAGAATAGCAGTTAAACCAATTAAGCATAAATAATATTCACAGAATAAATACCATCCACATGACACCAAGATTTATATGTGGAGACCCGGTAAATGGAAAACCATGGTGGGAAGCCTACCCACAGTCAGATAATACTTATGCAGTATGTATGTGAATTACAATTGAAGGGCCTACAATTGCAAAAATGCCAATATCCTAGAGTGCACTGCTCATCAAAAAAGGAGTCTCACTGACTACATAAAAATCAAGACTACAATCCAGATAAGTGTTGAACTATAAAAGATATTATATCCTATGCCCGAGTACAGTTTTGATTAAGCTCAATAATGGAGAACTAAATCCTCTCACATAAACCCAATTCAATCTCCAATGATCAACCAAATTACATTACATCCCTTTCCCATAACCATGACAATCTAAAATGAGATCTTACATCTATATATACAAACCCTCAACCATAAACAATCAGGTTGGCCACTAGACAATAAACCAATTACATAGTTACAAACCATGTCAGCCTTAGATCAAACAAATAATATCCAACACATAAGACATCATGGAAACACATTGAGAGGTCCAATCCATACGTTACATTAAAGTCAATCCATAACCTAGATCAACCGAGACCCAGTATAGGTCCACATGCTAAAGAGATGATCTCCACCCGCCAAGTCTCGAAGATGATCACCAACAACATCCTGAAACTCCACTAGAAACTGTACCAACACCACTTATGCAAATCATCAAAGATCTTCATCAAAAGATCTATTGGTGAAACCCTCATCGGAACCAGAAGCTAAGCTTCTAGGGAAAGAGGATAGCATCTGATCACTAAACCAAAACCAACTGATTGAATATGAACATGAGTAACATGGATAAGACAATTTCATAGACAAACTATACTGGAGCCTACTGTATCATGTCGGATCCAAACCAACCATAAGGGTGCTAGTAAAACATCCAAACAACTAGTGTTGGCATCAATGACAAAACATCAATGCAACACATAATCAATTCCACCAAATAGCCAACAATCTCCCCCTTTGGCATTGATGGCAACACTGGATGTGAAAAACATCTAAGTACCAAGAAATGCCAAACAAGTCTCCCCCAATGGAAGACAACCAACAATCTCCTAGTGAAAGATATAGCAATGAAATTCTAAAACAAAGACCAAACTCCTGCAGTGAGTGATATCTCTGTAAAGCATATATCTCTCCCCCTGATGTATACAACTCCTTAAATTTTCTTTTTCAGATCAATATCTCTCCCCCTTTGACATCAATGCTAGAAATTTGACATAAATATCAAAGCAAAAACATGAACCACTGAAAATCAAAGCTAACTACTCCCCTTGAGTAGTAGCATCCCCACATCAGTGCTAGAATTAAAATTATCTCTGATAATGCATACCGGACTGATGCAAAACCGCATCAATCAAGTCTCTACCAGAGGGGCAAAAATTCCCAATCTGTCTCTCAAGTACTAAAATGATTCCTTTGGCAAAGGTTTAGTGAGAATATTTGCAATCTGCTCTTTAGTGTTCACATAAACCAGTAAAACTTCATTTGCTTCCACCTTTTCCTTCAAAAAGTTGTACTTGATAGATATGTGCTTTATCTTATAATAAAATACCGGATTCTTTGATATATCAATAGCTATAGAGTTATCATAGTGAATAACTACTGGTGCATTTCAATCCACCTTTATATCCCTCAACATTTGCTTCATCCATAAAACTTGTGTATAGTTAGTAGCAGCAACAACATACTCAGCTTCATCAGTAGATAAAGTAGTACAGGATTGTTTCTTGCTGATCCATGAAACCAACTTCTTTCCAAGAAAGAAAGCTCCATCGAAAGTACTTTTCCAGTCATCAACATCTCCAGCCCAATCAACATCTGTATATGCACATAAAGTAAAGTTATCATCCTTAGGGTACCACAAACCGTATTCTGATGTACCTTGCAAGTATTTAAAATCTTTTTCACCGCAGTCTCATGATTCTCTCTAGGATCACTTTAAAATCTTGAAACAATACAAACAACACTCATTATGTCAGGACTATTCTGAGTCAAATAAAGTAGACCTCCAATCATAGATTTATATCTTGTAGGATTTACCAGTGCAAAAACATATTTCCATGTTAATTTCTCACTTGTAACCATAAGAGTACTTACCAGTTTGGAATCTCCCATACCTAATTTCTTCAACAATTCCTTAGCATAGTTGGTTTGACAGATAAAAATACCTTTGTCAATCTGAGTAATCTGCAAACCTAAGAAAAATTTCATACCTCCAATCATAGACATCTCAGACTCTTTTTCCATATTCTTAGAAAATTCTATGCATAACTTAACTTCACCTCCAAAAATAATGTCATCAAAAAATACTTCAATAATTAGTATATCATCATCAATGATCTTATAATATAAATTACTGTTAGCACTACCCTTACTAAAACCAAGCTTCAAAACATATTTATCCGACCTTACATACCAAGCTCTAGGTACTTGTTTCAATCCATATAAAGCTTTCCTTAACCTGCAAACCATGTTTGTATCATCTGATAGTGAAAAACTATTAGGTTTCTCAATATAAACTTCCTCATCAAGATCCCCATTAAAAAATGCACATTTAACATCCATCTGACAAACCTTGTAGTTTTTATAGGCAACATAGGCAAGAAATAGTCTTACAACTTCAATCCTAGCAACAGGTGCAAAAGTCTCTCCATAATTAGTTCCTTCCTTCTGAAAATATCCTTTATAAATTAATCTAGCCTTATACCTTATAACTTGACCATCCTCATTCAATTTATTCCTAAAAACCCATTTAGTTCCAATAACATTGTTATTTTTAGGCTAGGGAACCAAAGTCCATGTGTTATTTTTCTCAATCTGATCTAATTCTTCTTCCATAGCTTTCAACCAATATTCATGTTTACATGCCTCGATTATTGATACTGGTTCAACTTGTGAAATTAAACATAACTCATTAGTTTCTAATCTTCTTCTTGTCATTACTCCATTGCTCTTATCCCCAATGATCTATTCTTATGAATGATTCAATCTCATATACCTAGGAGTCCTCTGAGTCTCTGCTCCTCTTCTTAGTTCTTCAGTTACTGTAGAATTTTCTGATACTACCAGAGTAACTGGTTCAACACTCTTTTCCGATAAAAGTGCTACTGATTTAGATTTAATCATTTCCACCATCGGTTCCTTCTCATAAACTCTGATTTGACTTTTTTTCATCTCATCTACTTTGACATTAGCACTCTCCACAATTGTTTTCAATCTCTTGTTATAACATATATATGCCTTGCTTTCATTAGAATAACCAAGAAATATGTCATCATCACATCTAGGATCAAATTTGCCAATGATATCTATTAGGTTAATTGATGGACAACTGAGGGGGGGGGGGGTGAATCACTTATCAACAAATTATAATAATCAAACCACTCTATAATGTTTAATCGGAGCATATAAAACTTAAGAATGAAACAAAGAATGAACACAATGCAACCATACTACATAGCACCATGACAGTGGGAAGCCTACCCACAGTCAGATAATACTTCTACAAAAAGTAGGTGGTACTATAAGTGGCCTGCACATGGAGGAAGGTACACTGCCTAGAGAATACTGCTCATTACAAAGGAGTCTCACTAACTACAGAGAGGTTATAACCACCTCAATATAATTGGAAAATAATCCAGAAGAATGAACTGCTAGAGATAGAATCTACCATGCCTGATTATAGTCCTAGTTAAGCTCAATATCAGAGGCCTTTGACCTCTTACTTAAACCCAATTCAATCACCTATGATCGACCAAATCTCCTTTGCATATGATATTTCATTCCATGACCATGACCATTGCCACAATCTATAATAAGATCTTACATCAATTTATACAAACCTTAAGGCCTAAACTGATTAGGTCGGCCACCTAAAAGATATTACAATAAGATCATTACATATACCCATATTACAATGATATGCCATGTCGGCTTTAGACCAAAACAACATTAACCAATCCATAAAACATCTCGGTAACATGTAGAGAACATGTTAACATGATACTGGTCCATAACCTAGATAGGTACCAAACCTAAATAGATTCTCCATGCTAAAGCGATGTCTCTAATCAGTCAAGGCACGATCAAGGATCACCTTCTGCATCCTAAATTCCATCTAGAAGCCGCACCAACACCACTTATGCATCCTATCAAAGATTCTCAGTAAAAGCTATATCGGTAAAACCTTAAACTGTTACCGGTAACACTAGTTCTTCTACTGGTAACCAAAACCTATCTGTCGATAACCAAGCATAATAGCTAGTGTTGACATCAATGAAAAAACACCAATGGAACACATTATCAATTCCGTCATATTGCCAACAATCTCCCCCTTTGGCATTGATGGCAACACTAGATTTGAAAAAGAAAACATCTAAGTGCCAATAATTTCTCATAGAAGATATAACAATGAGAAACTAAAAAATCCCAGCAACTCCCCGTGAGGAGTGCAGTCCAATATGAATCCCATAAACATTATTTTTCACATATAACTCTCTCCCTTTGACATAAATGCCAAAGATATGACATAGATATCAAAATTATGTGAATCTCAAAGCTGACTACTCCCCCTGAGTAGTAGCACCACTACATCAACCCAAAGAAAAGGATAAAGCTAATGATGCATACCGAACTAATGGTTTGCTCCATCAATTAAGTTTTTGCCAGAGGGATAGATACCCCTAACCTGTCTCTCAAATACTCAAAGGATTCCTTAGACAATCTGTTCTTTAGTGTTCACATGAACCAATTTGACTTCCTTTTCTTCCACCTTGTCCTTCAGAGAGTTATATTTTATTGATATGTGCTTAGTCTTAGAGTGAAATACCAGATTCTTAGACATGTCAATAGTTGTAGAGTTATCACAATAGATAACTACAGGTTCACTATAATTTACCTTGATATCCTTCAACATTTTTTTCATCCACAAGACTTGAGTGCAATTAGTTGCTGCTACAACATATTCAACTTCTACAGTAGATAAATAAATCCATGACTATTTTTTGCTGATCCATGAAACCAATTTCTTTCCAAGAAAGAAAGCTCCACCAGAAGTTCTCTTTCTATCATCAGTATCTCCTACCCAATCTGAATCTGTATATGCACATAAAGTGAAGTAATCATCTCTAGAATACCATAAGCCATATTCTATTGTTCCTTGCAAATACCAGAATATCCTGTTTACTGCACATTTATGATTTTCTTTAGGATTACTTTGATATCTTGAAACAATACTTACAGCATTCATAATATCTAGTCTAGTTTTAGTTAGATATAACAGGCCACCAATCATAGACTTATACCTTGTCGAATTTACTGGTGCAAATGTGTCTTTGATAGATAATTTCTCACTTGTCACCATAGGAGTACTTACCAGTTTGGAATTATCCATACCAAACTTCTTCAACAATTCCTTTAGATACTTAGTTTGACAGATAAAAATGCCTTTGTTAGTTTGAGTAATCTGCAAACCTAAGAAAAATATCATCTCACCAATCATGGACATTTCAAATTCATTCTTCATATTATTAGAGAATTCCATGTACAATTTATCTTCACCTCCAAAAATGATATCATCAACAAATACTTCAATAATCATAATATCATCATTAGTGATCTTGTAATATAAATTACTATCAGCACTGCCTTTAGTAAAACCAAGCTTCCAAAGATATTTATCCAACGTTGCATACCAGCTCTAGGAGCTTGTTTCAATCCATATAATGCTTTCCTTTGTTGGTATTATGGATGTTTTGCATTGGTTTTCTCATTGATGTAAACACTTATCAACACTTATCCTTCTAGATATCTTTGGTTATGTTCACCAACAAGTTCAGTGACTTATGCATAGTCACCAGTATATTATTCACTGACAAGTTATATTGTTCACCAGCACTGAGGCTGACTTGTTATCATCTGGAGATCAATTGGTTATGTCGAAGACATGGTTTGGATACTTGGTTTTGGTATTTTGGTTATTGGTCTAATCGGGTTGACATATTTGTTGTTATCGGCAAATTGGTCTAGGCTATGGACCGGCATGCATTATCTATTCCAGATCAACACGACACATTATGGAGATGATTTAATCAATTGGACATTGTTATAATTGTATTGAGCCAACATGATGCATCGCATCTTGACTTATCTATAATTGATTTAATTGTAACACATTTGGTCTTAGGTTTTGGTATATATGTAAGATCTCCTTTGTGAGATGAAGTAAGGAAGTGTAGTATTGAAACATGGTATGTGTGAATATTGAAGATTATATGAGCCAACCATAGATATGATTCAAGGAATGTTTCAAGGTGATTAATAGAGCTTAACTCGTACTGAATCCATCATTGGAGATGCTACTTTGAGCAGTACATTATCATTGGATTTAATCATCCAATTGTAGTCAATGTGACTCCTATTTTGTGATTGAGTAGGGAGCTCTAGGCGGTTGGCCTTTCTGCATGTGCAGACCCCATTTGTATAAACATACTATCTGTAGTATTATTATCTGATTGAGGTTAAGGTTTCCCACCATGGTTTTTTCCCCTTACAGGGTTTCCACGTACAAATCTATGTGTTATGTATTGTGGATGTTGTTTGTCTTTCTATTATATGCTTTGAGTTTCACCAGTATTAATATTAACTGCTAATCTGTTTGGTTTACCGATATGAAGTATCAAGTTTGATTAATTTATATTTGGGTTGAAATTAATAGAGAACTGATTCATCCCCCCTCTAAGTTGCCTCTGGGTCCTAACAATTGGTATCAGAGCTAAGTCCTCTTTTTGTAGAAGTTTAACAGCTTGAGGAGATTCTATGGCAACTAACTTTTTCAGGAAGGATAGTCTAAAACTTGATGGAACTAACTATGGTATATGGAATATAAGAATGGAGACACATCTAAATTGCATTGGAAAAGACATATGGGATGTTACACAAAATGGCTATGTTGGTCTTACACCGAATCAACCTAATCCACCAACATTGGGTAAGGATCAAGAGAATGATTGCAAAGCAAGAAAAGTACTCTTGAGCGCCTTGTCAGATTAGCAAATCATAGGATTATCAGATCGATCTACTACTAAATCTATTTGGGATAAATTGGAGACATTGAATGAAGGAGACACCACTATCAAAATTGTAAAACTGGAATGCTTGTGGGTCAGGTATGAAAATCTGAAAATGGAAGAAGATGAAAGAATTTTTGCTTTTATGGAAAGGGTTAATGAAATTATTTTAGGAATACAATGTTGTGGAGGCTCCTTAAGTGAAGATGAAATTGTTTCTAAAGTTTTGAAAGCATTACCACCAGCATACAAAATGAAAGTAACTACTATTAATGAGTTGAGAACAATCCCTAATACATCAGTATCTAGAGATACCTTAGTTGGAAAACTTTCAGCATTTGAGCTTGAGGAACTTCGTCATGTTGCTACAATTAAGATAGATTTAGCCTTCAAAGCATCATAATCATCATCATCATCATCATCATCATCATCATCTGATAAATCTGATTGGAAAGCACTTTATGCAAGAGAACTTGAAGATATCAGGAAGGAAAATGAAGAACTGGAAGAACTTGAAGCACTATTTGCAAGGAAAATGCCTAAAGGTCCTATTGGAAGTAAGTATTAAGGTAAAGCACTATTTAAATGTTTTAACTACAATAAAGTTGGTCATATGGCATCTAGATGTCCTGATAGACATGCAAGATTGAGAGAAGAAGCTAAAAGAACATATAAGCCTAACCCTAAATATCAGAGATACAAATTTAAGAAGAATAGAGAAAAATCATGTTACTATATTGATGAAGGAGTTACTGATGATTTTGATGAAGAACTGATAGACAATGGATGGGATTTTGTTGCAATAAAAGAAGATCAACTGACACCTACTATTCTACTGGTAGAGCAGGACCTGGTAACTAGAATTGAAGAAAATGATGATGGATTATAGATTCCAGATGTTCACATCATATGACTGGTGATAAAAGTAAATTCTTATCTTTTTCAGGAATACAATGGAGGTCTAGTAAAATTCAAGGATGACAAAGCTTGTTTGATCAGAGGAAAAGACACTATATCTTTTGATGGTAAGCACAATACTGACAATGTTTATTATGTTGAAGGTTTGAAGCATAATCTTTTGAGTGTTGGTCAAATACTTGGAAAGGGATTTCGGTTACAATTCAAGAATGGTAAATGCAAAATCATGAATAGAATTGGTTTCGAGATTGCAACCGGTAATCAGACTAGAGGTAATATCTTTCATTTGAATAATAGTGAAAAGACATGCTTGATTGCACATATTGATGAAAGTTGGAAATAGCATAAAAGACTCTGTCATGTGAATTTTGATTACATTATAAAGATTAGTTCATCTAAGGCAGTAAGGGATTTACCTAAGATTGTAAAACCTCATAATACGGTATGTAAGGAATGTCAAATGGGAAATCAAGTTAGAACAACTTTTAAGAGTATTTATGAGAAATCCAATAATGTTCTTGATTTAATTCATACTGACTTGTGTGGTCCGGCAAGAACAAGAAGTCTACAAGGAGATAGATACTTTATGCTAATCATTAACGACTATTATAGAATGTGTTGGGTTACTTTTCTCAGGGAGAAATCAGAAGCTTTTGGGAAATTCAAATTATTCAAGGCAATGGTAGAGAATGAAACCGATAAGAAAATCAAATATTTAAGATTAGATCAAGGAGGTGAATTTACATCTAAGGAGTTCAATACATTCTGTGAAGTGAATGGAATTAGAAGACAACTATCATTACCCCGGACACCTTAGCAAAATGGAGTTGTAGAAATGAAGAACATACTATTCTGGATGCTGCTAGAAGCATGATATCAGAAGCAAATCTACCTCATGTGTATTGGAGAGAAGCAGTGAATATAACAGTTTACACTTTCAACAGAGTTCACATCAAAGGTGAAACCGGTAAGAAACCTTATGAATTATGGTTTGGTAATACTCCTACTCTTAAATACTTCAGAATATTTGGAAGTAAATGCTACATAAGGAGAGATGAGTATATTGGTAAATTTGATCCTAGAAGTGATGAAGGAATATTTCTTTATTATTCATCTAAGAGAAAAACATATAGATGTTTTAATAAAAGATTGTAGAAAATCATTGAGAGTGCAAATGTGAAGATAGATGAACACTTTAGAGGAAATTCAAGGTCTATGGATTCTGAACTGACAGTTGAGATGATCATAAATGAACCTATACAAAGTGCACTAGTATAGAATGTGGATCCAGTCACACCGGTATCATCAGAGAATTCTACAGTGACTGAAGAACAACAACAAGTGAACACACCCAAGTATGTAAGACTGGATCACTTTGAAAGTCAGATAATTGGGAATAAGTATCAAGGAGTTATGACAAGAAGAAGACTAAAAAATGAAGAGGTATGTTTAATTTCTCAAATTGAACCAACATCTGTTATTGAGGCATGTGAGGATAAACATTGGATTAAAGCTATGGAAGATTAATTGGAACAAATTAAAATGAACAATACATGGACATTGGTTCCCCGACTTAAAGATAAAAAAGTAATTGGAACTAAATGGGTATTCAGAAATAAACTTAATGAAGATGGTAAGGTAATTAGAAACAAAGAAAGATTAGTGTGTAAATGATATTCATAGAAAGAGGGAATTGATTATAGTGAAACCTTTGCACCGGTAGCTAGAATTGAGGCAGTTAGATTATTTCTTGCATTTGCAGCCCACAAGAACTATAAAGTATATCAAATGGATGTAAAATGTGCATTTCTGAATGGTGATCTTGAAGAGGAAGTTTACATTGAACAACCTGATGGATTTTCATTGACAAATGATAAAGATATGGTTTACAGATTAAGGAAAGGTTTATATGGATTGAAGCAAGCTCCTAGAGCTTGGTATGCTAGATTGGACAAATATCTTGTAAAGCTTGGTTACACTAAAGGTAATGCTAACAACAACTTATATTTAAAAGTGACTAATGAAGACATTTTGGTTATTGAATTTTTTGTTGATGACATCATTTTTGGAGGAGAAGATGGATTGTGTAAAGACTTTGCTAATAAAATGAAGGAAGAATTTGAAAAGTCTATGATTGGGGAGATAAAATTATTTTTAGGATTGTAGATTTCACAGACTGATAAAGGTATATTTATATGTCAAACAAAGTACTTGAAGGAACTACTAAAGAAAATTGGTATGGAAAACTCTAAACCGGTAAGTACTCCTATGACTACAACTGATAAATTGACATTGAAGGATGATTCAGCTCCTGTTAATCCGACAAGATATAAATCTATGATTGGAGGTTTACTATATTTGACACAAACAAGACCTGATATAATGAATGTAGTGTGTATTGTTTCAATATTTCAAAGTAATCCTAGAGAAAATCATGAATCAGCAGTGAAAAGGATTTTCTGGTATCTACAAGGCACAACAAATCTTGGTTTATGGTATCCTAAAGATGAAAATTTTGATTTATGCGCATACACTGATGCAAATTGGGTAGGAGATGTACATGAAAGAAACAACACCACCAATGGGGCATTCTTTCTTGGTAGCAGATTGATTTCATGGTTGAGGAAGAAACAGAGTTGTACATCATTATCAACAACAGAATCAAAATATGTTGTAGTAGCAATTAATTGTACTCAGGTATTATGGATTAAGAAAATGTTGAAGGACATAAAGGTAAAATGCAAAGAGCCTATAATCATTTACTATGATAATTCATCAGTAATTGATATATCTAAGCATCTGGTATTTCACTCTAAAACTAAACATGTTTCTATCAAATATAAATTTTTGAAAGAGAATGTTGAAGCAAAAGAAGTGATATTGGTTTATGTGAATGCTAAAGAGCAAATTGCAGATATCTTTACTGCCTTTGCCTAAGGAAACTTTTGAATATCTCAGAGAGTAGCTTGGGGTTATACCCTCATGGGTAGAGACTTAGACAGTTGATGATTGGCATCAAACCGATAAAATTTACAGAATTTTGTTTTTTTGGCTTTGATGGAGGAGAGACACTTCTTAGGGGGAGTAGTTGGATATAACAATTGGTTATTGTAATTGGTTCTATGAAATTGGTTGTATCTAGTATTTGTATTGCTTTGGCATTTGTTGTCAAAGGGGGAGATATATCTATGGAAAAACAAACATTATCCTTTGGGGAGAGATTACTTATTGTGGGAGTGATACATACTCTCTGCATTTGTATTTTGATTTTTGGTATTGATCTATTATGGAGATTGTTGGTTTTTGGTTTTTGGCATTTTGTTTTGCCACTTAGATGTTTTTCCATCTTGTGTTGCCATCAATGCCAAAGGGGGAGATTGTTGGTATTATGGATGTGTTGTATTGTTTTTGTCATTGATGTCAACACTTATCCTTCTAGAGATCTTTGGTTGTATTCATTGACAAGTTCAGTGACTTATGCATAGTCACCGATATATTGTTTACCGGCAGGTTATATTGTTCATCGGTACTGAGGATGACTTGTTATCATCTGGAGATCACTTGGTTATGTTAAAGATATGGTTTGGACACTTGGTTTTGGTATTTTGGTTATTGATCTAATCGAGTTGACATATTTGTTGTAACCGGCAAATTGGTCTAGGTTATGGACAGACATGCATTATCTATTCCAGATCAGGATGACACGTTATGGAGATGATTTAATCAATTGGATATTGTTGTAATTGTATTGAGCCGACATGATGCATCGCATCTTGACTTATTTTTAATTGATTTAATTGTAATATTCTTTATTAGCCGACCTACACATTTGGTCTTAGGTTTTGGTATATATGTAAGATCTCATTTGTGAGATGAAGTAAGGAAGTGTGGTATTGAAATATGGTATGTGCGAATATTGAAGATTATATGAGCAGACCTTAGATAAGGTTCAAGGAAGGTTTCAAGGTGATCATCAGAGCTTAACCGATATTGAATTCGGCATTGGAGATGCTACTTTGAGCAGTACATTATCATTGGATTTAATCATCCAATTGTAGTCAGTGTGACTCGTATTTTGTGATTGAGCAGTGAGCTCTAGACGGTTGGCCTTTTTGCATGTGCAGACCCCATTTGTATACACATATTATCTGTAGTAGTATCATCTGATTATGGGTAAGGTTTCCCACCATGGTTTTTCCCCTTACAGGGTTTCCACGTACAAATCTTTGTGTTATGTGTTGTGGACCTTGTTTCTCTTTCTGTTATATGCTTTGAGTTTCACCGGTATTAATATTAACTACTAATCTGTTTGGTTTAACGGTATTAAGTATCAAGTCTGATTAAGTTATATTTGGGTTAAAATTAATAGACAACTGATTCAACCCCCCCGTCTCAATTGCCTCCAGGTCCTAACATCCTTAACCTGCAAACCATATCTTTGTCATTTGTTAGTGAAAATCCATCAGGCTGCTCAATGTATACCTCTTTCTCAAGTTCACCATTCAAAATGCACATTTAACATCCATTTGATAGACCTTATAGTTCTTGTGATGCTAAAAATGTGGTTAGTATAAGAGGCATACACATATAATGAGACAATAAAAACATAATTGAAAAGCTTAATTGAAAAACTAAATCAAAGACGCAAACCATAAGCCTTCCTTGAAATGTCCCATTTTCCTCTATTCTTGAGGACCTTGAAGGTGTTGGATTGATGGGCTCTTAGTGGGGCAATGACCTCCTAAGTGGCAACTCAAGAGTTGAGTAGCTATTTGATCATGATTGACAATGGAGATGATATGAAATGCATGATGTAAGAAACTAGATTAACATGCAATGATCAATTCCAAATCTAATTACTAGATAATTGAAATGCAAATTGCCTATAGTAATGATGCCTAAATTGATATGAGATGAGATCCATATTGCTCCAAAATGAGGGGTATTTATAGGAATTCCAAGGCCAAAGTTGAGGTGGCAGGAATCGATGGTCCAGATTTGATCTGAAGATATCAAGGGCCAAGATTGAGGAAGTTGGAGAAGAGGTTGGAGGAAGGGACACTTGTCATCTTTGTGGTGACAAGTGTCAAGGAGCCTTGCTCATGAGAGGGCAAGTGTCCAAGGGAGGAGACATGTGGAAAAAGTGCCACATGTCTCAAGGAGAGAATATCCACACCATGAGAGGTTAGGATAAGGAGGTTAGAATGTGCAAGATAGGATAGACTTAGTTAGACCCAAGATTAGATTGAATGGGTTAAGTTAAGGGATGGTTAGGTTGGGTGGTTAAAGTTAAAAGCCATGTGCTCATTTGAATTTAGAAATTCAAATAATTGAAAAATGGTAATTAATCTCAACATACTTGAGTTTGTTAATCTTAATTAGAGATTAGAAGAATTGATTAGTATGGGGAGACATTAATTAATTGAGAATTAATTAATCAAAGGAGGATGTGAGATGAACTATATAAATAAATTATTTAGATTTATTTACTAGTAGATGAATAGAGAAATTAATTAAATTTCTTGTGAATTCAATTAATTGAGAAGGGGAAAATCAAATAACTGTGTATTTAATTAACTATCTTCAGACCATGTTTAGGTGTATACATTTTGCCCCTCTTTGAAGTGATGTGTGATGACACATTGGTTCAAAGAAAAATTGATTGATGATGTTGTTGATATTGATTCCGATAGGATGTAGATTCGATCTTGATTGGATGCAGATTTGGTTTCGATGTGATACTAATTTGATTCGGAGATGATAAATCTCGATATGATATCGATTCGATTTTGGAGATGATAAATCTCGATATGATGCCCCAGACGTTGATTGATAGATATCGATGTGAGGATGCCCCCTCAGGAGATGAATCAGATAATTTTCAAATGATTTTGAATTTTTAGCGATTTTTTTATTTTTTTGAAATTTTTGAAATTTTTGCGATTTGTAAATTTTAATGATTTTCTGATTTTTAGAGTCGATTCGATTAATTTCCCGATAAGAAATTTAAAAATATTGTCCTACCAGGTTGATTAGTTGATTAGATGATTAACAATAAGTGGAATAAAAATCCCACTTAAATGCCCCATTATGAGTTTAAAAAGGTGAATTCATTTTTCCACTCCTCATTTGTGCACTGCAGTTGTTGGAGAAAAATTGCTCTGGAGGAAGGAAATGGTGATCTCGTATCACTAGCATAGGTTTGAGTGAGTTTAACGATATGAGCGTCCTCTGACATACGGTCCATCGATACATACTTCGAGAAAACCCAGCTTTGTTGATTTTTTAAAAAAAATTAGCTGTTAGCATAAAAATCATTTTTTTAGCATTTTCGTCATATGGATTGGGAAAAAATTGCATTTTTGAGATGGGTTTTTTGAAAAGTGAAATGGGTTTTTTTGGTTTTTTACAAAATTTTCACTTTGCATCTCAAAAATTTACTATTCATGCATTTTTCAATTTTTTCAATTTTTAAAAATTTTCAAAAATTTGGGCGGGAGAGGAAAAAGGCAGGGCAGTGGAGGCAGAGGTAGAGGGCCGTCAGTGCTGTGTGAGGTGCTGCGGACGCCAGCGCCAGCGCCGCCGGTGCTGCGGGAGGCGCTGTGGGCACCACCACCACCGTCATCGATGCTGCAGGAGGCGCCATCGCTAGTGTCGTCAGTGCTGCGAGAGGCGCCACCACGGGTGCCAACCGAGGGGGGGGACTTTTTTTTTTTTTTTTTTTCGATTTTTTTCAGTTTTCTGATTTTTTTTATTTTTTGGGTTTTTTCGATTTTTTTTTTTTTTTCGGTTTTGATGATTTTGACTTGACCTTTGGAAATTTTTTGATGGTTTTTCATTTTTTTTGGTTTTTGACGATTTTCCGATTTTTAACGATTTTTCGATTTTGATTTTTTTTTTCAATTTTTCAAATTTGCTGTCAATTGGATTTGATTTTTGAAAGGGTAAGGTTTGATTTGATTTTTTGATTTTTGATAGGGTAAGATTTTATTGGCTATGTAATTGATAAAATTAGACGCTCCTGATTGTTAAATTTGTTGATTAGCTCTGATTATCTTGATGCATGCGCGAGATGAGATAAGATTGATAATGACCTCATGATAGATGAACGTCATTGATAGGGGTCCAATGAGATTTGATAAAAATCTCAATTGAGAAAAATAGACCAATAGATAGATTGATTTAATAGATAGATAAATCAAGAAACTGATATGATGAAGTGATTTGATTGCAGGAGCACTTTAGCATTCTTCAGTCTTGGGAGCATTTCCTGAAGACATGGATGCTGATAGCCCACCTTAGTCAGGAGGAGTGAGATCACATTAGCAGATGTGGTCTGTCTTCCCTTCTTGACATGCCCCAGCCTCTGATAAACTGAGGATTACTGACAGCTTTAGCAGAGCGCTGGCATAGTGAACATAACATGTTTCACTTGCCGACTGGAGAGATGATGGTGATACCTGAGGATGTCTACTGAATTTTGCGGATCCCTGTAATGGGTGATTTAGTATATTATGATCTCAGCGAGTGGGCTGGGATAGAGGCACTTTGTCGCGTGTTTGAGGATGATGAGATCGGCGGGTATGATATTGCATGGCAGGAGATGTTAGAGCTAGGGTATGCCATGTTACCCACTGTGCTTGCTAGATTTATTGGAGGCTTCCTTTGTCTTGATCATAGGTCAAAGGGATTATCTGTTGGATGGGGTCATCTGCTTGAGCAGATGGTGACAGAGGGGACCCAATTTTCATGGGGATCATGTATGTTAGCGCACTTGTATCATGACTTGCACCGAGTTGTATATCAGGGATCAGTAGGGGTGACTTTGATTCAGATATGGGCCTGGGAGCATTTACCTATCACACGACCATTGGCGAACAGAGAGAGACTTGTAGGTAGACCTTATGCTAATGGGTATCTTGGTGTCATTGTCTAGCAAAAGCTGAGCAAATTAGAGTACTGGAGATGGACTTTGGATGACCTAGATACTGTGATATGGAGGCCATACAAGGACTGCGAGATTTGGCTCGAGGATGCAGTGGAGATGCCATATGTATTCATGACATGATATCTGATTGGCTCAACACCTTACGTCATCGAGCAATTTCCTTGTATGAGGGTGTTGAGACATTATGGCAAGATATAGGGGATACCACAGGGTACAACTCATTATGCTCATCAGAGATTGGATGTGGTTACTTGGGGGCCTTCTATTTCATATGACCATGCATGTGTAGAGTATCGATCATTGGGGCCTATGGATTGGGATTATCTACCACGTTTGATGGATAGCAGGATGACACATGAGTACGCCGTGCATTGTATTGTACATAGGTTTCTGAGGCTGACATGTCCAGATGAGCCAAAGCCATTGTTAGATGAGGATGATGAGAGGCCATGACGCAGAGCTCCTAGATGATAGAGGGATGGTAGAGATAGAGATGATAGCAGAGATGGAGATGGATATGGAGGAGATGCAGGAGACCAGGGTGCTGGGGATGATGATGGAGGAGATTATGGGGGGGATGGGGGATATGATGATTAGGGAGATGGTCGAGCAGTGGTAGTGGCAACGACAAGCACACAAGGAGCTAGAAGTTCCAGATCTGCTAGGGATGTATATATAGATTGGATGGCCTAGGTGGTCAGATGCAGGAGATCAGGTCTAGGGGATCAGGAGCATCAGGTTCCAGAGCAAGAAGTTCCCTTGGTTGAGCAGGTACCTATGATAGTATCATGGGCCGAGCAGCCATAGGAAGAGGCACCTCGATGGATCCTCATTAGGATGTCAATGCATCAACAACAGGCTCAGATTACAGACCTACAGGCTCAGGTTCAACAGCTAGAGAGTTGACTAGCAGAGAGGGACTCTCAGATAGCCTAGCTAGAGACTTAGATGGCTTCTCTCCTATTTGAGAGAGACGTAGCTATGGATAGGTGTTGGCAGGCTGAGACATAGGTACAGTTGTCAAGAGGGTCTACTTCTAGGAAGAGTGCCCTGAAGATGATGTGCCAGGGGATCTGAGAGGCTGAGTATTATAGGACATTATACTTTACTATTGTTCCTCCTGAGTGGAGGGTTCCAGGATTTTCATAGCTGAGTAGGAGATCAAGACAGAGCCAGACTGAGAGTCAAGGAGTGACAGGGCCACTTCAAAGAGCTCCCCCAGGTGGGGACTTAGGGACAAGGGTGTTAGCTGGTGCTACTCTACCTGTCACATCAGGATAGAGTTTTGCTCCATGTCCGAGTGGTCACACTGATATGGGACATTGATCTATTTATGTACACACCTTTTTGTGATAAGATATTGATGATTCCTGCAATGTATATTTGTGATATCATTGTACCTTGGACATTGGTCTTGTTTTGATGATATGATATGCAGTCGATCCTATTCGTTCTACATGATTTATGAGATGATAGATGCATTCTATTTGGTATATGATTATGATGTGCAGTTACTTTCATGATGTATGCTTGATGTATGTTTTAATTTCTATATGCTTATGAATTATAGATGATGGATATATGATGATGCAATATTTACATGATGTATGCTTGATGTATGTTTTAATTTCTATATGCTTATGAATTATAGATGATGGATATATGATGATGCAGTATTTACATGACGTATGCAAATGCAAATATGTATGGTGATGCTTATAATTTCTATGTGATGTTTGTGCGATTACAATGCTTTCCATGTTTATGATATTTTTTTATGATTTTCTCATGTATGTTAATATAAGATGGATGCAATGCAATGCAATGGTGTTATTTTATATGATTTGAGATTTGATGAATGACATGAAATGATCCTACTAAATGAATGAATAAGTTTATGCTTTATATGAATGATACCTTGGTATGCAATAGTTACATAAGATGAACTAACTTATCATGCAGGATGAATGAATTGATTATTTTTGTTATTGTCCAATGTACTCAATCACGTAATAAGAGAGATAACATCATGTTAGCTTTGGCCTTGGAAAAGATGAGCATTGTGATCCCATGCAAATCTATCTTAAAATGCAATGCAATGCAGTGATCGAACCGGTCATGGAGTCATTGCTTTGTTTCATCATTGAGCCTTTAAAATATGGGAAGTGAGTGCAAACATCAATGGTATAATTGAACCATGATGACCTGAGCACTACTTTTCTGGGTTTTGATATTGCAAGTTAGCACAAGCATCGAGGTATAATTGAACCAAGATGACTAGAGTGTTGCTTGCGTAAAACAGGCAGTATTAACCATTTCTATATGCAAGTCCGAAATGTCTTCCATGATATTCTGATGATGCAGTATTTACATGATGTATGCAAATGCAAATATGTATGGTGATGCTTATAATTTCTATGTGATGTTTGTGCAATTGCAATGCTTTCCATGTTTATGATATTTTTTTATGATTTTCTCATGTATGTTAATATAAGATGGATGCAATGCAATGCAATGGTGTTATTTTATATGATTTGAGTTTTGATGAATGCCATGAAATGATCCTACTAAATGAATGAATGAGTTTATGCTTTATATGAATGATACCTTGGTATGCAATGGTTACATAAGATGAACTAACTTATCATGCAGGATGAATGAATTGATTATTTTTGTTATTGTCCAATGTACTCAATCACGTAATAAGAGAGATAACATCATGTTAGCTTTGGCCTTGGTAAAGATGAGCATTGTGATCCCATGCAAATCTATCTTAAAATGCAATGCAATGCAGTGATCGGACCGGTCATGGAGTCATTGCTTTGTTTCATCATTGAACCTTTAAAATATGGGAAGCGAGTGCAAACATCAATGGTATAATTGAACCATGATGACCTGAGCACTACTTTTCTAGGTTTTGATATTGCAAGTTAGCACAAGCATCGAGGTATAATTGAACCAAGATGACTAGAGTGTTGCTTGCGTAAAATAGGCAATATTAACCATTTCTATATGCAAGTCCGAAATGTCTTCCATGATATTCTGATGATCATTTCCTTAGACAACTTTGCACATATTAATGATTAATTTACAGATAGTAGACAAGAAAAATATCATGTTCCTTCCTTGTTTCTCTAGTCAAAGACATCCTGTAGTTACTTAGAAATCATGATAGCGAAAATCCAAATAAAATAGTTGAACCATTATTGCCAAAGTGTTAAAATCATGAGTCAAGATATATCATCCATTGATATGTGTTTTGTCATGTTTAGACTGATATGTGATAGTTAATGGTTGACAATGTGATCTTATGTTCAATGTGGGATGTATCTTAGTTTCTCATTTGACAAGCATTGTCTAACTATTGTTCTACCTTCTTTGATTAAGCTCAAAATGATCAAAACTTTTTTGCCCCCAACCAGGTTTAGGATTTTGCCCCCAGCCTAGAAACAAGCCTTATTATGATATAGTCAATGATCCAAACCATGACGAGAAATCACCTGGGATGCCTGCATATGTATAAAAGGTTTTATGATGAATATGAACAGTGTTGATGGAAATGAATGCAAGCTGAAAGAAGCATGAACTAATAGATGGCAGAGCTAGCCGACAGATAGCGCCTATTTGCCAGGTTTTCACCATCTGTTTTTATTGCACTTTTTCCCATTTTTGATTTTTTTAACTGTTTTTGCTTTTTCACTGTTTTTGGATTTTTTAGACATAAACTTCTTCAGATGTATGCTATTGATGGGTTCCTAGAGCTGATCTCCATCTTGTGTTGATAGCTGATATGCCCTTGACCCAAATACTGTTGTCACCACAAATGGACCTAACCAGTTTGGTTCAAATTCTCCCTTCTTTTCTCGATCTGACTGATTTCATGGATTTTCCTTTAATACTAGTTCTCCAACTTGAAATATTCATGGTTTGAGCTTGTGATTATAACTTTATCACATTATTTTCTGATATACCTTTAAATGGTCAAATGCATTTTGTCTTCATTCCTGGATCAGTTCTAACTCTTGTAGTCTAGACACTCTTTGTTCCTCATCTGGGATGAGACCTTTTAGTGATACACGTAGAGAGGGAATCTCTACTTCGATAGGCAATATGGCTTCTGATCTGTATACAAGAGAGAAAGGTGTGGCACTTGTTGGTGTGCTGATACTGGTGCGATAGGCCTAGAGAGCAGGGTTTAGTTGAATATGCCAATCTTTCCCAACATTGTTCATTGTCTTTTTGAGGATTTTCATAATAGTTTTGTTAGATGCTTCTGCCTGCCCATTCCCTTGTTGATAATAGGTTGTGGAGAATCTGTGTTGGATCTTAAACTTCTCACATAGCTCTTGTACATCCTGATTCTTGAATGGTCGCCCATTATCAGTGATAATGGTCATTGGTATTCCATAGCAACAGATGATGTAATTCAAGATGAATGTAGCAATTTGTTTTCCTATGATATTTGTGAGAGGTACTGCCTCGATCCATTTTGTAAAATATTCTATAGCTACAAGGATGAATTTGTGACCATTAGTTGAAGAAGGATTTATCTTTCCTACTAGATCAAGACCCTACTGACAAAAAGGCCAAGATGTTGCCAAAACATGAAGTTCTTGTGTTGGTGCATGGATCAAGTTCCCATGGGTTTGACATTGTTTGCACATTCTAGCTATCTGAAAAGAATCTCGTTCCATAGTCGGCCAATAATAGCCCAAGCGTATGATTTTTTTCGAAAGGGTAAGACCACTTGAATGAGTGCCACAAATGTTGTTATGGACTTCCTTTAAGGCTTTCTTAGATTCTTCTTGTTCAAGACATCTTAAAAGAGTACCGTCTAGACCTCGTTTAAATAGGGTATCTACGACAAGAGTATAATGGGAGGATTGGCGAATAAAGTTTCTCTTTTGATTTTTTGATAAGTCAAGAGGTAAGATGTTATCTTTTAGGTATGTGTAAGTTTGGCCATAGTGGGAGGAATCGTGTCCTATAAGTTGACAAATGGTTTGGGAATCAGGACAATTATGAGAAGGGTAAAACAACTCTTCAACCAGGAATTCATAACGCTCTTGATTTTCCTGTGTTTGTAATAGAGAAGCAAGTGTTGCCATGGCATCTGCTGCTTTGTTATCATTTCTTGGAATTTGTTCAAAAGTGATTTCAACAAAATATTTCTTGAAGTCATCCACCATCTTTTTGTAAGGCATGAGTTTGTCATCTTTTGTTTGATAGTCATCATTGATTTGATTGATGACAAGATGAGGGTCTCCAAAGACCTGAAGTTGTGTAATGTTCCATTCTATAGCCATTTTGATACCTATAACCAAAGCTTCATACTTTGCAGTGTTGTTGGTGCATGGAAAGCTTAATTTGTATGCTTTTAGGATGGTATGACCTTGTGGTGTGATAAATAGAATTTCGTCTCTTGATCCGTGCTGCGTATATGAACCATCAAAGTATAGTTGCCATGCTTTTGTTGTGACTGTTAGGATATTAGCATTAGGAAACTCAATCTATAGAGGATGATCATCTTGAAGTGGTGCCTTTGCTAGTTGATCTGCGATGACTTGTCCCTTGATAGCTTTTCTATCTACATACTCAATATCAAACTCACTTAGGTTCATGATCCATTTTGCTAGTCGTCCTGCCAATGTTGCCTTGCTGAGCAAATATTTCAATGGATCGATTTTAGCTATCAACTTGATGGAGTGAGACAGTAGATAGTGTCTTAATTTTTGAGAAGCAAAAATTACCACCAAGCATTCTTTTTCTATTGGGGATTAGTTGAGCTCATATCCCACTAGTGTTTTGCTGATGTAGTAGATGGCTCGCTCTTTTCCTTCATTATCTTGTTGTGCAAGCAAAACTCCTAATGATACTTCAGTGGTTGATACATAGAGCAATAACGACTTGTCTAGAATTGGTGACATTAGAATGGGTGGTTGCATGAGATATGCCTTGATTTTTTTGAATGCATCCTCACATTGATGGTCCCATTTGAAATGAACATTTTTATGTAATAGATGGGTGAATGGTTGACATTTATCTGCTAATTGAGCCACAAATCTTTTGATTGACTGCAATCTTCCTTGTAGTGATCTGAGTTGACTTACATTCTTGGGAGATGCCATTTCCATGATTGCTTTGACCTTAGCTGGATCTACTTCGATACCTCTAGCTGAAACAATGTATCCCAATAGCTTTCCTAAAGTGACACCAAAGGCACATTTATTAGGATTTAGTCGTAGCTTGTACTGTTCTAACCAATCAAAAATCTTTTCCAGTATTTTGATATGTTCTTCTCTGTTGTATGATTTTGCCAAGATGTCATCCACATAGTCTTCTATGAATGTATACATCATGTCATGGAATATTATTGTCATAGCTCTCTGATATGTGGCACCTGCGTTCTTTAATCCGAAAGGCATGACGTTCTAGCAAAAAGTACCCCACGAACATGTGAAAGCTGTCTTTTCTTGATCTTCAGGTGCTATTTTAATCTGATTGTATCTGGAGAAACCATCCATTAGAGAAAACATGGAGTGTCTAGCTGTTAAACCTACAATGATGTCAATGTTAGGCAAAGGAAAGTCATCCTTTGGACATGCATTATTAAGATCTCTGAAGTCTGTGCATACTCTAATACTTTTATCTGGCTTTGAAATAGGAACAATGTTTGATACCCATTGAGGATATGCTATAGGTCTAATGAATCCTACATCCAGTAATTTTTTTAGTTTTGCTTTGACCAAGAGAGCAATATGTGGATGCATCTTTCTTAATTTTTGTTTGACTGGTTTGGCTCCTGGATTGACATTCAAGTGATGCATAATAAGCTCTGGATCCAATCCTAGCATGTCTACATATGACTAGGCAAAATTGATTTGCCATCGTGTAAAGAATTCCATATATTCTTTCCTTTCTTTTTCTAATAGAGAAGTTGTTGGATGTAGGATCTCTGGTTGTTCTATTGTCCCAATATTAACTGCTTCTATTGGTTCGATCAAAATTGATGACCTTTCTTGATAGTACTCAGGTAAAGTGTCAAATCTCCCATCTTCCGACGCCTCAAGGAGGTTTTCACCGTTAGATGCATCCTTTCTTTTTACTTTTTCCTAATCTAATGTTGCCAAGAAATGGTTTTCAACATTAGACCTGATATTGTTTTCTTTATTTTCATTTTTGTGACTAGGAGATTTGTCACCCACTTGACTAGAAGATGTGTTGCTGAAATTCCTAGTGGAAGTTGTTGCGGGTTCAATTGCATTAAGATATATGGATATGGCATAGTCATTTGGAAAGGTATCAATGGCAGTATGTCCTTCATTTTCCCATTCAATATGTTCAGGGTGGAGTAGAGGTAAAGGATCATCTTGTTGAGATGTTTCGAGAGTATTTAAGGTCATGATTGAGTTATCAAAGTTTTTGATATGTATGTCAATGTCTAGAATGGTACCCTCATCAAAATGACCTCGCCCAAGAATTTCTTGATCATCCTCGATTAAGTCCAAGTCAGCCGAATGTGATTCTAATTCAAGTGAACTAGTTCCTAACATTTTCCCTACATACGTGTGAACTACATCGACTCCTACATCTTCTTTAAAGCAATTTTCTTCAGCTGATTCTTCAGAATGATAGGAATCCCATTCCCATTCATCAGAATTTGTCTCACTTGCAACTTGTAATCTACAAATTTGTTCATATAGCTTTTGATGTGTTTCTTTTGTTTCTCTTGTTGATTTAAGGATTGTTTCTTTTGCCATTTCATGTTTGGTTGTGCTCATTGCTTTGCAGATGCTTCTTCCTTTTCAATTGCAAGTTGTTCATGTCTGTTTTCATATTCTTCTTTTTGTTGGTTAGAAAATGTGTCTTCTGGTAGAGTAACTTGTCCATACCCTAAGCTTGCTTTGTCTGTATCTTGCTGATTATAAGGTTGGATAGGTTCTGAGATACCTTCTTTTCTTTTTCCTATAGGACCTGTTCCAGTGTATCCCATCTTTTGAAGAATGTTGAATCCTTTTCCATATTTTTCTGTAGGTATTCTGACATTGTTGAACTTTTGTTGAATTTCTTCATCTTTGTATAGCCACTATAGCACATCTTTGTCTTATGTCTCCTCTGACAAGGTTCCAACACTAATGAATGCTCCATAAAATATCAGAAGATGTTTCACAATTGGTTGTTGTTTAGAGTTTGATGGTTTTCCAAAGGATTTAGGAGAGAGTGGTAATTGTGATATTGAGTATTCTCCATTTCCTTGATCTCTTAATTGCATTTGTTTTTCCATACTTGATAAAATAGAGGCAAAGGATTGTTCTTTGGATTGTGTGTTCAAAGATGATGCCTCCTTGTTATGAGGAACAATGACTTCTTGAGCCATTTTTAGATTGCTACAATACTGGAATGGATTTGAATTTGCAGATATTGTGATTTCTTGTCCATCATAGGGAAATTTGACACACTGATGATAGGTTGATGGGACAACTTGCAAGTCATGTATCCATGGTCTCCCTTGGAGTATATTATATGATAATTCCAAGTCTAGAACTTGGCATGCTATGTTTTTCTGTAAAGGTCCCACTTTGATGGGTAGTATCACAATTCCCTTGGAGGAACGTTCTTCTTCGTCATAGGCTTTTATGGTGATCTTTTTGTGGGGATCAACTGCATCTTCTGAATATCCTAAGGCACGAACAAGACTCAATGAGAAAATATTTAGGCCAGCTCCATCATCTATTAGAACACGTTTAACTCATGTTTTGTGAACGAGGACTTCAATATGCAAAGGAGCGTTGTGGGGATGTTGCAAGGACATGTCATCTTCTTTGGTAAATGATAAGCACTGAGGAGTTGTGAGGTGTCCCACCATGGTTTGGAATTGATCAATATCAAGATATTTGGACATTGTGGTATATACTAATGCTCATTCAAGAATCTCTTTATGTGCAGGTGACAGTTTTAAAAGTTCTAAGATGGATATTTGTGTGGGTGTTTTCTATAATTGATCCACTAGATTGTATTGTTTGGTAGTGGATGATCTGTTTGTTGTAGGACCCAGCAAAAAAACTTTGGCTTTACTTCATGTGATAACATGAGCGGGTTCCTGATGTTGTTTCTCTTTAACCACAATTACATTTACCACATTGTCATATGCATGAGCATAGTTTACCTTTGCTTTACCTTTACCATTCTTCCCTATTGATGATTCACCCTTCTCATAATTAGGAAGTGGAGTTTTGAAAGTTGTGTGAGATTCATTTGTTGTATGTCCATCTATAGTTATTATTCCATTATCAATTAAATCTTGGATGACATGTTTTAATCATTGACAAGCATCTATTTGGTGTCCTTTGTTTCAATGGAAATCACAGTAATGGTTGTCATTCCACCAAGCAGGTTTTACCTTGGGTTCAAAGTTTCTTTCTTCTGGTAACGTAATCAATTTGTTTGCAATGAGTTTTTTTAATGTAAACCCAATGGGTTCACCAATGTTTGTAAATTGTCTTCGAAAGAAATTTTTGATAGTTGCTTTTTGGTGATTGTTGTTTTGTTGAGCTATTGCTGAGTGATTGGATAAGTTGAAAACCGGTTGCTTTGGTTTTACATTGTTGTTATCCACTATCCCATCATTGATGACATTATGATTTCTATTCCAAAATTTTGGTTTATCATTGTGATTATTGTTGTTAGTGTTGTTAGGAGGGTGAACTCCTTCTTTGAATATTTTCAACTCACCTTTGTTTATCATGGCTTCTTCCATTCTGATTCCATTATCAATCATTTTTGCAAAACTTTAATTTCCTTGCATTTTTAAGTAATAACTCATTTGATCGTTTAAGTTGTCTATGAAAATGTCCATTTTTTAATACTCCGGCACTGTATGAGGATATCTCGAAGCTAACCGCCTCCATCGTTGTAAGAATGTCATGAAGGGTTCTCTGCTTTTTTGTTTTGTGTTACACAGGTCTAGCATGGTTATTTCATGTTGGATGTTATAACCGTATTGGGATACAAACTTATCCACCAACTTTGAAAAAGATCTGATTCCTGGTGGAAGTTTGGAGAACCATTCCATGGCTAATCCGGTTAAGCTTTTTGGAAATAGTCTCATTAAGTATGTATCTTCATGTGCAAACTCCATGCTCATTATGCAAAATTCTCTTATGTGATCTTGGGGGTCAGTGCTTCCAACATATTTTTCATACCTCCAAGTCTCAAAACCTATAGGAAGTATCATGTTGAGGTTTCTGTCAAACGGATAAGGACATATTTCTTGAAGCGAGTATCATTTAACATTTCCTCTTTGCATATCTTGGATTTGTGTTTGCAATGTTTGTAGTTGTTGTGAGAGAGTCATGATAGGATTATCAACATGATTTGTTCTAGCATAACCCTGATTTTGTATTCTAGGAGGATCTCGATCTCTTCTTGGTTCATCCCTAGTCCTTCTTGTATCCTCATTAGATTGAATGTTATTTAGAATTTCTACTTCATCTCTGTTGGGGATGTAAGTCTCTTCATTGGTTGTGGTGTTATTAGGAATTGACGTGTTATTCATTTTGAGACCAAAGATGTCCTCATATTGTTCATTATTAGGAGGAGGATCACTTTTCTTTTGTGTCAATTTTTTTACATCAAAATCTTGGGGGAGTGTGGCACTAGATTTGGCTAACATTAGGAAATATTTTTCTTTTTCTCCCTCTAATATTTTCTACATAAATTTTTTGAATTGAGGATTTTTTTGATGTTTCTGACATGTTGTTCTGTTATTTCCTCTTCAACTTGTATTTCATCTTCGTGTTCCATGTTTCTATAGTCTTTAGTTATTTCAAACATTTCTATTTCTGTTTCTGCAATCTTTTGTCTCTGAGCCCTAGTTAGAATGAGCATACACGTGTTTTGAATGTTTTTCGAGGTTTAAATCTTGAGAAATGTATCATTATAAGTGATCAATTGTTGAGGTGAAAGTTGTAGATGTATAGGCATGAAATGATCTTTTCAATTATTTTCTTGTTTACAAGTTTTCCGATCTTAGTTTTGGAGTGCAAATTTTGTGATTTTTGATATGACCAAGTTCAATAGGAACGATATATCCTATGATACAGAACGAGGTTATTTTGATCAAGCATTGTATTTTCATGATTAAAGGATGATAAATCCTGATGAGAAACTATGTTTGAATGATCAGTTTATCAAAGATAATGTGTTGTTGCACTTTAAGGTGTTTGATCTTTAACTTGTTTGAGGTGAATACTTGAGACCTTTTATGTGTCTTGTTCTTGAATTTGTTTTTGATAGAAGATAACCTGATTAAATGACCCAACAAGATGACCTACTCTCTATGTTTGACTGTTTGAGAAATGGGTTGTTTTTTGTTTTTAGATTTTGATGTATTTTACCAGAAACACTGACAAAATGACCAGGAACTCTGCTATTTAGACCAAAAACGCTTCTGTTTAGACCAGGAACTCTGCTGTTTAGAGCAGAAACACTACAGTTTAGACTAGAAACATTGTTGTTTAGACTAGAAACTCTGACAGACTTACCAAAAATGCTACTATACTGACCAAAAATGCTGACATACACACCAGAAATGCTGACTGACAAACTAGGAACTCTGTTCTACTATACAGTGACTCTAAAGTTCAAATAATGATATGTAGGTTTAGAAAATTGAGTGTTTGAACTTAGGAGATTACAATTTTGACCCAACTCTATAATAAGCTCAAACTTTGAGAGTTAATGTTGAAATATGAGAAATTTGACATCAACACCAAGAGAGCTGACCTTTGGGTTGAGGATGCGATTGTTTGGACTGAAGGTGTGACCATTTGGACTGAAAGAGCTAATGTTTGAACTGTGAAAGCTAATGTTTGGACTAAAAGAGCAACTATTTGGACTGAAAATGCTAATGTTTGGACTGTAAATGCATCTGTTTGAACCGTATGTGAGACCGTTTGGACTATATGTGCGACTGTTTGGACTATAGATGCAACTGTTTGGATTGAAAGAGCTAATCTACTGCAAAACTTGTGAATTTGACAGTTTGAAGTTTGAGTTTTCAATGTTTGTTGTATTTTAATGGATGATATCTTGACTTGACTTACAAACACAGAAATCAGATTATATTTTTGTTTCAAATGTTTTTAACAATTAAAAACGCATCAATCAGTCTATCCTAAGGAGATTGGCTGAGAATGAAAACCTTTGCTTGCTGACTTAGGTACACACCCAATAGCTAATCAGAATATGGCCATTGAGTCTCACGAAATGGATTCTCAATTCCGTATTATCCGAATCCAAACGTTAATGGGGGCATGATATGAAAAGTGTCTTGGGAGAGTTACTATCTCTCTTGCACAAAGATTATCACCCTTTCGGAAGTGAATCGGGTAGCTTCTATTTTTATAGTTCTTAGTCAGGAATTCCGTATGAAATTACCCCTTGAAGTCATGCAAGAATGATTGAGGCCTATAGCCCAACAAGGTGCCAAAACAAGTTGTAGTCACGTAAACGTGATTGAGACTGTGAGGCCCTACAAAATGCCTGATATGAGAGATCTCAAAGAGAAAAATCAAATAATCCCATCCTCTGAGACTTTAATCATCAGAGACCTATTTATTATAGTGAGTTGGAATGCTTAGGTCCAGCTATACTCACTTGGCTCGTTCTCATAGGGTGATTACTTTTTCCCACTGTGACAGGCCCACTAAAGATATGCACTATTTAAAACAAAGGATGAGTCTAGCTTTCTGATCACCTAAGAAAGGTAAGAGCATACTCGCCTATCATCAAGACACATAAGACATGTTTGTTCATTTCCATTGTAATTAGTCTATGTGCCTAATTTAACAAATATAAGTGCAAAATCTCGCGGCTGCAAACAAAGTTAGTAGTTTATATTGTATTCTTTGGCAGTGAAATAGTTTATAACTCCGGTCTTTCACAGCAAAATAAGTACCTACAAAACCAATAATCTGCAAATTAGGTTCAGGAAAATGATAGTCCAGAAGCAGAAATGAGGAATGCAACATAAAATATTTGCAAAATTAATAAAAAACTAAAAACGCCATCAAATTAACCAAGAACGCCATCATATGTGCCAAGAACGCTGCTCTTCACACCAGAAACGTTGTCCTGCACACCAGAAATTCTATTCTGCAAACTAGAAATGTTATTCTGCAAACTAGAAATGTTGTTAAACAGACTGAAAATGCTGACAAATTTGCAAAAAATGCCACTATACAGACCAAAAACACTAAAGTACAAACTGAAAGCGCTAAAGTACAGAAAAACATAAAAATAGAGTTGAGGAATCTCCCATAAATGTCATTTGAGGTGCCGGAATGCCACAAAAGATGCCAAAAATGTGATTCGGGAGCCCAAGAGAGCTAATCTGCACTCTGAAAGAGCTAATCAACCTGTCAATGAAATTTCCTACAAGAAAACTTGTTAAAGATCAAAGGGGCTAGGCCCCATGGTGGGTGCCAATTAATGTGATGCTAAAAATGTGTTTAGTATAAGAGGCATACACATATAATGAGACAATAAAAACATAATTGAAAAGCTTAATTGAAAAACTAAATCAAAGACGCAAACCATAAGCCTTCCTTGAAATGTCCCATTTTCCTCTATTCTTGAGAACCTTGAAGGTGTTGGATTGATGGGCTCTCAGCGGAGCAATGACCTCCAAAGTGGCAACTCAAGAGTTGAGTAGCTATTTGATCATGATTGACTATGGAGATGATATGAAATGCATGATGTAAGAAACTAGATTAACATGCTATGATCAATTCCAAATCTAATTACAAGATAATCGAAATGCAAATTGCCTATAGTAATGATGCCTAAATTGATATGAAATGAGATCCATATTGCTCCAAAATAAGGGGTATTTATAGGAATTCCAAGGCCAAAGCTGAGGTGGCAGGAATCGACGGTCCAGACTTGATCTGAAGATATCAAGGGCCAAGATTGAGGAAGTTGGAGAAGAGGTTGGAGGAAGGGACACTTGTCATCTCTATGCTGACAAGTGTCAAGGAGCCTTGCTCATGAGAGGGCAAGTGTCCAAGGGAGGAGACAAGTGGCAAAAGTGCCATGTGTCTCAAGGAGAGAATATCCACACCATGAGAGGTTAGGATAAGGAGGTTAGAATGTGCAAGATAGGATAGGCTTAGTTAGACCCAAGATTAGATTGAATGGGTTAAGTTAGGGGATGGTTAGGTTGGGTGGTTAAAGTTAGGAGCCATGTGCTCATTTGAATTTAGAAATTCAAATAATTGAAAAATGGTAATTAATCTCAACAAACTTGAGTTTGTTAATCTTAATTAGGGATTAGAAGAATTGATTAGTATGGGGAGACATTAATTAATTGAGAATTAATTAATCAAAGGAGGATGTGAGATGAACTAGATATAAATAAATCATTTAGATTTATTTACTAGTAGATGAATAGAGAAATTAATTAAATTACTTATGAATTCAATTAATTGGGAAGGGGAATTAATCAAATAATTGCATATTTAATTAACTATCTTCAGACCATTTTTAGGTGTATACAGTTCTTATATGCAGCATAGGCAATAAATAGTCTAACAGATTCAATTCTAGCTACAGGTGCAAATGTCTCACCATAATCAATTCCTTCCATTTGAGAATATCCTTTACAAACCAATCTAGCCTTGTTTCTTACAACTTGACCATCCTTATTTTTTTTATTTCTAAAAACCCATTTAGTTCCAATAATATTCTTATTTTTAGGTTGGGGAACTAAAGTCCAAGTGTTATTCTTCTCTATCAGATCTAATTCGTCTTCCATAGCCTTTAACCAATGTTTATCTTTACAAGCTTCAATAACAAATGCTAGTTCAATTTGAGAAATAAGACATACCTCTTCATTTTCCAGTCTTCTTCTTGTCATAAATCCCTTGTTCCTATCTCCAATGATTTGATCTTTAGAATTATTTAACCTTACATACCTTGGTGTCTTCTGAACTTCAGGTTCACTATTCTGATCATTAGTCATAGTTGAATTTTCTGATTGTATTGGTGTAACCGTCTCAATGTATTGTACCGGTTGAGGCATTGCTAGTTCAATTATGATCATTTCCACTACCGGTTCCCTATCATATGATATAAATTGATCTTTATATTTCTCATCCACTTTCACATTTACACTCTCCACAATTTTCTGCAATCTTTTGTTATAACATCTATATACTTTACTCTAAATTGAATATCCAAGAAATATCCCTTCATCACATCTAGGATAAAACTTCCCAATTGAATCATCCCTTTTGATATAACATTTACTTCCAAAAATTTTGAAATATTTAACAATAGGTGTATGTCCAAACCATAACTCATAAGGAGTCTTACCGGTTTCACCTTTGATATGAACTCTGTTGAATGTGTAGATTGTTGTACTCGCTACTTCTCTCCAGTAGATGTGAGGCAATTTGGCTACCATCATCATGGTTCTTGCTACATCCAAAATGGTTCTATTCTTACTTTCCATTACTCCATTCTACTGAGGAGTCCGGAGTGCAAATAATTATCTCCTAATCCCATTTATCTCACAAAAGCTGTTAAATTCATGAGAAGTGAACTCATCACCTTGATCTAGTCTTAGATATTTGATTGTCAATCCAGGTTTTGTTTCCACCTTTGCTTTAAAGATCTTGAATTTCTCAAAAGCTTGAGACTTCTCCATTAGAAAAGTCACCCACATCATTCTAGAATAATCAATATGAATCAAATCAAGCACATCATTAGATTTATCATGTATTCTCTTAAAATAAGTTCTACCTTGCTTTCCCAATTGACATTCCTTACATACCAAATTATGAGGCTTTATAATCTTAGGTATATCTCTAACTACCTTTGTTGAATTGATCTTAACAATACAATCAAAATTAACATGGTACGACCTCTTATACCATAACCAACTCTCATCAATATGACCAATCAAACATGTCTTATTACTAGTGTTCAATTGAAAGATATTACCTCTAGTCTAAGTACTGGCTGCAATCTCCAAACCAGTTTTGTTAATGATTTTGCATTTTCTATCTTTGAACTGGAGTTGGAATCCCTTGTCCACCAATTCACCAACACTTAAAATATTATGCTTTAATTCTTCTACATAATAAACATTATCAGTATTATGCTTTCCATCCAGAGAAATAATACCTCTACCTTTGATCATACATGCTTTGTCATCCCCAAATATGACTTGACCGCCATTGTATTCTTGCAGGGACAATTTTTTTCTTTTATCTCCAGTCATATGATGTGAGCATCCACTATCAATTACCCATTCATCCTTGTCTTCAAATTTTGCTGCCAGGGCCTTTTCTTCATTCTTGATAGCCGGTTCTGCTTCATCTTCCTTTAAAGCATAGAACACCCATTCCTTTCCATTGCTAGATCCACTAGCACAGTCTATTGCCAGTTCATCCTCTGAACAATCACTTACTCCTTCCTCATCCACTATGTAGCATTGTTTGTTTTTCTTGAATCTATATCTGTTCTAATTAGGCTTAAATGATTTCTTATCTCTTTCTTCAAATCTTGCATTCCTTTTAGGACATCTAGATGCAAAATGACCAATCTTATTACATGCAAAACATTTAAAAGGTTCTTTTCCTTCATACTTACTTCCTGTCGGTCCTTTAGGTACTCTTCTACCAAAAAAGGCTTCAAGTTGCTCAAATTATTTATCCTCTTTCTTCATATCTTCCAATTCTTTTTCATATAGGGATTTCCAATAACTTTTTCTAGTAGATGATGATGCATGAAAAGTAGGTTCAGATTTTGTAGCTCCAAAGGGTCCAAATTCTTTAAGCTCAAAAGCAGATAATTTCCCAATCAGAATGTCTCTATTAACTAAAGTGTTTGCCATTATTCTTAATTCATTAATTGTAGTAGCCTTCATCTTGTAAGCTGATGGTATGGCTCTCAAGACTTTAGAAACTATTTCATCTTCACTCAGAGATCCTCCACAACATTGAATTCCCATGACAATCTCATTTACTCTTTCCATAAAGGTAGCAATTCTTTCATTATCTTCCATCTTCAAGTTCTCATATCTTACCTAGTAACCATCAAGTTTAGCAATTTTGACAGTAGGGTCACCTTCATTCAAAGTTTGCAATTTATCCCACATAGCCTTTGAAGATGATTTATCAGTCAATCTCATGATTTGTTGATCATTAAGTGCACACAAGAGGGCTTCTCTAGCTCTGCAATCATTTTCAATATTCTTGTCCAATTCTCCAGGAGCACGATTACAAGATGTCAGATCGTAAGGTGTATATCCTTTCTCAGTGATCTCCCAAATATCCTTTCCAAGACATCTAAGATGAGTCTCCATTCTGATTTTCCATATCCCATAATTTGTTCCATCAAGCTTAGGGATTTCTCTTCTGAAAATAGTTGCTGATGGATTTGAAGTATTAGATTCCATAGGATCTACCTCAAGTGGTTAAGCTTCTGCAAAAGAGGACCAAAGCTTTGATACCAATTATTAGGATAACCAGTGGACAACTGAGAGGGGGGGGTGAATCAGTTGTCAACAGATTATATTAATCAAACCACTTTATAACCTTTAACTAGAGCATATAAACATTGAATACCAGAATAGAAGAAACAGATACCAGTAAGCAATAAAACTTTAGAATGAAACAAATAATTAACATAATGCAACCATACCACATAACACCATGATTTGTATGTGGAAAACTCAGTAAAGGGAAAAACCACGGTGGGAAGCCTACCCACAATCAGATAATACTTTTGCAGAAAGTATGTGATACAATAAGGGGCCTGCACATGTAGGAAGGCACACTACCTAGAGCATAATGCTCATTACAAAGGAGTCTCACTGACTACAAAGAGGTTATAACTACCTCAATATAATTGGACAACAATCCAGAAGAATGAACTACTAGAGATAAAATCTACCATGCCTGATTACAGTCCTGATTAAGCTCAATACCAGAGGCCATTGACCTCTTACTTAAACCCAATTCGACCACCTATGATCAACCAAATCTCCTTCACATATGATATTTCATTCCATGACCATGAACATTTCCATGATCTACAATGATATCTTACATCAATTTATACAAACCCCAAGGCCTAAACCGATTAGGTCAGCCACCTAAAAGTTATTACAATAAGACCATTACATATGTCCATATTACAATGATATGTCATGTCGGCTTTAGACCAAAATAACATTAACCAATCCATGAAACATCCAGGTAACGTGTAGAGAACACGTTAACATGATACTGATCCATAACCTAGATAGGTATGGACCTAAATATATTCTCCATGCCAAAGCGATGTCTCCAATCAGTCGAGGTACGATCAAGGATCACCTTTTGCATCCTGAATTCCATCTAGAAGCTGCACCAACACCACTTATGCATCTTGTCAAAGATTCTCAATAAAAGCTATGCCGGTAAATCCTTAAACCCTTACCGATAACACTAGTTCTTCTACCGGTAACCAAAACTTGTCTATCGGCAACCAACCATAACAACTAGTGTTGACATCAATGACAAAACATCAATGCAACACATAATAAATTTTGTCATATTGCCAACAATATCATCTCTCCTAATATAACATTTACTACCAAAAATTCTAAAATACTTAACTGTATGTGTATTGCCAAACCATAATTCATAAGGTGTCTTACCAGTTTCTCCTTTGATATGTACTTTGTTGAATGTATAAATCATTGTGCTCACTGCTTCTTTCCACTAGATATGAGGTAGACTAGCTTCCATCATCATTATTCTAGAAGCATCCAAGATAGTTTTGTTCTTCCTTTGCACAACTCCATTTTGCTGAGGTGTCCGAGGAGAAGAAAATTGTCTTCTTATACCATTCTTCTCACAAAATTTATTAAACTCATCGGATGTGAATTCTCCACCATGATCTGACCTCAAACATTTAATATTCAATCTTGTCTCAGTTTTCACTTTAGCCTTAAAGATTTTAAACTTTTCAAATGCTTCAGATTCCTCTAGAAAAGTAACCCACATCATTCTAGAATAATCATCAATGATTAGTATGAAATATCTATCACCTTGAAAACTTTTAACTCTAATAGGGCCACACAAATTAGTATGAATAAGATCAAGAATATCATTAGATTTATCTTGTATACTCCTAAAAGAGGTTCTGACCTATTTACCCATTTGACATTCTTTACATACCAGATTATAGGACTTCATAATCTTAGGTATATCCCTAACTACCTTAGTTGAGATGATCTTTACAATGAAATCAAAATTCACATGACATGGCTTTTTATGCCATAGCCAACTCTCGTCAATTTGTGTAATCAAATATGTCTTCTCACCAGAGTTTAAATAAAATATATTACCTTTTGTCTGTGTACCGGTTGCAATCTCCAAACCAGATCTGTTAATGATTTTGTATTTTCCATCCTTAAACTGTAATTGAAATCCCTTATCCACTAAATGTACTACACTCAAAAGTGTTGTCATTCTACATTCTTATGAGAATAGTTGATGTTGTCATTGATGGTAACCAACTGGAAATCATCTCGCAACCAACCCATAGTTAATGGCACTGGTAATAGACTTCTACATACATCGACAGACAGTTTACCGGCAACAGCAACAACACATACCAGCACTAAAACCCACATGGAATAAACTTTTGATTATTGTTTTATAATGTAATTATCTCTTGTGAAAGCCGACATGGCATATTGTAGAAGACTCATATATGTATGAGATCTTATAGATATTTTTGTAAGGAGGATAGATGATAAGTATAAGGAAATTTTGTATAAGGTGATATAGTTGATAGTGAAGGTTTTGGTTATAGGCTGAGCTTAAACTGGTACTGAACCTGGCATAGTTGATGCTGATTTGAGAAGTACATTGTATTGGATTTAATCATCCATTTTGTAAGTCAGTGAGACTTCTATTTTGTAGTTGAGTAGTGAGATCTAGGCTGTTGGCCTCCCTGCATGTGCAAGCCCCTCATTGTAAGTAATATTTATTCATTGGCCAGTGAGTGAATATTGTGGGTCACAAATCCCACTGAGGTTTTTCCCACATTGCATTTCCTCATTAAATATCTTGTGTTATGGTGTGTTCTCTATGCTGTCTATATTATTCTTATTTGCTGCATTAATTCTTATTTACTAGTACACTGTTTTGGGATGCAAATTTCTTAATAAGTATAAACATTTTGTTAACCAGTTAGACACTGATTCACCCTCCCCCCTCTCAGTGTCTTTGGGACTGTCATTGATTCTAATAAAAAGATTATGCCTTAAATCTTCAACATAATAAATATTGTCAGTATTGTTCTTACCATCCAATGATATAGTTCATTTTCCTTTGATCATACATGCTTTGTCATCCCCAAATCTATTTAGACTGACATCAAATTCTTGCAAAGATAGAAACTTCCCTTTATCTCCAGTCATATGATGTGAACAACCACTATCAATTACCCATTCATCCTTGTCTTCAATTTTAGCAGCAAGTGCCTTCTCTTTAGGTACATTTTATTCCAGTGCTGGAACATCTTCCTTGATAGCTAGGAACACCTATTCCTTCCCATTGTCAGAACCACTAGAAAATTATTCTACCGATTCATCATCAGAATCAATAATGCCTTTCTCATCTGCTATGTGGCATGATTTGTATCTGTTTTTCCTGTGCTTATACTTGTTCTGATATCTAGGGTTAGGCTTAAGTGATCTTTTAAATCTTTCTTCAAATCTTGAATTCCTTTCAAGACATCTAGATGCAAAATGACCAATCTTATTATATGCAAAACATTTAAAAGGTGCTTTTCCTTCATACTTACTTCCTATCGGTCCTTTAGGTACTCTTCTAGAAAATAGTGCTTCAAGTTGCTCAAACTCGTCATATTCTCTCTTCACATCTTCCAATTCCTTTGCATATAAAGCTTTCTAATCTTTCTTACCGGTTGCAGATGTAGATGAATGAAAAGAAGGTTTAGTCTTCACAGCTCCAGAAGGTCCAAATTCTTCAAGCTCAAAAGCAGATAGTTTTCCAGCCAAAGTATCTCTATTGATAGATGTATTAGCCATTGTTCTCAACTAATTAATAGTAGTAGCCTTCATTTTGTAAGCCTGTGGTAGGGCTCTGAAGAATGTAGATACAATTTCATCTTCACTTAGAGTTCTACCACAACATTGAATTCCCATAACAATCTCATTTACCATCTCAATGAATGAAGTAATCCTTTCATCTTCTTCCATCTTCAGATTTTCATATGTCACCCGGTAACCATCTAGTTTAGTAATCTTCACTGTAGGGTCACCTTCATTAAGAGTCTCCAACTTATCCCATATATCCTTTCCAGATGATTTGTCGGTTAATCACATTATTTGTTGTTGAGAAAGTGCACACAAGAGGGCTTCTCTTTCTCTACAATCATTCTCAAGCTCCTTATCCAGGTTTGCTAGAGGAGGATTTCTAGATGTCGGATTATAAGGTGTGACACCATTCTCTGTGATCTCACAAATCTCCTTGCTAAGAAATCTCAAATGAGTCTCCATACGAATTTTCCATATTGTTTAATTTGTTCCATCAAGCCTAGGAATATCTATCCGAATGATAGCTCCAGATGAACTAGATGAACTTGAATTGTTAGTCGCCATAGGATCTTCCTCAAGCGGTTAATATTTCTATAGAGAGGACCAAAGCTCAGATACCAATTGATAGATAGTTCAAATAACCAAAAGACAACTGAGAAGGGGGGGGGGGTGAATCAATTGTCACAGATTACCGGAACCATTAGCAATTAAAACTTTAATACCAGAACCACCAATATTAATACTGGAATAGCAGTTAAACCAATTAAGAATAAACAATAATCACAGAAGAAATACCTTCCACATGACACTAAGATTTATACTTGGAAACCTGATAAAGGGAAAAACCACAGTGGGTTGACTACCCATAGTTAGATAATACTTCTGCCGTATGTATGTGAATTAAAATTGAGGGGATTGCACTTGCAGGAAGGCCAACAACCTATAGCGCACTGCTCATCACAAAAGGAGTCTCAATGACTACATAGAAATCCAGACTATAATTTGGAGAAGTGTTGAACTGTAAAAGATAGCATCTCCTATGCCTGAGTACAATTTTGGTTAAGGTCAATATCGAAGGACTAAATCCTCTTACATAAACCCAATTTCATCTCCAATGATTGACCGAATCCTTTGCCTGAATGATATTACATTATTCGCATATTACATCCCTTTCCCATAACCATGATGATCTACAATGAGATCTTACATCTAATATACAAACCCTCAACCATAAACAATTAGGTCAGCCATTAGACAATAAACCAATTCCATAATTACAAACCATGTCGGCCTTAGACCAAATAAATAATATCCAACACATAAGACATCCCAGAAACACATTGAGAGGTCCAATCCACACGTTACATTAAAATCAGTCCATAACCTAGATCAACTGGAACCCAATATAGGTCCCCACGCTAAAGCAATGATCTCCATCTGCCAAGTCTTGAACATGATCACCAACAACATCCTAAAACTCCACCAAAAACTGCACCAACACCACTTATGCAATTCATCAAATATTTTCATCAAAAGCTATGCCAATGAAACACTCGGTGGAACCAGGAGCCAAGCTTCCAAGCAAATAGGATAGCATCCGATCAACAGACCAAAACCAACTGATTGAATATGAATATGAGTATCATGAATAAGCGAATTTATTAACCAAACTATACTGGAGCCTACTGGATCAGGCCAGATCCAAACCAACCAGAAGGGTGTCAGTAAAGCATCCAAATAGCTAGTATTGGCATCAATGACAAAACATCAATGCAACACATAATCAATTCCACCAAATGGCCAACATTATCATCTTCAAGCTTGTGCTTACTAAATGCAACTTTTGAAGCATCAAAATGTGTGTTTGGAGATAACACAAGCTTGAAAATGGAAGTTTTGATTCTGAAGCCATGAACATGAAAGAACAATTATGAAACTTCTCGTACTCTAAAATCACCATTTTCAATCTTGTGTTTCCTAAACAACAATTTTGAAGCATAAAAATGTGTGTTTGGAGGCACAAGAAGTTTGAAAATGCAAGTTTTTATTTTGAAGCCATGAACATGAAACAATGATTATGAAACTTATGGTACTCCCAAATCATCATTTTCAAGCTTGTGCTTCCGAAACACAAGTTTTGAAGCATCAAAATGTGTATTTGGAGGTAACACAAGCTTGAAAATGCAAGTTTTGATTCTGAAGCCATGAACATTAGAGCACGATAATGAAACTTATCATACTCCCAAATCATCATTTCCAAACTTGTGCTTCCTAAGGCAAGTTTTGAAGCATCAAAATGTGTGTTTGGAGGTAACACAAGTTTGAAAATGTAAGTTTTGATTCTAAAGCCATGAACATAAAAGAGTGAATATGAAACTTATTGTACTCCCAAATCATCATTTTCAAGCTTGTGCTTCCTAAACGCAAGTTTTGAAGCATCAAAATGCATGTTTGAAGGTAACACAAGTTAAAAAATGCAAGTTCTGATTCCAAAGACACGAACATGAAAGAGCAAATATGAAACTTATCGTACTCCCAAATCATCATTTCAAGCTTGTGCTACCTAAATGCAAGTTTTGAAGCATCAAAATGTGTGTTTGGAGGTGCAACAAGCTAGGTAATTCAAGTTCTAAGTCTGAAGCTATGAACATGAAAGTACGATTATGAAACTTATCGTACTCCCAAATTAACATTTCCAAGCTTGTGCTTCCTAAACACAAGTTTTGAAGCATCAAGATGTGTGTTTGGAGGTAACACAATCTTGAAAATACAAGTTTTGATTCCCAAGCCACGAACATGAAATTATGATTATGCAACTTATCATACTCCCAAATCATCATTTTCAAGCTTGTGCTTCCTAAACGCTAGTTTTGAAGCATAAAAATGTGTGTTTGGAGGTAACACAAGCTTGAAAATGCAAGTTCTCATTCCAAAGCCATGAACATGAAAGTGGGATTATGAAAATTATCGTATTCCCAATCATCATTTTCAATCTTGTGCTTCCTAAATGCATGTTTTGAAGCATCAAAATGTGTGTCTAGAAGCAAAACAAGTTTGAAAAGGCCAGTTCTAATTATAAAGCAATGAACATGAAAGCACTATTATGAAACTTATCGTACTCCTGGATCATTATTTTCAAACTTGTGCTTCCTAAATGCAAGTTTTGAAGCATCAAAATGTGTGTTCGGAGGTAACACAAGCTTGAAAATGCAAAATCTGATTATGAAGCCACGTACCTAAAAGCACGATTATGAAACTTATGGTGCTCCCAAATCATCTTTTTGAAGCTTGTGCTTCATAAACGCAAGTTTTGAGGCATCAAAATGTGTGTTTGGAGGCACAAAAATCTTTAAAATGCAAGTGTTTATTCTGAAGGCACGAATACGATAGTGCAATTTTGGAACTTATCATACTCCCAAATTATCATTTTGAAGAATGGGCTTTCTAAACACAAGTTTTGAAGCATCAAAATTTCTATTTGAAGGTAACACAAGATTGAAAATGCAAGATCTGATTCTGAAGTCGTGAACATGAAAGTGCGATTATGAAACTTATCATACTCCCAAATCATCATTTTTAAGCTTGTGCTTCATAAATGCAAGTTTTGAGGCATCAAAATGTCTGTTTGAAGGTAACAATAGCTTGAAAATGCAAGTTCTGATTCCGAAGCCACAAAAGTATGATTATGAAACTTATCGTACTCCCAAATAATTATTTGCAAGCTTGTGCTTCCTAAACACAAGTTTTGAAGCATCAAAATGTGTGTTACGAAGCTAACACAAGCTTGAAAATGTAAGTTATGATTCTGAAGCCATGAAAATGAAAGTGTGATTATGAAACTTATCATACACCCAAATAACCAATTTCAAGCTTGTGCCACCTAAATGCATGTTTTGAAGCATCAATATGTGTGTTTGGAGGTAACACTAAATTGAAAATGCAAGTTTTGATTCCGAAGAAACAAACATGAAAGCGTGATTATAAAACTTATTGTACTCTCAAAACATCATTTTCAAGCTTGTGCTTCCTAAATGCAAGTTTTGAAGCATCAAAATGTGTGTTTGGAGTTGACACAAGCTTGAAAATTCAAGTTTTGATTATGAAGCCACGAACAACACTTGCTCATTGAACTCCTCTACTGCAATGGATGGAAGAGGGCCCGTAGTACTGGCCTGACCGAAAAGGGGCCTGATAAGTGCCTACTACTACACATTTGCAGTCTTCAACCTTAAAGATAGTAGGGTGAATCGTGATAATACTGAATCCATGGTCCCAAGTTGTTCATTGCGATGTCACTCTATCGGTCGAGGGCCCCCCACACTATAGAGAGTTTGGATAGGATGCCTAGGGCGAGGCCTCAACTTTCTATAGCTGGGTCATATAGGGATGAATAAGGCTAAACCAAGTGCCAACTTTCCCCTTAAAGTGCTATTATGAAACTTATCATACTCCCAAATCATCATTTTCAAGCTCGTGCTTCCTAAATGCAAGTTTTGAAGCATCAAAATGTGTGTTTTGAGGTAACACAATTTTGATGATTACAGGTTCTGATTCTAAAGCCACAAACATGAAAGCATGATTATGAAACTTATCGCACTCCAAAATCATCAGTTTCAAAATTGTTCTTCCTAAACGCATGTTTTGAAGCATCAAAATATGAATTTGGAGGTACAACAAGCTTAAAAATGCAAGTTTTGGTTCCAAAATCACGAAAAATGAAAGCACGATTATAAAGCTTATCCTACTCCCAAATCATCATTTTCAAGCTTGTGCTTCCTCAACGCAAGGTTTGAAGCATCAAAGTGTGCATTTGGAGGATCACCAAACTTGAAAATGCAAGTTCTGATTCTGAAGCCACGAACATGAAAGCACGATTATGAAACTTATCGTACTCCCAAATCATCATTTTCAATCTTGTTCTTCCTAAATGCAAGTTTTGAAGTATCAAAATGTGTGTTTGGACATAACACAAACTCAAAAATTGAATTTTTGATTTTGAAGCCACAAACATTAAAGCACGATTATGAAACTTATCATACTCACAAATCATCATTTCCAAGCTTGCGCTTCCTAAACCCAAGTTTTGAAGCATCAAAATGTGTTTTTGGAGGTAACACAAGCTTGATAATGGGAGTTCTGATTCCAAAGCCATGTGCATGAAAGCACAATTATGAAACTTATCATACTCCCAAATCATCATTTTCAAGATTCTGCTTCCTAAATGCAAGTTTTGTATCATCAAAATGTGTGTATGGAGGTACACTAAACTTGAAATTGCAAGTTTTGATTCCGAAGACATGAACATGAAAGCATGATTATGAAACTTATCATACTCCCAAATCATCATTTTCAATCTTGTGCTTCCTAAATGCAAGTTTTCAAGCATCAAAATATGTGTTTGGAGGCAACACAAACTTGAAAATGCAAGTTTTGATTCTGAAGCCACGAACATCAAAGCACAATTATCAAACTTATTGTCCTCCCAAATTATCATTTTCAACCTTGTTCTTCCTAAACATAAGTTTTGAAGCATCAAAATGTGTGTTTCGAGGCACAACAAGCTTGAAAATACAAGTTCTGATTTCGAAGCCACGAACATTAAGGCGTGATTATGAAACTTATCGTACTCCCAAATCATCATTTTCAACCTTGTGTTTCCTAAATGCAAGTTTTGAAGCATCAAAATGGGAGTTTAGAGGCACAAAAGGCTTGAAAATGCAAGTTTTGATTCTAAAGCCACAAACATTAAGGCGTGATTATGAAACTTATCATACTCCCAAATCATTATTTTCGAACTTGTGCTTCCTAAACACAACTTTTATAGCATCATAATGTGTGTTTGGAGGTAATACAAGATTGAAAATGAAAGTTTTGATTTTGAAGCCACGAACATTAAAGACCGATTATGAAACTTATCGTACTCCCAAATCATCATTTTCAAGATTGTGCTTCCTAAATGGAACTTGTTAAGCATCAAAATGTGTGTTTAAAGGAAACACAAGTTTGAAAATGCAAGTTTTGATTCTGAAGCCATGTACATGAAAGTGTGATAATGAAACTTACCATACTCCCAAATCATCATTTTCAAGCTTGTTCTTCCCTAATGCAAGTTTTCAAGTGTCAAAATGTGTGTTTGGAGGTAACACAAGCTTGAAAATTCAAGGTCTAATTCTGAAGACATGAACATGAAAGTGCGATTATGAAACTTATTGTACTCCCAAATCATCATTTTCAAGCTTGTGCTTCCTAAACATATGTTTTTAAGCATCAAAATGTGTGTTTGGAGGTAACACATGCCTGAAAATGCAAGTTCTAATTTAAAAGCCATGAAGATGAAAGTGCCATTATGAAACTTAATGTACTCCCAAATATTCATTATCAAGCTTATGCTTCCTAAACTCAAGTTATCAAGCACAAAAATATGTGTTTGGAGGTAACACAAGCTTGAAAATGAAAATTTTGATTCTGAAGCCACAAACATGAAAGCATGATTATGAAACCGATCAATTTCCTAAATCATAATTTTCAAGCTTGTGTTTCCTAAATGCAACTTTTGAAGCATACAAATATGTGTTTGGATATATACAAGCTTAAAAATGCAAGTTTTGACTATGAAGCCACAAACATGAAAGCATGATTATGAAAGTTATCGTACTCCCAAATCATCATTTTCAAGCTTCTGCTTCCTAAAGGCAAATTTTCAAGCATCACAATGTGTGTTTGGAGGTAACACAAGCTTGAAAGTGCAAGTTTTGATTTTGAAGCCACAAACATGAAAGCATGATTATGGAACTAAGTGTACTCCCAAATCATCATGTCCAGGCTTGTGCTTCCTAAATGCAAGTTTTGAAGCATCAAAATGTGTGTTTGGAGGTAACACAAGCTTGAAAATGCAAGTTTTGATTGTAAGCCATAAACATTAAAGTGCAATTATGAAACTTATAGTACTCCCAAATCATCATTTTCAAACTTATGCTTCCTAAATGCAAGTTTTGAAGCATCAAAAGGTGTGTTTGGAGGTAACACAAACTTAAAAATGCATGTTCAGATTCTGAAGCCACGAACATGAAAGCACAATTTTATGAATGTTATCATACTCCCAAATAATTATTTTCAAGCTTGTACTTCTTAAATGCAAGTTTTGAAGAATCAAAATATATGTTTGGAGGTAACACAAAGCTTGAAAATTCAAGTTCTGATTCTAAAGCCATGGAGATGAAAGCGCAATTGTGAAACTTATCGTACTCCCAAATAATCCTTTTCAAGCTTGTGCTTGCAAAATGCAAGTTTGAAAGCATCAAAATGTGCATTAGGAGGTAACACAAGCTTGAAAATGCAAGTTCTGATTCTGAAATCACGAACATGAAAGTGTGATTATGAAACTTATAGTATTCCCAAATCATCATTTTCAAGCTTGTGCTTCCTAAACGCAACTTTTTAAGCATCAAAATGTGTGTTTGGAGATAAGACATGCTTCAAAATAAAAATTTTATTCTAAAGAAACCAACATCAAAACATGATTATGAAACTTATCGTACTCCCATATCATCATTTTCAAGCTTGTGCTTCCTAAACGCAAGTTTTGAAGCATCAAAATGTGTGTTTGGAGGTAACACAAGCTTGAAAATTCAAGTTCTGACTCTGAAGGCAGGACCATGAGAGTGCAAATATGAAACTTAACGTACTCTCAAATCATCATTTTCAAAGTTGTGCTTTCTAAACACAAGTTTTGAAGCATAAAACTACAAGTTTGGTGGTACAAAAAACTTGAAAATGCAAGTTCTAATTCTGAAGCCACGAACATAAAAGCATGATTATGTAAGTTATCGTACTCCCAAATCATCATTTTACAGCTTGTGTTTCCTAAACAAAAGTTTTGAAGCATCAAAATGTATGTTTGGAGGTAAGACAAGCATGAAAATTCAAGTTTTGATTCCAAAGCCATGAAAATGAAAGCATGATCATGAAACTTATCGTACTCCCAAATCATCATTTTCAAGCTTGTTCTCTTGAAACACAAATTTTGAAGCATAAAAATATCTGTTAGGAGGTAACACAAGCTTGAAAATGTAAGTTCTAATTCTGAAGCCATGAACATGACAATGCGATTATGAGACTTATCATACTCCCCAATAATTATTTTCAAGCTCGTGCTTCCTAAATGCAAGTTATGAAGCATCAAAATGTGTGTTTGGAGGTAACACAAGCTTGAAAATGCAAGTTTTGATTTTGAATCTAGGAAGATGAAAGCGTGATTGTGAAACTTATCGTTGTCCCAAATCATCATTTTCAAGCTTGTGCTTCCTAAACTCAAGTTTTGAAGCATCAAAATTTGTGTTTGGAAGAACGACAAGCTTGAAAATGCATGTTTCTGATTCCAAAGAAACAAACATGAAAGCATGATTATGAAACTTATCGTACTCCCAAATCATTATTTTCAAGTTTGTGCTTCCTAAACACAACCTTCGAAGCATCAAAATATGTGTTTGGAGGTAACACAAGCTTGAAAATGCAAGTTTTGATTCCCAAGCCATGGACATTAAAGCACAATTATGAAACTTATCGTACTACCAAATAATCATTTTCATGGTTGTGCTTACTAAATGCAACTTTTTAAGCATCAAAATGTGTGTTTGGAGGTAACACAAGCTTGAAATACAAGTTTTGATTCCGAAGCCACATACATGAAATCACAATTATGAAACTTACCATATTCCCAAATCATCATTTTCAAGCTTGCACTTCCATACATAAGTTTTGAAGCATCAAAATGTGTGTGATTGGAGGTAACACGAACTTGAAAATGTGAGTTCTAATTGTAAAGCCACGAACATGAAAGCACGATTATGAAACTGATCAAGCTTGTGCTTTGTAAATACAAGTTTTGAAGCATCAAAATGTTTGTTTCGAGGTAACACATGTACTGAAGCTGAGTACAAAGGATGCACTAATTCTTCCAAAGAAGCCTTATGGCTTAGAAGACTACTTGAAGATTTGGGTCTACCTCAACACAAACCAACTCCATTGTATTGTGACAACCAAAGTGCCATTGCCTTGGCTAAAAATCTAGTTTTCCATGCAAGGAAAAAACACATTTCTCTCCAAAACCACTTTATTAGAGAACAAATTGAAGACAAACAAGTTTCACTCCTCTATTGCAAGGGAGAAGACCAAGTTGCCGTTATTTTAACCAAGCCACTTTGTAAATAAAAGTTCTGATTTCATTGTAAAAATCTTGGACTGCAACCCATTGAAGGGTTTGATGTAAACTCCCCAAGTAAAGCTTAAGGGGGGGTGTCAGAATATTTAATCTTTACTTGGCTTAGGTTTATTTTTATTTAGTTTAGGATATTCCTTTGGAATTCCTACATGTAATTTGTCCTCTAGTACATGTGTGAGGACAAGTCATTTCTTTTATTTTCCTTTATTAAGGAATATTAGATTTCCTCCATAAGAGGATGTGGACACATGGCACACACATTTTATGAATGTTGGCATTCATAGATTTGGGAGTTACTTTGTAACTCCTCTCCTCATCTCTATTTAAGAGATGCCTCCTCTCTCATTTCTTCTTAATGATGTTATTGTAAAAGAGCTTCTCTCTCTCTCTCTCTCTCTCTCTCTCTCTCTCTCTCTCTCTCTCTCTCTCTCTCTCTCTCTCTCTCTCTCTCTCTCTCTCTCTCTCTTAGGCATTGCCTCATTCATAATATCACAAGGGGTTTTTCTTTGATTTTTCCTTTTCAAAAGTTCTTGTGCCTCCTTCTTCACATTTGGGTGATTTCTCCAAAGTTTCTGCATTTCTCTTGGTAACATTTACTTCATCAATAAACTTACTTGGATTTTATTTTTCTTTCCTTGCTCTTGTATTTCCTTTCAGAAATGCAATTTCTGATACGAAAGCAACAAAGATGAAAGAACGATTATGAAACATATCATAATCCCAAATCATCATTTTCAAGCTTGTGCTTCCTAAACAAAAGTTTTGAAGCATTGAAATGTCTATTTGGAGGTAACATAACCTTGAAAATGCAAGTTCTCATTCTGAAGCCATGAACATTAAAGCAAGATTATGAAATTTATCGTACTCCTAAATAATCATTTTCAATCTTGTGCTTCCTAAATGCAACTTTTGAAGCATCAAAATATGTGTTTGGAGGTAACACAAGCTTGAAAATGGAAGTTTTGATTTCGAAGCCATGAACATGAAAGTGTGATTATACAACTTCTCGTACTCCAAAATTATCATTTTCAAGCTTGTGCTTCCTAAACACAAATTTTGAAGCATCAAAATGTGTGTTTGGAGGCACAACAAGTTTGAAAATGCAATTTTTGATTCTGAAGCCATGAACATGAAGTGATGATTAGGAAACTTATCGTACTCACAAATCATCATTTTCAAGTTTGTGCTTCCTAAAAACAAGATTTGAAGTATCAAAATGTGTGTTTGGAGGTAACACAAGCTTGAAAATGCAAGTTTGATTCAAAATCCACGAACATTAAAGCACGATTATGAAACTTATGGTAATCCCAAATCATCTTTTTCAAGCTTGTGCTTCATAAACGCAAGTTTTGAGGCATCAAAATGTGTGTTTGGAGGCACAAAAATGTGTGTTTGGAGGCACAAAAATCTTTAAAATGCAAGTGTTGATTCTGAAGCCACGAACATGATAGCGCGATTATGAAACTTATCGTACTCCCAAATCATCATTTTGAAACATGGGCTTCCTAAACACAAGTTTTGAAACATCAAAATGTCTGTTTGAAGGTAACAAAAGCTTGAAAATGCAAGTTTTGATTCTGAAGCCATGAACATGAAAGTGCGATTATGAAACTTATCGTACTCCCAAATCATCATTCAAGCTTATACTTCCTAAACACAAGTTTTGAAGCATCAAAATGTGTGTTTGGAGGTAACACAAGCTTGAGAATTCAATTTTTGATTCTGAAGCCACGAAAATTAAAGTACGATTATGAAACTTATTGTACTCCCAAATCATCAATTTCAAGCTTGTGCTTCCTAAATGCAAGTTTTGAAGCATCAATATGTGTATTTGGAGGAAACACGATTGAAAATGCAAGTTCTGATTTCGAAGCAACAAAAATGAAAGCATGATTATGAAACTTATCATACTCTCAAATCATCATTTTCAAACTTGTGAGACCTAAATGCAAGTTTTGAAGCATCAAAATGTGTGTTTGGAGTTAACACAAGCTTAAAAATTCAAGTTCTGATTTCGAAGCCATGAACATTAAAGCACTATTATGTGTAGACATCTAAAAATGGTCAATTCTTGTGGAGTCATACTTTAACATTTGTGCATTGCCTTATTTTAGGGTTCTTGCGTTGCATTAACATTTCTTCTATGTTGCGCACTTGGTCTTTATCATTTGCAAGCATCAAGTCCTTCTTCTGCATTCCTCATTTTTATCGCTTTCGAATTAGGTCTTGTTGATAACAATCTTCAGTCATGATTTTGGTCGATCTTTGTCCTTGTCAATCTTGTCATTTTGCGATCGATTCGTCATCGATCCTTGTCCTTGCCAATTTTGTCATTTTGCGATCGATTCGTCATCGATCCTTGTCCTCTTTAATCATGTCAATTGGCGCTTTTCAATTTGATCTCCTTTTCAATCTTGGTCAATTTGTCATTGATTTTAGTCAACCAATTTTAATCATTTATCAAATCTGGTCCTTTGTCAGTTAGAATCATGATCAAATCGACCCTACATCAATTATCTTTTGTCAAGACCTAATTGTCGTCCTTGCATTTCTAATCCATCTTCTAGGGTTTTATGATTTATTCATTTGATCTTGTTTGTCATTTTCCCTCTAGGTTAAATAATTTATTTATTTATCCTAAGTCTTCTTGTCACAATTAAATATTTATTTAATTGGCTAATTAATTCCCTCTCTTTTTGTGAATTAATTAATTAATGAAAAATTATTAATTAATTCACCTAATTTTCTAATTTCATCAATTTCTAATTTCTTAATTTCCAATTCATCATTTCTAACCTAATTTCTATTTCTATTTCAATTTTTTGTCATAACATCTTGCATAGCAATTTGTCATAATTTGTCATAAATTGTCATAATTTGTCATAACACCTTGCATAGCAATTTGTCATACACTTGTCATAATTTTGCTATTCTTGTTTTGAATTTCCTTTCAAATCTCTTCATGCTAATCGTGTCCTCTCTCCAATTTGTCTATAAATTGGATGATTTTCTTCAATGGAAATCAATCACATTTTCAATCAATCAACCACGCTTCTAGTATCCTTATGCTGCAATTTTCATCTTGTCATCTTGCTTGCTTTCATACTTTGCTCTTGCACTTGTAGGTGAGATCCACAAACAAGATAATTTGAAGGAGAAAGAAGGACAATGGAGGTCAATTGAAAGAGACATTGGTGATGATTTTTCATTTATTTTGAATGTCTTATTTTCAATTCTTCTATTGATTGTAATAGGATTTTATTTCATTGCAATCTACTTTTTGTGATTGAGCTAGTTTAATATCTATTTGCTTTGATGTTTTCTTGAATTCCTATTATACATTTTTGGTGAACCAGACGTGAACTAACCATTTCACCATGTTTTGAATTCTTTTTGAGCTGTTTGCAAGTGAAAAACTCAAGAAACAAGGCAACTCAGAGCTTTCTGGACACTTCTGTGCCTGTGTCAGAGAGTTCTGTGCCTGTGTCAAAGAGTTTTGTGCCTGTGTCAAAGAGTTTTGTGCCTATGTAGACGGGTTTTGTGCTTGTGTCAAAGAGTTTTGTGCCTGTGTCAAAGAGTTTTGTGCCTATGTAGATGGGTTTTGTGCCTGTGTCAAAGAGTTTTGTGCCTATGTAGATGGGTTTTGTGCCTATGTCAAAGAGTTTTGTGCCTATGTCAAGACATCCTGCACCTGTGTAAGGCCAGAAACAGAGGTAAAACAAGAGTTTTTACTTGTAAATTACTTTGTTTTTTTCATTCTATTTTTTTTTTACATTTTGGTTTTTCTTTGGTACTAATTCTTTGTGCAGCATCTTGGCGTTACGTATGAAGAAGACAAAAATGCAACTACTAATGAATCTTATGCAGGACGCGGTCAAAGACTCACATTAAAACATCTTGCTTGCAAATTTTTAAAGTAGTTGCACATTTCGTTTCTTAAAGGATAATGAACACCATGCATGCTTTGTTTGTTTTCAATTTGATTGTGTGTTTTAAGCCTTAGAGTTGGGCCTGCCTCCCGATTCACCTGGCACTTTGCACAGGCATTGGTGCGATGGAACGACCCAAAGTGGTGACGGGCTAAAGCCAAGCTCTTTCAAACCACTCTGAATAACTGTGGATGCAATGAAAGTTGTAGACAATGAGTGCTGGAATGGTATTGCGACGATTTATTCGCCGGATCAATACCCACCCGAACGGATGCCCTTACTATAATCTCTTGTTTACATGCCAAAATCCTTCTATCTATTGGCTTAGGCATTGTGATACGCGCATGCCGAAGACACCTCTCATGTACTCCTTAGTTAGAGATAGCAAGTTCTTGGGAAGTGATGCCCCTTGAACTCGAAGCTTGGTATGCCTGAGAAGTGAGTGCACTGTAAGGGGGAGCCAGTGCTACCAAGCGTCTAGCTATCCGGCTAAGTGTTGTATTTTATAGATAGAAGATTCAACAGATATTGCCCTTGCTAGCCATAAGATTTGTTGTGAATGAGCATGATTGTCTTGGGTCTAAGTCCAAACATCTTGTCTTTTGTGATTGTCAAAAGTTGAATTATACAATTGTCACAAAACATCATTTGTCAAACAAGTCCAAACATTGTCCAAACAAGGTTTTGAAAAGAGAACATTCATCCAACAAAGTTCAAAACATGGCTTTCAAACACATTGAAATAAAAAACTTTGTCTCAACATTCATGCCACTTTAGGCTAGGTTTTGCAGAGTCCAACTTAGGTCCTAGGGCATATTTTCACCTCCCTTCATTTTAGCCCTTTTCATTGCAAGCATCCTCATTTTGCACTTAGGTTCAAAATCATTTCCCTAAGTTTGCATTTCATTGTCATATCCAAGCTAGATTTCCATTTAGGTGACATTCGTGCATTATCCTTGTCATGCTAAAATTAGGTCTTGCCTAGGTTGCATTTTGCATATTCCAAGTCATTGGTCTTTGCATATCCTTATCATTGTATTATCATCTTGTCTTGGCTTCATCTTGTCATATCATATCCTTAGACCATTTTAATGTCATATCCTAAGTCATTGTCATAATCATTGCCTTCTTGCATTTAGTCTCATAAATTTGGTTTGTCAAACTTGAAAAATCAAAACTTTGAATGATACCCTAAGTTGTTGTTGGGAAGTCTTGACCTTGTCTAAAATTTGTCCTTTCATTAATATCATTTTTGTCAAACCTAGCTTAGTATCCAAGCATATAGGTGAGACATTGTCAATTTGTCCTATTGTCATTTGGTCCTTTTTCCTTTAAGGTCTTGACTTCATTTCAATTTCCCAAGTTTGTGTCTTTAGCTTTGCATTTCAAAAGTTTGTCTCCAAAAATTCAAAAGGTACAAAAACATTAAGTTGCATTGTCATCCTTTTAGGTTGTATTTGTCAATCCCATTAGTTGCATTGCATAGTGACATGTTTGTTGAAATGAGGTCTCAACCTTCTTACGAAGCCATGTCATCACAATTGAGAAATCAATCATGTCAATCCAATCTCTACATGTCTCAGAACTTGGATCAAACTTATCATGATGATGTAAATGTCCAAATACAAAAACTAGAGGAGAAACTAGCTCAAGAAAAGGAGATATTGGAACAAAGAGTGAAAAACATTGAGATGAATAGATCACAAACATCCAAAATGTTTCAAAAATTTCCAGGTCGAAATCCAAAGATTGAGCCAATTGATGTAAGATCTCTTATCGAACGATCAGACATACCAGCTCTCCTCTCACAAATAGAGATGATGAAACAATTTCAAGAAAAGAGACAACAACATTATGTGCCTTCACAACAAGAACAAGGTGTTTACTATCAATCAAATTTTCAACCATCACAACCAATTGTTCAACAGCTCCAACATTTCCAATAGACACAACCAATGGTCCAACATATACAACCAACACAACCAATGGTCCAATTTCAACAATATGTACAACCAAATATACAATGTCAACAAATAGTTCAACCAATGGTGGAATATCAACAAGTTCAATCAACATATCAATATCAACAACCACAACCAAACACTCAAAAACAAAACTTGCAACATGCACCAAGCCAAATTTTGAACATGTCAAACCAATTTGATCAACATCTAGTTCAAAATCAAAACATGACATCAAACCAGAACCAACTCCTTTCCAAACAAGTTCAAATTCCAGATACAACTATGTCAAAACCTCGAAAGAAAGGTGGCCTTATTGCAAGGATCTTAAGGAACCTACCAAGTGAGTTCTTTGAGGAAGATCAAGATAATACACTTATGTCTAGCAATGCCTCATCCCCCCACAAACAAATTGACTCTCCAGTGGCATCTATCCCTACATCTTTAGAAGTTTCACAAGAACCTTCTATATTTTCCTCATCAAACAATACACCTAAGGATGAAATTATCCAAGAGCTATCCATAATTGATTGCCAAGATAATCCAATTCATGATGCATATCCTTGTCATGTTTTAGAAATACAAGACCCAATTCCACCATGCACTTTATTTCCATTACCTATTTTAGAGGACCCCATTCGAAGTCCCTCTTCCTCATGTTCAAGCATTGATTCCTTGCTAGAATCCATCACAAATGTTCAAAGTACATTTCCTTCATGCCAAAACATTAATCCCTTGTCAGAATCCCCCATGCATATCCAAAGTCCAACCCCATGTCAAGAGGATAATTTAGAGCATGAAGAAACGTGTCTTGAAATAGATGAAGATCAAGATCCTGAAACCTTATCATCCCATCCAATTGTTGACCAGGACCCCATGTTCCTAGACACTCACGATGATTCACTTATTCTTGTCAATTCTATCCAAGAACACAATATCCTTTCAAATCCCATTGACATTCCAAATATCCCTTCCATCCTTTCTGATGATCCTATTAAAAGTCCAGAGCAAAGCAACTTTAAAGAGGATTCCAATGATCTTCCTCCTTGTCAAGATAAAATTATTCCTTTAAATCCTCCACAAGATCCTTTTGTTCCTCCATCTCCTTGTCTTAATGCTCCATATACATGCCAAGATCTCATTTCTTTTGATGATCCCATTATTTCTCCCATTCCATCTCTTGAAGAGCTTGTCATTGAACCATGTCCACTACACAATCCTAGTCCCCCTCATGATCCTAGTCCCCCTCATGATCCTAATCCCCCTCATGATTCTAACATGTCAGTGCAAGATGTTCATGAACCCTCGACATGCATAATGGGTTCTTCCACTTTGGTGCAATCCGATCCACTTCAAGATCTCATTATTTCTATCATATCATATCCACCTCATAATGGACTCACGTCTTCTTCCCAAAGAAAAGAGTATCCTACAAGTCAAGATATTCATAAAGGGAAAGGAGTAGATCTCTATAAGCAAGAATCCCTTCATGTTAAAGAAAATATTAAGGGTCATGGCCTCAGTGAAATTCCTCAAGATGTGGGTATCCCTACTAAATCCAACATCCCTTCAAAATCCGAACATATCCCTTCCCCTTTATCCCTTCCATCCATCTTAGATCCTTATATCCCTTCATCCTCTATGCAAGGTTAGCAAAGGAACACATCATTGAGCAAATTTCATCAATCCAAAAGAACTCCATTTCATTCATATCCATCCATGCATTCCTTTCCCCCTCCAAGCAATTTGGATGCCAAGCATAAAAGTCATAAGTCTAAAAATCCACATGTATTCAAAGATCAACATGTCCAATATAATCGACATGTAAAAACAAAGAACAATATGATCTATAAAGAAAAAGAAATATCCAAAAGGCCACAAAGGCCCACTGAGAAAAATAAAGCAAAGTCAAAATATATATGGGTTCCTAAATCCCTTGTGCAAGCAATGCACTCCAAGGAACCACAAAAGCATGAAAAATCAAAAACCATGTGGATCCCTAAGCAGCTCCTTGAAGCACAAAAGCCTAAAGAAACATCCAACTTGGCATCCAAAGTTGCTATTCCTCCATCCAACCCTCTCAAATTTGTTCCTCCATCACCTTCTTCATCCATTTTGGACCCTTATGTCCCAAAATCCCAAGCTATTCCTCCATCCAAATCTCACAATCTAAGATCCATTTTTCCTCCATCAATCCACCACCCATCAAGGTGTGTTCCAATGTTGATCTTGCCTTCATTTCCATCCACTCAAGCCTAATTATTCCAATACCCTATTCATTATCCAATGCATATTTTTCATCCTTCAATCCCTTTGATCCAATCCTTTGCATAAATCCTTGCCTTAGTTTCATCTTATTTTCCATGTCCTTATCCTACCAATGTCTTTGAGCATACTTTTAAAGGTCATGGTCCATTTTTTTCAAGGCTACTATCCAAAAAAAAAAAAAAGACGCTTGAGTCCTTCTTCCATCCCCTATCATGTGTCCATCTTCTATTGAAAAAGTCAAAATACAAAAAAACAAAAAGTGAAAAAAAAAAAAAAAAAGTAAAGCAAAAATAATTCATTCACTAGTGAAAACCTAGCAAATAGGCGCCTTGGGCAAGTACTGTGATGAAAACCTAGCAAACAGGCGCCTTGGGCAAGTATTGTGATGAAAACCTAGCAAACAGGCATCATGCATAATCAATGAACTTCTTGCACACCACACTTGGGGGCAGGTTTCCTCCTTCATATCCTATTGCCCTTCATTATCCTATCAAACCCTGTCATTACCCTTCATATCCTATTGTCCCTCATGTCCATTTCCTCTTTCCACCTTTTATCTTGACAAGGCTAAGGATCTTCATGAGCATCATGCATCTTGTTTGCAGCTTTTAGTCCATCATAGCTTTTGGTCTTTATCCATTTGCTTATTACAACCTTTCATCCATATTCCCTAGCTTATTGCAACTTTCTGCCACTATCCCTTAGCCTACCTTGACTTTCAATCCATGTCCATTATCCATTCTTGGTCTTTCTTATCCTATCCATATCTTATCACTATCCATACACTCTTTTTTTTTGTTCCTTGATCTTGATCTGACATAAGGACGCAAAATTTAAACATGGTTTCAAAAAACTCTTGACATGTCCCTCATGCCATGTCACTACTTTACATTGTCATATCCAGTCTCTTGTCCCATCATGCAATAGCCCTTGAAAATTGCATCTGTATTGTCTCCATGATAAAAGACCTTTTTCTTTCCCTCTATCCACCATCATTTCAGCAAGCCTATCTATTCACCTGTCATATTCCTTGCCTTGCTAGACACTGGGGGCAAAATCATAAAAAGTCCTATAAAAATTGGAAAATGTCTTGAAATAATCTAAAAATCATAAAATGTCATGAAAAAATCCCTAAAAATCAATAATGTCCTGAAAAAATCCCTAAAAATCATATAATGTCCTAAAAAAACCCCTAAAAATCATATAATGTCCTGAAAAAAGTCCCTAAAAATCATATAATGTCTTGAAAAAATCCCTAAAAATCATATAATGTCTTGAAAAAATCCCTAAAAATCATATAATGCCCTGAAAAAAAACCCTAAAAATAAAAAAATGTCTTGAAAAAATCTCTAAAAAATCTAATAATATCCTGAAAAAATCCCTAAAAAGTCAAATAAAGTCCTGAAAAACGAACAAAAAAATTGTAAAAACTCAAAAAAAACAAAACAAAAAAATCCCCTTTGTGCATAAACAGATCGCTGAGCATATATCCAACGACTCTCAATCACAACACTGCGCTTTAATGAAATCATGCATTAACAAATGAACTTTTCAATCAAACCAGACATTCAAACTGATTAAAATTGTCATATCAATCAATCAACATCAATATCATTTGTCCTTGTCACTACTATCATGGGTCTTATACAGGGTGTGGTATACTCGAAACCAAATTTTATCTTGTCTTAGACGGGGTACCGCATTCCCTGAAACCAGACAACATGATTGTTCTTGTTTTCCACCTTTGACAATGACAATCAGATTGTTTGTTTCACTTGGTCAAATTTGTGAGTATTATCTTTTTACTGATTTATCTTTGGCTTTGATCATGTTCCTATGATGCTCGAGGATGTTACTGAGTGATTTAGAGTGACCAGGATGGTTCATGGTCCCTTTCCTTTTTTGTTGTGTTTGCTGTTTGTGGAATGTTTGTCACAAACTGGGGCAACTATATCATTGGGTGTCTGTGATAAGTATGTTCGCTTTGTGAACGCCGCACATACCTAGACCCTTGATGTATGCACCCTAGGATGCTTCACTCATTCCTTGTGTGCGATGTGTCTGTTTTTGCAAAAGGGGTTGCATTCCAGCTCTGGCCTTCAATGCCATGATGCTCTGCATCCGCTTTGCTACAATAAATAAAGGCTCTCACCTACATATGTGCATTTGTGAAAGCAAGTTTTCCTTCATCTCTAACTGTCCTCTGTCTAATTTCTTCTCACTAACATTTCTTACGTCAGTCTTGGTAGTCCGTTTGAATCTATCATCTTTTGTCATTCTTATCGATCCCTTGGCCTCTTTTTTGGATTTTTCCGGCCAATTCCTCGAGGGGGCATGCATATGTCATCATTATTATCTGGGGCATTTTCATTATTGTTCTTTGAAACAATGCTTAGAATCGCATTGTCTCAAAGAGGGGCAAAATGTAGACATCTAAAAATGGTCAATGCTTGTGGAGTCATACTTTAACATTTGCTTATTGCCTTATTTTAGGGTTCTTGTGTCGCATTAACATTTCTTCTATGTTGCACACTTGGTCTTTATCATTTGCAAGCATCGAGTCATTCTTCTGCATTCCTCATTTTTATCGCTTTCGAATTAGGTCTTGTTGATAACAATCTTCAGTCATGATTTTGGTCGATCTTTGTCCTTGTCAATCTTGTCATTTTGTGATTGATTCACCATCGATCCTTGTCCTTGCCAATTTTGTCATTTTGTGATCGATTCGTCATCGATCCTTGTCCTCTTTAATCATGTTAATTGGCGCTTTTCAATTTGATCTCCTTGTCAATCTTGGTCAATTTGTCATTGATTTTTGTCAACCAATTTTAATCATTTATCAACACTGGTCCTTTGTCAGTCAGAATCATGGTCAAATCGACCCTACATCAATTATCTTTTGTCAAGACCTAATTGTCGTCCTTGCATTTCTAATCCATCTTCTAGGGTTTTATGATTTATTCATTTGATCTTGTTTGTCATTTTCCCTCTAGGTTAAATAATTTATTTATTTATCCTAAGTCTTCTTGTCACAATTAAATATTTATTTAATTGGCTAATTAATTCCCCCTCTTTTTGTGAATTAATTAATGAATAAAAAATTATTAATTAATTTACCTAATTTTCATCAATTTCTAATTTCCTAATTTCCAATTCATCATTTCTAAACCTAATTTTCTATTTCTTCTATTTTTCTAATATTTCCCCTAATTTCATGGGAATGACATTTCAATCTTGTCATAATTTGTCAATCAATCAATTTTGCATAGCAATCTTGTCAATTTTGTCATAATTTGTCAATCAATCAATTTTGCATAGCAATCTTGTCAATTTTGTCATAATTTGTCAATCAATCAATTTTGCATAGCAATCTTGTCAATTTTGTCATAATTTGTCAATCAATCAATCTTGCATGTCAATTTTGTCATAATTTGTCATAATTTTGCTATTCATGATTTGAATTTCCATTCAAATCTCTTCATGCTAATCTTGTCATCTCTCCAATTTGTCTATAAATTGGATGAGTTTCTTCAATCAAAGGATCAATCTAATCACATTTTCAGAGAATCAACCATGCTTCTAGTATCCTCGCACTATCAAAATCAATCTTGCTTCATGCTTTTGCACTTGTAGGCGAGATCCACACAAATCCACTATTTGGAGGAGAAAGAAGGACAATGGAGGTCAATTGGAAGAGACATTGGTGATGGATTTTTATGTATTTTGAATGTCTTGTTGTCAATTCTTCTATTGATTGTAATTAGGATTTATTTCATTGCAATTTGGCTTTGTGGTTAGCTAATATCTAAGTGCTATTTGCTTTGATGCTTTTCAATTTCCTGATCTACAAGTTTTGAAGCATCAAAATGTGTGTTTGGAGGTAACACAAGCTTGAGAATGCAATTTTTGATTTTGAAGCCACGAAAATTAAAGTGCGATTATGAAACTTATTGTACTCCCAAATCATCAATTTCAAGCTTGTGCTTCCTAAATGCAATTTTTGAAGCATCAATATGTCTATTTGGAGGAAACATGATTGAAAATACAAGTTCTGATTACGAAGCCACAAAAATGAAAGCATGATTATGAAACTTATCATACTCTCAAATCATTATTTTCAAACTTGTGCTTCCTAAATGCAAGTTTTGAAGCATCAAAATGTGTGTTTGGAGTTAACACAGGCTTAAAAATTCAAGTTCTGATTTTGAAGCCATGAACATTAAAGCACTATTATGAAACTTATTGTACTCCCAAATCATCATTTTCAAGCTTGTGCTTCCTAAATTCAAGTTTTGAAGCATCAAAATGTGTGTTTCAAGGTAACACAAGTTTGATAATACAAGTTCTGATTCTAAAGCCATGAAAATAAGAGTGTGATTATGAAACTTATCATACTCCCAAATCATCAATTTCAAGCTTGTGCTACCTAAATGCAAGTTTTGAAGCATCAATATGTGTATTTGGAGGTAACACAAGATTGAAAATGCAAGTTCCGATTCTGAAGCCACGTACATAAAAGCACGATTATGAAACTTACCGTACTCGCAAATCATCATTTCAAGATTCTGCCTCCTAAATGCAAATTTTGTAGCATCAAAATGTGTGTTTGGAGGCACACCAAACTTGAAAATGCAAGTTTTGATTCTGAAGACATGAACATTAAAGTGTGATTATGAAACTTATCATACTCCCAAATCATCATTTTCAATCTTGTGCTTCCTAAATGCAAGTTTACAAGCATCAAATTATGTGTTTGGAGGCAACACAAATTTGAAAATGCAAGTTTTTATATCATGAAGCCATGAACATTAAAGTGCAATTATCAAACTTATCATCCTGCCAAATTATCATTTTCAACCTTATGCTTCCTAAACACAAGTTTTGAAGCATCAAAATCTGTGTATGGAGGCACAACAAGCTTCAAAGTGGAAGTTCTAATTTCGAAGCCACAAACATTAAGGCATGATTATGAAACTTATCATACTCCCAAATCATAATTTTCAACTTTGTTCTTCCTAAATGCAAGTTTTGAAGAATCAAAATGGGTGTTTGGAGGTAATACAAGAGTGAAAATGCAAACTCTAATTCCAAAGCCGTGAACATAAAAATGCAATTGTGAAACCTATCGTATTCCCTGATCATCATTTTCAAGCTCGTGCTTCCTAAATGCAAGTTATGAAGCGTCAAAATGTGTGTTTGCAAGTACACAAGCTTGAAAATGCAAGTTTTGATTCTGAATCCATGAAGATGAAAGTGCGATTATGAAACTTATCATTTTCCTAAATCATCTTTTTCAAGCTTGTGCTTCGTAAACTCAAGTTTTGAAGCATCAAAATTTTTGTTTGGAGGCACAACAAGCTTGAAAATGAAAGTTTATGATTCCAAAGCCATGAACATGAAAACGTGATTAAGAAACTTATCGTACTCCCAAATCATCATTTTCAAGTTTGTGCTTCCTAAATAGAAGCTTTGAAGCATCAAAATATGTGTTTGGAGGTAACACAATCTTGAAAATGCAAGTTCTAATTCTGAAGCCATGAACCTTAAAGTGCAATTATGAAACTTATTGTACTACCAAATCATCATTTTTATGGTTGTGCTTACTAAATGCAACTTTTTAAGCATCAAAATTTGTATTTGGAGGTAAAAAAAGCTTGTATTTGGAGGTAAGACAATCATGAGCCTTTCACCAGTGAAGAGCAATTTCACACAAAAACTAAGCCCCTTCACAAGGCATGATTAGGAAATATTGATAGGAACGCTTCACATAAAGAGTGCCCAAAGATAAGACTTGATGATAGAAATAGTGATACCATAATCCATTCTCCATTTTGAGTACAATGACACAAATATACACAGTGAGAAACATCAAACATAGTAAGTCATAGGAAGATAAAGGTTCATAGTCCTAGGTCTAGACATGTTTGACTAGAGGCAGATTTGAAATTATTTGCTAGTATTAGAGTAGAGGTTACAAGAATTTAAGGGTATAAACAACTCAAAATGAAATAGTATTAGAGAAACCATCAAATACAAATATTCAAGGCTTCAAATATAGTGACAAGATCAAAGAAATAAGAGATTGTTATCGAACATTAAAAGACTAGTGATCGACCATCAAAAGATTAGTGATCGACCATCAAAAGACTATTTTGTGGCTCTAGTACCAAGGAATTTTCTAGTAAAACAATCTTGAAAGTGGTTCCTACTATGGAAGTATGGTTTCTTTTAACAACACCAAGCTTGGTGATTGGTGTACAAGCAAAGGCAAGTCAGTGGCTTTTACTAGCAATAATTGATAGCATATAGGACAACATCAAGCATTAGATTCAATAGGTAGAAATCAAGAATCACTATTATATACAAGAAATAAACTTATCATGCTCCACTTGATCATGATCGACTACATGCTCTAAAATATTAACAAAAAAGGTTACATTAATTACTACAATAATTACAATTTAAGATGTTTAATTGTATTAATAATTACATAAATAAATTTGAATATCAAATGAATACCTTCACTACTGGGATGCACATCCAGACCTTCATGTGGAGGTCGTGTTTCACGATTAGAGGGCTGCATTCCAATGTTATGCGCATTGTTATAATTGCTTGCTTATTAAAAACAAATATAGTCACTTTATGTTGGAACTCAACATCAATTATATTATTGGTAAAGTATTCAATTTGAAACAATTTTCATTTAGCTTATTTACTTGTGTGACGGATGCACCAGAATCTTGTGTTTGCCCACTCAATTCTCATAGCCATTTAGCCACGACTGTATATCCCTGTTGGTAGGAAATTCTCTTGTCATCTTCTGTGGGCACTCTATTGAATTCAAAGCCCTACATTTTTGCTTGGTATCATGAATTTTGCTTGCATTGTTTGATAAATAAATAAAAATTGTTTGCAATTTATAAATATTTTGATGTGATATTTCATTTACTAATACTTACAATTCTTGCGTCAAGTTTCATATAACAACCAAAGTCAAGTTTGTGTTGCCCATTCTTTTCTTGTCTTGTCTTGTTGGCCTTTGACGTGTCACTCGGTCTATGAAAAGTTTGAAATATGTTAGATTATATAAATATAAAGAGTAATTAGTACATAATTACATTATTAGTAGTATCACATACCTTATTCTGGTGTCTAGTGGGGTATTTCCTTTTTTCCTTTCAATTTTCTCCTTGGCATCCAAAATCGGGTACTTCCACTCCCTCTCTGGAATCATGGGGGGATGCTCGTACTTTACGTTCTTCTCTAAATGTGTCTTGTATTGGTCCCTCACATACTTTAGATATGTACTAGCTTTTTCAAGGAGCTTGGTTTTGTCAAATGTGTCATTTCCAAACAACTCAACCATACGGTTTGTCAGTTCATCTTTTAACCTTTTTTCTTGGTCATTTCACCTTTTAAAGCAAAAACAATCCTGTTAGATTCAAAAATGAACTGAAGCTACCTTTATTATAGTTCAAGAAATGGATCAAAGGAAAACTATTCTAGCAATGATATAAAATTAAAATAGTGGATTAGGGTTAGTTCGCATATGATGTTCCACCTTTTACATATGGTGGTCCCAAATATATGCAATGCAATGTCATTAAGATTTTTATAAAAAAATATCATTTCTTGCAAAAAATTCATGGGATCATTAGTCCAAAAGGAGTGATCAGTAAGTAAATTATAATTAGAATATATATAATAATAAATTTTAAAGTACCTGGAACCTTCTGTATCTTTAAGGGAATAATTTCTTCGTCGCTCACCACCAATGTGACCTACAACATTCCCATACTAGCAATACGGGAAGATCCAGGAAATGATTGTATGTTATCACCAATAGTCACCTCTAGAACATCCTCATGTGCATCTCTTGCTACATAAAATGAATCCACTATGAAATGATCCCAAGAAAGAACAATTCAAGGAAAATAAACACATAACAGAAGATAGTGCCAAAGAGGGATCTACCAATAGTGGGCGGGCCAACATGACGTGTAGTAGAGGATGTCTGCATGTTGGGTGTTGCTGACATTACAGTCGGTAATATAGGTGGGGCTAACCTCTGATGAGGCAGCATTTGCATAGGAAATTTGACAACAGCTGAAGAATAATACATTAAATATATGAAAACTGCAAGAATTTTAAATAAGGATGAACCTTTATTATGAACATTGACAGTATCAAGTATGATGTGTTTTGGGTACTCAAAGTGATAAACCAAGCAAGTTTCAATCTACTTGTTCGATCATGACAGTCACAATGAATGGTAGTTTGGGTTCCTTATTTTGCAGTTTTAAAATTTAGGTTCCTTATTATATGAGTAAGTGTAGATTATTAGTATTTGGGTAGTTGGAGTAGACATTAATAAGATGAGGAAAATGAAATAACACTCTTGGAGGATAGGGGTAAGTATATGTTAAGGTATGATGGTTGAAATAATTGGTATTTTCACAATGTTAAGGCTAACATGGAGTTGCTTGAACATGTAACTTGTCTTGTTGGAAGTTGACATTATGAGGAAGGTTTTATATTCTTAATGGAGTTTGCATGTGTGAACATGTAAAAGAAGACTGAATTTATGTCCCAGTCTATCAAAACAGTTGAAGGAAGAGTTTGTTGAATTTGTGAGTGACTGTCACAAAAAGGATAACAAATCGAAACCTTTTCATTTTGTAGGATCAACCTGATTATTAGGAATGGTGTTGGAGTTGAATGTCAGGGAAATGTTTGGGTGAGTTTATGTCTTTAACAATAACAATTGAAGGGTTGTAAAATAGTGAATGGATCAATGAAGTAAGACTATCCTATTGGTGTTTTTTAATCTTTGTGAACAATGTGAAGACAACAGAGGGTCAAGATGTTTCTTAGGGTTGTTGAGAGGGTTGAGAATTGTATTTTTTTTCATGGGGAAGAAGTCCATTTATGTTTCTTTGGGAACCACTAGTTTGATGTGTGATAAATGAGCATTGGGAGATGCATCTTTGAACTATTAGTGGTCCTAATTAGAATTAGTATCGTATCGAAGTCAAATTATGAGAGGTGGAGTGATTCAAAGAGTGAAAGTCCTCAAGATGGATTTGGGAAAGATGAGTATGCCAGTAGGATCACAATAGGACAGTTACATTAGGGGAAAATAATGATCTCGTTGTTACTATTGTCTTGGTACATAGTGGAGTCAAATATCAGAGCAAGTGCAAGTGGCAATTTCCTTTGAGTCAGATAAATAGCGAAGGTCCTATGATTAAGGGGTTGATCCAAGTCAAGGATATAGAAAAAGGATGTGTTAGAGGTTTGTTGAGAACAAGTGAATGGATGTGTAAGGTGTTTTGTTGCCTTGAGGTATGAATGATTAGTCATGAAGAGCATCAAATAGATCCCTCTGCATCAACTACATAATAAATATATGAGCAATAACACTAGCATTAAAAAAGAAAGTTCACAAGTCCAAAGAAGGAGTAGTTTTAATGTATAGAAAATTGTCATCACCTGAACTACCTGCAATACCTTGATCATGGCCACCAGGTTGATGAGGATGCATAAATTTATGTAAAAATAACACATACATATTTTAGTTAATGACATAAAAGATTATAAAATATAAACCATTATTGAACTTTTGTTTTAATTAAAGCTTTCATTACTACTTACTTAAAAAAAATTTGTTCGCATGAATTTTTGCACCCTCTCTTGTATCTCATCAGTCTGAGGCTCCATGGATGCCAAAATAACAATCTCTCTACTAATTTTTCTAATAGACTTTTTTATCAATTCTATAGGGTTTGTGGAATTTGAGATGTCATCATCGCTTAATCCTATTGAGTCCACATCCCTAGAGAGGTGCTCAGGTACTACAACTCCCTTTCCCTTTCCCCGAACATTCATCTGTGACAAGAATATCATTAACACTATCAAAATTACTCCAAAATACTCAAAAAAAGAACATAATAATGTAACAGTTTTCTTTTATCTATTTTGTACAATTACAATGAGGTTTACCTTCTCAGTAGAAGTGTCCTGACCTACATCCCTATGTGTTCTATGTGATGGATCTGATGGAACCTTAAATTTTTTCAAAATTTAGAGTTCCAAATCTCATGCAGGATAGTGAGTTCACTGGAGAAATCATGTGAGATGCCTATTTTCAGGTATACTTTTCCATTTCGAGCTCCTGAAAGCCTATTCCGATGCATACGTCACAGTGGTTGATTTTCAGGTATGTATGTAGTTGCAAATATGGAATCATTCTAGGTATGCCTTTTCAAATCATAATTTCTCTCCATATAAGCATTATTATGCCAATCTAATTGTTCTTCTGCATTTTATGTATATTAAATAACCCTCTTACCAAGTTGCAGGTTCCTATGATATTGTCTGCCATTTTTCCTAAAGCCACTCCATTTGCATTTTCTTATATTTTTCGGTGGTGAGATATATTTTTATCAAAGTAAGTCATCTTTGAGTATTATTAAATCTTTCCCATTGAGTTTTCATATTGAATTGAATATTCCTTTGAATTCTTCATGTCACAACGTATCATTATGACAGTTTCTAATCCTCCATGATTTGATTTGTTATTTTTCCCAAAGCGACCTTGTTTGCAATTTATTTTAAATTCTCATATGAAATGTAATATTAATTCCAGTAGTCATTTTCATATGTTAATATTTCCTACTTGAATTAATCTTATAATAATATAGTTTATTCTTTCAAATATTTATGATACAAGGATGCTCTATGCAAAATCCCAGGTTTCAAGGAATTCATTTAATATCTTCTTGGCTAATGTAAAGTTTATTGAGTATGATGTTTGCAGGTTATTATTCAGCCAAAATATTATTATTTTACAAGAGAAAATATAAGTTCATTTTGAAAAATAAAATATACGAGATCAAGATTCAATTTTGAATTTGATAAATAATACTTTTATGGAATATACGTTTAAATCATTTTAAATAAATGATTTGAATAAAAGATATATTTATATGGGACTTATAAAGTTCAAAACACTTTATACATGGCAGGCTGGCAAATGATCAAACTCATCGGGAGATCGTTGTAATAAAAAATAAGTCTCCCCGATCTCCGATAAAGATATAACAAAGCACTCAAGTGATTAACCAATCCATTCTGGAATGCACGGGGCTAAAATTGAATTCACGTTTTTACAGTTCGGGCCATTTTTTGAAGCTGAAAATGAATGATTAATGATGTTTTTAATCTTAAAATGATTGCCCAGGTCATATATCTCACCTTGGGGGCATTTTTATAATATTTTTATTGTTTTTAAAGTGTCAGCGAGTTGTTTAAAAGCTCAGATTTGCAAGTGATGACTTGCATATTCTAATGCAGTCAAGGAGACTAAAAGAGGCATGTTTTACCCGATAAAAATAGAGATCCAACTCTATCCTTCAATACTCGAATTCATGAGATAATATTAATGAATTTGACAATGATACTATAAGTCAATTACGGGCAATAGAATGGGTGTTTGTTTATAATACTCCGCATCCCATGAAACAAAGATTGATGTATCAGAAGCTATAATAGATGTTGTTTGTTCTTCTAATGGTAAATGAGGATCAATTTTCTTTTTTGGAAATACTGCATGGCGATCTTCAGACATGCCTAGAAATGGAAAGGCTTGCAAATATGACTCATTTGTAGTTTTAGTTGATGGTTGTGGAATTGTGCACAATCGATATCTTGTAGGAAGCCAATGCTCATCTATGCTCAGAGCTCTGCATTTTCCAACACTATTGGCTTGATCACTGACTCACCAATGGATAAAGGGAAGAAATAGGATGCTAAAAAAAAAGAGAATGTTTTTCAAGTCTTACAAATAAATTTCCGAAAGACTATAAACTCTACTGGCAGATAGAGGAAGTATTCTTAGACCTTGGTTATATTTTTAATTTCCTTTAAATAAATACAAGAGAATATACTTTGTCATTTTAAATCTTGAAAATCATTAGAATATTTTCATTATATGTTTTTTACCCTTTAAAGTTCATTGAATCATTTTATATTAGGGTAAATATCATTTATTTTTCAAAATCAAAATATGAATATTATAAAGAATATTTCGTAAAAGGGGAAGATGCATTTTTTTTATACAAATGAAAGAGATAAATAGTATTTATTGAAAAGCCATTGCAATAAGGAATTCCTTTCATATGTATATATTTGCCCTAATCCAATAAATTGGACATTTTACATTAGGGTAAATAGTTTTAATGTTTTAAAGATCAAAGCATGATTATTATTATTTTGGAGAAAATGTATTTTTACCATAAGTAAAGTGATGAAAAGGATTTATTTATTAAAGTGATCCTTCCATATGCATTTTATTTGCCCTAGGTTTATAAATTGAATATATTTATTAGGGTATATTATTTATATCATGTACTTAATGATTTGATTGGTATTTGCAAGGGTATGTTCATGTGATAAAATATTTACAACCTAATTCAAGTGCCCTAACAGGTGAAGAGGTATTAGAAGTTTTTCCACATATATCATTTTTGCACATGGAAATATATGCTTCTATTTGCCATATAAAATCTTTTACCTTAGGTTATGAAAAAACTATCATTAGGGTAAATTATTTTATATGAATAAATATTTACAAGTGTTTAATACTTTGATTTACGTGAACTATCCTAAATAAGTATTTTACATAAGGGAGAAGGATTATTACCTAATCAAAGGTATGTAGTTAATGTTTAAAATCAAGGGATTTGATTGGTTTGTTTTATGTGCAGGAGATATTGAGGAGATGATGAATATTTGCCGAGAAATGTTATCAAAGCGAAGGATAAAGGATATTATTAAAGCATTATTTAGTATGGTGTTTTAGGGTTTTCCTTTTAAATTATATCTGTAAACCAGAGGGTGTGTCTATAGTACCCCTCCTCGATCAACCTCTTTTTGTATGTTTTTGATTGACTTCAGTGACTGTTCAGTGGAACATTTTTGTATATTGATTTGGATGTTATGCGATGTTATTTCATGCTTTATCTGGATCTATGGTGAGTGATTTTATTTAGTATCTCAGTGCTTATGATTAATGTTATTTTATGGATCATTATCATGGACTGACACTTTTACCTTACATTGTGATGCATTATTTATATGTTGCGTGTTTGCAAGTGTATTGGGATGTGAGGGGATGATTTTCCTTCACTCACTCCGGTGAGATAGGGAATGTCATGATTCTCCTTCATCGATGTGCATGTTGTGTTTGTATATTATATTGGTCTATATGCACGTGTGGTTGTTTGGTGCAGGACATTGTGGGTACTAGTACCAGGTAGGTACGGGGTATTGACTCCACATGGTTTTACAAGTCTGAGCATGCCTCATATATCTGATGGGAGTGGAGGAGATAGTTTTTGTACCCTAGTTTGACCCGCAGTCACACTCGTGTGAGTGTTGTCAGTCGATTGTCTTTCTCGTCTAGCTATTATGCAAGTCATGGTGCCTTGGTTTGGTCATTGAGAGTCATCATTGATCATTCTTGGTTTTGCGTGTTCCCATTCATTTAAATGGTTATTTAATTTAAATGGATGATGTTATCTTATGCCGGCGAAATTAGTTGATTATTATGCTTTGTGATTATTGATTTAATTAAATTAATGATTTGCTAGATTAAATGGGTAAAGGGCTTATTTATTTTGTAAGGTGCATTGATATATTTTGGAAGGAAATAAATAATTGCCTAGCCATTTAAATTTTAAATGATTATGTTGAAAGAAAGTATTTTTGGAAATAGAAATTAATAAAATCTTTCCTTTTTACTTTTCCATTTGACCTTTTCATTTTAATTGTTGGAAAAGAATTATTTTTGAAAAAGAGAGTAAATCTGATTAGTTGGGAAACTTTTAAACCTAGAAAGTTTAGGTTAAAAGAGGATTTTCATGCTATTCTAAAAATTCATGGGAAGAAGGAAGAGAGGGATTTTTGGAGAGAAATTCTGGAAAACTTCCTAGAGGAACTAGAAATTCGATTTGATTTGCAAGACTGGAAATTCTTCATCTCTTTGTTTTCTATTGCTTCAAGGTTGGAGGTTCTCTTCTTGTTTTGAAATTTGTTATTTGAAATTTTCTAGTTTGCTTCCTATGTGTGGAAATTATGCAATCTTCCTGTAGATGCTTGTGGAATGATTGAAATGGAAGAAAGAGTGTTTATTATTGTTGGTTTTGTGAAATCTATATCATATGGTTGCATTTAGGAAAGAAATGGTTTATTTCTCTATCTGATGTGTGTTTATTCTTGAAAATCAATTTCTGGTTATACCTCTTCTATTTGGAAAGAATGAACTAGATTTAGCTTGTTGTGTGCTTTCTAGTAATTTGTTGTCTAAGATTTGGGGTTTCCGTGGGATTTTATTTCACCATTTGTCTTATTTGGTAAATTTCTATTTGAAAATTGGATTTGGCACTGTGTATGTGTGTGCCCGTAAAATGTTCCGGAAATGAATCATTTTCTTGTTTAAATGATTGGGTTGAGTGTTGATTTTAATACCTTGGAGGCATGTATTTTGTTTGTTTTTGTTTGTTGACCTTACCTCACCCCATGGCAGGCTAGTCCCATCACGTGGGTTGGTAGTCTCTAATGTCCGCAGGTAGTAGTACTACCAGTCGATAGCTATTGCTACTGACGGTAGCTGCACTACCGGTCGGTAGTCAGTGCTACCAGTTGGTAGCAGTGCTACCCGACGGTAGTGCATGCCACCGGTTGGCAGTAGTGCTACCAGTCGGTAGTGCCTACTACTGATCAGTAGCACTACTACTGGTAGGTAGTACCCGCGGCCCCCAGTAGTGGCACTGTTGCGGGTTGGTTTTGACCCCCGCGTAACCATGTCCCTTTACCGATTCAAACTGGTTGATGCTATAATGTTAAATTTTAATAAATGAAATATATTTAAGAATGGATTTTGTGTTGAATAAAAATAAATAGTGATTTTCATGTGATGTTTATTATGTGGTTAATAAATTTATCTATGAAAATCAAGGCATGAAATTAGGAATTCAAATTGGTTAATTTGGATATATTCTGGAAATGGATTAAATGCCTGTTTGGAATTCATGTTTAATTCGGTTGAATATTTAATGTGGATTTCATTCCTGATGGAATATTGATTTGGAAATTGATTAGATGTGACTGCTGGAAAAGAGTGTTTTATTTAATTTTCAATCAATGATGTTGCAAGTGTTTATGATGTTGATTTCCTCAAAGATTGTCTAAGTGTGGACTTAGTGAATTAGTTGTCCTTGCAACTGTGTTAATTCTTGTCTGTAGTTTAGTCGTCCTGTGGTGGCATATTTGGTACCTTTGACCAAGTGATATATGTTGGCTTCGTTGTTGTAACCATGTAGTGTCTTTGCCTTATGGTTAGCCAAGAGTCAGTATGTCCTTGTTTGACCACTTGTTTCTGATAATGGTGTTATGATTGTCTGTTTCACCATAGGGTCCTTGGGGAGTGACCTTGTTTGTTTAGTGTCCTTTGAGAGAGTGGCTTTTGAGCAAGTTACCCCTACAAAAATCAGATAATAAGTGATAATCTAATTATTTGATTAGGTGGGTAGATTCATAACATTAATGAAGATAATTGTACCTCACACATAGGTGAGTTCTTGTACTAAGGCACATAATGTTGTGAGAAGGCCTGGAATGGAAAACCGACCACCTTGTCTTCACGAAAGGCTGGAAGGGTCCGCATGAGACTTAGTTGGAGCCAGAGGTTTGGGAGAGGTTACCAGGATAGAGAGCCGGGACCTAGGAGAGCCTATCAAGGTAACCATCAAGCTATGCGATGACACTCTCTCTTTAGGTTCAGTTGTGTGTGTGTAATGTCGGTTTACTTGTGTTTTGTGATATCGATTCACTTGTGTGTTTGTGATGTTGAGTCACCTAGATTTTGTGGAGTCGTATTGTGTTGTCATGGAGTCGTATTGTTTTGTTGACCATGTCAGGCTTATGCTTGTTTGAGGATCCTCAGCTATCTCCTAGCACAGTGGGGTGATTCTATTTTGGGAATTACATTGTCAGGTGGTAGTGCCCCTTGCCATCGAATGTTTGGATTTGTACCTTCATGCGAGGAATGGCTTCGCAGGTTTTCCTATGGTTCATGGCTCATGCTTCATCTCATGTTTGGAGATTATTGTTTTTGGAGACCTATGTGGTCATTGTCATATTGCTCTTTTGTAACCTTGTAATTGGTTAAGTTGTATCTTTATATGTATATTGAGAAGCTATGTATTGGAAGAGCAATGTAACCTATGTTGGGATGTTTTTATCAGTTTCCTTTATGATATGTGTACATGCTTATTGAAGTGGAATTATAATGTACCCTTTCTATCTTTCAATGGTGTAATCTATTATTGCTTATGGCTTCTTGTGATCATTGAGTTAATGATGAATATTTGGATTAATGGTAATTATGGAATTTATCTTTTGAAGTTAATTCTTCATTGGTAACCCTTAAGGAATTCTGGTGTAAGTATTTCGCTTGTGTTATCGTGCATGTTGTGTGTTATGCACTTATTATGTTTATACTTTTTTTAAAAATTGTTTCACCCTTGTTGTGGGTTTTCCTTCAGGGTTCCTGGTGGGGCATTACAGTGTCCTTTGGAAAACAATTGTTTGTAACTCCCTCTTGTGTATGAAAGGGTGTGTCCTTTCATATGTACCTATGGATTCACATACTTATAAGGAGTCATTTTTTATGTAAAAGGAAGAAGAATCATGAGAATAACATACTGTTGTAAGGACTAAATGTCATTTTGTATTAGGGAAGTCTATAGGAAGAAGAAGTATCATTTTGTGCAAGCAATCTGTAATGGAGTATCTGCAAGTGCGGCTTATGTATGCAATTATTTCCTGAAGATTAATATACAGGGTTCACTATTTCTTTTTCCAAATATTGTGTACACTTTTGTGTTGATTATTATCTTTGTCCTCTTGATAAATCTGTTTATAGATTTGCTATGTTTTGAATCACATGTTGTTGAATTAAGTGAAAGATTGAGTTCTTATTGTTTGTGTAACGCATACTGAACCTTCATAGTCAATGAGAAATTTTCTCTTGAGTTGATAAGATATTTTGTCCACAAAGTGTCATATATATTCCTGGATAGAGGAACTGGTCTATCATTTATCTTTTAAGGTTTTAATCTGTATGCATTCAAGGTCCTTGATAGAGAAACATTCTTCCCAAATCCTATATGAACTGATCTATGCAGATTTCATTTAAGTCCTGGAAGCAATCTCATTTTCAATATACATTCACAATCATTTCTTTTCAAAGCATTTAGTTAAAGCACATAATAAAGCATAGTTGCAGAATAATAATTTGCCAGTTGTGTAAACTTGCTAGAAGGTTTAAATCCACTATAAATAACCTCTTTTGTGCTTGAGAGGAAGAGGCACACCCACCTAGGTTCAGTGGAGCCTAAAGTGCAGAGGGATTTGGTCTTTGACCATCCCTGTTCCTTGGCCAAGGCTAGTTGGATCACTTAAGGGCATGAAAAATCCTTAAGTTTTTGAATCTGTGGTTTTGGGAACCAACGGGATCCATGTTGCCCTGTGACAAAGAAAAAAATAAAAAATGTTAGCAAAATGGAACCAATAGACTTAGCAAAAAAACTTAATAATAAAATAGTATATTGCAGTAATTAATTAGAGGTTGGTTAATTTAAATGGTATATAGTATGTACCACCCCCATGATAGTAACTTTGTTTGTATCTATATGATTCAAATTATAATCGATTAGCAACTCTTCCCCTGCTCTTACTGATTTTATCGCACATACGAATACACAATTTCCCTCGCTTGCCTCAAATATGCAATTGGGTTGATTATTAGTTGACCCAGGTCGCATACTATTTATGAAACCTACAATATTCCCTCTAGCTTTTGGCCTTCCATAAATGTATACAACCACTCATTTACTTTGATCATTATCAATTTGTTGTATATAATTTGTTGACAATGCATACCTACGCATACTTTTTTATATCGAACAATTTGCATCCAATTTTTGTAATTGTAACAAGGTCTGACAAACTCCATCAATTCAGCAACTTTGTTGTAATAGACCTTTATGTCGTGCATGGGTAATGTTGATGAAGAAGTCGGCCCTAAAGTTGATGTTGAGATTAAAATTTGAATAAGTCCAATTGGGGCCTCAAGGTTGATAACTGTATTAGATTTGCTGCTAATGTCAAGGTTTGAAAAATTGAGGAAGTTTGTTTTCCAAGTAATTTTTTTAAAATAAACTATTTCTATAGGGTGTATTGACTTATACATGTTGATCCATGAGATTGTGCAGGATCCTCGTCAAAGTGGTTTAGGTTCTTGCACATGTAATTCAATTATCTTATGTTAGCTAAGAATTACATGATACACATACTAAAAATTGCATAGTACACAACATGAACAACATGAACTTTGTAGACAAGAAGAGTATTAAAAAAATATATGTTGTCATCATAATCATTGTAAATTTTTAAATTCCTTACCTTTACTTTATGTAGACTATGTAGGATGCTCAAATAAAGGGTTGATGATGTCTGTAGTCAATTACCTGTTTCCACAAAGGGTGACAACATCACACAAAATACATACATGTAATCATCACCATCAATTGAGCATCATAAGCATTACATTTTTAAGTTGATAAACAATAAATACATATGTATCATAAGAATCATAAGCATCACATATGTATCATCATATATGTAATTGAGCATCATAAGCATCACATATGTGTCATCATAAACATGTAATCCATCACATATGTATCATAAATCACCATCAATAACATAGGCAATAAACAATCCACATTCTAAAAATAAACACAAAGTTCAAAAAATGTCAAATGTATCATCATAAACATGTAATCCATCACATAGCTAATAAACAATCCAAATTCCATTAATAAACACAAATTTTAAAAAATGTCACATAAATAGTCACTCTCCCTATCTCCATCTCCTCGTGGTGGCATGGTTCTACTATTAGGACCTGCTAGAGGTGGAACATGAATTAAAAATATTAAAGGTGCATCATGAATTAATTATGTAATGGTATAAGAATTCAAAACGTAATGAATTAATTATGTAACCATATAAGTCAAATAATTTTATATCAATAAATCAATATTAAATAGATAATATACTAATCGCATACTTCATACATTTCATTCATGTCATTGATCTTCTCCTTCATCCAACTCATCATCATGACCATCATCATCATCATCATCATCATCATCATCATCATCATCATCATCATCATCATCATCATCATCATCATCATCATCATCATCATCATCATCGTCGTCGTCGTCGTTGTCATCGTCGTCGTCACCGGTGTTGGTGTTGGCGTCATCATCATCATCATCATCATCATCATCATCATCATCATCATCATCACCACCACCACCACCACCACCACCACCATCATTTTTGTCATCATCACCATCACCATCACCATCACCATCACCATCACCATTGATAGACTTATAAAGCATTGAGAGGGGGGGTGAATTAGTGACAGCAAGAAAATACCACTTTAAACATTGACCAGTTGAGATACTTAACTAGTTTACTAAACATTATGCATGCAATCCAAAATGATATTAAAGCATCCACAATAAGTAAAACATTCACCATAACACAAGTGTTTATAAGTGGAAAACCCAAATGGGAAAAACCACGGTGAGATGGGACTCACAAGTTAATTATATGCAGTAATAGATATCTGACCGGTTAGGGTCTACAAAAATGTTTTGCTAGGAGCAAATCCTGTTAAAGATCCCAAAGATTTGTTAGGAGCTATACCCTGTTAAAGGTAGTACCCTGTTAGGAGTAACCTCGGTAGAGGATTTCTAAATCCAAACTAATGGATCACCTTGTTAGAGGATTTGTACAATGAAGCTTGTTAGAGCTTACCCGGTTAGGGGATTTAACTATTGTAGTGACTAGAAAACAATAGGTGGTGTGATCTAGAAGTAGCACAACTTGCTTGATTAGATCCTCTTCTACTCGCTCAAAACTGCATCACCAATTTCATGACCAACGTATTCTACAATGCCTTCAACTTTTATCTTGCATCATACCATATCATAAAAATAGTTCATCATAATGTCATTATATAGACATTAGATTTCATGTCGGATTAGAAATCATATCACAATTTCCTAGGTGCAGTGTATCTGGACAATCAAACATAACTCATCACAAATTGTTGCTAAATTTGTCAGTTAGGGGTAACTCATCACGACCGGTGATAACTCATCACACAATCAATGAATACTGGTTAGAACACTGATACTAGTTAAGAGTTAGCCACTATCAACATGTAAACCGATTGTCCTTCATATTAAGGAGTGTTCACTGCAATTCTCAAGAAAATGTTACTGAAAGTAAGCTTCATTTGAGAAAAATCATTTTCCCATGTTTCCAGTAAGGTTTTAGTGATCTCAATGGTGGTCATGACCTATGCAGAAAATTATTTCATTGCATCAATAGTACTCATCTCTGGAGTAGCCAAAACTGCTTCTGTATTCTTATAAGCTCGTTGCAGGATGTCCACTTTAGGTCTCAATAAGTTCTTTAACTCCTTTAGGGATTGGGGTCTCTTTGCCTATTCAAAATCATACATATCTAATATATTTTGCAAATCATCGACGAATTTGCCAAAAGCTAAGACTAAATCCTATAAAGGAATGTAGGCGTTACATATCTTTTTCAATTCTAGCTCTATCTTAGTTTGCTTCTTAATCAAATCAGTATAGAAAAATGAAACTTTAGATGTATAGGCTAGAATTTTGCCTCCTATCTCAATAGCTTTTCTCAAAAGATCTATGTTCAGGGATACAACAATCTTCCATGTATCAATATCTTTCATTATATGTTCACCTCTTTTCTTCCTATAATTTTTCTTTGCAAAAGGCTGAGTTGAGTTGCTTCCTCAAGGGACTTGAGTTGGTCAGAGGCATCAGCAACCAACTGGCCAAGCTTGCCAATAAGAGTTGACAACTTCCCTATAGCAGTCTCTAGTAGAAGACTGGATAAAATATCCACAATAGTCTGGATAGTTTCTACTTCCTTCCTTTGTTCCTTAAGTCTCTTCTTCTAAGCCCTGGATTGCATCATAGTTACAATCTCCATAAGTTCTGATGCACTCATATTCTCTACATCTATAGGCCCTTTGATTCCTAATGAGTCATCATCCTCATCATTTTGCTGCTTGACTAATGCCTTTTCAAGTTCAACAAATTTCTTCTCCTTAGTTTTCTCTTGCTCTTGTTTCTTTTCTAGTTCAGAGAGATTCTCTTCAACTTTTTCTACAGGTTTCTTCTGAGTAGCCTATGAAACTGGTGGTAGTTGTGTTTTCATTTGTTGATCTTTTATCGGTGGGGTGGGAATATCCACACTTGTTTGAGTTGTCGATATTTCCACTACTTTAACTTGTGAAATAGTAATAACCGGCGTTTTCTTATTTGGTTCAATAATATTCCCAGATAGATCGATATTATCCTGTATGTCATCAACAAAGATCACTAGTTGGGAAGTAGTGTCATCCTTTTTCTTGATAGGACAGACAATATCAGCTTGCACTATTTCTTCCTCATCCATCTTCGGGCGTTCCACATTTTCTTGTTCATTAGTCCATTGAGACTCTATTTGTTTATGCATCCTCTGAATATTCCTTGATATCTGATGAGTCTTAACTTCAGCAGATTGCACCTTTCCACTTATTAACTTTAATCTTCTTGACTTAAAAGTAAATTGCCCTTTGTAATTATTAATCAATGCAATTATATCATCTTTAGATAAATCAGGAGAATATTGAATAAATACATTATCAATAATTTCTCTATCTTTGTCCACAACCTCTTCCCACTTATTCAAAAGAATAGAATATAAAGAAACATAAATTTCATCCTTAAGATCATGCAGTAATCGATTATATTGACACAAATGGTTGATTACCTATTGAACAATGTGTTCCTTCTAATCTTCATCAAATGAATCGAAACACTCTTTAACATTATCAAATTGATTCCTCCCTAAAGTTTTTACCGTTCTTTCAAAATTAGACATAGGTTTGTAAGACAAAGCTTTAATGGGAATACCCTATTGAGAGGTGTCTTCAACTGGTTTGGCTTTCTTACCAGTTGTCTTCACTTTCTTTGGCTCCTCCTCAATGTCGGTATCATCAGATTCTGCTTGAAGAATCAGTTGTCGGCCTCTCTTCTTCATTGCAGTCTGCTTCTTTATATATGCCTTAGGTGTTAGTTCCTTTTTAACTTGGATACTTCATGTCACTCTTGTACTTGTTGACACTGAAGGTGCTTGCTCAGCCTTCTTCTTCTTTCCTTTTCTACTACTGGGTTGAGCACTGCTAGTTTCAGCTTCTGCAGTTTTTTCCTCAAAATTACCCAGTCTTTTCTTCTTCTTGTCCACTAGAGATACCAACAGGTTTTTAGCATAACCAATCAATAAGTCATAATTGACTTCAGAGCTCATGTCTTCCATTTCATCCTCTCTGGGTTCGATAGCTTCCATGAGACAAAAATCAGTGGTGACTTTGAAAATGATGTCCTTAGCAAAATTTTTCACCATGTCTTCAGGTAGCCTTACCCTCATACTCATTTTCTTTTGAAATTCATTGAATTAGTTGTTCATTGTAGTAGAGAAAGTGTTCTTAACAACCTTAATGTTGTTCTTGATCTGGAGAGTTACCGATAGGTCTTTTGACCATTCAATGTCACTAATTCCCTGTAGGAAATTCTGAAAGCAAAAGAATAAACCAATCAATAACTGACCAAATTTGAACTTCTAACTATTGTCCTTCTTAATTGATTGTATATTTAAGATCAATGGAATTCTTATGGCCTCACATAGGTCATAATCTGCATTCTCAGCAATCATTCTATAGGTTGTATGCACTGCTACAGATGGAACACTATTCATTCTACTAGAATAGAATATCAGGTAGCTTATAACCATGGTAGCCAATATAACCACTGGGTCCTTAATGTTGTTAACTGAAAAAGTATGCCCATCAGAGGTAGACTGAGTTAAAGTTGTTATAGTCTCTTTAGAAATTCACCTCAGCTTGGGAAATTCACCGATTTGCCAAAAACCAGTCACAGGATGGATAACTTCCTTAGTGATAGTATGTGATCTTTCTAGATACATATTTTTACCATGAACTCAACTAAAAATGATTCTGATATGTTCCTCTTCAAAATCCTGAAGAAAATAAGTTGCATTGTGAAAACCCTTCTCATAAACCCTAATATAGTTGGGTTTGATCTTTCCGCTCTTATCACACAGGGATTTCAATTGAGAGTATATTAATAATGATTATAAATCTTTGATTTTACAATCAATATAACTAGATAAATCACCTTTTATGATAACACCATTAGGAACTTGATATAAAGCATTGTAAGACAGTATTTGTTTAGATTTCATAACCACCAGAGGTTCTGATGTAATCATAAGTCTCTCTACTTGCTTAGATGATGAAGCCATTCTGATAAACTCGATTTGAAAGGGATTTTCAAAGAAATACCTTGATTCTCCTGTGTTGCCTCGATTTTTGATTGATTACACAAATGAACACTAGTTCCACCTTCTATGATCTTTGTATCAGCTTCAATCATGCAATTCATAGCTCAAATTCATCCACAACCAGCTAGCAATTCACTTTTTGCTCTACAAGTGCTCAAGAATTCTCTTTTGAATGCATTTAGGGTAAAATAACATAGTAAAATTTGCTTTTATCATCTTTACCTACTACATTAATTGCTCGACCGATAGGGTTACAAACCCTAATACACTGCTTAATGATACAATCAATATTAATAGGTGTAAAACCGATTGACAATCTTTCAAAAAATCGATAGACAAAGATATCAATATTTCTCACAGAATAACTCAAAAAATCAAATCTTCTTACCATGCATATTTCAAGGGGTTCGAAAATAGATTTACCGCTATGCTCCCCTTAGCCCTACTAAAAGGCTTAATTCACCATTGCAGGATTCTGCACACTAGGTGAAGGATTGGGTTCTTGAACGGGAATATCATCACTCTTCTTTTTCTAGATTCAATTCATCTCTTCTCTAGTTTCCTCAACATTTACCTTTTGCTTAACTTTCTGGTCTACAACATGATTAACCAGTTTGTTCTTTTTGGTTCTACAAAACTTCACCATATGTCCCAGTTTGTGACAATGATAGCAGGTCATTCTACATGATCTCTAAGGTCCTACATTGCCTCTTCCAGTTCTCCTTCTATAGTTCATAGCCACATGACCATAATTGTTACAAATGGTGCAAATGACATTAGTTACCTTTTCCATTTCAAATGGACTAAACTGGTTGACATACGGTTTCTACCAGTTCATGTTACCTCTGTTGTCATAGATTCTCCTTTTGTTACCATTAGGTCTTGGATTCATGTGAGGTACTGGATTATTAGCTCCATATCTGCATTCAACTAATCTATGTCCATACATGTTGCATGTAAAACAATGACCTTCAAATCTCCTAGATACATACCTAGTATTTGTATTGTAACATGTATTCTCATTGGGTCTATTTATACACACATTTGCAGTATGTCCAATTTATGATAGACAAAGCAAATAGGTTTAAAAACTTTCTTACTGGTAGACTTATTAACCTTAGGAGCAGTTTTACCTTTGTGTATGTTGCTCTTTGTACCGGAAGACTCTCCTTTCTCAGATGTATTAAATCCTAGTCCAGATATATCACCTTTCATCCTCTGAGATTGGATCTACTCATCCAGCATAGAAGAACTCTTATTGAACTTTTCTAGCTTTCCATTAGCCTCAGTGAGTTCTCTCGTAAGATCTTCATTGTGTTTTGTAAGAGTCTCTCTTACGGATGATGCCATTTCAATATCTATATGCAAAGCCTCTTTTTCTTCTCTTTTTGCATGCCAATGCTCATACAAAGTTGCATTCTCTTGTTTGATCTTAGCAATCTCATGATCTCTTTCTTTGACAAGGTCTTTAGTTGCCCTCCTAGCTTCCAGCTCTTGACTCATGTAGATAGTTAGCGCTTCTAACTCTCTTCTCAGATTTAGCTTCTCACCGTTCAGTTTTTCAACTTCTTTAGCTAACACATCAATGCTAGCTTCATCTGAAGAACTATTATCAGATATCTCCAATAGTTGCTCAGTTAGCTCTCTCCTTTTGACTTATGAATGTTTAAGTCTGACCCTTAGGGTTTTAATCTCTTCCTTGGTAGCTTCAAGCATTCTATCCATCTCAAAGTAGCTCATATCCCCCATGGTGGTTTTAGGGTTTCCTTACAAGCGATTAAGCCTTAAGGAAGTTAGGCTCTGATATCAATTGATAGACTTATAAAGTACTGAGAGGGGGGGTGAATCAGTGATAACAAAAACAATACCATTTTAAACACTAACCAGTTGAGATACTATTGGTAAACAGATTTGTCCTTCTTAAATACCTTTTAAAAATGACTCCCAAATGCCCAAATTGAAAGACAAAACAAGAACCAACAGTTGAGTCACTTGCAATGGTAAGTGCAAGTGCTCTCTGAATTTTGATATGAAGGTGCAACTCCCTTCGTTGGATAAAATATATATTTTCTGAATATGCTTTTAACCAGAAAGCAATAAAGGAAGACTAACATCTACCCATAACCATGAAAGTAGATGCGAATAAAAGATTTATAATGTAGTGAATGAAGGTAAGTAAAACATAGTTTAATTATTCACACCCATGAAAATACCCTTTCCAATAGATCAAAATATTCTAGATGTTGATCAAGTCTCTCTCATGCCTCAAAGGACAAGGGGGATCAGAATACCCAGACAAAGAGTTAACAACAGATTTCTTTCCAAATACAAATTATTTCTGAAATCAAAGTTTCAAAATTAAATGCATACATAGTTTAATGTAACAGAAAAGGCAATGAAAGGTAATCACAAGAGAAACAAAGTTCATTGTTATCAAAAAAAAATATTGACAAATCTACAGATCAACAAAATCTTCTTCATTCCATCAATGTCAAAATGTGAGCTCACAGACTCAATTTTTCTAAAAACAAAACTATGCAGTCAAGAAAACAATGCTACCTCTTCCTTTTTTTTACAACAGAAAGAGAAAGAAAAGAAAAGAAGAACCCTTTTTCATTTCTTTCGTTACATATATATAGTTGAGAATTTCAGTTATCAATAACTGATTCTTGAAAAGATTATTAATTAATCTTTTCCTTTATCTTCTATCTTCTTCCGATAACTCTTTTTAATTTTGCTTCAAATCTTTTATCCTCCATTCCTTTCTGAAAAATATTTGAAGAGAATGTAAATTAAACACATCTAATTATGTGCTGATAGGTGGTCATTTCTTTTATATCTCCATTTCAAAGCCAAGTCTCGACCGCGAGCTTCTCATAATAATAGTTTTCTCAAAAATTTGTATATACCCATACTCAGAGATCAATAACCTTTGAAAACAATAATATTTGTCCATTCACTCTAGTAAGGAATTAGAAAACTAGGTTTTATAAAACCTGTCAAAATTTTAGCATGATCCAACGATTCAATTAAAAGTTATGCCCCCCGCACTGAGACTAATTTTTCTGTCTCAGAAAATCCATGGTTACAGGTTGCATTGAAAACTATAAACAATATACATGCCAAAACTTGCACATGGATCACGATTTTGAGTTGTCATTTGAAGGAATAAGCTCTATTTTATGACAAAACTCTCTTTATAATAGAGGAAGATTGTAACTCTTCAGATTTTTTTTGTAATTTCATGAGTTGCTGAAGTAATTCTTTGAAAATATTATCAATTACTATCCTTTGTTATCAACATATGAATTAATAATTAAATCCATCTTTCAAAAAACTGAATCTTCCTTCGTAACATGAAGGTTGGAATTTGTATGTGTTAGTGTGGCTATCTCAAAAGTCATCCAAACACTTTTACTCTCAGCTCGATGACCATTTTTTAAAAACATCCACATTCTGAATCTGTGAACTTTGAACTTTGAACCTTGAACCTTGAACCTTGAACCTTGAACTTGCGGGGTTCAAGCAAATGGTTCAAAAACACAAACTGCACCACAGTATAATGCATTGATTTTTTTTCTTTCCATTTTCCTACACATTGAACCTTGAACCTGAACCAAAAAGGTTCAATGGTTCAAGTTCAATGACCAAAAATTAAAAAGCCCGAAATTTGAACTTTGAACTTTTTGAACCTGAACTTTGAACTTTGAACTTGAACCCGAACTTTGAACTTTGAAAAGGTTCAAGGTTCAAGTTCAATGACAATTGTTCTCTTCGGCTGTCATAGAAAAACATGCATAACGTTTTACTAGGAGATCCGTTTCTTATGAAATTTTAATAGTAGAACAGGTAAGCTACGTAGAGCATAACCCAGAAATCATTTTTGCATATGGAACACAAAAATTGAGATTTAATTATTTGGACATATGGGTAACCCAAAAATTAAACAATTAAAATCTCCCAACCGACATGGAGTTTGGCTATAAAAAATTGTTTTTTTGGAGAAAAGGATTTTAAAATTATCTCTACAAAAGGATTTTATGTCATCTTTTACAGAATTTGGAAAACAATGACTTCTTTGTGACTAACAGGTAGGGGATGTCAAAGAGGGTGCTTGAAAGTTTGAACAAAGGTGACCAACACTTTCAACATTAAAACATTAGCAAAAGCTAGTTTTTAGCTAATTATGGGGCTTTAGGTACGAGCAAAAATATAGGGGTAACATAGGCTCTGATTGGGGACCAGGACTGTAAAGGACTAGGAGAATCCAGAATGTCTCTGGGAGAGAAAAAGAATAGTGCCTAGCCATTGGGTAACAGAGTCAAGACAAACAGAGTACATGGATCTTCTTGCAGAAGGGGGAAGAGGCAACAAAAAAAAACTAACAAGCAAAAACCCACACTAAAACAAGGTGGAAAACTAAGACAAGCTACACCCAAATCACACCAAAAATTTATTTACAAAAGATCGGGCAAAAAAGCCATGCCCGTAACAATGCAACTAGTTGTTCATATAAAGCCATCAACTGGTTGTGAGAAGTACGTTCCGGTGCAGAAAATTCATTGATATGTAAGTAGAATCATTCCCAATAAATAACCTGCAACCATTGTAAAGAAGGATCCAATAACAACCCATTGTAAGAACTTCCTAAAAAACATATCAGGTCCAAAGAGCCACTCTGCATCATAGACTTCTGGTTGCAACATGTCAACACCATCTTGAGTGAGCTGATTCATACTAGAAATACCACAGTCTTCCATATGAATGTTAGAAAAATAAGCCATTCTTTTAATAAGACAACCTTCTTCAAAAGTGCAAGAATGGTCTGTGAGAAAGTCTCTATCTAAATCTGAATTTTGACTCTCTAGACATTTGTTTTCTAAGAATTCATTATACACATTAGCTTCAAAACAAAATGATTCCAGTATGGGATGACTATCAAACAACTCATCTTCACAATCAAATTTGAATATCTCTACTAATTCAGATCGCCTGTGTGATATCATAACAGAGGTGAATGAGTTTCCCTTGGTTTGCATTTCAGTATTCTTAAAATTCTTCAATGTTTTGGGCTGCAACAATCCCTCAATATCTTGCATGCAATCAAACTGAAAAGACTCATACCTTGTCTGCATATCAATATGAGAGATACCTCCTACTTTTTCACCATAAGGTGTCTCTTGTTTATGCTGATCTGTTATGCTTCCCTTATCAAAATCATTAGCTGAAATTGCATTAGAAGTATCAAATGAAAAATATTCAAATTCTGAAAAAGAGACATTTTCCAGCAAACTTCCATCTAATTGTTCATCATCAAATCCTTGCTCCATAGAAGAAGCATCTGGGCAAGTCATTAAAATTTCTGATTGTGCAGTTTGATCACCCTCATCTTTAAATGAATTATCATTTTCAACATACAAATGACAAATCCTTGCAATGTTAGGAGAGCTATTTTCAATCACAGGAGGTTCTTGGAAATGTCCATCATTAAAGACTGTTAAATTTTGAGAATAAGAGATAGGTAGTGCTAATTTTACTGCTTTCATAACAAGTTTCTTTTCTAGAAGCTCTTTCTTCAGATAAAACTTTTGATTATAAAGACAAATTTCAGATTGTGGCTCCCTCACAACACATTCATCCATGCATTTCATTCCACTTAACAACATATCATCATCTACCTCAATAGACTCTTTTTGTGCATCTTTCAAATTTTGTATTTTCTTACGCTTCAACTAAAATTTAATTTCAGTTTGCAATGCAACAATAAAAATACATAGCTGATTACTTTCAGTTGGTTGGCAAGCTTGAGGAATTTTACCAATACATCTATTAAATTTATCAATAAAACCTCTCATAAATTCATCATTTTTCATCTGAATTTGAAAGAAATTCAATAGTAACTTATAAGTATCAACCACAGGCTGAAATCTTCCAAGGAATTTTACCTTTAAGTCATCTCAGCTAGTAATGCATCCATCTTGCAAATTCTGAAACCACTCAGTGGCATTTCTAACAAGGCTGTCAACAAACAGTCTCACAAAGACATTCTCTTCTTGCACTCCAAGAATCCCATAGGTAACTATGACTGCTTTAATGTGATCATCAGGATCTTGATTCTTATCTCCAACAAACTTTGGAAAGCATTCCCTTGATCCTTTAGGAAGGGCTGAATATTGGGGCAAAACAAATGGACCAAAATGAGTCCCCCATGGCTGAGCTGCAACTAAAGCTATAATTTCAAACTGAAATTCTTCAACCAGACATAAACAGAGTCGCCAATCTCCTTTCACACAAAGATGCCTTTAAAACTTGGGGAAAAAACAAAAATGGCTGATCTTTTGATTTCGAATCCCCAACAGAGTCACCAAAAATCTGTTGGTAAATAGATTTGTCCTTCTTAAATACCTTTTAAAAATGACTCCCAAATGCCCAAATTGAAAGACAAAATAAGAACCAACACTTGAGTCACTTGTAATGGTGAGTGCAAGTGCTCTCTGAATTTTGATATGATGGTACAGCTCCCTTCATTGGATAAAATATATATTTTCTGAATATGCTTTTAACTAGAAAGCAATAAAGGAAGACTAACATCTACCCATAACCATGAAAGTAGATACGAATAACAGATTTATAATGTAGTGAATGAAGCTAAGTAAAACATAGTTTAATTATCCACAACCACGAAAATACCCTGTCCAATAGATCAAAATGTTCTGGATGTTGATCGAGTCTCTCTCATGCCTCAAAGGACAAGGGGGATCAGAATACCCAAACAAAGAGTTAACAATAGATTTCTTTCCAAATACAAATTATTTCTGAAATCAAAGTTTCAGAATTAAATGCATACACAGTTTAATGTAACATAAAAGGCAATGAAAGGTAATCACAAGAGAAACAAAGTTCATTGTAATCAAAAGAAAATATTGACAAATCCACAGATCAACAAAATCTTCTTCATTCCATCAATGCCAAAGTGTGAGCTCACGGACTCAATTTTTCTGAAAAATAAAATTGTGCAGTCCAGAAAACAATGCTGCCTCTTCCTTTTTTTAATAGCAGAAAGAGAAAGAAAAGAAAAGAAGAACCCTTTCTCATTTCTTTCATTACATATATATAGCTGAGAATTTCAGTTATCAATAACTGATTCTTGAAAAGATTATTAATTAATCTTTTCCTTTATCTTCTATCTTCTTCCGATAACTCTTTTTAATTTTGCTTCAAATATTTTATCCTCCATTCCTTTCTAAAAAATATTTGAAGAGAATGTAAATTAAACATATCTAATTATGTGCTGATAGGTGGTTGTTTCTTTTATATCTCCATTTCAAAGTCAAGTCTCCACCGTGAGCTTCTCATAATAATAGTTTTCTCAAAAATTTGTGTATACCCATACTCAAAGATCAATAACCTTCAAAAGAGATAATATTTGTCCAATCTCTCTAGTGAGGATTTAGAAAACTAGGTTTTATAAAACTTGTCAAAATTTCAGCACGATCCAAGAGTTCAATTAAAAGTTATATCCCCCGCACTGAGACTGATTTTTCTGTCTCAAAAAATCCGTGGTTACAGGTTGCATTGAAAACTATAAACAATATACATGCCAGAACTTGCACATGGTCACGATTTTGAGTTGTCATTTGAAGGAATGAGCTCTATTTTATGACAAAACTTTCTTTATAATAGAGGAAGATTGTAACTCTTCAGATTTTTTTTGTAATACCGTGAGCTGCTGAAGTAATTCTTTGAAAATATTATCAACTGCTATCCTTTGTTATCAACATATGAATTAATAATTAAATCCATCTTTCAAAAAATTGAATCTTCCTTCGTAAAATGAAGGTTGGAATTTGTATGTGTTAGTGTGACTATCTCAAAAGTCATCCAAACACTTTTACTCTCAGCTCGATGATCTTTTTTCAAAAACATCTACATTCTAAACCTGTGAACTTTGAACTTTGAACCTTGAACCTTGAACCTTGAACCTGTGAGGTTCAAGCAAATGGTTCAAAAACACAAATTGTACCCACAACATAATGCATTGATTTTTTTTCTTTCCATTTTCTTGTGCGTTGAACCTTGAACCTAAACCAAAAAGGTTCAATGGTTCAAGTTCAATGACCAAAAATTACAAAGCCTGAAATTTGAACTTTGAACTTTTTGAACCTGAACTTTGAACTTTGAACTTGAACCCAAACTTTGAACTTTGAAAAGGTTCAAAGGTTCAAGTTCAATGACAATTGTTCTCTTTAGCTGCCATAGAAAAACCTACATAACTTTTTACTGGAAGCTCTGTTTCTTATGAAATTTTAACAATAGAACAGGTAAGCTGCATAGAGCATAACCCAGAAATAATTTTTGCATATGGTACATAAAAATTAAGATTTAATTGTTTGGACATATGGGTAACCCAAAAATTAAACAATTAAAATCTCCCAACCGACATGGAGTTTGATTATAAAAAATTGTCATTTTGGAGAAGAGGATGTTAAAATTATCTCTGCAAAAGGATTTTATTTCATCTTTCACAGAATTTGGAAAACAATGACTTCTTTGTGACTGGTAGGTAGGGGATGTCCAAGAGGGTGCTTGAAAGTTTGAACAAAGGTGACCAACACTTTCAACATTATAACATTAGCAATAACTAGTTTTTAACTAATTATTAGGCTTTAGGCATGAGCAAAAGTATAGGGGTAACAGATACTTAACTAGTTTACTAAACACTATGCATGCAATCCAAAATGATATTAAAGCATCCACAATAAGTAAAACATCCACCACAATATAAGTGTTTATATGTGGAAAACTCAAATGGGAAAAACCACAGTGAGATGGGACTCACAAGATAACTCTCTGCAGTAATAAATAATTGACCGGTTAGGGTCTACAAAAATACCTTGCTAGGAGCAAATCCTGTTAAAGATCCCAAAGCTTTGTTAGGAGATACTCTGTTAAAGGTAGTACCTTGTTAGGAGTAACCTCGGTAGAGGATTTCTAAATCCAAACTAATGGATCACCTTGTTAGAGGATTTGTATAATGAAGCTTATTAGAGCTTACTCTATTAGGGGATTTGACTATTGTAGTGACTAGAAAACAATAGGTGGTGTGATCTATATGTAACACAACTTTCTTGATTAGATCCTCTTCTACTCGCTCAAAACTGCATCACCAATTTCATCACCAACATATTCTACAATGCCTTCAACTTTTATCTTGCATCATACCATATCAAAAAAATAGTTCATCATAATTTCATTATATAGACATTAGATTTCATGTCAGATTAGAAATCATATCACAATTTCCTAGGTGCAGTGTATCTGGACAATCAAACATAAATCATCACAAATTGTCTCTAAATTTGTCAGTTAGAAGTAACTCATCACACAATCAATGAATACCGGTTGGAACACTAATACTGGTTAAGAGTTAGCGACTATCAACATGTAAACCGATTTTCCTTCATTTGCTTCTTTGATGATTTTTGTTGAATCTCCAAGTTAGTGTCAAGCTATTTCTACATATACTGGTTAGACACCCTTTGAAACCATCTTTAACTAAACATCAATACTAGTTGCAATATAAGTAACTTTAGAAGTAATACCAGTTTGTCTTAACTAAGATGACAATGACAATGTGAACATGTGTGTGTGTATACATGTTCCATCAATGACAACACATGAAGTCATCCATTACAAAAATCATCAAGCCAACAATCATTGCCATCATCAAGCCAACAATCATCATCATCATCATCATCATCATCATCATCATCATCATCATCATCATCATCATCATCATCATCAGCTTCTTCTTCTTCATCATCATCGAGTAACTATTGATCGTAATCATCATCTACATCATCTTCTACTTCTTCGGTATCTTCTTCTTCCATCACATTATACTTTATCAGCCTTCCTCTTGGATCATGTCTAACAACAAATGACCAACCCGGTTTATGTGGAACCTCTCAGTAAAATTGTAGTACCCCTACCTTAATCAATCGCTAATCTTGGTTTAATCTTGGTTAGTGTATCTTAATATAATGTTATAGTCAGATGTTGATTTAATGCATAGTTGTGGATGTGATTTTCACACTAGTTATATGCTAGTTGTTTAGTGTACCTATTTTGTGGTATTAATATCAGGCTAACACTTTCATTAAATTTTATATATGTATGCACGTATGACTCTTGGTTGCAGGAGATTTCAGGTACAACGCCATATGAGTGCGAGGTTCGTCTTCACCTGGATTGCAGGTTTGAGTGTACCTTTTTAATCCTTAGAGTTGGATTAGGTGGTCGTAAGACCCTAGTTGACCTTAGTCGTGCTCCAGTGAGCATCGCCAGTCGTCGTCGGTAATCCCTTTTTGTTTGGGTTTGCGAGTCATCTGTTTGGTTGACCTTCTTGGTTTGCGTGCTTGGTGTGCATGGTTAAATTGATTAATTAGTCCGTAGTAATTATTTTGATTAAATATGTATTTGTGCATTATAGTTTAATGGGCTAAATTAATCGGGATTTTGTTATGCGACTTTCGTTGATATTGGATGGCTTATTTTAAATTGGGAGTAAGTTCGATTAAATGACCGATTTTGAATATTAAATGCATTTTGAATATGCTGTTGAAAAGAAAGTTTTGTATTTAATTGCGATAGATTTAATTGCATTCTGTTGGATTATTAAATCAGAAAGGTTAAATTGGATTAAATGAGAGAATTGATTTGGAATTGAAAAGCAAGTTAATGTGTTGCTATAGCTAGAAAAGTATTAATTTGGAGAGTTATTTTTTTAAATAAAAATTTTTAATTCCAAAAAATGGATTTTGGTCAACTCTTCCATATAACCCAAAATTTGGGGAAAATTTGGAGGATAGACATTTTGGAGAATTTTTGGTTGGAAAAATATTTTGGAGAAAAAAAATTCGAGGGGTTTTGGATGGAGAAGGAAGGATTTGGGAGCTGGAGATTTGGACTCTTCGGCAGATCTTGCCAGGAATGCGAGATCAGGTAGGATCTGTTTAACCATTTGATTTTAAAAAAAATAGTTCCCTGTTTGACCATTTTGAGTTTGGCTGGAGATTTATCTGAGGTTTTGTTATTCCTCAATGCTTGCTGGGTGGTTTGAAATCCCATTGTGTTGGAGAGAATGAAAATCATCAAGAAAACGTGATACCAAAACCTAGTTCTTTTTAAAATTGAACTTATTTTTCAACCGAAATTTACATAGTTCATTTGGGCGTTTTTGTGTTTGGGAGTTTCGGACTGTGTTTTTAATTAAGTAGCGCTGTGTTTAACGCTTTTTCATCAACTGTATGTTTTAAATTAAAAAAAAAGGGATAAATGTTATCAAACTGTGCGTTCTTTTTTAAACAAAATTTATTATCAAATTCCGCAGTGGGCGTTTTGTTGTGTTTCGAGCCTGTGCGTGTTTTTTTTCTTACATGGAACGAACCGGGCGAAATAATATTTATCGAAGCCCTTGGTTGGGGTTGGAGGGCGGGGAGCGGAGCTCCACCCGCTCCTCCTCCCCTCTCCCCCGCTTGTTCCCCCTATTCCCCCCCCCTCGCTGGTGTTTGAAACCCTGGCCGCGGCACACTGCACCTGCGGGCACCGCAGTGGCGCCACTCGCATGGGTCTTCCCTACGGTTGAGGTGTTGAACGGCGCTGCGGCTAGGGCACGGCCCGCCCTCGCCTCTTTTGTTAAATGCGTTTTTTTGTTTAAAACATAGTTTATAAAATGGTTTTTTTTTTAATGTATTTTTTTTATCATTCAAAAAAAATAAAAAAATGCATATAATATTAGTAAATATTATTTTAATGATTAAGTTTTATTTAGTTTCTTAATTATGATTAAGGTGGCATTAATCTTGATAAATGTTAATTGGATATTGATTTATTTTATAATGGAGTTTATAGGTGAATTAATTATTCATTCTCATTTCATGACTTATGCTCTCTTCCTAATTAAGTTCTACAACTGTTATTTCACAATTGAATATTGTTGATTATATTCTTATTGATCTTGGATTTATAAATCTAGATCTTACCTTCTAGCTGATTAGAGCATTTGGCTAATTAAGATAGTATTGTTTAAAAACAAAATAGAGAATAATATGTTATTGGAAAATCGTTGAAATACGATGTAATTACTAATTGATGATGTTAAATATTATCGTAGAACATATCATTTGAATAATTGAGAAGTAAGTGAAATATTTATCGTTGGGTATTTGAATTTAAACGATATGCTTTGGAAATGATTATCTCCATTTAGATTCTCTTTCTACATTTTTATTTCCGTAATCCGTATAATGCATCTGGGCTTGAGAAATAATACGAAACTGTAGAGGTCGGTTTTGGACCAGCATGTTAAAGATGTTTGTTGGAGATTAAATATCTTATTTTAGTTGATTAATGGTTGTCTGAATTTTATTAATATGAATTGGTTTAAGGACTCATTATGGCTTATATGTCTGTTCGATGCTTTGAACCTTATAGAGTTAGAAAACCAAGAATAACTTATCCCTAGATGAGGTAGATAATTGTAATCTGATTTAGATCTTGTAGAAAACTTGATCGACTTTTAATGTTTAGATCAGTTCAGAAAGATTGTATCTGTTGAATATTGTCTTTCCTGTTTTTGCCTATGCGAGTTTAATTGCTGTATTCGCTTTTGCTTATGAAATGGCAAGTTTTGCTTTGTTTGGTTGGACCCTGTCGTATGGAATGATTTGAGGTGCCTGTATTCAGTCCTCGGTTCCGAGATGACTGTTGTATTGTGGTAGTGTCGTTGTTGATCATATCCTCTTGTGTGAGTCGAATGATGATTTGTGGTTGACCAGTGTTGGTCAGGTCTCTAGTTAGAGTACCGTCAGTAAGTAATCATCCTTGAGTCATGTTTGACCTAATGGTTGTCTCTCCCTTCTTGAACTCCGTTCGTCTGACCATGTCTATTCCTTGGTTTTTGAGTTCGTTTGAGTTTAGTCTAGTGTCGTATGGGAAAGTGGCTTTCGATTGGGGGCCGCGTCCAAAGTGGCTGCTGGGTAACCCGTCGAAAGTGAGTATAATAAGTGATAACCTAACAGTAGATTAGAATGTAATCTCTAAATAAGATAATGTGCCTCACACATGGGATGAGTGCTATCATAGACTCAACATGTTGTGGGAAGGCCTGAAATGGCAAACCACCATCCTTGTCTTCACGAGAGGATGTGTGGGTCCACATGAGGCTTGGATGGGCCGGAAGCTCAGATTAGGTTGCCAGGGTGACCTAGTGTATGGGGCCGGGACCTATGAAGACTTGCCATGGTATCCATACCAGGTTGTGTGATGACACTTGTCCCTGCGTTCGCTAGTGTGTTGTCATTTTGTCCTGTTAGGAGTACCTTTGTTGGTCGTCCTTTTGGCTCTGGTCTTGTGAGTATCGGTTTCATGTTAGACCTTGGGTGGTGATGGCTTAGTTTTATGGATGCTCTCTTGGACCTTTGTATTAGCTTTGATTATGTTCAGCTGGATCCTGTTCTTTTCAGGGATCGTTCATGTATTTATTGACCGATGCGGTCGTTTGTATATTGTTTATATTTCACCTTGATGGCCGGATTGTAATGATGTAACCTCTTGTATTCTTGACTTTATTAATTATCAGAGGGGTCTTGCAGTTGAGCAGACCCGGAGATGTATCCCTTTAGGGGTGAACTCCGAGATCATTATGGTGTTATGTGATGTATTCTCTTATGTTTCCTTTATTCAGCTTTATCATGTATGATTAGCTTATGTTAGAATGGTTAAGTGGAAAAATGGAATTAACTTTGAATGCTTTTATTCAGTCCTTTCTTGAATGCCATGTTGATCGAATGCATAAGTAGTTTAGATGAGATTTAGCATAGATGCTAGTATGCAATCGTCTTTTGAAATGCAATAAGTTGGAGTATGAATGAATGTATCTTAGAGTAATGGAATCTATTCCGTTGTGGTTAGAAAATTAAGTATGCTTGAATAGATCTCTTATGTTTATGATGGAATTCTAGTGTTTTTGAATATTAGATGTATGGCTTGCTATTTTAAATGAAAAGCTTGAATGAAGATTATGAATAGATCTTAATGGATGTGTCATTGCTTGTGATTTACACTTCCATCTTTTGAAAGAAATTATCCTGAATATGAATTATCTCATTATTAAGATAATTAGCTTATTGGATTAATTGTGTGAGTTAAGTGAATTGTGAAATTTAAGTAATTTCGTTGGGAAACTCTTTAGGTGTTAGTTGATGTCTTCCGCTATGTAATCTGAATCTTTGATATCTTGTTGTATCTTAATGTGGTGTAACCTTTAAAAAAAAATAAAAATTTTTGCACTCTATTCTTGTGTTATGGCGTAATCCCTTTGGGGTTTCCTGGCGGGGCATTACATTTGGTATCAGAGCCCATGTTGCAAACATTGGGATCTCTGGTGTCGTGTGTGCCCTCTATTTGTGTGAGGTGTATTGACCTTATGTGTATGCTTGTCCTCCTTTTTGCATGTGAGTGATTGAGCAGTCCTTAGCTTGTGTGTAACGTGTGTGTGTTCACACCTTGTTTTCGCCTTCTTGATGTTGGCATTTGAGTGTTTATTTGTGCATTGTGTGCTTATTGATGTCTTGGTCTACGATTACTCTTATTCTGAAAGAGAGTCGTATGTACCTTCCCTTATTGAGTGTTGTACTCTTTAGACTAATCCATTTGGGTTGGTCCGTGCTTGTCTTGAATCTGAAAGTGCGAATTGTGTTTGTTTAAAGATTATGATCTAGCTTAATGTTGTCCACTTGAAGGACTAGTATGGCAATTATTGAATGCTTATTTTGTAGAAAATTAAATGATTATCACCATTCCTCTCTCTCTTTCTGGAAATTGAAGTGATTAGGATATGTGTAATTATCTTTGATTTGAGTTTCTTGTTGCAAGAGAAAAAGGGTGTGACTTCTTGAACCCTTGTATGAGCCTTATGTCGCTTATGTTTTTAGATTATTAAAGGGCTATGGGTTTAAAAATTTATTTTGGGTGAATGGGAGAAAATTGTATGTGTACATTTAAAGAATTCTCCAGGTGCATGTTGTAGGAGTAGCATGATTAAATTCTACCTTAGTAAGGTGCATTGATATGTGAATAGTTGAATTATGTGAAACTGCTTGGTTTGTAGAAGTGTTAAAAAGAGCATGTTATTGTAGCTTCGAGAGAGTATTAATGTGTCCCCTGAAAGATTGTTTTATGTGTATCATTAAACCAATTTGATTGAAGATTTATTTTAGCAAATGCTCCATTGAACTCGCTTTTGGGTATATGTAATTACCTTAATGTGTTTAGAAAGTGCGAATGAAAAGCTTGTTTGATGTGCATGCATTAATATGTTTTATTTGGGTAATAGCTCTTTGCTTATCTTTGATCGTAATGTGATTTCTTTAGTAGGTTGCAAATTATGACATGTGTCTATATTGTATTATTTTAAGTGAGTGTTCTTAAGAGGTCTTGCATTACCGAAAAGATTGCCTCTCTTGATCTTTGTTTTGTTTGGAAACTAGAACCTCCTGTTGCAACCATAACTATTGGAAATGTTTTGTTAGGCTGATTGTCATCCTTCTAAATGGTAGCGAAATGAAAACCGTGTAATTGAAACGTATAATGTAGCGTGATCTTGTTTGATCTTGTGTTTTTTGTAGGAAACAGTTTGATTATCAAACTCTCTTTCCCTTCTCTTTGCCTAATCATAAGATTTTTAGAAATGGTATTAAGGAATGCATTGATTTAAATAGAATGTTTATAAAACATGTGAAATTGTACTATTGCATTTTGGCTTCATAATGAAAGATGAAAGTCCTCTTTAGAAATGAATTTGCTTAGCTAGTAATGTGAGTTCGGATGCTTAGTGAAATTTAAGAAAGCTATAGGAATGATGTTATTTCCTTATATAATTGTGAATTGTTAATAATTTCAGTACTTGAATCTAGAGTAAACTTGATTCAGTTATTTATATAGAAAGCATAATTGAAATCTTCCTTGTATAGATGTTAGCGTACTGAAAAGTACTCCCCGTATATGTGACTAAACCAGTACTGGTGTATTTGTGTGTATTGTAAGAAACCAGTGCTTATTATGTGTGCCCATGGATTGGTGAAGTAATCAACCATGGAGGATATGTTGTTTATGAGTATGGGAAACCGTACTGTCTATGTGATGTTGCTTATTTGTTTCCCTGCTGAGTACCAAACCTCGGGTTGTGGGTAACTCAGTATGTTAAGGGGTAGTATTCGAAGTAACCATTCCTTGAATAGTATGGATTGGCGTATGAGTAATGTCGGTGCGAAGCGACATTAGCTTCTCTACTTCGAGGAATGATATAGTTGTACTACTAAACTATATCAAGGTGTACTCAATACTTTCCCTTTTGATGGATCTATTTATAGGTTTATATGTGTCAGCCTATTCCTTTCCTTTATTTGAGCATTTTCGATGGTGATTCTTGTGGATAGTGATGGTGTAACTTGGAGGGTCCTTTGCCTTGTCTTCATGAAAGGTAGGTTTATTCGCATGTGCTGCCAGTTAGTATGTGTTGGTGGGCATGTGGGTGGACCATAGTCATGTATACCTTTGACTTACGGCGAGTATCCTTCTAGATACGTTGCTATGCGGGATGTGACTTGCGCGTGCTTTTTCCGCGAGGTGCACTACCATGCGGGATACGTCCATTGTGTGTGTTCTCCACTTGGGGTATTGCCATGCCGCGTGACGACGTGATGCGGGGTGATGTCGAGGTGCACACCGCCATGCCATGTGGGTAGTGTGACTATGTCGCACCACATGAAGAGCTACTGCAATAGCTAGTCAGTTGTTCCTTCCTTCCTCGTTGGTGGCTAGATGTTAGTCACACAGTGATGTTATGTGCAGTTGTGATATTCTTTATATTTCTTTGGAGATCAGCAACTTATTTTACTTTGACTTTGAAGGTTTAGCCATGATCTTGTGATCTTTTGCACTTTGATTTGGTGTTGAAATTCCGGATTATTTTCTTGCCTTACTGTTGGAATTGATGATTTATTATCTTTATTCATCTGTACTTTGGTGGCTAAACTGGTTTATCCTTATTGTTTTCAGATGCTGGTCTTGTGTCGAGATGTGAAATTCCTCTCCAAAGACGTATGTTACGGAATTGGTAGAGTGTGTGCGAGGAAGTAGATATAGGGAACCGTGAGGATGGGGGGTATGTAAGGCTGTGACGCAGCTAGTACCCACTACCTACCTATGTGTGGTGACTATCTCTTGGAGGCTAACCACCTTGCTCAACAAGGGATATTCACAAAGGTCTTGTATGGAAGGTAGCACCGCTATGGTGTGCCTAGTACCATCGAGCCCTTGAGTGAGATATTGGATATATTTATGATTATATTGTTGTTCTGAGATCAGGCATTGAGGTGCTGATCGTGCATGTTATCTTTGACCGAGCATTAAACATGCTCACATGTGGCCTTTTCTATTATGCATTCCAGTTATGTGGATGGTTATTATTTGTATCATGGAGTAAATTGTGTTAACTTGTCACTATGTTTGGGACATAGTCTTTAGAAAGGTTTTTATATGCCTAGCAAGTGTAATCAATTGAGTTATTTTTGTTGCTCTTATTTATTGAAAGTTATTTGGTGGTAGAAATTGATATTTGAAGCTAGTTCTATTCAGTAAAATTTTATGATAAAGATGGATTAGTAAAGGAAATTGATCTTGATGGCATGTTTTCTTGTCATTTTTGGTAGATGATTATGGTAATTGTTGTTTACCTCTTTGTAATGTTTTAATTTGGTGTAATGAAAGGAAGAGAATTCTTGTTTCTCTGCTATGATTGTGGATAATTCCTAGAATATTTTAAGGAATGTATGGTTTTAGATGTATCTTGCCAATGGATAATGGCGTTTGTAAAGGATTTTGCAATAAATATTTCATTTATTTATGGAAAGATTTCTATGTGCAATTTGATCTTTGTTGAATGAGTTTCAGGGCTGATGCGTACGACATGTTCTCCATCTAGCCTTACGACTTCCAGGAGTAAGTCGGAACCTAGGGGGGGAGAATGTAGTACCCCTACCCTAATCAATCGCTAATCTTGGTTTAATCTTGGTTAGTGTATCTTAATATAATGTTATAGTCAGATGTTGATTTAACGCATAGCTGTGGATGTGATTTTCACACTAGTTATATGCTAGTTGTTTAGTGTACCTATTTTGTGGTATTAATATCAGGCTAACGCTTTCATTAAATTTTATATATGTATGCACGTATGACTCTTGGTTGCCGGAGATTTCAGGTACAACGCCGTATGAGTGCGAGGTTCGTCTTCACCTGGATTGCAAGTTTGAGTGTACCTTTTTAATCCTTAGAGTTGGATTAGGTGGTCGTAAGACCCTAGTTGACCTTAGTCGTGCTCCAGTGAGCATCGCCAGTCGTCGTCGGTAATCCCTTTTTGTTTGGGTTTGCGAGTCGTCTATTTGGTTGACCTTCTTGGTTTGCGTGCTTGGTGTGCATGGTTAAATTGATTAATTAGTCCGTAGTAATTATTTTGATTAAATATGTATTTGTGCAGTAGAGTTTAATGGGCTAAATTAATCGGGATTTCGTTATGCAACTTTTGTTGATATTGGATGGCTTATTTTAAATTGGCAGTAAGTTCGATTAAATGACCGATTTTGAATATTAAATGCATTTTGAATATGCTGTTGAAAAGAAAGTTTTGTATTTAATTGCGATAGATTTAATTGCATTCTGTTGGATTATTAAATCAGAAAGGTTAAATTGGATTAAATGAGAGAATTGATTTGGAATTGAAAAGCAAGTTAATGTGTTGCTATAGCTAGAAAAGTATTAATTTGGAGAGTTATTTTTTTAAATAAAAATTTTTAATTCCAAAAAATGGATTTTGGTCAACTCTTCCATATAACCCAAAATTTGGGGAAAATTTGGAGGATAGACATTTTGGAGAATTTTTGGTTGGAAAAATATTTTGGAGAAAAAAAATTCGAGGGGTTTTGGATGGAGAAGGAAGGATTTGGGAGCTGGAGATTTGGACTCTTCGGCAGATCTTGCAAGGAATGCAAGATTAGGTAGGATCTGTTTAACCATTTGATTTTAAAAAAAATAGTTCCCTGTTTGACCATTTTGAGTTTGGCTGGAGATTTATCTGAGGTTTTGTTATTCCTCAATGCTTGCTGGGTGGTTTGAAATCCCATTGTGTTGGAGAGAATGAAAATCATCAAGAAAACGTGATACCAAAACCTAGTTCTTTTTAAAATCGAACTTATTTTTCAACCGAAATTTACACAGTTCATTTGGGCGTTTTTGTGTTTGGGAGTTTCGGACTGTGTTTTTAATTAAGTAGCGCTGTGTTTAACGCTTTTTCATCAACTGTATGTTTTAAAAAAAAAAAGAAGGGATAAATGTTATCAAACTGTGCGTTCTTTTTTAATCAAAATTTATTATCAAATTCCATAGTGGGCGTTTTGTTGTATTTCAAGCCTGTGCGTGTTTTTTTTCTTACATGGAATGAACCGGGCGAAATAATATTTATCGAAGCCCTTGGTTGGGGTTGGAGGGCGGGGAGCAGAGCTCCACCCGCTCCTCCTCCCCTCTCCCCCGCTTGTTCCCCCTATTCCCCCCCCCTCGCTGGTGTTGGAAACCCTGGCCGCGGCACACTGCGGTGGCCACAAGGCGCCGCGGACGTGCGGCCACCGCAGTGGCGCCACCCGCATGGGTCTTCCCTGCAGTTGAGGTGTTGAACGGCGCTGCGGCTAGGGCACAGCCCGCCCTCGCCTCTTTTGTTAAATGCATTTTTATGTTTAAAACATAGTTTATAAAATGGTTTTTTTTTTAATGTATTTTTTTTATCATTCAAAAAAAATAAAAAATGCATATAATATTAGTAAATATTATTTTAATGATTAAGTTTTATTTAGTTTCTTAATTATGATTAAGGTGGCATTAATCTTGATAAATGTTAATTAGATATTGATTTATTTTATAATGGAGTTTATAGGTGAATTAATTATTCAATCTCATTTCATGACTTATGCTCTCTTCCTAATTAAGTTCTACAACTGTTATTTTGCAATTGAATATTGTTGATTATATTCTTATTGATCTTGGATTTATAAATCTAGATCTTACCTTCTAGCTGATTAGAGCATTTGGCTAATTAAGGTAGTATTGTTTAAAAACAAAATAGAGAATAATATGTTATTGGAAAATCGTTGAAATACGATGTAATTACTAATTGATGATGTTAAATATTATCATAGAACATATCATTTGAGTAATTGAGAAGTAAGTGAAATATTTATCTTTGGGTATTTGAATTTAAACGATATGCTTTGGAAATGATTATCTCCATTTAGATTCTCTTTCTACATTTTTATTTCCGTAATCCGTATAATGCATCTGGGCTTGAGAAATAATACGAAACTGTAGAGGTCGGTTTTGGACCAGCATGTTAAAGATGTTTGTTGGAGATTAAATATCTTATTTTAGTTGATTAATGGTTGTCTGAATTTTATTAATATGAATTGGTTTAAGGACTCATTATGGCTTATATGTCTGTTCGATGCTTTGAACCTTATAGAGTTAGAAAACCAAGAATAACTTATCCCTAGATGAGGTAGATAACTGTAATCTGATTTAGATCTTGTAGAAAACTTGATCGACTTTTAATGTTTAGATCAGTTCGGAAAGATTGTATCTGTTCAATATTGTCTTTCCTATTTTTGCCTATGCGAGTTTAATTGCTGTATTCGCTTTTGCTTATGAAATGGCAAGTTTTGCTTTGTTTGGTTGGACCCTGTCGTATGGAATGATTTGAGGTGCCTGTATTCAGTCCTCGATTTCGAGATGACTGTTGTATTGTGGTAGTGTCGTTGTTGATCATATCCTCTTGTGTGAGTCGAATGATGATTTGTGGTTGACCAGTGTTGGTCAGGTCTCTAGTTAGAGTACCGTCAGTAAGTAATCATCCTTGAGTCATGTTTGACCTAATGGTTGTCTCTCCCTTCTTGAACTCCGTTCGTCTGACCATGTCTATTCCTTGGTTTTTGAGTTCGTTTGAGTTTAGTCTAGTGTCATATGGGAAAGTGGCTTTCGATTGGGGGCCGCGCCCAAAGTGGCTGCTGGGTAACCCGTCGAAAGTGAGTATAATAAGTGATAACCTAACAGTAGATTAGAATGTAATCTCTAAATAAGATAATGTGCCTCACACATGGGATGAGTGCTATCATAGACTCGACATGTTGTGGGAAGGCTTGAAATGGCAAACCACCATCCTTGTCTTCACGAGAGGATGTGTGGGTCCACATGAGGCTTGGATGGGCCGAAAGCTCGGATTAGGTTGCCAAGGTGACCCAGTGTATGGGGCCAGGACCTATGAAGACTTGCCATGGTATCCATACCAGGTTGTGTGATGACACTTGTCCCTGCGTTCGCTAGTGTGTTGTCATTTTGTCCTGTTAGGAGTACCTTTGTGGGTCATCCTTTTGGCTCTGGTCTTGTGAGTATCAGTTTCATGTTAGACCTTGGGTGGTGATGGCTCAGTTTTATGGATGCTCTCTTGGACCTTTGTATTAGCTTTGATTATGTTCAGCTGGATCCTGTTCTTTTTAGGGATCGTTCATGTATTTATTGACCGATGCGGTCGTTTGTATATTGTTTATATTTCACCTTGGTGGCCGGATTGTAATGATGTAACCTCTTGTATTCTTGACTTTATTAATTATCAGAGGGGTCTTGCAGTTGAGCAGACCCGGAGATGTAGCCCTTTAGGGGTGAACTCCGAGATCATTATGGTGTTATGTGATGTATTCTCTTATGTTTCCTTTATTCAGCTTTATCATGTATGATTAGCTTATGTTAGAATGGTTAAGTGGAAAAATGGAATTAACTTTGAATGCTTTTATTCAGTCCTTTCTTGAATGCCATGTTGATCGAATGCATAAGTAGTTTAGATGAGATTTAGCGTAGATGCTAGTATGCAGTAGTCTTTTGAAATGCAATAAGTTGGAGTATGAATGAATGTATCTTAGAGTAATGGAATCTATTCCGTTGTGGTTAGAAAATTAAGTATGCTTGAATAGATCTCTTATGTTTATGATGGAATTCTAGTGTTTTTGAATATTAGATGTATGGCTTGTTATTTTAAATGAAAAGCTTGAATGAAGATTATGAATAGATCTTAATGGATGTGTCATTTCTTGTGATTTACACTTCCATCTTTTGAAAGAAATTATCCTGAATATGAATTATCTCGTTATTAAGATAATCAGCTTATTGGATTAATTGTGTGAGTTAAGTGAATTGTGAAATTTAAGTAATCTCGTTGGGAAACTCTTTAGGTGTTAGTTGATGTCTTCCGCTATGTAATCTGAATCTTTGATATCTTGTTGTATCTTAATGTGGTGTAACCTTTAAAAAAAAAAAAAAAATTTTGCACTCTATTCTTGTGTTATGGTGTAATCCCTTCGGGGTTTCCTGGCAGGGCATTACAAAAATACTTGCTCACATTGGCTTCGAAGAACATAGGGCTCATCTCAAACTAGTTCAAATGACCTTGTATTAACCATTGTAAATCTATTATTATGTTCAATAACAGTTCTATCAGGATCATTTTTATTTAGTCATAGTGTCATGCCCAAACTTTTGGGCAAAAACACAACAACAATTTTTTTTTTTAAACACTTAATTACTTGTGACCTATGTTTAATTAGATGTGACAACTTAACAAGTTGTACAAAAAGAAATCTTAATTGACATTAGAATGGGTTTCTAAAGTGAGTGATGAAAATATACTCTAACTAGAAGCCTTAGGTCTGATCTCAAACTCCTAAGCAATGAAATTTATTTTATTTTACATAATAATTTCAATAATCACCATTACTTAAATTGCTTCATTAAGCCTATAAACTCATCGCAACTTTCTTAGTTAATTGATTTGCTCGATTAAATTACTTCAATTTTAATTACATTAAGAATTATCATTAATCCCATACATTTTTAAATAACCCCCAAAGTTCTTTAAATTAACATTAATACAAATTAATTGAATTAAAATTAACTAATTAAATAAGCAAATGAATACAAAGTTTCCAAAACATCATTACATTAACTAATCTATTAAATTAATATTTAATACCAAATTGTTGCTTCAATGCTTGTTAAAAAGCAAATAAAAGCAAGGTACCATACATCATTAATTTAGCTAAATCGAATAAAGTTGCCTAGAAGTTAAATCTTCCCCTAGATGAGCATTAATAATTAAATCAACCTTTTAGAAATATAATTTAGTCATATCCAATTAAATTACCCCCTTAGGGGATTAAATAATCATTATAATTGAAACACCCAATAAAAAATGTAAGACAAATTAAATATAAATAGATATATATATATCTGCATATATATGCGATTATCTAAATAAGAAAATAAAACTTCAATTATATTCTTGTAAAAATTAATTAACATATAATATAAAATACAAACTCCTCTATATTAAAAATCTTACTTTATTTAAAATGAGGACTTTCACCATTCACTTTAATTCAGCTTTCAAAATCTCCCTTAATATAATATTGTTTTTTTCTTTATTTTTTGTTTAAAATATAACCCTAATTAAGGTTTTCTCTCTCTTTTCAATCATATTCAACATTACTTTTACCCTATTTACCTAATATCATAATCTTAACCCGAAATTGGGTTAGGGTCTTCTTTTATTTTACTTAGTTATACTCACCCTAACCCTAAGTTGGGTTAGGGTTTTCTTTACTCAAGAATTTTAAGTTTATGCTTCCATATTTCCATGGAAGCTTGCATGCAGGTTTGGAAGGAAGATTGCAGGGCCAAACGAGGGGCGGGGAGAAGGGAGTAGAGAGCGGCGATTCAAGAGAGGAAGGGCGGCTAGCCGTCCCATCGTGGAAATCCATAGTGGCGGCCACACCGCGCACTGTGGTTACCAACACCGCTCACTATGGATACCCACAGTGGCGGTGGAGGGTGGGGTTGATCACTCAACTACCCCATCCCCGAGCCTTTATAAATTCTTTTTTTATATATTATATTTTTTTATATATTTTTCGGTTTTAAATAAAATAAAATATGAACAACAAAAAAAATAAAATCTATTTCTCAAATAGGATAGCTATAGCAGTGTTCTATATATATCATATATATATATATATATATAAACATATTTCATTATTTATTTCTCAGATTGATGTTTAATAACAGTATTAGTATATCACTTTTTTATATAAGTATATGTTTCTTTTTCTCTCTCTCTTTTTTTTTTATTTACATGCAGATTGTATCATTATAAATATTATTCTACTCAATAAATGATTTACAGTATTTTCCAAATGTATAAATGATTTACTAGAATGTAGAGATTAATAGAATGTTACAATGTAATTTTATTTTCAGATTTTAGGATTTTACTAGTTAGTTTCATGAATAATAACTGAACTTAATAACCAAATTTAAATATAAACTTTAACTTGCTGATTTTACATTCTGCTAATTATTTATGATCTATTGCAGATTTACTACTAACAACTTTTAACATAAGGAATATAAATAAATGCTTGCAAATATTTTTTTACTCAACACTACATATTCATAACTCATACTAAACTTGTTTACACCATTAAAACTGAGTAAAGAGATAAACTGCATTTTATTAAAATGTTAATCTACCCTTATATATATATATATATATATATATATATATATATATATATATATATATATATATATATATATATATATATATATATATATATATATATATATATATATATATATATATCTTTCAATAAACATTAGAACAGAAAATAAGTTTACTTTTCCTACTCTATTTCATGATGATAAATAACAATATAGGAATGCTATTAAATTTCTTCTGTGATTTCTTTATAATGAAAATACAACCAAGAGTAAAGATACATTCTTTTCTTTTCAAATTCATTATACAATAATAACAAAAATCACATCCTCAAGCCTCTTACATTTCTAGAAAAATGAGGGCTTGTTGCATTACATATTTTCAAAATTCCAAATAAGTCTAATAGAAGACCATGCACATGATCTTCACTTTTCTTCTTTCTTTATTCCCAAAGTAAACTTGCAATTAAAGCTTGTAGGTTGTGACCATGGAGGCTCACCTCCCAACCTAGGCTTACATGAAGCCACCCCCGAGCTAGGAGAACTAAGGCTAAATAGGTTACAAACATCTTAACCACAAAACAATAAGAAACTCAAAACACTTGAACTCCCAACCCAAGGACAAACAAAGTCACCAAGTGACTAATTCTTTTGTGGGGTGAAGGTGGACCAAGTACCTAGAGGAGATCTCCAAGAAAACTAACACATGCCTTCACAAGGCTACCAAAATACAACCATCTTAAGTCACATATTTGACCCAAAACAAACCTTATGTCCCCCATGGCTTAAAATTCCATATCTCCCCTTATGACCCTCTTTTGTATAAGCATACAAATAATGCAACAAGGGTCCCATAACCCTTGTGTATCTCTCTCTTCCAAGAAGAGAGTCTCTACACTCATAGGCTACCAAACAACCCTTCACCCCCCAAGGCTACTCTATCCTCCCAAGGGTGAGTATGGCCTTGAAACATGCAAAATACATAAACCACTCAACACATAAACAAAACACAAGGAAGAACTCCGAAACTAAACTTCCCAATCTACATAGCAACAAGAAAATGCACATACAATCTTTCCTTCACAATGACAATAAAATGCAATATGCAAGAAAGGAATACTACCAAACTTGATCCTGCAAATGGAATGAGGAAAGGTTGAAGGAGAGCTTCCCATCCACTATTCTTTTCTTCCCAAAAACTTAGAAAATGCAACTCAAAAACCAAAACTTCCAAACAAGAATTCTAAGTCTCCAAAAATGGAGAGTGGGTGATCAAAATCCTAAGTTTGAATCCCTTCCCTAAGGAGACTCTTCTCACACCTTCCCAACCTCTTGGAAAGGGTGTGAGATTTCATAGGTTGGTCTTCCCAACCTCTTACAGGCTCTCTAAAAAATGCAACACAAAAAGGTAAAAGAAAAAAATGGGGAAGAGCAACTATCACTCAATTGGAAGGTTGTCTAACCTAGGAGAAATCCTCCAAAGTTGAATTTCGGCCATCTTGGAAAACTCAAATTTTGAGGTGACTTGAGAGTCACATATGATTGGACACATGGTTAAAATTGACCTTTACCCATAGGTATAACATATGGACCTTTAAAAATACCTCTAACCTAACCTTAGGAGTTAGTTTGACCCTCTAGAAACTCACGTAAAGTTTACCTACGGGTCAACCTTGAGTTGACCTTTCTAATGGCTCTCTATCCAAGACTCTCTTGGGACCACTCTAAGATATTTTGAAAAATGCATTGGTTATACAAATTCCCTCAAAGGGACATGTCACTGCCAACTCACTTCACAACACAAGTGTCAAGTGACACCATAAAAATACACATGGCAATGTCCCTTTTTGGAATTAACAAATTTAACAAATTCAATTTAAACACACATTCAAGCATTCACATTTACAAATAAAACACATTACACATCAGGTGTTGTCTCTCCAAATAGACAACCCTTGGCTTCACAAATGCACATAGGTTTAGCTTGATCTTTCGAATAGTTTCCATGGTCACATGGATTAGTTTTCATGCACATCTCATTTCACACATTAGTAATCTCAAATAATCATATGCAATATTAATATATGAAAATAATACAATTCAGACACTTTGCATACACCTAAAATCATAACAATCAATTTATCAATTATCCCATAAAATCCACATGAAATAATTTATTTAATGACATCATCATAATCATCATGAAATTCTATCATTCATAAGGCATGCATCCATGTTTTCTAACATCGTAATGAAGTACTGCAAATTCAGAGATAAATGGTATACATCATATCAAGGTTATCCAATCAGTGGATCATATGGAATCTAAATCCCTAACGCATCAAAATATGCACCGTAAGGTAAAATGATTCCATAACATGGTTCAATTACTTTTATCATTAATTTATCCATCTAACACAGACCATCCTATTGAATTTAAGCATCTTTACATAGTGTACCAATCGTCCATGCAAACTATTAATAAGGTCTACCATGGTCAAACTAGGTTAACCCAGGCTTGATCGAGGAGGGGCTCTACATCCTCCCCCCTAGGGTTCAACTTACTCCTAGAAGTCGCATGACTAGGATACGAAATAGGGACATAATATTTCCCTCAATTTCACTAAATTATTCTAAAACTTGTCTTGCCTACTAGAAAGATGCAATACTAAAATCAACCTACTATTGTAATAGTTATTACCTCCATAAGGTTCTTACCTAGCATTTTTATTACATTTTTCTTTTAACTCAAGTAGGTGTTTACAAGTTCTACTTTACACATTTCGTAATTACTTTAAGTTAATGCACCATCCAAATCCTAACTAAACAAAACCTCACCTTCCATTACCTAGGTTACACATATTATCTTACTTATTCAATTTCTAGGAGTTAAAATTTGTTACGGATTTGTTCAAAACATGTTTGTCCCACTGCAATTCTCATCCATTGTATGTTACTAAAGAAATTGACATCATAACTTACTTTATCCAAAATGAATCTACTTATTTTACATCAAGGTGCCTCATAAGGGTTTTAATTACATATTTGTTAAATCACCCTATGTGCATGATTTCTTCCCACATCATAAGGCAACAAGGTATAATCAAGTTCAAATTCTTCAAATCCTCCCATAAATAGGGTAGTTTTCTACCTCTAGGGCTTACAACACTTAGACATCTAGGCACAAAGGTTTAAGTTACATAGGTCACATTATTCACAACCCCAAATATTAAGGTACATAACAATCCCATTCTAAGGGAGTGATGGGAATAATTACACTTAATTTAGATAGCATCCGTGTAATCATCTCCATGCATGTGCCAACACACAAGTTTCCATCCTATTAACACTTTCACAATTTATAAGGTCTAGATCACACTTTTTTGTTATTAATTTCCTTGCTTAGATTAATCGCAAGAGAATTTCATCATAGAGGATACTCTTTCAATTATCTTAAATTGATATAATAATTTTTATTTATTCCTTGTGCCTAATTTCACTCCTTGTGGTATTCTCCCTTGACACATTATCAGTGGTTCAATAAACATGATAGTCATTACACTGATCACATTACTAGGGCTAGTTTAATCAAACATTCAAAATGACCACTTGACACCTTAAAATATAGGAGTAAAAAGTTAAATTTGCCAAGTCCAATCAGAAAGAAAAAAAATGTCGACAATCGAAAAATATTAAAATTAGCAACATGGAAAGCATCATATCTCAAATGAAAAGAAATAGAAATTTAGTGGTCCTTCCATCATAAATAAATAAAATATATAAAAGAAAGTACTAGCCCCAAGGTCACAATACACTATTCAAAAGATAGTTGAAACACCGTCAAAATCAAAACTCAAAATGAGGTGACCATTTTAGCAACACTATAGGGAGTAACCGCGACACATCACCCAAGATCACACATCCTGAGTGCATTAGGAAGTGATTATTAGACTCTTAAGGTTATTAGGTCATTGATATTTATTTATTATCATGAAATATCTTATGCACAAGAGGTTCTCTGACTTTTCATTCTGAAACACATGTCGTGCATCAAATTTTGTTCATTCTCATGATTCAAAAATAATTGAGAGTGAATTTATATTGAATCTAGTTTATTTTGGTTTGATTTTTGCAAGTTTTCATTCTGATTGGTGTTAGTTATCTCATTTTTTGTAAAAACCAGTTAAAGCCCTACCTAGGGTAAACTAAGTGCAAGAAAAATGTAAAACTTAGCAATCCCATGGTGGATTGGGATAGGATTTAGATATGTGTGTTGTTTCTATTCCTTCTTTATTACTTCACAGGTGTAGCTGCTTGCAAGAAGGTTTCACATGGTTTTGGGGCAGATTAAGGACTGATTCAGCATGTATCAATCCGTGCATGAAGTGATTTTGTAATTGCATGTTGTATGAGAGGATGGTGGATGAATTAAATGGTTGGGAGGTGTCATGGGATACTATTGATACTCAACTCATTGAAACCCCTTTCTATTTCATGGTTATTCAGGCTATTTACACTTCTTTACATAGTGAACCCGTGCCATTCTTGACAAAATCTCAGTTATTGATAGCAACACTCAACTAAAATTTGTGATATTCCTCCAAAGGAAGTCTCTTTTATGATTAAAACATGTGATGGATATGTGCCTATCATGCCTAACAAGTGTTTTACGTTGTTGAAGAACAAGACTTAGTTCACAGTCTTTATTACACTATTTAAACCCATGTAAAACCCTCATACTCGATGTGTGGTTGCAAGCCAACATTTTGAGCAGCAAGGGTTGAAGGGGGGAGTTGTATCACAACTTCAATCCACTTTAGATACCATCCCATACATGAATACAAAACTTTTTTTGACTGTTCAACCAGACTATAGACATAATACAGTGCTTAAGACTAAGAATTACTGGTTTTGGTGAGGTTTTACCTCAAAGACAAATTTAGCAACTTGTCTGCAGTCTTAAGAAGGAATAAAAAGTCTAAATGAAGTTTAGAACCAACACAAAACACTCCTCAATAGTTAGCATAGATAAGAAGAGAGGGAAAATATTGTTTCATGTTTAATGCAGTCATAAGACAGTCTAAAAGGCATATTACTCTTGATTGGCCAAAACACCTTGCTAAGTGTAATCTACTTTTGGGATTGAGTTATCCTTACATGGGAAGAGAGAGTCAAAGTCTACTTCAATACCACTTGAAGTAACTTCTCATTTGGACCATTTATGAAGACCATTTGCTGGGTGGGTATCTCAGGCTTATACACAGTTTAAAGACAACCTAGCTCAAGTTTCCTATTAAGTATTCCCTCTAGCCTTTGGTGTTACTTTGGGAGAATGGTAATGGTGGTCAAATAGAGTTAGGCTTTCCTTGAAGCATAGAACCACTTGACACTTTTGAAAGGTACTAGGAGTAGAAGGAAATCTTTGTTTTTTTTTTGTCTCACTGGCTTTGTAGAGTAGAGTTTAAAACCTTCCTTATACTGTCCTTTAGACTGCTATTAACCCAAGAGCCAAGCATTCATTGGGACTTATGGGAGTGTACACAAAGTCTCCAAGTGTATAAATACCATGTTGGATTGTGTTGAGTCACATAATGAGTCATTCCTTATGAAATTGTTAGTCACTCTAATGTTGTCCTTGATGGTATCAAGTAGAGGAAACATCAAAACTACTATGCACTAACCTTACTATGTTATGCCCTTAAATGAAGAGCTGATACTTTGGATTGTTCAATAACTTTTAAAACAATGACAAGGTGTTTGTTCACTATCTTTGCCTTGTATCTAACCTTACTATGACTGTCAAGAAACTTGAATCCTCTATCTAAGTGATTTCATGCTTTGAATCTCTTTTTTAGTCTCTTATTAGTCATTTTAGCCTTCTTCTCTATCATACTTGGTAGGGTTTTGAGTCATAGATGACTGTATGTGACTATAGTGTCACATCTTGCATATATAATGACTGAAAGTTAAGAATAACAATGGTTAAAAAAAATTAAAATTAGGGTATGGTCTAATGACCGAAAGTTGGCTGCAAATAATAATAAAATTCAAAATTGACAGCATTAGGAGGAAACAAAGCTATATACTCTCAGATCAGAGAGGGTCTCAAAACTTAGAAAACACTAAAATTTTCCTTCTCCATAGAAAGACAAAGAACCAAACTACCGAGGATTGCATTTTTTTCACTGCTAATATTTAAAATGAATGTTTTAGGCCTACATGAGGCTAATTTAGCAAACACAAAGCAATAGATAAAAACACTATTGCTGAGAAGGTCCCACAAATTTGATAATGTATAGTAGAATAGCTTACAAGGATTATATCATACAGTTACAGGCAATGTCGAAGAACACATATAAAAGAGTTATAAGTAAGGAGTTGATGTGAAGCTTATTATCATTATGGGAAATGATTTAAGATAGAATGAACAACAAGTGAACAACCAAATTTATGTTTAGGAGCATATACACAATGTTTGGTAGAGAAAACATAAAGCAGTGATGAAGAATAATGTTTAAAATAGTGATTATAGAAAAAGAAGATAATTTTAATGTCCATGAGACTAGAGATAATAAACTATGAACATGAAAAGAATTTGAAAAGATATAAAGTGACAATGATCAATATCCCTTAGATGACACTTCATAAGAAATAATTTGCAGCGATAATGCAAGTGAAAGTATGATTGATTTGTCAAGAGGTGCGATTGAAAAGAAATCATTAACTAAGCCAAAATATTTAGCAGTGTTTATAATTTGAAAAGGTGGTGTTCTTATTAATAAGAACACAACAATTACCATATAATGAGGTGTGATTATCTTTAAAGAAGGCACAACAATTATGACATAAGAAATTTCATTAAGTCAAAATTGTTATATGAAAATGATTAGTTTTAAATGGGCATACATTGAAGAAAATAGACAAAGCAATGATAAAGTTTTGAATGGTCTTGTTTACTAAAAGCAACGATTAGACAAAGTGAAATGGTATGATTTATGAAAGAAAACAATAAAGGCTTTAGTTTGCACAAAGGGTGCAATTTAAGAAATGGAAGAGATGTGACCAATTTGAGTAGACATGAATTTTTGGAAGAAACATATCTTAGAAGACATATATAAATAGAGATTGGAAATGAAAGTAAAAAGTGTGTCTCGAAAAGAAAGTAAAAAGTGTGTTTCGTATGAAGTATACATATCAAATATACACCAAGGCATTATATAAGAAAGTTATCTCAGATTTGATAAGAAGAATATGTGAAGATAATTAATAAATTTTGAAGAGGAAATTAAGATCATTTTTGAGAAATTTATGATAAGACTTCAAAAGGAATTGAAAGGGAAACTATAGTAGTTTGACGAAAAAAACTTATAGTAGATTTGTGAAAGATAATATAGCATATTGAAGAAGAGAATTATAGCAGAATTTTGAGGTTGGTGCCTCATATTGGTGAAGTTGGTGCTTCATATTTGTGAGGTTGGTGTCTCATATTGATGAATTTGGTGCTTCATATTGGTTAGGTTGGTGCCTCATATTGGTGAAGTCAATGCTTCATATTGGTGAGGTTGGTGCCTCATATTGGAGAAGATTTTGCTTTATATTGGTGAGGTCGGTGCCTCATATCATAGGGTTTGTACCTCTAGTAGGTTGGTGCCTACAAAGTTTGCATTAATAAGATTAATATAAGTAATGTTTTGTTGTGGTTTTCTCTTGCATGGGTTTCCATGTAAATATTGTGCCCCTTTGTGTTATTTCTTGCCAGATCTTGCATGTGTGGTTGATTAAGCTTTCTGAAGTATTGCTATTGTATCTAATCAAGTTTTGAAAAGTAAAAGTTTGTTGATATATGGATTCACTTCTCCCCTCCCACACTCAATATATTTATGTTCTCTTCATAAGAAACCATGAACTAATATGGGGTACATTAGGTAATCAACCAAGATCGTAAACTTGAGATGGAACCAATATTGTGTGTAAACTATGAGATTCATAGGTTCTACTATAGTCTAAGAGTTAAGTGATTTACAAGTTGCAACAACAATTTACAAGCTACTAAAAACAAGGCACAATTTTGCTAGACATAATTTGATAGTCATAATGAATAGAAATCATAGCTTAGAATGATTATAAGAGATAGTAAAGAGTCAGGGTTTTCCCATAGTGTGTTGGTTAAGTTGTGGTGGTATCATTGTAACCACTGAGGTTCAAACCCACACTGGGCCATTGTGATTGTAGACTCAAGTATCTTTTTTGATCCAATGTGCTCATGGGTTTGACCCTCACCATAATTATAGGGATAAGGTCCCACATTTGTGACTTCACTGGTTCATAGCTCTAGGCTAAAAGTTTTTCACGTGGCATCTAAGGGCACATTGTGCCAGTTCCACTAGTCATGTTAAAAATTTTAATTGACAATTCTTTTTAAAAAAAGACAGTAAAGAGTAAATAAAAAATTGTTGCTAGAGCTATTTATGTAATGCAATTGAAGTAGTTGTTGTAGGAATAATGAAGTATGAAACTATATGAACTAATTGACAAATTAAATTATAGAAATGCTAAGAAATGAATAGATTAGTGGCATCTTACCTCAATTGGGCCCTGTCATAGGTAGGTATACTCATTAAAAGAATAGTTGAATGGAGTTAATTTTGTGTCTTACACTCATTCTCTTTTAATGTCACTTAGCAAAGTGGGGATCCCCCTCTATTTTATTTTAAGTCTCTTCCTCTAGGCCTCTTTTTTCTCTTTCCCCTTATTATTTTTGTGTTTTCTACATTTTTGGAGTTCAGGCCTTGGGATTTTATTATTTCCTTTTTAGACAAAGTATCACTGATCTCCCTTTTTGTTTCTCCTTTCTCCTTTTCTATTGTTGATTGGATATTTAAATTTAATATTTCAAAGTTTGAGATTGGAATCCCCGATGCACAATCCTTGTTGTTCTTTCATGTCCTTTCTTTTAGGATTATATGTCAAGCATTCCAAGTCCTTGTTACAAAATAGGAACATTGGAACCAAAACCCTTGACCCATGATGTGTCTTTTGTCTTGCCTACCTATGAACTGCAATCCTTGAACTAAGTATATTGCATGAATGGTGGTTGGTGGTAGGCTAACACCTATACCTCTACCCATAAAAAACCCTTTTAAGAATAACTATAGAAAATTTCAAATGTGACAATGACTATTGAGAGATTTGCAACCAAATGTTTGAAAATCCTTATCCTAGAAGTGATTTGGATTAAGATTTTAGTCCATTAATTTGAAGATTTGTAGAATACCTATTTTTAGAACTTAAAGTTTAGTTGGTTTCTTCTTTCCCCTTTTGTTTCTTCATTCTTGTTTGTTTCCTTGCGAATTGTGTTGGGTTTGGCTTGATGGTTTTTAGTTTGATCCCTATTGTTTTGTCCACTTGGGTATTCTTAATCCTTAGTTAGGACCTTTTCCTTTCTCATGATTGAGTTGGTAGCTATTAGGGTACCTTTTTTCTTCACACAATTTTCATCTTAGCTCCAAGCATGCCCTATTATTTAGCAATAAACTTACTCTTTAGGTTTATGCCTTAGAACCTTAAATTTTGAATCAAAATTTAATGGTCCAAATGAGAAAACCTTTAAACATCACATTACAGTTTAAAGACCCAAAGCATTTTTTTTGTCAAACATCAAAATTGGGATTTTGAAATTATAGTTTTGTTCAAGAAATTAACCCATGGGAGCTCAACCCCAGATCCTTGATTAAAAAATGGAGAGCTTTCAAAAAGATAAGTATTATAAACATTAGGCATCAAAGGTATACATTATCCTTAAACATTAAGTCTAGGAAAAATGAATAATGAAACTCTAACCACTAATCCTCAACTAGGGTTCCATATAGAATTTTCATCAAACTTCGGGTTTTGGAGGTATCCCATCCTAGATCCCTGACAAAGGGACTCAAATCAAAAAATTTATTGGATATCAGGCATTAGACAAGATTTTTACATTTGACCATGATTTTTGGAAATTCAACATCTATATTCTCAATCCTTGACCCTCAACATACTTAAAAATTACAACTTTATCATTAGACATCGGGCATTGGGGTAACACTTACATTATACCAAAAGCTTGTGAAATTCAACATTGGTATCTCTGATCCTCAATCCTTGAAACCTATATCAACTCAGTGAAAAGAAATCAGAGTTCAATCTCCAAACTTGACAGGTCCAAAATTCATATGCAAAATGAAATCGATAATGTGCAACCCCAAACCCTAAGCCTCAATAAGGATTTTAAATATTTTCATCTCATTAGATGTTAAGAATAATAGATACACTATCCTGAGTAACTAAGCATAAAGGAAAACAACCTTTGTCACCTGAATCATTGTTCCCTCACTAGGATTATTTTTGAGAAGTAGAGCCTAACCTTTTAGTTGTTTTGTGTGAAATGCCTAACTTGACGTAGGAGATCAAATGCAGGGTTGCTTTGGGTTGATCAGGGCCAGAGGTCAATACCAAGCTTGCACGGGATTGCTTTGGGTTAAAATGAATTATGGTGTTTTTTTTTAGTAATGCCCATGTTCATCATAATTTCGACTAATGCGGGCACTTTTTTTCAAAAAAATCAAATTTCATTAGTAATGCCTCCTCCATCGAAACCAAATGTGAAATTATCATCGAAATTCTGATGAATTCGGGCATTTTTTCAAAAAAAATCATATTTGGTCACAATATACCTTCTTCATTGAAAACCTCCATTGGAATTTTAGGCCAAACGTATTAGTGAACACAAGAAATTTTGCTGCGATGTCGCTCTATCGGTCGAGGGCACCCCACACTACAGAGATTTTGGATATGCTACCTATGGGGAGGCCTCAACTTTATATAGCTGGGCCATATAGAGATCAATATGCTAAACCAAATGCCAACTATCCCCTTAAATCATGATTATGAAACTTATCATACTCCCAAATCATCATTTTGAAGCTTGTGTTTCCTAAACGCAAGTTTTGAAGCATCAAAATATGTGTTTTGAGGTAACACAATTTTGATAATTACAAGTTCTGATTCTAAATCCACAAACATGAAAGCACAATTATGACACTTATCACACTCCAAAATCATCATTTTCAAGATTGTTCTTCCTAAACGCATGTTTTGAAGCATCAAAATGTGTATTTGGAGGCACAAGAAGCTTGAAAATGGAAGTTTTTGGTTCCAAAACCACGAACATGAAAGCATGATTATAAAGCTTATCCTACTCCCAAATATACATTGTCAAGCTTATGCTTCCTAAACTCAAGTTATCAAGCACAAAAATGTGTGATTGGAGGTAACACAAGATGGAAAATGAAAGTTCTGATTATGAAGCCACAAACATGAAAGTGCGATTATGAAACTGATCATTTTCCTAAATCATCATTTTCAAGCTTGTGTTTCCTAAATGCAACTTTTGAAGCATACAAATGTGTGTTTGGATGTAATACAATCTTGAAAATGCAAGTTATAATTATGAAGCCACAAACATGAAAGCATGATTATGAAACTCATCATACTCCTAGATCATCATTTTCAAGCTTGTGCTTCCTAAAGGCAACTTTTCAAGCATCACAATGTGTGTTTGGAGGTAACACAAGCTTGAAAGTGCAAGTTCTGATTGTGAAGCCACAAACATGAAAGCATGATTATGAAACTGAGTGTACTCCCAAATAATCATGTTCAGACTTGTGCTTCCTAAATGCAAGTTTTGAAGAATCAAAATGTGTGTTTGGAGGTAACACGAGCTTGAAAATGCAAGTTTTAATTCTGAAGCCACAAAAGTGAAAGCACAATCATGAAACTTATTGTACTGCCAAATCATCATTTTCAAGCTTGTTCTTTTGAAACACAAGTTTTGAAGCTTGAAAATGTAAGTTCTAATTCTGAAGCCACGAACATGACAACGCAATTATGAAACTTATCATACTCCCAAATCATCATTGCTTCCTAAATGCAAATTTTGAAGCATCAAAATCTGTGTTTGGAGGTAACACAAGAGTGAAAATGCAAGCTTTGATTCCAATTCCACAAACATGAAAATACGATTAGGAAACTTATCATACTCCCCAATCATCATTCTCAAGCTCGTGCTTCCTAAATGCAAGTTATGAAGCATCAAAATGTGTGTTTGGAGGTAACATAAGCTTGAAAATGCAAGTTTTGATTTCAAATCTACGAAGATGAATGCGTGATTGTGAAACTTATTGCTGTCCCAAATCATCATTTTCAAGCTTGTGCTTCCTAAACTCAAGTTTTGAAGCATCAAAATTTGTGTTTGGAGGCACAACAAGCTTGAAAATGCATATTTCTGATTCCAAAGCCACAAACATGAAAGCACAATTATGAAACTTATCGTACTCTGAAATCATCATTTTCAAGTTTGTGCTTCCTATACACAATGTTTGAAGCATCAAAATATATGTTTGGAGGTAACACAAACTTGAAAATGCAAGTTCTCATTCCTAAGCCACAGACATTAAAGCGCAATTACGAAACTCATTGTACTGCCAAATCGTCATTTTCATGGTTGTGCCTACTAAATGCAACTTTTTAAGCATCAAAATGTGTGTTTGGAGGTGACACAAGCTTGAAATACAAGTTTTGATTCTGAATCCACGTACATGAAAGCATGATTATGAAACTTACTGTACTCCCAAATCATCATTTTCAAGCTTACGCTTCCTAAACACAAGTTTTGAAGCATCAAAATGTGTGTTTGGAGGTAACACAAACTTGAAAATGCAAGTTCTGATTGTGAAGCCACGAACATGAAAGTGTGATTATGAAACTGATCAAGCTTGTGCTTCCTAAACACAAGTTTTGAAGCATCAAAATGCTTGTTTGGAGGTAACACAAGCTTCAAAATGCAAGTTCTGATACGAAAGCAACAAAGATGAAAGAATGATTATGAAACTTATCATAATGCCAAATCATCATTTTCACGCTTGTGCTTCCTAAACAAAAGTTCTGAAGCATCAAAATGTCTGTTTGGAGGTAACACAACCTTGAAAATGCAAGTTCTCATTCTGAAGACATGAACATTAAAGAAAGATTATGAAAATTATCATTCTCCCAAATCATCACTTTCAAGCTTGTGCTTGCTAACTGCAACTTTTCAAGCATCAAAATGTGTGTTTGGAGGTAACACAAGCTTGAAAATGGAAGTTTTGATTCCGAAGCCATGAACATGAAAGCATGATTATAAAACTTCTCATACTCCAAAATCATCATTTTCAAGTTTGTGCTTCCTAAACACAAGTTTTGAAGCATCAAAATGTGTGTTTGGAGGCACAACAAGTTTGAAAATGCAAGTTTTCATTCTGAAGCCATGAACATGAAACGACGATTAGGATACATATCATACTCACAAATCATCTTGTTGAAGCTTGTGCATCCTAAACACAAGTTTTGAAGCATCAAAATGTGTGTTTGGAGGTAACACAAGATTGAAAATGCAAGTTTTGATTCAAAATTCATGAACATTAATGCGCGATTATGAAACATATCATACTCCCAAATCATCATTTTCAAACTTGTGCTTCGTAATGCAAGTTTTGATTATGAATCCACAAACATAAAATCATTATTATGAAACTTATTGTACTCCCAAATCATCATTTTCAAGCTTGTGCTTCCTAAACACAAGTTTTGAAGAATCAAAATGTGTGTTCGGATGTAACAAAAGTTTAAAAATGCAAGTTTTGATTCCAAAGCCATGGACATGAAAGCACGATTATGAAACTTATCGTACTCCTGAATCATCATTTTCAAGCTTGTGTTACCTAAAGTCAAGTTTTGAAGCATCAAAATGTCTGTTTGGAGGCACAACAAGCTAGAAAATTCAAGTTTTGATTATGAAGCCACGAACATGAAATCACGTTTATGATGCTTATCATACTCTAAAATCATCATTTCTGATCTTATGCTTCCTAAACACAAGTTTTGAAGCATCAAGATGTGTTTTTGGAGGTAACACAATCTTCAAAAATGCAAGTTTTGATTTTGAAGCCACGAACATGAAAGTGCGCTTATGCAACTTATCGTACTCCCAAATCATCATTTTCAAGCTTGTGCTTCCTAAATACAAGTTTTTAAGTATCAAAATGTGTGTTTGGAGGTAACACAAGATTCAAAATGCAAGTTCTCATTCCGAAGCCACGAACATGAAAGTGGAATTATGAAAATTATTGTATTCCCAATCATTATTTTCAAGCTTGTGCTTCCTAAATGTAAGTTTTGAACCATCAAAATGTGTGTTTAGAAGCAAAAAAAGTTTGAAAGGAAAGTTCTCATTCCAAATCCACAAACATGAAAGAATTATGAAACTTATCGTACTCCCAAATAATCATTTTCAGACTTGTGGTTCCTAAACGCAAGTTTTGAAGCATCAAAATATGTGTTTGGAGGTAACACAAGCTTGAAAATGCAAGTTCAATTTCTGAAGAAATGAACATTAAATCATGATTATGATACTTATCTGATGCAGAGCATCATGAAAAACCAACCAAGAACCCCAAATCAATCATGGAGTCCCAATCCTAGGGTGCTCAATGACCCAAAATAATCATCAATCTGAAACCTTGATATGTTTGAGGAATATAACAAGATTAATATCAACCAACCAATCCAATATCAATCCATCATATCATTTTATAACCCTTTAAACATTAATCAAGACCAAAACAATGCATTATGTTGTCCCAGTTAATGATGGTTAATGACAGTTTGATAGACGCATACTCTGTTATTAATAACTTTCAAACCCAACATTAGTTTTAAGATCTCTTCGGTGAGGTTGTACAAAACTAGTTTTTTAAAACCATATCACAAAATTAGAACAATTCAACAGTGGAGTTTAGCTATGCCTCCCGTACTAAGACCTATTTTTACTATCATAATCAACTCAGAAATCTCAACATTTAGCCTGCTAGAGAATCAAATATATCATAAAATACTTAACCAATCACATTGAAACTGAATTCATTTGAAAGATAATTCAACCCTCTAGCAAAAACCAAAGTTACAACAATTTTCAATGGTGCAATCAAAATATTTTAGTGAAACTCTCCACAAACCCCAATTTGGAGGATTTTTTGACAGTTTTGACCAAATCTTGCATAACTTGCTTCAAAATGATTGAAATTAAATGAAATCAAAGGAAAAACAAATTTAACTCATTTCATTATCATATACAATACATTTCCAATGGAGACAAATGATTTTTCATAAATAAAAACGTGAATGATCAGACTGCAATACCCAGAAAACAATGTGGAGTGTGTAAAAACTTCAAATGTTATTCATTTCCTTCCTCCAATTTTACACACACCCATTGGAATTGACCAAATGATGGATTTTATAACCTCCACACATCCATATGGAAGATACAATTGCCCAAGACCAATTACATCCTTGGTTTACAATTTATAATGCAATTTGTGCAATTTTGACATTTTGATAAATATGACCCCTAATCTTTGCTTGTAAACTTCAAATACATTTAGATGGACTCAAAACAAAATTTTACATCCTCTTTACCCTTCCATGGCTCTTTTACACAAGATTGACCTCCTTGACCATATTAGGACCCAAATACTCAACTTGAGCAACTTGTTACAAATGAGTGACATTGCCTTACAAAATGACTCATCATGCCTTGAATTACATCCAAATGACCTTAAAGAAAATCATAGACTCAAAACCTTATGAAATTAATCATGAAATAACTAGTGAAAAGGTCCTCCTGCACCATTATCGTACTCCCCAATCATTATTTTCAAGCCTATGCTTCCTAAACACAAGTTTTGAAGCATCAAAATGTGTGTTTGGAGGTAACAAAAGCTTGAAAATACAAGTTATGATTATGAAACCACGTACATAAAAACACGATTATGAAACTTATGGTACACCCAAATTGTCTTTTTCAAGCTTGTGCTTCATAAATGCAAGTTATGAGGCATTAAAATATGTGTTTGGAGGCACAAAAATCTTTAAAATGCAAGTATTGATTTAGAAGCCACGAACATGATAGCACGATTATGAAACTTATCGTACTTCCACATCATCATTTTGAATCATGGGCTTCCTAAACATAATTTTTGAAACATCAAAATGTCTGTTTCAAGGTAACACAAGCTTGAAAATGCAAGTTTTGATTCCGAAGCCACGAACATGAAAGTGTGATTATGAAACTTATCGTACTCCCAAATCATCATTCAAGCTTATGCTTCCTAAACAAAAGTTTTGAAGCATCAAAATGTGTGTTTGAAGGTAACACGGGCTTGAAAATGCAAGTTTTGATTCTGAAGCCATGAAATTTAAAGTGCGATTATGAAACTTATCATACTCCCAAATCATTAATTTCAAGCTTGTGCTTCCTAAATGCAAGTTTTGAAGCATCAATCTGTTGGTTTGGAGGTAACATGATTCAAAATGCAAGTTCTAATTTCAAAGCCACAAATATGAAAGCATGATTATGAAACTTATTGTACTCTCAAATAATCATTTTCAAGCTTGTGCTTCCTAAATACAAGTTTTGAAGCATCAAAATGTGTGTTTGGAGTTAACACGGGCTTGAAAATTCAAGTTTTGATTCTGAAGCCATGAACATTAAAGCACTATTATGAAACTTATTGTACTCCCAAATCATCCTTTTCAATCTTGTGCTTCCTAAATGCAATTTTTAAATCATCAAAATGTGCATTTCAAGGTAACACAAGTTTGATAATACAAGTTTTGATTCTGAAGCCATGAAAATAAGAGTGCGATTATGAAACTTATTGTACTCCCAAATCATCAATTTCAAGCTTGTGCTACCTAAATGCAAGTTTTGAAGCATCAATATGTGTGTTTGGAGGTAACACAAGATTCAAAATTCAAGTTCTGATTCCGAAGCCACGTACATGAAAGCACGATTATGAAACTTACCATACTCACAAATCATCATTTCAAGATTCTGCTTGCTAAACGCAAATTTTGTAGCATCAAAATGTGTGTTTGGAGGCACACCAAACTTGAAAATGTAAGTTTTGATTCTAAAGACACGAACATTAAAACATGATTATGAAACTTATCATACTCCCAAATCATCATTTTCAATCTTGTGCTTCCTAAATGCAAGTTTTCAAGCATCAAAATATGTGTTTGGAGGCAACACAAACTTGAAAATGCAAGTTTTTATTTTGAAACCACAAACATTAAAGCGCAATTATCAAACTTATCATCCTCCCAAATTATCATTTTCAACCTTCTGCTTCCTAAATGCAAGTTTTGAAGCATCAAAATGTGTGTTTGGAGGAACAACAAGCTTGAAAATGGAAGTTATAATTTTGAAGCCACAAACATTAAGGCGTGATTATGAAACTTATTGTACTCCCAAATCATCATTTTCAACCTTGTTCTTCCTAAACGCAAGTTTTGAAGCACCAAAATGGGTGTGTGGAGGCACAACAAGCTTGGAAATGCAAGTTCTGATTCCGAAGCCACGAACATTATGCTAGGATAACCGGTGAACAACTGAGAGGGGGGGGGTGAATCAGTTGTTAACAGATTATAACTTTTAATTCATAATACAACCTTAAACAAATCAAGTACTGGTAAAGCACAAATAGATGCCGATAGGAACAGATACCGGTAAACAATACAACTTAACAATTAACCAGATAATCAATGCAAATCAACCATACCACATAACACCATGATTTATGTGTGGAAAACCCAAAAAGAGAAAAACCATAGTGGGAAGCCTACCCACAGTCAGATGATACTTTTGCAGAAAGTATGTGTTACAATGAGGGGCTTGCACTTGTAGGAAGGCACACTACCTAAAGCGTACTGCTCATTACAAAAGAGTCTCATTGAATACACAGAGGCTACAACCTTCTCAAGATAAATGGACAACAATCCAATAGAGTGAACTGCATGAAATAACATCTACCATGCCTGATTACAGTCCCAGTTAAGCTCAATGTCGGAGGACTAAATCCTCTTCTGAATCCAATTCGATCACCAATGATCAATCAACTCCTCTGCCTAAATGATATTACAATATTCACACATTACATTCCTTGGCTATTACCTTTCCAATAACCATGATCCTTTACAAAGATTTTCTATCTCTTATTTATACAAACCCTAAGGCCAAAACCAAGTAGGTCGGCCACCTAAAGATATTACAATAATATCATTACATAATTCCATTTACAATGATATGCCATGTCGACTTAAGACCAAAACAATAATAACAAATCCATAAATCATCTTGAATCATCTAGGTAACGTGTAGAGTACACGCTAGCATGATACCGGTCCATAACCTAGATAGATAGTAGACCTATTCTGGGTCCACCAAGCCAAAGCAATGTCTTCAAGCATTTGAAGCACGATCAAAGAACATCTTCAACATCTTGAAATCCTCAAAGAATCTACAACAACACCAATTGTGCATCCTGCCATGATTCCTCAATGAAAGCTCTGTCGGTAAAGCATTAAACCAGTGCTGGTAAGGGTTTACCAGAGTGTATGATAACATCCAATTACCAAGCCAATACCAACTGACCAAAACATGCTCATGGAGCATATAACTCATGAATTCCAACATACTTCACTGATCCAAACATGTCAGAAGTGTCAACAGATAATCTCTTCTACCAGTAACACTAGATCTTCTACCGGTAACCAAAACTTGTCTGTCGGTAACCATCCATATTAGCTAGTGTTGACATCAATGATAAAATACCAATGCAACACATAATCAAATCATCCATAATGCCAACACATTAGGGTGCGATTATGAAACTTATCGTACTACCAAATCATTATTTTCAAACTTGTGCTTCTTAAATGCAGCTTTTGAAGCATCAAAATGTGTGTTTGAAGGTAACACAAGCTTCAAAATGCAAGTTTTGATTTTGAATCCACGAACATGAAAGAACGATTATGAAACTTATCGTACTCCCTGTAGTCACATAAATCTGTCCATTTTAATTAAATGAACATTTGCTATTTATTTGATTAAAAATCCACTAAGCCATCAGTTAATTAAATTAATATTTAATTAATTCATCTTCAAACATTCTTCTATTAATTAAATAAATTATTTAATTTATTTTAATTGATTCATTAAATCAAATTCACAATCAATTAAATGAATAAATCATATTTATTTCATTTAATCCCCTTTTCCTCTTTTAAATAAATTAAATAAAACATTTATTTAAATCATTTATCCCCCCCACTTGCATTTTCCTACAAATGCAACTTGCACACATTTATTGAAATAAATTAATTTATTTTAAATAAAAATCCTATTTTCCCTCACCCACCAAATCCACTTGCATTCCTAAACCCCCTTCTAGATTCTTCTAACCCCTTCCTAATTAACCTAATTCATCCCCTAATTATTGTCACATTCCTAAGAAACTTGGAGTCACTTCTCAAAGACTTCAAAGTCTTTGAAAAGCATTTAATGCTTTGTGTGTTCAACAATTTAACCTCTAAAGTCTTCCAAAACCACTAATGGCTCTTACATGACCATTAATGGCTCTTACATAACCATTTATGGTTAATTCAACTTGCACTCATGTGTCTCCTCAAGCATTTATTGCTTTGACCATGGTTATCCCTTTTGCCTTTGCACAAGAGTTTATCCATTGGATAAAAGCTTTATTCTTTGAATAAAGAAATTATTCATTCAGCCTAACCTTTACCTTAACTCCCAAGTTAACTCTCAGGTCATGTCAAGCATTTAATGCTTATTCCCTCTCCTCTCAACCTATCTCACATTGACACTTGTCATCTTATGATTGGGTTGAAAGCCATCACATGGATTGAATATCACTCGATCCTGACCCTTGTTGAGATTACTCAATCTCAACCATCCATTGCTCTATTTTTCCCATAAATAGAGCCCATTTCTTCATAATCTAGATCCTGAAAACTTGTATGCATCTAAGTTATAGAGAATTTTAGAGAGAATTTATCATATCTTACTCATACTCACTCTTTTGGATTAAAATCAACACTAGATTAGACAATAATCTCATTTCTAGTTTATTCATGCTTGCATAGCATTTAGAGTAATCATCCACAATCTTGAACCTCCATAAGCATCCATAGTGCAAAAAACTGCTGAGAGCTACACTAATTTGGAACTTGGAGAGGAGAGCAACAAGGAAGGAGAAGCTACCAACATGGTAGAGAGCATATGGAGAAGTTTAGTTACTTTTTGTAGATTCCTTAAGCTTTCTTTTTGTTTAGTAGTATCTTTCTTGATATGCTTGCTTAGGATAGTTTTTAATTGGTGATTTCTAAAACTAACATCTAACAATTGATTTCTTTTGTTTCTTGTGTTGTGTTTATTCTAACTAACATTTTCCTTTTTGCAAAGCATCATTTGGTGAACCCGACGTGAATCCAAACACCCAAAAACAATTTTTTTTAACACAACTAACTTGTTTGAATGTTGAGCTTGACACATAGGTCGTGCTTTAGCACTTTTGATTGCGTTGTAGTGCTATTGCAATTTTACATTCTAAGTACTATTGTATTTACAATAGTGCTATTGTCTCAAATTTGGTGTTATTGACCCTTATTTAGCGCTTCCGTGGCTTAAATAGCGCATTTGTTCTTGTTTTGGCGCTTTTGTATTTGTTGTCAAAGTTTTTCTTTTAGTGCTTTTGTCTTCGTTTTAGTGCGTTTGTGTTAAATAGTGCTTCTATTTGCACATAGAGTAGTGCTATTGTAATAGAACGTTGTAAAAAAAGACCATGTAACCGAAAAAGTAATTTTTCTTAGGCTTGTGTAAGCCCTTGCTATGTTTGGATTTTACTAACTATTCATTCCTTGTGCAGGTCTAAACTAACTTCTTTTATTGTTTAAGAAGTAAAAATTTTGCATTTGGTGCTCTAAAATTGAACAAAAACAAACATTTCATTTCTTGCAAGTTAGAAAAAATTGGTTTTGGTGCTCTAAAATTGAACAAAAACAAACAAATTCATTTCTTGTAAGTTAAGATACACACTTTTTTTTCCTTTTGGTGCTTAAAACAAGACAAAACAAATTTCATTTTATTGCATCAAACTTAAGTAAAACTCACAACCCACACTTCAAATTTTGGTGCAAATAAAAGGAACAATCCATTTGTCTTATTTTGCAAAGCGATTTTACTTCAAGCAAAAATGTGTTTTTCAATTCAGTTGACCAGGATTTCAAGTTCCTAGTTTACAACACATTTTGCCTTTGAAAGTTAAAAAGAACACCATGATTGTTGGAGAAACATCTCCAAATAGTTAGATCACATTGCAATGAAAATCAGTTAAAAAGAACAAGTGCTTTTCGTGATTAGCACACTTGTGCAAAAGAGTTTGTCAAGTAGTCCTACTTCTAACACACACTATCTTCTCCCTTGGCTTTCGTGGTCCTAGGTGCAAGAGAAAAGTGTTAGTAACACTCAAGTTTTATCTTTTTAAGAGAGGCCTACCAAAAGACACATCACTCTTGGGAATGACCTCGCGTGGTAAATCCTTTGAGCCGCTATAGAAATTAGGTGAGAGTGAAAGTTGTAGCCTTGGGTATAGCTGTTCCTACAGTGTAACTTGCCGAAAGGACAAATGGGCCCCACCACAAGTTACAAGGCTCTTAAGTGAGTCACTGGAGAATGAACTTATGTCCAAAAACATCAAACATTACTAAACACCTTTAAGTAGTAGCCCACCTATTCTATTGATTGAGGATATTTGTGATATGATTCAGTGCAAGAGCATAGATGGTTTTTCTCCCAAGATACTCACCATAAATATTTCCTTGAGTAGAAACATAGCTTTTTGAAAAGTCACTTGTGGCTTGATGAAAGTGGTAACTCCCCCATCATAGGGATCATCTATTTGTGTTGCTTGTGAAAGACTTAGTATATCACATCCTTACCTACCACGGTGGGATTCATAAGGTATGTAGTACCAAAGTCGAAGAAATATCAAGATGTGGGCTGAATTTATCGCAACTGGCCATTTGACCTTAGGGATAAAGAGTGTTTGAAGTGTTTTCATTTTGAGTCAAGACCAGGGAAAATTGAGCTGACTTTAGGCTTTGGAAAACACCTAAAATACATTTAAAGGAAAGGGTCATTAAAAAGTCCAAGGATTGGGTTGATCTAGACCCATACTTATTTGTGCCTTTTGAGGCAACACTCTTGTGTTTGTGTGCTTTCTTTGTTTTCTTGTCAAAAAAAGAATCAAAAATCAAATTCCAAATAACAAGTGTTCATACAACATAAAAAATTTCAAACACCAACAATAGATCAAAAACAAAGAGAAAAGTATCAAACTATATGACCATTCTTCAAATCTTGGGAAAGAAGAATCTTCATCAACACATCAACTTGAAAAGAAGACCATTAAGCTCAAAGGCTTTTATCAAAAGGAGGAAATTATTCTATCTAAATAGACAAATATTTGTCTCTCATAGAGCCTTCTTACGTCACATGCGTCTTTATCTTCAAGGGAAATCAAACGAATTTGATCAAGAGTCATTAAACCATAGAGCTTTTACACAATATCGAGCTTTGAGTTATCACAAAAACAAAGGAGGCAAGATCAATCTTGACTTCTTTCCAGACATTTGCATCACATATAATGTAGCTTGGGAAGAACCACCAACTCCTGAAAGAGAAGAAGAAGAATTTGTCCCATATGTGACACAAAGCTTTTATTGAAGTTAAAACATTTCATTCATTATCACATTCACATCTCATCAAATCCATTCTAACTCTCAAAACATTAAAGAGGCTTTTGTCCTAAGTTCTATTTTCAATATTGCTTGAATCAAACACAGTACATCACTTTTTAAAGTGTCTCTACATCTAGGATAAACTCATCCTAAGAGGCATTTCTACGCAGGTTAAAACTAGTCTATGAGTGCATCCTCTCATTACTAGGTAGTTGAGTCTGTAACACATCTTAGATCTCTCTAAACCTTATCACATCAAACTTTGTCAAAACAAACACAACAAGAAAATCAAAAAGAAAACTTTGGTCACGTCTACCTCTAAAGTGATAGAGATCTATATGCAACACACCACACCAACCATAAATCTCTCATTTCATCAACAACTCATCATCATTTTCACCCAACTTCAACAAAAACTTATAAACAAAATGGCTCATTCCAGGTCATGATCTAGACAACAAGAAATTGAAGAGGAAGAGGAGGAAAATATGAATGAATTCCAAGAATCCCTTGGAGGAAACATAAATGATGACAATCCAGGCACTCCTACTCCCGCAACAATAGAAAGGGCACAACACAACCCTCTCTTCAATAGGCTTTTTGATGAAATACTCAAGAGTAATGTTGATGCTCACTTTTTAAAACTTGCTCAAGAAGGATTCAAACTCCCCTCTAACTTTGATCTTGCACAACTAAGACAAGCATCAGAACGCCAAAGTCATAATGAGGATGAAAGAGGTCGAGAACACATTAGATACAACTTTCATCAAGGTAATCCCCCACCTCCTCCTCCTCCAAGTGAAATAGACATATTGTGGCAACAAGTTGAAAATCTCGCCCAACAACTTCATAGTGGTGTAAAAACCAATCAATTTTCACTCAATGACATTTGTCCCTATCCTTTTGATAGGAATCTTCATATGCCACCTTTTCCATGAGGGTTTGAAACACCCAAGTTTGAAAAGTATAGAGGAAAAGGAGATCCTCATGATCATGTTCAAGAATTCCATTTGGCTTGCCTCGAAGTGGCATACGAGGATACATACCTAATGCGACTTTTTCCCCAAAGCTTGGGAGGAACAACCACATCATGGTTTTCCCGATTACCAGGTGGCATTAGGAAATTTGAAGAGTTAGTCCAGAAACTCTTGGCACATTACTCACACAACATTGAACGTGATATCACCATGGCTGATCTATGTAACACTAAATAAAAACCAGGTGAACTATTTTTTCACTTTCTGCAATGATGGCATCAAATGTCTAGCAGACGTTCTCTTCAGTTACTTGAACAAGAACTAGTGGAAATATTTATTTTTAACTTAAACGAAGAAATGGAATTTCACCTGGATGTAAAAGACACAGACTCTTTCAATGACATGATCACCAAAGGCTTAAAATGTGAGTGAGCTCTCATCAAGAAAGGACTTATCAAAATCTATAATGTGCCAAAAGATGGCCCTAGCTCATGCTTCAATAGTGACAAACCAAGCTCCTGGAACAAAAAAAAAAATATCGTCAACGATGGGGTTGTGGATGCAAGAACTATCAAAAGTGCACAACCTATAGTTTGATTTGTAGGATAGAATCCCCCACCTCAGAATAACACAGTTGCTCCTCCAAATCAAGGCTGCATCACATCTCAAGATGAACCCAAACCACGTCAACAAAAACCAAAGCAAACATACACTCCCTTAGGGGAACCCATTGAAACATTATTACAACAACTGGTTTCTCAGAATATGGTAACCTTACCTAAAACATCAAATTATAAACCTCAAGTCAAACCTTCATGGTGGAGGGATATTGAACACTATGATTTCCATCAAGGGAAAGGACCATTTCTTGGAATGTTCGGTCCACATGCAGCGGTCGCCCTTTCCATTTCAAATGGGACTTCCCCTCCCATCCGACTGGGATCCTCATGCACTTTATGAATGTATTGGTGGGTCCCATCCTTAAAAATTATAAATAGCGAGTCATACCCTACCATGCAGTCATGGACCTCGAGTGGGGGGAAAGCAATTACCCTCCAGTCGCATTTGTCAAATACTTGACCATAAGACAAGCAATTGTCACAGATTGAAAGATCTTATTCAGGATCTTATTGACCGAGGTGAAATTTAAATTGAAGGACATGACCCAAAGACAACAAACAATGATCATCTCATGTTTAAAAATCCACTTCCATCACAAGATCAAAGGGGTCCTTCCACTTCAAGGTGAAACACATATACCACCAATTATATGCAAGCAGCGTATAATTATACTGTGAATCACCTATACGATGCCAGTGAACAGATTGCAACTATAACCATCAAAAATCCTAGTTCCACTTGCAATGTTGTTACATGTCATAGAAAGATTACCATAAAAGCAGCTCCACAAGGCACCCCATCTATCCCAAAGCAGTATAACCTTGTGGAACAGTTAGACAAAACACCTGCATTGATATCTATCTTAGAGCTATTGTGCCTATCTCTATCCCATAAAACAATCTTGGATCAAGCTCTCCAAGAGGTGTCAGTCCCTACAAACCTAAATACAGATCAATTCCAAGCCATGGTTGGAAATCTAAGATCCTCACCTTGTCTCACTTTCTTGGAAAGTGACAACTTCTCCTTCCAGCAACCTCATAATGCCTCACTCCATATTGAAGGGTTTATCGATCAGCATAGGATTACGCGAGTCTTGATAGACAATGGAGCAGGCTTGAATATCTGTACTCTACAATTAGTCACAGCTATGGGATATGCAATAGAATCAGTGGATCCCCGCAAGAAGATCACAATCAAAGCCTATGATGATGTCGAACATTCATCCAAAGGAGCTGTGGTGCTACCAATCTGAGTGGGCCCTATGGTGAAACACATTATCTGTCAAGTTTTGGACCTTCCTCTACCATACAATCTATTGTTAGGAAGACCTTGGATACACACCATGCAAGCCGTTCCATCCACCTACCATCAGTGTATCAAGTTCCCACATAATGGCATAGAAATTACAATCCTGGGCGATGCAAACCCCTTTGCATATTGTCATAATATCAGTCATCAACCAGAGATTACCATTCCTAACAATAGAGAAGCCATCTCCTCCACATCATACATAAGTCCAGCCTCTCTTACCAGTTCAAACACCACTATACCCAAGCAAGAAAAGCTCAAGATGAAAATAGCAGAGGAAGGTCCTGGGGAATATAATTTGAGTCAACTCTTTTGTGTTGGACAAATGCCCACTTCTCCTAAAACACATGGTAAACCTCAACAGTTACTTCAAAAACCACTGAACAAGCCAGCATGTACTTTGATGCCTTTCATCCTGGGAAAGAGTCAAGAAGAAGAGATGAGAGATGAGGACTTAGCAGAATGGATCTATAAAGATCCCATCACCACTAATATTCTGCAAGCTTAGCTTCCCATAGATCAGTATGGCAAAGGCCTTCTCATTATGCAAAGAATGGGTTATGATGGCTAGAGTGCTTTGGGACCTTGCAAGCAAGGACAACATGAACCACTACAGCTAGAATTAAAGCCCAAGGATAATACAGGCCTAGGCTTTCAAAAGGAGATCCTTCCTAAGCTAAGATTTAAAGGAAAACCTAGCAAACCTCTATATCAGCCTATTACAAAGAGGTCACCTTTGATTATAAAAGCAGCATCAAATGCCATAGCAACTCCCCTAGTGAGGCTAAAAATCCCAGCACAACCACTTACAATACCCATCATCCCACCAATTAGACCAGCGATCCCACCACCAACAGCAATAACATCAATGGTACCATTAGTAGCAACAACTGTATCAGAATTCCCAACAATATTGACAACACCAACAGTTCTAGCAGAAGCCACAGAGTCAACACTACCGATACTCTCCATATCGGATTCATTGATCCCCATAATCCTTCCTGCAGCACCGATTATTTCATCTACATAGGTACATCAACTGATCACACCTGCAATGTTTAACTCAAAGGATATCCCAGTATGGTATAGTAATTGGATACTGGAAACTGACTCAGAGACCGACTCACATGAATGGGAATTTGATTCCATCTAGTTTAATACTTCAGATGAGGAAGACACATCACTACCTCCACCCCACAAAGACATCCCTGTTTACGGAGAAGCACAGATAAAGACCTCTTGGGTTCTTGAGCTGGAAACTTCTTCTACAGACCCTACATCCCATAGGGAGAGTACCATCAATGACCTTCCCCACAACATCTTAACCCTCACTGACACATCTAATGAACTTAACCTATTCGATGAAGTAATGCCCATTATCCATCTTGAACTCATCGAATGGAACTGTCCTACTCCCCCATGTCTTGACCATTTCCAAAATGATGAGGCAATCATTGACTTTTTGGAACTATGGGATAACATACCAAGTGGGGATCACAAAGCTAGATTTGCCATAGAACTTAATAACACAACGTACTTTGTGGCAAATGCCAAACCTTTCAGCTGCAAAAATATAACAATAAAACATGGATCTTCTAGTGAAAACCACACCGTGACACTGTTTGATCCAGCAAAAGTAAAAAGAAAGAGCATATCCAACGGTGAAAACCTCTCTGAGGTGCCGGAGGATGAAAGGTTTGACATTCTCCCTGCTAGTATACAACAGGAATGATCAATGATTCTCATCAAGGAAACAAAAGAATACAACGTGGGGACTCCTGAAACTCCTCACCACATACATCTGGCATCTCTTCTAACTCTAGAAGAATAGCCTAAGTTTGTAGAGTTCTTCCAAAAGTGTCAGATCAACTTCACATGGTCATATGCAGACATGCCTGGGCTTGATCCTGATTTAGTCATGCATCACCTCACCATAGTAGAAGGAGCCAAACCTGTCAAGCAGAAACTTCACAAGATGCATCCTCAGATTGCGGTATTAGTCAAAGAAGAACTCAAGAAACTCCTAGATGTTTGTTTTATTAGACCAATTGATTATGCAGATTGGATATCCAATATTGTGCATGTCGGCAAACCAAATTGGGGCATTTGTATTTGTACTGACTTCAGAGATCTAAATAAGGCATGTCCTAAGGATGACTTCCCCCTACCAAACATCAACATAATAGTAGACCTAACAGCAGGACATGCCATGCTTTCACTCATGGATGGCTTTTTCAAGGTACAATTAGATAAAGATCGAACCAGAGTATCAACATAAGACAACCTTCACATGTCCATGGGGAACATACTGTTGGAATGTAATGCCTTTTAGTCTCAAGAATGTAGGTGCGACCTATCAATGAGCAATGACTACCATCTTCCATGACATGATGCATACTATAATGGAAGATTATGTTGATGACTTACTGGCAAAATCACTCACAAGAGAAGGTCATCTACACACATTGGCAAAAATCTATGACAGACTGGAACAATATCATGTTCAACTCAACCCAAAGAAATGTGTCTTTGGAGTAACCTCAGGGAAGCTTCTAGGATACATCATCTCAAGCAAAGGTATTGAGGTCGATCCAGCAAAAGTCAAAGCAATCATGGACATGCCACCTCCAAAGAACATTAGCTAGCTAAGGACACTACAAGGATGGCTTCAATCAATCTGAAGATTCATTGCACAACTGGCAGATAAATGTCACCCATTTACACACCTGCTACATAAGAACATCCGTTTTCAATGGGATGCCAGATGCCAGCAAGCATTCCAAATGCTTAAAGACTATCTCATGAATACACCATTGTTGATCCCATCAGATCCGAGCAAACCTCTGTTACTCTATATATCAGCAACAAGTACAACATTGGGTGTACTATTGGCACAACACAATGCAGAAGGGAAAGAGTACGTTGTTTACTACATCTCTTGCACACTGGTTGGCTATGAACTCAATTACACCCCTATTGAGAGAGCTTGCCTAGCAGTAATCTTGGTAGCCACTAAACTGAGGCACTATCTATTAACACACAAGGTACAACTCATTGCAAAGATTGATCCACTCAAATACTTACTTAATAAAGCAGCATTGACAGGCCGCTTGGCCAAATGGGTGATGATTCTAAGTGAATTTGACATCGAGTATGTGGACCGTAAAGCTATCAAAGGACAAGTCAGTGCAGATTAGTTGGCCAATGCACCACTCATAGGTGATCATCGCCTCATTTCCAATTTTCTAGATGAAGAGATATTCATGATCACGGCAGCACAACCATGGAAACTATACTTTGATGGTTCATACACTAGGCATGGCTCAGGGGCAGGCATTCTGTTTATCACACCTCAAGGTGACAGCATCCTGAAATCTTATAGACTCACATTTCCATGCACCAACAACATAGCAAAGTATGAGGCCTTGACTCACAAGACTCAGGCTAGCCATACAATGGAAGTTACAAGAACTACAAGTATATGGCGACTCCCAACTGGTCATTTGACAAGCAACTAATGAATATCAGACAAAGGATGACAAACTCATACCGTACAAACAAATGGTGGACAAATTAAAGGTGTCATTCACTAATATCACCTTTGAGTAGATACCAAGAGATCAGAATTGAGTTGCTGACGTTATGGCTACCATTGCATCTCTCCTAGATCTTCCACAGAATTCAACATGCTACGAGTTCTTGGTAGAACAGTTTTGGATTGCCGCTTATGATATCCCTGAATCCGAGATCATATGTCACCTTATCAGTTTTTAATCCCCATGGTATAGTGAATTCTACACCTACCTCCATGATCACACCCTTCCTCCTAACCAATCAAATAACCAACATAAAACCTTCATTTGCCAAACCATTCGATATACCATTATTGTTGAAACCCTATACCGATGCAGTATTGATGGTACTCTCCTTCGATGTCTGAAGCAGGATGAGATAACAAATGCCTTGGAAGAGGTACATGAAGGCATTTGTGGAACTCATGCAAGTGGCCCGTCACTAGCCAAGAAGATCCTGCACACTAGATACTATTGGCCATCTATGGAAAAAGACTCCTACTACTTTGTCAAAAAGGGCAAGAAATGCAAAGTTCATGGAGACCTGATACATGCACCTGCACAGGATTGCAACCAATCACAACACCATGGCCTTTTTGTCAATGGGTTCTTGACCTTGTGGGTAAAATTCATCCATCTTCATCCAACAGCCACAAATTCATTATTACCACCACCGAATACTTTAGAAAGTGGATCAAAGCTGTTCCACTTACCCAAGTCACCGACAAATAGATCTCCTCATTCATCCTTAATTACATCATTTGTCGGTATGGTGTAACCATGTCCATCATCACAGATAACGGGCTTCCTTTCAAAAATCAGGATGTCCGTGAACTCTGTGAGAAATTTCACATCCAACACCACTTTTCCACTCCCTATTACCCACAAGGCAATGGTTAGGTTGAAGCATCAAACAAGAACATATTAAGAATCCTCAAGAAGATAGTCAATGATTTCGGTTGTGATTGGCACGTTCAATTGAATCCAGCACTATGGGCATATCGAACTAGCATTTGAACCCCTACAGGAGCAACTCCCTACTCACTAGTCTATAGTGCAGAAGATATCTTACCTATTGAGGTCAAGATACCATCACTATGGATTTCCTTGCACAATCTCATCGATGATGAAGCATACAAATTATCCCATCTCCAAGACTTAGAGATACTTGATCAGAAATGACAAGCTACATACAATCACCTCAAAGCCTATCAACAGCGCATGAGTAGAAGCTATAATCATCGAGTTAGACCTCGTACTTTTGAGCTAGGTGATCTTGTTCTTCGAGAGAATCCTCGTAACAAACCAAACTGTGAACATCAAGGAAAATTTGAATCAAATTGGCTGGGTCCATATGTTGTCACTGCTGTATTTGGGTCCAGGGCATATCAGTTGGCTACTTCAGAAGGAGAACTGCTAGCAGATCTGATCAACAACATGCACCTCAAATAGTTTTATACATAAGCTGCACAAAGCATCAGGATCCCATACATATCAGAAAAACACCAAAAACATTCAGATAAATGACCTGAAGAAAATACAAAAACATCAAAATAATAAAGAAAAATCATGCATCCAAATGGTGAACAACCACTCCGGTGGCACCTTGGGTTAGTATGATAGTAAAAACCTAGCAAATAGGTGCCACTCATAAAGGCTATGGCTCCATTATCTTTCAAACTTGTTATGATCACATCCACTACATTCACTCATCCATCTGTCCAAACCATGGCTCGTTATTGATCTGCAATTAAGGATAGTACTTCATGTGTCTTGCATCCCACTTTTTTAGAGTCATGCCTAAAACTAGGGGCAATACCCTTAACCTATTTGATGGAAGTGGATTCTGCATTACTTGTGATTCATTGATTCTTTGTTCAAAACTATCTCACAAAATACCAAAAAAATTCAAAACTATCTCACAAAATCCAAAACATTCAAAAACGATCATCAAAATCCAAAAACATTCAAAAAACTATCTCACAAAATACCAAAAACATTCAAAAATATCTCACAAAATCCAAAAACATTAAAAAACAATCACAAAATCCAAAAACATCGGAAAACATCAAAAATACCAAAAACATGGCAACACATTGTACATACTCATCCATGCAGATACCAAACAAGAATTGACACAAATACTTGCACAATGATCACTTCTCCAATCAACCAAACCATCAACATTAAAACTCAAACTATCTTCAACAAGGATGCATCCTTCCTTACCAAGACAAAGACAAGATAACATTTTCTTTGACAACAAAATTTTGTTTAAGCTATCAAATACTTAGTTGATTTGTGGGTTATTTATTCATATCAGGTTCCTACAGCATTGTTTGTGTATCTTTGGTGCATTATTCTGATGAAGTTATAGGGCATGTACTAATGGTATCTACGTGGGAAGTTCACTCAGCTACGTGATAATAGGCAAAATACAGTCATAGATCACTATGGCTTACTGACTACAGTGTATACCTCGACCATATGAGCATGAACCATTAACAAGGATCCCTATTCTTTATTCTTTATATATGTTGTTTACTTACGGGTACAATTCTCTTTCTTTGGTTCCTCCTACCTCATCCAAATTGGATAAAGGTTTTTGTCTCTTATTATGGTATGAACTTGTCTCAGGATATGATCAGCCCAAGATCAAGGAGGACGATCCAAGCCATGCATGAAAGGAGATGATCCTTGTCTGTTCCGCAAGCAATACTCAGGTCAACTTGACCCATTATATCAAGTTGTTTGTATTAACTTGCTATATCAAAATCCATGTAAGGAATACTCAGGTCATCTTGAATCATTATGTCAAGTTGCTTGTATTTTCTTACAATATTTTAAAGCTCGATGATGAAAAATAAAGCACTATGGATCATCATTTCATCTTATCTGTTTATATTGCATTCCATTGCATACTGTCCATCCATTTACTCATTTAATTACATAATTTTGCATGCAAGTGTGAACAAAGTTAAATATGAGCAGTTATGGGAAAATTGAGCTGGTTTTTGGATACAATCGCGACAGAGTACTCTGATACATCATCAAGTGCATCATGCAAAGTTTAAAAAACCTTGCATTCATCTATCATCATCCCATCATCATTTCATTACATTTTAGTCACATTTGCATTACTCTTTAGCCATTCATTAGTGTGCATTTATTATCATTTAGTTGCACTTACCACATATAGTTCATTCTCATTTTACTTGCATTAGTATCATTATATCATTTCATTATTACACTCATGACATTTAGATTCACTTGCAAAAATTATTGTCCTTATTTTGCATTTCCTACCGTGATTACTCATTACTATACATTCATTTTAAACATCCAATAGTGATCATCATTTATCATCATTTCCACACTTATGTATCATACATTTGTTTAGGTTTTCATAATTGCATACATTCATTTATCTATCCATTAGTTAAAGTGCATTCATTCATCCATTTTTAGTATATTCTTACACTCATTTTATCTCACTTAGGATTCATTAGATTGCATTCATTATCCCTTTTTAATTGCATTAAGGTGCAATTATTCATTTAACCATGAGTTGCATTATCATCACATTATCATTTTACTTCATCATATTTTGGCATTTAGAATCATAAAACCATTTGTCTCAAACATTGGTTCGTACATTATAGCATATGCATTCATTTAGAAATCATCATTTAAACATTTGTACTTTACATTTGTTTATCCATGTTACATTTATTTTTAACCCTCTAGATGCATATACATAAATAAATCATTCATTCCAAAGCCTTTGCATTAACATCATTGCATATCATCGTTATGTTAAATATCAAGTACAAAATACTATCTAATACCATCATAAATCATCATTTTATTATGCATACATAAACATCATGACATTGCATACATCAGGCATTCTATCCCAAAAACCATCAAAAGCACACTTATATCAAACTGCATCCACATGTTAGCATCCAACATCATAAAACATGCATATAGACATCATGTAAGAATAAATCATCATACAACATACATATAGACATCATGTAAGAATAAATCATCATAAAACATGCATATAGGAATCATCTCATAAACACATACATATAGCATAAAATAAATATCCATCTAAGCATAAACTCATAAAAATCATCATCCTGCATAAAATCCATACATATCAACATGCATATCATACAATGGGATCTCCTCATATATATCATCTCATGTATCGGAGTATAATGAAATCTACAAAATCGGCTACCAAGAGCCATCCAATACATAGTCCAAGATAACAATATAAATACATGCATGCAAAATGCTCTCTTAGATACCACTCTGACCAGATGCTGCACCACCATCACCACCTGCTCCCCCACTAGTCCCTGCACCATCCGATCTATCTCTCTATGCAAGCCCCATCAAACCCCCACTAGCTTCTGTGCCACCTGACCTATCTCTCCATAGAGGACCCATCACACCCCCATTGCTCTGCATCCTCTAAGACTACTTTGACCTAGTATTCTACATCTGTGAATAGCTCAGTGCTTGCTGACTAGCTGGCACCACCTACTCATATAAACCCCTCCAATACTCTATCTCAGCCTGTGCTCATCAAACCTCCCTCACCAAAGCCTCCACAACTGACCCCTATCCTGGTACTCCCTCCAAGGCCCGCACTCTCTCCTGCAACTGAGTCACTCTCTCCACCGCACCATCCCTCTCCCACAACACTACAGTCAGCTTTGACTCTCATGCAAATAGTTGCACATCTCTAGCTACAACCTCTGCCTCTAGATCCTCCACCCGTGTCTCAGCTACTATAAGTCAAGTTTGCAAATGTAATATCATATGATCTTGAAGATCACCACCCCCTGTTGCTCCCTCTCCTATATCCATAGGTGCCTCACTTGTAGCTCCCTCTCCAGTGGCTCCCTCCCCTCTCTCCATCGATACCTCTCTCTTCCCCATATCTCTCCCACCCAATCTAACTCCTCCCTGCATCAGAGGTCCCTGTGATATCCACAATGGTAAACCGCCTCTCCCTCTTTGCTGCACCTGACCACCACTGCCACCTCCACCTCTGAATCCACCACCACCACCATCCCCTCCTCCATAACCACCTCCTCCACCTCCACCATCCCCTCCTCCTCCTCCATCACCACCATCCCCTCTCCCTCATCCATCTACTATAGGTCCTCGACCTCCTCTCCTCCTCAAAATTGAGAATTGGCTCTGCCGGATCTGATATTCGAAGTATCAGATGAGCCGCCATATACTATGTATACTCCTCCGACACCCCTGCATCTACCAACCTTGATTGTATATCCCATGGCCTCACCTATAGAATCTGAAACTCTACCAAAGCCTGATCCTAGGGTAGTACTAGCCCCCATTCATACCTCTCTCGTACCATCCTGGCATACTCCCCTAATCCCCTAGGCAATCCCTGCTGCCGTCCAAACTGTCTCATAACTCTGCCTAGCAACTATCTCTCCACATGATAGGATGTCCTCCCAATGAGGAATCGGGTCATAAATACATATGGTAGTGCCTCCACATCATCCTCCCATGGCTTGCACTCAATATAGGGTCTTTAGATCACTGCATCCAAATCATCCAGTGCTCGCCACCACCACTCTAACTTCCCCAGGTGGGGCTGACTCATCATACCACTATACATATACATATATGGCTGGTCGACTGCCTGAAACCTGAGACTAACTAGTTGGGTAACTGGTAGGTGCTCCCATGCCTAAATATGTAGCAATGTAACTCCCACTACCAAAGAGCCCCTCCCTCAATATACAACCTCAAGAAGCTCTTGATATAAGTGCGCTAACAAGCACGGTCCCCAGGCAAATCGGGTCCCTTTTGTCATCATCTGCTCGATCACCTACCCCCAACCCACTGCAAGACCATGTGATTGCCTATCCAGATATAGTAGCCCCCCAATGATCCCTGATAACACTACTGGTAATGGCTCATACAATGGAACAATATCCTCCCAGGCTATAGAGCCATCATCAATACACACATCCTCCTCAAAGAATCTCTACACCGCTAGGGTACCCCACGCTCTATCGCATGTCACCAGCTCACCTCAAATAGGTATATGCAGGATGCGCCATACATCCTCTAGTGTCACAGTCATCTCCCCCTATGCCAAGTGAAACGTACATGTCTCACTATGCCAGCGCTCTACCAATGCTATCATCAAACCGTGATTCATCTAAATCATGGGCATATGCATCACATCATACAACCTAGTCGTTGTAATGCAATTCACCTCGGCCTCTGTCAGCCCATCACACAACCCCTGTGTGGCGGGATGTCTCTTGCACAACTATAAGACACACAGATCCTCCTACCCAAGTACAATCAACCATCATCATCAGTTGTTTTGTTTCAAACTTTCTTAAGTTTAAACCTAGACTATCAACAGATACTTTGATCAAGTATTTTTGGGTCTCAACAAGTAAGCAATCATGGCACACTTAGACTTCAATAGGCATTTATCCTAATAACCTAAGTCTCATCAGGGCTGCTATGGTTCAAAACAACTCTCACTTCACATCTCCATCCATCTATCATTGGCATCCGAAGATTTATTTGTTCAAACACTAGGGCATCTATTTTTCTGCACAAAAGTGCTATCTCCTAACAATAGCGCCATTACCCTAACAAAAGCACTTAATCAACTCTTCAAAAGTGCTCAAACTATAATAGCACTATATAAACTACACAATAGCGCTACATCTCAACAAAAGCGCTCAATCAACCACTCAATAGCACTAAACTAGCAAAAGCGCTCAAACAACTATACAATAGCGCCATTATTAACAGAAGTGCTAAAATAACTATGCAAAAGCGCCATTGCGGCACAAAAGCGCTAATTCATTTAACAAAAGTGCCAATAAAAAGTTTCAGCGCTATTGTCTTGACTCAACTTGGACCTAGCTAAAAACATATCAAAAATGCAGAAAATTTAAAAATTCAAATTTACATACTGATGGTTCGTAGTCGTCTGACCGCTGGAATCGACGGATGCACTCTAATCAATGCTTTGCTACTGGTACCAGCATCCTCACTGCTCTTTGCTCTTCCAGAAAGTCACTATCAGAGCTATAATTTCACTATGGTTGTAGATGTAAATGAGCCTATTTTCACCCCTTTCTCCCCATATAAACCCTTTGCCGTACCCCTAATTTTTCCCCCGCGCACTGCCGTGGTCCCTGTGAACTTGTCTGTCGGTAAACATCCATATCAGCTAGTGTTGACATCAATGACAAAACACCAATGCAACACATAATCAAATCATCCATAATGCCAACACATTAAGGCATGATTATGAAACTTATCGTACTCCCAAATCATTATTTTCAAACTTGTGCTTCTTAAATGCAGCTTTTGAAGCATCAAAATGTGTGTTTGAAGGTAACACAAGCTTCAAAATGCAAGTTTTGATTTTGAAACCATGAACATGAAATAATGATTATGAAACTTATCATACTCCCTATAGTCACATAAATTTGTCCATTTTAATTAAATGAATATTTGCTATTTATTTGATTAAATGTAAGGCCTTCCCCAAACCAAGCTTGATCAACTTAGTTGACCATGTTTGACCCTATTAATAAATGCTATATAATACAATAGAATGAAATGTGTTAGACCGATAGATTTGTGAGAAAAGAAATTGAACCAAGTTATAGAGTTATTCCACCCGATGGTGTATATTTTGATGTATTATGAATTGAAAACCTAAAAGATCCACTAATTGGATAATCTTGATTTGACGTATGTTAGCTATATCTAGATTTAGAACTTATCGGATTCCATGATTTGGATAACATTGATGTAGGATTGATGCTTCATTTATATGTTTTATGATATAGGACTCTACATGATTCTAGAATAGGATGAATTTGAGATAGTGTATGTCATTATTGGAATTGCAGGACTTTACTATGATGATAGAAATAGAATGCATGTTTTATGTAAGGAGTAAAATTATGAGAATTGTGATAATTGCTTATGTGGATTTATTTGGATATAAGATGTATTGGTTTGTGTAAGTGTATATTGTATGCATAGTGTTTGATGTGTATTTTTATTCATGTTCTTTATATTATAAGAGGTTATTCGAAATTACTAATGTGTGATTGAGTTGCACAGGAAAAGATATCCATGTGACCATGGAAATATTATCGAGAACCAAACCTAGACCTATGTATGTTCGTAAAACTAGGGTTTGTCTATTTGGAGAGACAACACCCTGTTTGTGTCGTATTTTATTCGTAATAGTAAATGATGCATGTGTGTTAAATGTTGTTTAATTGATTTATTTAAATCCAACAAGAGACACGATTTCATGTATAATTTTGTAAAAGTATTTTCTTTGTGTCACTTGACACATGTGTGGATTTATGTTTGAGTTTTTAAATTTGTCTCTTGGAGGGAATTGTTTAACTATAGATTTTTCAATTAATGTAATGTGATTTCCATAAATGTCTTGGGTAAAGAATCTTTGGGTTGGTAAACATAGGTTTGACCCGAAAATAAACTTCAGAGGGGTTTAAAAAGGGTTAAATGGACTCCTAGGGGTAGTTTATTAGGGTTTCCTAAAACCCATAAGGTATACCTAAAGGTTAGGAGTAATTTTAGGCATGTTTCTACTCCTATGTGACCATTTAGACACCCTAAAAAGTGACTTTTCTAAGTTGTGCGAAAATGGAAATTAGAAGGCTTGAACTAAGTTGATAACCTTCCTTTTTGAATGAGAGTTCCCTTTCCCATTTTACCTTACTTTCCTTTTTAGTTTTAGAAACTTGAGAGAACTCACACTAGTGTCTTCTTAAGCAAGAAAGGGAGATTTTGGGGGTAATCACCCACTCTCCATTTTTTTAGACAAAGAATTTTGAAAAAAAAAAGAAAAGATAGATTTGAGATTTAGAATTTGGCTAAGTGTAGAAAGAAAAGACTTGTGGAATTGGGCTGCTCATCCTCAACAAAACTAGCATACCTTTGGGCAGTTTAAGGTTGGTTCTACCTTTCTTTTAATGTTTTCTTATTGCATGTTGTTTTGAAAGAAATGCTTATGTAAAAGACTAATTTTCTTGCATGTATTCCTTGGAAATTTATTTGGTGTTTTGTGATTTTGCAATTTATGTGTTTTGGGAGTAATCAAGACCTCCTACTCTTGGGAGAGAGGATGTTCTTTTGGGTGGTAGAAATGACAGCCCTCGAGTGAGAGGCTCTCGTTATGAGAGTGATCACAAGGGATTTTATGTGACCCTTGTTGCATGACTTGTTTATGCATTGGGGGTCATAAGGAGGGAAATAAGGCATGAATGCCTTGGGGGGCATAAGGAATGTGGGGTTGATATACGTGATGTATTTGGTTTGCCATGAGGTGGCTATATGTTTTGGTTTTCCATGACGTGGCTATATGTTTTACCATACTTGTAGTCTCCTCAGGGTACTTGGTCCTCTACCACCCTTGAAAAGACATCACAACATGTGGTGTAGTGTAGCCTGGGTTGGGATTGTGATTGAGATTGTTTTTCCATTGTATTCTGTGTATGCATGTGTGTTACCTGTCTAGGGCTTGGTTCTCCGAGCTCGGGGGTGGCTACTAGTTAGCCTAGGCTGGGAGGTGAGCACTCCATGGTCATAGCTTTTGATTTAATACAGGTTGTTGGAAGAAAGGAATAGGACATGTAGATATGGCTGGAGTTATTTGTTGCAGAAAAATATTGTAAATGTAATTAATATTCTTTGAAGGTCCTCACTGATCTGAAAAGAGAGACCTAGTTGTAAAGTGACATTAAAGACTTGGGAATATGTTTAAAGATATGTAATATTTATTTATGCAATATTGCAGAAAAGAAAGGAGTAACTTTGGTTTTTAGTTTTCTAAATTTCTGAAGAAAAAAAACATTGTCGTGTTTTAGGATATTTTGATAAGAAAGTGAGTTATTTATTCCTTTTATGCACTTAAAACAAAATAATAGAAAAGAAATGAATTAGATTTGCATGCATGCAGGAGGCTAAAAATAAAAGCATTTAGATCAATTCATGGAAATGTAAAAGTTATCTTATTTAATTTTGTGATTTTATTTTATTTGTGATTTTATTTCATCCCAAAAAATATAGCCTAAAGTTAAAATAACTTGGATAAAGCTACTGTTAGAGTTCATTTAAATTCTGTCATTTGTTTGCATGAAGAAAATAAAATCTAAAGTTAAACGGACTTATTGAAATTAAATAATATCTAGATCTAAATAGCGGCGTTTTAAATTTTACATACTTCTGTCAATTATAGAAGCCTGGCATTTATATTTAAAAGATATATATTCATTTAATTAAAATTTGAAGCCTTTGATTTATCTGTTAAAATGATTTTCAATTATACAAATTAACAACATAGATTTTTAAGAATGCTCTAAAGCCATTACGCACTTAAAATATAAGTATGTATATATATATATAAAATTTTATTCTTTTATTTAAATTTAAATAAATTCATTTTCTTCTTTTCTAAAAATATGCTTATATACCAGACATATATATATATACATATATATATATATACATATATATGTAATATACATATACATATATACATATGTATATATATATATGTATATATATATATATATATATTTACATATACATATATATATACATATATATATATGTATATATATATATTTACATATATATATGTATATATATATATTTACATATACATATATATATATATACATATATATATATACATATATATATATATATGTATATGTATATTACATATATATATATTTACATATATATATATATACATATTTATATAATATATATTTTTTAATCAAAGCATTTAAAAAAAAAAAAAGATATTTAAAAAAAAAAGGGGGGGGGGGTCGGGCTCGGGCCAAACCACTGTGCAATGCACAGTGGACGGCGGGGGTCGAACCCTGTGCATGACACAGTGGGCGGCCTTGGCTGACGCCATTGTGGGCATCCACAGTGGATGGCCCAAGGGCCGCCACTGTGGGCGACCATAATGGGTGTCGCCATTGCAACCATCCATAGTGAACGGCCCGAGGGCCGCCACTGTGGACGACCGCAGTGGTCGCCGCCACTATGGTAACCCACAGTGAGTGGCATCGCTCCCCCAAAACCCCCACAACCATAACCTCTACCCCTGCGTGATACAATAAAAAAATAAAACCCTAGCCCCGGGTAGGGTTAGGGTAAAGTGAAAGAAGCATGAGATTTTTTTAAAATGTAGAAAAATTTAAATGATATATATATATAATATTCTGTTAGGGTTTTGCATGGATGATTTTTAAAAATTGAAACTTATTTATTTTTGTATATAGAGTTTAAGAGTACGAATGGGTAAGGTAGAACTTAGATATAAGTTTCCATTTAGTGTTTATGAAAGTTGGGACATTTAAATTTAGAAATTAAGTAATGTTTCTATACATATGTGTTTTGAATAAAAAGGAAATATACATATTAAAACATGAATGTATAAAATTGTCTATAAGGTAATTGTAAATTACATTGTTTAAAACAAGAGTGATATAAATGGTCTATAATGTTAGATTAAATATCTTATTAAGTGTTTTTATTTTTCATAAGTTTCAAAATAAACATATGGGTATATTTTAATTAAAAAAAATGTCATTTCAAGTTATATTATTAATGGAGTTAATTATTTAGGAAATTTAAATTCTATAGGTAGTTAATTGTCTATAGGGGATCATTCTCAGACCAACTAAATATAGGTTTTAAAGATTAAACCTTATAAAATGAATTTCGTTACGGATCAAATTGACCCTTTAGTTGATTTAGTATAAACTACTTTTAATTGTGTTTAAATAAAATATAGACATTTCTAAACTAAGTTCTAGGACTATTTTAATTAGTTCCTAAAATCAATTAATGGTTTTCTGTTGAAGATTAATTATATCTTCGTCAATTATTTTAGAAAGTTTGGATTAAAATCAATCTATTGACTCAATTTAATGAGATAATAAAATTAATTCATTTAGTATTCCACATCTAAGTTTATTATTAAGAAAGGGGGTATTATCAGGATGATGGGAACTTGATATTTATTAAATAATTGATATCGAACCAAGTAAATTTATTAATGACTATTTGGTAGAGATGGAACTAATTAAATACTATTAGACGCAAACTGGAATGATAGGGACGTTTGAGAGAATTTAATATGTCCCTTATAAAAATTATTTGTTTCATAGGATAATAGGAGTTATCGTATATAGTTATGTAGTATTTAATATCAGTTTAAGAATTCATTTGGAACAACTTGTTAGGATGTCGCAACTAATTAAGCAAAGGTTGCATGAAGTTAATTGTTTTTTTTTTTTTAAATTGTTGTTTGTGTCTTGCCCAAAAGTTTGGGCATGACATTTTGGTATCAGAGCCCTAGGTTCATACACTGGTGAACATGGGCTACATTCATAACTTAGTTGAAAATAAACTATGGCTTATAACACCTAGGTGAAAAGTTGTGAAATAACAAAGTGAAACATAAGTGAAAATTCTTGTAAATCAATAGACCAACATATATCAATTCAAGGGGTTCCAAGGGTCACTAAAAACCTTGAAATTTGAAATTATTAGTCATAGGGTTTATGGCATAATAAAAACCCCAAAGGATGCAAAATTTTAAATTATTATGTATACGAAGTATTTTTCAGTGTTTAAATAATGAAAATTAGATCTTTTGTACCTACGAGGTTACCATTCAATTTGAACCTAAACGCAATAATTTCCCTAATCAAACCAAGTATGAGGAGTTAATCTTTCAATAAAATACCTCTGATGGTAACTAAAGGAATGCCATCCATTGAGATATGTTCTTGACATGGCAAATCAAGCAAGATAATTAGAGCTTAGATGAAGGCACCATAAACAAGATAAATAAGATTGAGACAGTTCAAGTTAAGTTTTAAGCTATGTGAAATTATGATGGTTAAAAAGATCAAGGCCGCCATTGGAGACATAAATAAAGAAGAGTTAAAAGGGAACTCTTGTGAATCTCAAATAGAAGCATTGACCTATCCTAATGACTAGGTACCTTAAGAATGTGGTCATGTTAGATTTCTTATTAAGAGTATTTGTTAGACAATGTTTGTAGCAATATGGTGGAGCTAGAGTTGGATAACCCTACAGATAAGAACTCAAATTGATGAATGGAAATTTCCTTGATCAGAAAACCCTAGTAATACTATAGGCGAGTTAAATAAGGAGAAAAGAGGCATGAAATTCTTGGGTGAAAAACACGTATTTGCAATAAACCCTAAGTTCATCCATGGTTATATTATTGGGGAAACAAGCAAGTAAAACCTCAACTAGTTCCTTTATGGGAAGATAATCTAGAAGAAAGTAAATAATGGAAGAGAGAGTAGAGTTGATTTAGGGATCATAAAAAAATCCCCACTGAAGTGCAAGGAGTTTAAAAGTATTAGGATCATATAATCTAGAAATGTGTAACTAGTTTTCGTTCAGAAACTAAGAAGAAAAGTGCAACCCAATTGTGGTTAGTTGCTAGGTTCAAGACAGTATGTAACACAATTTAACTACTAGGCACAATCAAAGAAGCTTTGCAAATTTTGGCACTCAAGTGTGAAAGTATGCGAAAAAATTGAGTATGGATGAAGCAACATGCGGATGGAAATGGCTTATGGAAAGATAGTATAACAGTAATATAATACCAAAGTTTTAATGAGAAGTATTTGGCAGTATAAAATATTTTATGAGAACATTGATAAGGAGCCGAATTATGTGGTTAGCTAAGGGAGAACTTGGAATTTATGGGAGTCTTAAGACATTGGTAATTATTGGACATCCTTATGTTATACTATAATTGGGTAACTGGATATTGGGATGGTAAGATGGTTTATTTAGATTGGAGAGATCGAAGGTTGTGATATGCCAGAATTTGGCTAGTAAGTAAATATAAATAAGTAATATGGAATGAGATAACTTCCCTTTTACTAAATTTTAATTAAAAGGATGGGTCTAGGCCACTTTTTGAGTGCACACCCCCTTGATTTCAAAGTTGCATAATTGAAGTAGGAGAGAATAAGTCCACTCTTTGAGTTGTTTGAATTATGTCGTGAAATACGGGGGTAGAAAGTGTTGTCAACCATTATCGACCTTAATTGATAATAATTCCACCCCAAATGGATCTTAACCATAAGTGTTAGTAATTTTGGCAACAAGATCCTACCTAATGAAGGCAAGTGAATGCTAGAGGTGAAAATATAAGGAGCTGGCATGTTAACCCTACTTTTTGTGGAGTGAAAATTGTTGGAATTCTTGTGTTAAACAATTTGAGTCGATAACGATATTCAACGAAAAATGAATATATGCAAAGCATGAATATGTGTGATTTCTTTTCATTTGATGAAGTCAAGAGGTCTAACCGATCAATTTCTTTAAAAAGAAAAAAATTATTATTTAAAGCCATGTTCGTGTCATTCAAGAAATTTAGAAACCTCTTGACGAAACAACCTACTATCAACAATGTCTTGTAAATGTACCAATGACACAAGAAGTGAATTTGCCTATGATAGGTATGGTCTTCCTATTTCGTGGTTAACTATTAATTTTTGGCTTTGAAAGAGAGTAAAATGACTCGGGTGGACTTCATTGCCGAATGCACCCTTATCTGTCCTTGTGATATGTAATGTGATAATCATATTATACAATCGAGTTTGAAATATAGATTGCGGGTTTTCACGGCATGGAGGTAAGACACTTCAAAGAATGGTTTTGAGATTCTTACACTAGAAGCGACTCACTTGGGAAATGTACACCATCGGCGGTTTAAGCCGACAGTTAACCAAGTGTTAGCGGCAGGTTGGTAGATGACATAAGTAACCGATATGTTTTCACGCAAAGTTTTGACAACTTCTTCATCTGTAAGTTGGTGGAGTCCATATATAAAAAAAGAACAAACTAATTCACTTTATTTCAATATTCCACGGCAACTTGTGGATGGAGATTAAACCACCAATAGATAAAGATCCAATTATCATTAATGAAGTGTTGATGGCTAGATTATTGCTAAGTTGAAAGCATCAAATTACCAATATGTTTCTTCGCATAACGTGGGAAAATTTAAAGTTGTATTGACCTCTCATGATAAGTGTAAATAACTTAGCAATCGCCTCCATGCACCGGCAAGTTAACAAGATACCAATGCATGCTAAGTTGTTGTTCTTATCAGCAAAGGAGAATTTTAAAGAAAGAAGACCAAGAATCCCACATGGTGCATAAAAGACATTATTGTATTGTGCTTTATAGCCACAGTTTTGTTTCATTATCACTGAGTTGGTGGGATTCATCAAATTACCGATGCATTCCATTCCTACGCACAATGTGGAAAAAATTGAAGTCATGTAACTGTTTCATTCAACGGTGAGTTGGCCAACCTTAACAAGATGTCGATACACTTCAATTCCTCTCTATTCTCATCGACAAAGACAACGTCTTCCCCTTGAATGTCCATCTGGCGGATTGAATACACCACGTGGCTTGTGAAAGATAGAAAAATCAGTTTTATAACTACTTCCACTGTTTGCTTTGCATGCCGATAGATATGCATGCTATCATGCTCTTTAACTCCACTCGTAGGTATTGAATATGAAATGTTTAAGTGCCTTGTATTCTGCAGATACGTGGTATGTGTATCAGATGGCTCCTTTCACGCAGATGCAACTGGCGGGTGCTAGTTGATATTTGACTAGTTTCTAAGTCATTTCCTTTTCTTCATGACAAAACGTTAGAAATATCTTGCCATTCTTGGTAGTATTATTTCTGTTGATATGTATTAGTGCTACCAATTATATAAAATTTTACAGTTACTGTATATGGTGAAAATGGATAGCAATAATAACAATATTGAAAGGCTAAATGAATTCAACCACAAAACCCTAGCCTAACAATCAACAAAGATCCACCATAACATATGAAGATTACCTAAGACAATGCAAATCACATGAAATCACAAAGATTATACCATCACATGTCCAATAGGGTTTTGATCTCCATTCTTCCTATCTCCATTGATCTTGCTTGATATATTTGCTCTCAGATTTTATATGCACAAGAGCTCAACAAAGAACGGAATGTGGTTGCAAGTAGGATCGTAATGTAGTCAATTGCATAAAAGATGATTAGCATGAATGATTAGGATGATTGATTAGGGTTTGATAATGAAGGAAGCATCTCCTTATATAGAAGACACTATATGAAATGGAGGGATAAGATTGAGAGGTGTAAAAGGAGGTCGGCTATGATTAGAGGGTAGTTAAAAGAAATAATAAAATAATGAGAGGGGTAGGTAGTGTATGAATTAAGAGATGAATGACATGTGTCATGGGTAGAAAAGGTTAATGAATTAATTAAATAAATAAAGATTTATTTAATTAATAGAAGAAGTGGGATCAATTAAATAAATAAGATATTTATTTAATTTAGGAAAATGATAATTTAAATAAATAAATGTATTTATTTAAATGAGAAATAAGGCTAGAAGAGGATAAATGAATTAATTAAATAAATAAAGATTTATTTAATTAATAGAAGAATTAAGCTTAGATAATTAAATAAATAAAATATTTATTTAATTAGACATGACAATCTTAGGTGTCTACATTTTGCCCCTCTTTGAGACAATGCGGCTTGTCGCGTTGTTTCAAAGAAGATAAGATGAACTAATACAAAGTTGCCCCAGAATGGGAATGATATGCCCCCTCGAGAGATTGGATGAAAATGTCTGAAAAGATTGCAGACAATCTCTCGATAAGAAAGAAAGGCTAGAATGGATTGACTGGATAAAGTGACAAAGTCACGGGATAATGAAGACTGATTCAGAAAATGAGGGCGAGGGCTAGGGTAGGCTATAAGATAGACCACAGGGGAAAATACATCCTCATTGTCATCTACACATTCACAAGAGCATATTGCAGAGCGAAAATAGAGCAGGAGCAGTCAGCAGCGATGGCTTTCACTCACAGATTTGACCGCGTTCATCGATTTCAGAGGCCAGCAGAGGCAGGAGAGCCGGTAAGTACCACCAAACCTCCTCGTACTTTGACGCATTTAATTTTGTCATTAATGCATGTCGAATAAGGTAATAAATGCTCTTAGACTAGGGTCCAAAAAGTGTCAAAAAACATCCAGGCGCGTCTGTGTTCGTGAGGCGCGTCTGTGTTTGTGCCAGGCGCGTCTATGTCTGGACCTGCGTCTGCATCAATTGCGGCTGTGTCTGTGATGGACAGGCGTGTTTGTGCCAAGAAGGCACGTCTGTGTCTCCCAGGCGCGTCTATGCAGAACATAGGCACGTCTATGTCAAGAAGGCGCATCTGTGTTTTTCAGGCGCGTCTATGCAGTCTTTGAGCGTGTTTATGTCATGTAAGCGCGTTTGCATTTGAAAAGTATGAATTTGCATCTTCTAGGTCAAATCGGCAGTTTTGTGATGAACATATGTTGTCGATTGGATAAGCTGCTGAGGGGATACACTCAAGCAGGTCCTCTAGGAAGACTAGGATAGATCAAGGCACTTTGTGATGAACAGTGAGTACCAAGATAGAGTACTTTGTGATGAACAGGGAGTACTGAAATATGAGCAGCACTTTGTGATGAACAAGGAGTGCAAATGTGAGTAACACTTTGTGATGAATAGGGAGTGTCATACACGTAGTACTTTGTGATGAACAGTGAGTACCACTAGGATAAATAGCAACACTTTGTGATGAACAGTGAGTGTCACTAGGGTAGATAGCCATATGCATTTAGATAGCGAGTAGCATTTTGTGATAAATAGTGAATGCCACTATAACTGACATGATTGAGTTATTTGACTGCAGGAGTATTTGCCGATGCTAGAGTCATGGGAGAGATTCCCATCGACGTAGAGGTTGCGACCTGAGTTGTCGCTCGAGGACAGAGCTGCCATCGAGGAGATGGGTTTGAGACATGTGTTGTATGTGCCTGAGTTTCGGGCAAACATGGGTTTGCTGACTGCACTGGCTAAGAGATGGCTCTCTGAGACATGCACATTTCATCTACCGATGGGTGAGATGACAGTCACCCTAGAGGATGTATATAGGAATCTACGGATACCGATCGATGGGGAGCTGATTCCGTACGATCGAGACGGAGACAGGGATGCCCTTAGACGAGTGTTCTAGGATCCAAGACTGGAGATGAGGGTGGGACATGTGGCATGGGATACCATGACGTGGATAGGATTAGCACTACCAATAGTGTTGGCAGGAGTGATCAGTGAGTTCCTTTGTATCAGTTTTGTACCATTTTGTATAATGATGTAGACACCTACGGGTGATTGTAGCCATATGATTTTGACATCATTGTATCATGACACTTTATATATATATATATATGAGATGATTCATCTTTGCGGCAGCTATATGCATGTGTACCTATGTGATGAGATGTTCTTATGTGATGCTTATGATATGGATGCAAATATGTATATGATGCAATGCAATATTTATTTTTTTTTGTTCGTTTATGTTTTAATATGTTATGCATGATGCAAATGTGAATGTAAGTAATGCAGATGAATATGATAATGCAAATGTAAATTGTGCTAACAGGTGTTGTGTGCAGGATGTGATGCAGTTGTGATATCTATATGTATGTATGAAATGCTTATATGTGGTAATGTAGGTGCAGCTACATGAAATGCAAATGTTTTTGGTGTGTCATTATACTCAGTCATGTGATAGCAAGCTACACGGACTCGAGAAGGATGATGGAAGTCAATCAAGAAAGGGGGGATTAAAGACAGAAGATATGAAAGTGAAAGAGCTTCTTGTGCCTTATCATCATTGAGCTTTATTATGGCAAGTAGGTTATGACAATCGAGGCATATGTTCGACCCAGAAAGTCATTGTACCTGTTTGCATGGAGATAAGACAGTCACAAACAAGGAATGCCCCAGTTCACACTAGACTCACAGTGTTCTCATATCCTTGGACAAGTCATAGCCTTACTAAGAGACAATCCACAGACAACAAATACAAATAGGTGACGATACCCCATCCTCGCCTTTCTAGTCAAAGACATCCTGGAGATAGAATCTCTAGTCAAAGACATCCCGGAAAAGCTAAAAGACATGTCACCAAAAAAGATGAAATCAAAAGAAAACCAAGACTCGACACCAACATCCACTGTAGTCCTCAAGTTTAGTGTCTCTTGTCACTTGTATAAGTCTTATTTGATTGTGGTCACAATGTTTACTTTCACAGAAAGGATAGATAGCACTGAACCATAATGTTGTCTGAGTCTGTTGAAAGATTTGATTTGTTGAAGCCCATTGTTGCTGCTGTGTCTCATCTAAAACTGACTGAATCCATGAAACTGATACTTTATTGCGGAGAAGATGAAACTTTATTACGGATCTGTGATGCAAATGTTGCTTTATTGCGGATTGTGCGCGGATAAACTGAAGAAAGTTGGAAGAAACTGTACTCCTTGAAACATGTGATGTTCTCAGTTCCACACCCATTACTAGACGTAGGATTTGCCTTAGCCACAGATAGGATCTGATTTATTATGGATGGAAAGGGATGAAAAGGGAGGTTTATTATGAATGGCTAACCAATCTTAGGGAGATCAATAACAAGCCATGATGGGAATGGGTAAGTTTATTATGGACGAATTGGTCGTGAGTGTGTGCAAAGTGAAAGGATGAAAGTGAATCCTAAAGGAGGGAGGAGCAATGTCTCTACGCATGGCGCTGGTGACCCAGTTTTCACCATGGTACTTGCCCAGGGCACCACCGAAGTGGTTTTCACCATTGGACAAAATTATTTCTCTTTACTTTTTTCGATTTTTCAATGTTTTTTTGTGTCACAAGGCACCTATTTGCTAGGTTTTCACCAAGTAATGATTTTTTTGTTTTATAATTTTTTTTGTATTTTTGAATTATTTGATTTTTTTGTATTTTTGAATTAGGATACTCTGAAGAGCTATGTGTAGAACCTGTGAAGGTGCATGCTATTGATAGGATCCTCCAAAGGTTCACCTTCTATAGTTGAGAGCTGATATGCCCCAGATCCATATGTTGTTGTAATGATGTAAGGACCAAGCCAATTTGGTTCAAACTTGCCCTTCTTCTCTCTGTCTTGTTGATTTTTGGGATTTTCTCTAAGAACTAAGTCCCCTACCTCAAATGTGTGAGGCTTGACTTTATGATTGTAGCTGCATTGTTCCTTGACTGAATGATATGTTGCTCGAGTGACTGTCTTCCTTGATAAAGGAACTAAGATAGAATTACTAGTGTGTGGACTACACAGGCCCATATGCGTGTCACCTGAAGAAGTTTGGGCATCCCCGATAACAAAGTCCTTTGAGGAAGCTCCATTAAAGGTCCATGATGTATATCCAGAAGGGAATGGATGTGTGGAACAAGTGGATGAGTTATGAAGGCTTATGACTGTGAAAAGAAGTGAAAGTAGGATAGCATGATGGAGACTTAGGATCAACAAGTATGCATTTTGACTTAAAATTGTAGAACTTTTGCCCCCAGTTATTTTGGTGTTAGGGGAGATCATCTCTTGCTCTTTTTGCTTCATAGGAGTTTTATCCTTGACTTTGATTTTTGTAGAGTCCAATAGCTTTTGATTTTGATTTGGACTGAAGCACTTTTCTTTATTTTTGACTTTTAAATTTTTCTTTTCAAAGCTTGATTTTTCATCCCCAATGAGTAAGGGCTTTTTTGATTCTTGTTGATCCAAGTCTAGGAGAGGAGTGGAAATGGAATGAGTGGATGATATGGTAAGGCTATGTGAGTTATCAAGAGGGTTGGTAATACGCTCAATAGATTCTTCGCTGGAACCACTCTTAGGACTATTGATATCAAGAGATGCTTGCACCACTAGAGGAGATTTGCATTCAGACTCAGTAGCCACAACACTAGGTGGTTCACACCCAATTCCTTGTAAATTGTTTATAGATTGTTCTTGTCAACTGACTATCTTAGGAGATAGTGGGAGTTGGTCAACATGAAATATATACTCACCACATCCTAGGTCTTTAACCTTGAATTTTTCTTTGAGCTCTGTTTGTTTTGATGTAGAAGCTTTCAAGGATTCTGGATCCACATATGCTGAAGATGGAATAGCCTCTCGATTGACTGGTATTGTTATTTCTGATCGAGGTCGCAGATTGTTGCAATATATGAATGGATTTGGATCCGCTTTGACAGTCACTTCAACTCCATTGTGTGGGAATTTGATGCATCGATGATATGTTGATGGTACTGCACTCATCTCATGAATCCATGGACGTCTCAAAAGTATGTTGTATGTGAGATCTAAATCAAGGACTTGACAAACCACATCCTTTATGATTGGCCCAACTCTGAGAGGTAAAATGACTGTGCCCTTGGATGAACGCTCTTCATCATCATATGCCTTGATGGTGATTTTGTTTGTAGAATTCACAGGTTTATCAAAATATCCCAATTGTTTAATAGTGCTCAATGTACAAATGTTTAGACCTGCTCCTCCATCTATCAAGACTCATTTTATTCTATGTTTGTGTATGAAAGCTTCAATGTGTAATGGTGCATTATGTGGCTGACTTACGAAGGCATCATCGGCTTCTGTGAAAGTAAGGGAGTGTGGAATGGAAAGGTATCCCACCATGGCTTGAAACTGGTCCACGTTCAGATCAATAGGAACAGCAGTGTCTCTCAAGATTTTGTCAAGAATGGCTTTGTGTGCGAGAGATATGCATAATAGCTCAAGGATTGAGATAAGCGCGGGTGTCTTCCCTAGTTGTTCTACAAGGTCATACTCAGGTTTGGTTGATTAAGAAATGGTGTTTTTAGTTGGAGCACCTTGCAAAGTGATTTTACCTCGATGAGTTGTAACATGACATTCAGAGGTAGGTTCAGAAGAAGATCCAATACCTTTTAGGACAATCTTGGGTCTCTGAGTAGAATTCTCGGACGCTTTGTCCTTGATGATAATAGTAGAGACATAATTGTCCATCGATATGTGATTCATAGTTGAATCATAGTTATAGGATGCTCTGGTATAGTTGGTTTGATCCTCTGTGGCTTTAGCTTTTCCTTTGTCATGTTTTGGGAATGGTTCCTTAAACATCTCATGTTCTTGATTAGACGAATGTCCCTCAATCTCAATGTCACCTCTATCAATGAGATCTTGTATGATGTTCTTCAGTCGATGACAATTTCCTATCTTATGACCCTTGCTCTTATGAAATTCACAATACTCATCATCATTCCACCAATTTGGTTTAACCTTTGGCTCATATGGAGGAAAACCTGGAATAGTGATTACCTTGTTTGCCACTAACTTCTTGAAAACTGACTCAAGTGGTTCTCCCAACGGGGTATACTTCCTTCATGATCTAGAAGTTGTTTGAGTATTCACTTGATTGTTTGTAGAACTTGATCCAGAAAAAATGAACTTGGGTCGCACTGTGTTGGCATCAACAACACCATCATTGACTGTGTTCTTGTTTTTATTCCAAAATCTTGGCTTTTCTTTTCCTTTAAAGTCATCTTTGTTTTCCTTGAATATTTTAATGACTTCTTGTTCAATTAGGACCTTTTCTGTCGCTAATCCTTTTTCAATGATGTCCTTGAAGGTGGAAAAACAAGCTTTCCTTAAGTCATAACCAATCTCTTTGTTAACATTTTGGGTGAACATTTCTACCATTTGTTTTTGTGGAATTTCACAAGAGCATCTGCTGGCTAGATTTCTCCATCTTTGTAAAAATGATGCAAAAGATTCTCCCTCTTTTTGCTTAGTATTGGACAAAAGAGTGATTGATATGTCTGTCTCTATGTTGTAGGAGAAATGTTGAATAAATGTCTCTGCTAAGTCACCCCATGACTTAATTCCAGGTGGAAGTTGGGAGAACCATTCCATAGCTTGATCACCTAAGCTTTGTGGGAATAATCTCATCAAATATGTCTCTTCTGCTACTACCTCAATGCAAGCTGTGAAAAATTGTCTTATGTGTGCCTTAGGATCCCCTTTTCCTCTATACTTATCAAATTTAGGCGTCACAAAGTGTGTAGGAAAAGGAGGCATTGGAATGCTCCTATCAAATGGATAAGGACATATGTCTCTCATTGTGTATGTTGGCTTCGGTGTATTTATGTCCTCCATTTTCTTTTGTAAGTCCCTGATTTGTTGCTCCAAATTGCTCTTAGGTGGAGATCGACTTCTTGGACCATACCCCATGCTTGAGGCACCAATTGGAGGAGGAGCATGTTGCATATATGGATGATATTGATCATACACATGTTCATATGGAGGAGGTCTGTAATGATGTTGTGTATATGGACCACTTGGTATAGATTCATGTTGAGGAACCCCATATCTATTTTGCGCATGTATACCATATTCTATAGGCATGTCATGTTCCATTGTGTTGCCCCCAAATTTGACATGAGGTTTCCTTGTGTCCAAATTTTGAGCATGCCTTTGAACATCCAATTGTTTTGGTGGTTGTTCCTTAGCATTAGTATGTGATTGAGCATATCTGTTTGCATAAGACTTCCATAATGGTCTACGAAAGTGAGTATCATATGCTTGACCATGTGTATGTGGGACCTCTAGTTTTTGAAGCAAAGCTGATGGTGATTTAGGTACCATATGTGGTCCTCTATTTCCTCCACTATTAGGTCTCCTTTGATCCATATTGGAGTGAGGTTGTTGCAAAGGTCTATGTTCCATTATTTGAGACATGTCAAAATCATGAGGTATCTTGGCTCCACTTTGTGCCATCATTTGTAAGAAGTATTGTCTATCCCTCCTCATTATTTCCTCAACCAATTGATTGAAATGGGGATTCATAATGGATTCTTCCACATCTGCTGAATGTACTGAAAAGTTGTCCACATTGTCATTGTGTGTAGCATTGTTGTTTATAGTGTCCATGTTCTCAACATTTGGAATGTTTCTATAGACATCCATGTTAGGTAATGTAGTATGATCAGAATTGAAAAAGATATCATTGTCATACTCATAAGAACTCATGTTTGCGGACTCTTGAGCCTCTTTAGTTTCTCTCCTAGATTTTTGAAGACGGGTTTCAACCATGAACTAGTTATTGACCAAGATGTGAGAGACTAGATGAAAAATGGAAAGAGTATGGAAGACCAAGAGTTGAATGGAATGTAAATGAGTCTAAAGTGTACTTGCAATGTCCAAAGTGTAAGACCAAGTATGTATGTAGTAGAGTAGGTGTGACTTCCAAAGAGAGGATAGTTTCTCTTGATGAGGTAAGTTGATCTTGACTCTAAGTAAAACCAAATGAGACCCAAAGGTAAGAAACCTTGATGAGGGACCACTTAGCAAAGTGTTGTTGTATGTAGTGTGTTGACAAAGTATGATGAGGACAAGCAAGTGACCTTTTGACTCAAGTTTAGACAAATGTGAATGTAATGTAAGGTGTAAAGCAATGATGGATTTTGTGAGACCCAAAGACAAGTTGAATGCTAGATGAAAACCTGGAGAAACAACCTAGGAAGCTCAAGAATTCCGAAACTGATTGCTCTTGTTTGCTGGACTGTAAAATTTTTCCAATTTGTGAAGTTGTGACCAAATCTGAATGTTTCACTGTTTTTCGTGACAAGAGGACACAATGTTGATGAGGACTCAATGTTTGCAAGTGTTTAGACTCTCCAAAAAAAGTGTGTTGTTTGATGTAAAAATGTTTTGCATACACTTGAAAACACAAAAGACACAATGTTTTGTTGTTTGGTTTTGAATGTTTTGAATGTTTAAAATAAGTCAAGCACAATTTTTATGGCTGGCCAAGACAATAGTTGTTGATCCCACATGAGGTTTTACCCCCGAGGTTACGCTATTCAGAGCGGATACTTAGATGCTTGACCTCACTGGCTCCACCCTCGACATTCACTTCTCGGGTTAGCCAAGCATCAGTCCCCACGAAAACTCCCCGTGGTGAACTTTGTATCTCTACTAAGAACAGTATGTGTGTGGGCCGCTACCAGAGGTCCGACCTCCTGCCCCAACAACTAGAAGGATTTGGGCTTCTAAAACAAAAAGGTGCTAGTAAGGGCATCCGCTTATGTGGCCATACATGTGGCACTTTCAGCTCTGTAAATATAGAAGGTTCCCAGCCGGTAGGGGTTACGCCCTACAACTGATCAAATAAATTTGATCAAACGGGTTTATGGGGAGACATAGTGTCGGTATGAACTAATTAGCACACGTTATTCATAGTTTTCACCATGAATATATTTTTATAGTGGTTCGGAAGAGGTGGGTTTTCCTTGCTACCACTTGGGTCATTCTCTTCTCACTAGTAGTCCTAATGACCACAAGGGAAGACAGGCCCTCTAAAGATTAAACAAAAAGAGCCTATTGCTCAAGACACAAAAGACAATGATTCAATTTTAGTGCACCAATTGAAGTGTTTGCTAGTCTATGAAAACAAGGCACACAATAAAAATCCAAAAACCCTTGCCAAGGACCTACAACAAAGATTTATTAGTAGTTTGGATTGTTTGAAATAATCACCCCTTCCTGCAAGCACAAGTTAGGTAAATTTTAGATCCAAAAGACTTTGTGAAATAGGGGCCTTCAACAATGTGTTTTGTTGACCAATTCAAAGATATGATTCATCATAAAAAAAGACCACCTGTAAAATTTCAAGAGATTTCCAGAAATGTAAGAAAATCCAAAAAATTTGCTAATTTGCTCCAAAAATTAATTTTTTATGAAAAATCATAAAAAATTCATATAAAATGCAAAATCGATCCAAAAAATCTGAAATTTTTACTAGAGAGTCATTATGGTCTTCCAAACCTGCACAAAATAGTTTTCTGCAACAAATCCAAGTAGTTTGTGAGATATGAGTAAAATAATGCAAAACCCTAATTTTCAAGGATCTAATTTTTGAAGAATAATTTTGCATCAAATTTATAATCACAAAGAACAGATCCTGTGTATAATTCTGAGAGATTTCCAAAAATGTAAGAACATTCAAAAAATTTGCTAATTTTCTCTCAAAATTAATTTTTTATGAAAAATCATAAAAAATTCATATAAAATTCAAAATCAATCCAAAAAATCTAAATTTTTTACTGAATCTATCTGATACGTTTCCTGAATTGCACAAAAAATTTTATGTCAAAATTCAAAGCTGTTTGTGAGATCTGATCAAAATAAGGAAAAACCCTAATTTTTAAAGATCCGATTTTTAGGGAAATAGTTTGCATCAAAATTAAATTCACAAAGAATAGATCCTATGTATAATTATGAGAGATTTCCAAAAATATAAGAAAATCCAAAAATTATGATATTTGACTAGTTTCTAAGTCATTTCCTTTTCTTCATGACAAAACGTTAGAAATATCTTGCCATTCTTGGTAGTATTATTTCTGTTGATACGTATTAGTGCTACCAATTATATAAAATTTTACAGTTACTGTATATGGTGAAAATGGATAGCAATAATAACAATATTGAAAGGCTAAATGAATTCAACCACAAAACCCTAGCCTAACAATCAACAAAGATCCACCATAACATATGAAGATTACCTAAGACAATGCAAATCACATGAAATCACAAAGATTATACCATCACATGTCCAATAGGGTTTTGATCTCCATTCTTCCTATCTCCATTGATCTTGCTTGATATATTTGCTCTCAGATTTTATATGCACAAGAGCTCAACAAAGAACGGAATGTGGTTGCAAGTAGGATCGTAATGTAGTCAATTGCATAAAAGATGATTAGCATGAATGATTAGGATGATTGATTAGGGTTTGATAATGAAGGAAGCATCTCCTTATATAGAAGACACTATATGAAATGGAGGGATAAGATTGAGAGGTGTAAAAGGAGGTCGGCTATGATTAGAGGGTAGGTAAAAGAAATAATAAAATAATGAGAGGGGTAGGTAGTGTATGAATTAAGAGATGAATGACATGTGTCATGGGTAGAAAAGGTTAATGAATTAATTAAATAAATAAAGATTTATTTAATTAATAGAAGAAGTGGGATCAATTAAATAAATAAGATATTTATTTAATTTAGGAAAATGATAATTTAAATAAATAAATGTATTTATTTAAATGAGAAATAAGGCTAGAAGAGGATAAATGAATTAATTAAATAAATAAAGATTTATTTAATTAATAGAAGAATTAAGCTTAGATAATTAAATAAATAAAATATTTATTTAATTAGACATGACAATCTTAGGTGTCTACAGTTACAAATGCTCTGGTCGACATACATACAAAAGATGACAAGGTGTTTTAGGTAGAGGATTTCGATAGAAGTAGGGTACGGCAATAGTGGATCCTGATGTAGAGTCATCAGTAACAAAGGCAGAGACACTTCCTCAAACAAATGTGGTCGCAACATAGAATGAATTAGTTGAAGAAGTCTTAAGAAACTTTCAAGTCTGTAAACGTACATCCAAACGTAAAGAATGGGTATACATGATTACATTCTGCACTCGCAGAGTAATGTATTATAACAGAGTTTTAAAGACTTCCTTGTAAATAAAGAGGAACTTATGTGAGTTTTAGTTCAAATCGATATCATTCATGCATTGAAGAGGACTGGGTCGGTTTACTTCAAAACCTATGCTAGCTATCTCAAGGAGCTTTAAATATGTTATAAGTATCCTTTTCAAATACAGATTGAAGAAGGAGTTGTGTTAGATATCATGAAATACAAGGCTCAAGAGTATGAGTATGCCCTGATGATCACCACCATGATTCCAGAGGTTCATGATACCAAGATTGGGCACATAAATTTGTAGGAGATCAAAAAGTTCTTCATGGAAGGTGACAGATCAAAATTGTCTTGTAGAGTGGCAGGAAGTGGCTTGATTGAAGCAGCATGTTTTCCCATCTCAATTCAATGTACAGATTTGGTGCTAGAATGCTCAAAAAGATATAATCCTGATGCAAGAGAGATAAGAGCTGTAGACGGATCCTTAATGGCCAAACTAGACGGAATTTCAATAGCTATTATTCTTCGTTTGCCATATAAGGAAAAGTTCACTCACATCGATAAGCAAAAAGCTTATAAATACTTCAACGATAATAGAAGCAAATGCCTCAATAATCTGGCTAAAGAATGGATGGTTGCACCATGAGGAGGACAGTCTCAGCTTCCAAAAACACTCCATCATTCTCTTTTCATCAAAGAGATTTGTTACTTGATTATCTTACTCCATAGAGTGATGGGAAGTTTTGACTCCACTGAGTTTGAAATGTGGATGTATCTCTTCATAACAGTCATCTCTACCGATAAGCAATTCATTGACTGGGGCCATTTCATCAGCAACTGCATACATGACCAGTTAGTGCACTTCAAAACAAGTCAACGCTTCCATATGACCTCTTACTTGATATATGCTATTGCTAATTTGAGGTCATGGCCAGGGTTAAGTACTAATGGTGTCCTGAATCAAGAAACTCAAGTTTACCATTATTACAAGCAATTGCAACTTGAGGAAAGCTTTGTGTATTTCAGGCGAGTGAATGATGCTTTCACAATGTGGGCAGTAAGGTTATTACAAGGAGACATTGCCACCAGAATATCAAAGGAAGCCGCTAAATTGATAAAGAAATATGGAAGTTTCTTCATCCAGTTTCTGAGATTTACCTATCTTCGAGTAGGAGGATTTGAAGGTTATCCACACAAGCTACCCAGATATGTTGATGATAAGCTCATTTTAATTGAGCTTTGTCGGCAATTGGTTTCAGTTCAAAAGAAATGTAGAGATAGAAAGAATAAAGGGGTACCCTTTCCCATTTGTCTCGAGCACTATAGATGTGAGTCAAGTTCAAGAGTAGATGAGACGGAAAAAGATTTATCCAAGGTCAACTTGTATCCATATCAGATGAAATTTCCTTTTGATAGTAAGGATTATGTCAAGAACAGCTTAAAGTTAGGTCCTGGCTATTTTCATTTTCCTAATCTCGAAGACTTTTGGGAGGATTGCGAAGATGAGTTCGAGGTTAGAAAAAGAGATTGGACAAGGTTGACTTTGAAGCAAATGAATGATTTCAAGATGGATTGGACCATACAAGGCATTGAAGATGATGGATCTGATTTGATTGATCCTATCTATTTTGAGCAAGTCTAGTCCAAGCCACTTCCCAATTTGAATTGGGCAGATCCAGAAATGAGAGATGTCAGAGAAAGAACAAGTTTTGTAATCAAGAATTCTGAAGCCTAGATTAAGAAGAAGATTACTCAAATGACTACTACCAGACCAACAAAGGAAACTCCAAGAAGGAAAGGAAGTCAGCTTGAGAGCTCTACGTCACTGCATTCTTCCCATACTCCAGTTAGGGATACTCCTTCTTACTAGAATACTCAAGGAAGTGATGGAGATGAAGACCCTCCAAGGAGGAACAATCTTTAGAACACATGTGGTGATGAACCTCGACAAAAGAGGAAGAAATCCAGAGCAAAAGACATAGAAGAAAATTCCATTGCAAGTCAAGTAAAGGATCAAGTTCCAGTGGAAGTTCTGGATGACACAAGATTTGATGATGGAATTCATTCCATATCTCCCTCAGTTCCTATTGAATCCCTACAACAAGAAGAACAACAAAATACTTTAGTCATGGATTCATCATTTCCAAGCAATCCAAGCGATCAATTTGAAGAAATCAGAGAGGTGACAACAACACTGGTAGCAAGACAAGAAATCATCCAAGAGTATACAGAAAATTATTCTTTCCCATGGTTAGAACAAAGTCTATTGAAGAAGAGGAAGGTAGAAAAGCTAGTGGTACTTGAATTTAGTAGCATATCTAATCTTTTTGGAAGAGTTGAAAAACCGAAGAAACTCAAAGTATCCTCAAGAATAAAGACTGATCCAAATTCAAAGAATATGTGCTTAGAGATTGCTCAACCCATCTCCGAGAAGGATACAAATGAGGCCACCTCTGTGGACTTTGTTGTGACAAAGATTGATATGGGACCTTCTTCTCATGAGTCTGATATTTAGAACTTTAATGTGATGGCAGCCAGAATGGTGGAGAGAAGTGAAAAGGATAAGCAATCCAAGGATCAATTGAAACAACAAGTGCACACTTTGTCTTCTTACTTGAAATCCGTGGTTGATACCTCCACTATGCCACTAAGTGTAGATCGTCAGCCAATTATATTCACACCAGAAGGAGAAATTGAAAGGAATGTTATGGATAATCTTCAAAAGTACCAAGCCTATGGAAAGGTAACTGAAGGTTGGGTAGAAAAGGTCAAAACTCTCGCATGTGAATTCCTATTCCAAGCAAAATCTATCCATGATGAGGCCTTAATAAAGAAAAATACTATTGAGAAAGACTTGAAGAATGTCAAGAAAGAGGAGGCAGCTTGGAAAGAAATTGTGAATGATTTTAAACAAATGATAGAAATTGGAATGGACACCCTTGCAATCGAGAAAATCTTGCCTAGTAATGAAAAAAGATTATCCAGAGATATGGATAGAAAGCATTAACTGGAAACTAGTGATCATACATCAAGTTTCATCAGAGTTAGAAAAGCTCATGCTTTCATGTGATCAAGTGTGTGTCAAACTCCAAGGACAATTCACTGCTCTTCTCCCAAATGTGACATTGATGGAAGACTTGCAGGTGTTACAGAATAGCTTCCAGAACATGGTGGATCAACAGCTTTTTAACAGGACAAATTTCAGTTAAAATACCATCGAAAGGTTGATTGATATTTACTATTCCTTGAGAACTTCTATGCCTCAGACACTCAACATGGTGACAGAACTAAGTGGCATTCATAGAAACTTGAAGACATGGAAAATGAGGATAGCTAACATCCTAATTCCCAAAGGAAAATCTGTCACTTCGGCCATTCGACTTTTCAGAATCTTCAGAGACAAAGGACCTGGACAACCTAATGTGCCTACAGAAGCAACAGCCTCATCGGCAATGCAAGGAGTTAGCTTAGAATAAGTGCAGAGTTGCATTTTGTATAGTCTCCATTTTTGTTGTGTTACTTGCATCATGTTTTTGTCTTTCTTTGTAAATAACTCTCATGATCGAGTTTCCTTTCTCTCATCTCTATTTCTATATTGTAATAAAAGATAATCTTGGCTCTTTTCATATGAGGTAGTTATCCTAAGTTCTCATTTTGGGTAGTTATTCTAAGTAGTTATTTTTCCCAAAGTTGAGGAAGTTATTTCAAGTAGTTGAGGAAGTTATAAAGTAGTTATAAAGGTGGTTAGGGTGGTTACCTTAGGTGGTTACCACTTCACCTATATATACCTCATTATTATTCAATGTAGGGGATTCCACTTTTTCACAAGCTTTGTATAAGAGACTTGGATAGTGTTATTCAAGCAATTAAGCAATAGAGATCAATTTGGATGTGTGTTAAACTTATTCTCATGGGTTATTATCAATGTTCTTATGTTTAATTGATGATTACCTAATGCTTTCCCTTTAACATTGAATGTGAAGAAGTTTATTTCAAGTTGTGGTATCTCAAACTTGATTATATGGAATTTATTTTAATCTAGATTCATACCTTATATGGCGTTCAATCTTTCTTTATTGTTTGTTCTTTAAATTTTTGAAAAATCCAAATACCCCCATTACACGAGGGAGCTGCCCCTCTCAAACGCAGAGAAGAATTACCATTTCTTTGTGATTCTTCAACTGTTGTGAACGTTTTGTTGCTAATTACAGGGCAAAACAGAGTTTTCAAGAAAGTTTCTTAAAGCAACAAATCCGTTTACCAACATGGCATAAGGTGCTAAGAAAATAAACTATGTCCCTAGTAAAATTATATGATTACATTATACAGATCCTAAGTGGTTTTAAGTAAACAAGTGTCAATTTTGTACCGAACTATCAATTGTGTGTGTAAGACATGAAAGTGGTAATGCTTGAGTTACCATGTAACATTGAACCAAGGTTTAGCATATTAGGATAAGTAATGGAAGACCAAGAAGAATGGACGGAGAATGCTAGAGTTAGTGCAATCACCTATTAGATATAATTATGGATGTTAAATAACCCTAAATAGATAACGAATCATATCAGAAAGTGTGGCATGCGATAGCAATCACGTGAGGGTTAAAATGAAACATGGTCTAGTAAGCAATTGCATCTCATGGATATAAGATATCTCATAAATAATAAAGGAATATAGATAATCTAAGAATCTCAAGAGTCTAATAATCACTTCCTAACACACTCAGGACGTGTGATCTTGGGTGATGTGCTGCGGTTACTCCCTATAGCATGGCTAGAATGGTCATCTTGTTTTGAGTTTGATTCAACATTATTTCTTTTGATTTTCTTTGAATAGCATTTCGTGACCTGGGGGCTAGAAATTTATGTTTATTATTATTTTTTTATTATGATGAAAGGACCACTAAATTTATGTTTCTTTTTATTTGAGCTATGGCACTTGCCACATTTCTAGTTTTAATATCTTTCAATTGCCGACATTTTTCTTCTTTTTATTGGACTTGGCAGAAGTAACTTGTATTTTTGTAAAGTGTCAAGTGGTCATTTTGATGGTTGATATAACTAGCCCTAGTGATGTGAATTGTGTAATATCTATCATGTTCGTGGAACCACTGATAGTGTGTCAAGGGACAATACCCCAAGGAGTGAAATTAGGCACAAAGAATTGACAAAGAATATGTTTTATCAAATCAAGATAAAGGAAGGAAGATCCTCCTAAATAAAATAAATTGCGAGTAACCTGAAAGAGAAAAATTTATAACAATAGTGTGGTCTAGACCTAATGAATTAGGAAAGTAATGATTGTCAACTGGTAAATTTAGCATGTGTATGGAGATGATTGCATGGATGATATCTAAAATAAGTATTAATAATTCCCATCACTCCCTTAGAATGGAATTGTTATGTACCTTAATGTTTGGAAATTGCGAATAATGTACCCTATAAAACTTAAAACTTGGTGCCTAGAAATATAAACATTGAATTCCCTAGTGGTAGAAAACTACCCTATATAGGAGCGGATTTGAAGAGCCTAAATTTGATTATGCCTTGTTACCTAAGAAAGTTGGAATAAATTATGCACCTAGGACAGTTTAACAAATAGTTTGTTAACACCCTAATGAGGTGCCTTGATGTAGAATAAGTAGAGTCATTTTGGTTAAGTGTGATGTCATTTTTCTTAAGTAACATGCTTGGACAAGAATACAGTAGGATAAACATGCTTTTAAACAAATTCTAAACAAAGTAGGACTCCTAGAAATTCAATATGTGTAACCTTGATTGTGGAAGTTGATGTGTGTTATTGATATAGTTTCGATGACGCATTAATGTAAGTTGTTGGAAGACAGAATTTTGTAAACATCTACCTGAGATTTAAGGGAAATGTAATAAGAATACTAAGAATTTAACCTAGTGCAGATAGTAAGTTAATTACAAAAATAAGTTGATTTTGGTATTTCAACCTTCTAGTAGGCAAGATAAGATTTTGAGTAACTCTTTGAAAGTGTGGGAAATGTTATGTCCCCACTTCGTAATTCTACTCATGTGACTTCCAGGAGTAAGTCAAACTCTAGGGGAGGAGGATGTAAGGCCTTCCCCAAACCAAGCTTGATCAACTTAGTTGACCATGTTTGACCCTATTAATAAATGCTATACAATACAATAGAATGGACTGTGTTAGACCAATAGATTTGTGAGAAAAGAAATTGAACCAAGTTATAGAGTTATTCCACTTGGTGGTGTATATTATGATGTATTATGAATTGAAAGCCTAAAAGATCCACTGATTGGATAATCTTGATCTGACGTATGTCAACTATATCTGGATTTAGAACTTATCGGATTCCATGATTTGGATAACATTGATGTAGGATTGATGCTTCATTTATATGCTTTATGATATAGGACTCTACATGATTCTAGAATAGGATGAATTTGAGATAGTGTATGTCATTATTGGAATTGCAGGACTTTACTATGATGATAGAAATAGAATGCATGTTTATGTATGGAGTAAAATTATGAGAATTGTGATAATTGCTTATGTGGATTTATTTGGATATAAGATGTATTGGTTTGTGTAAGTGTATATTATATGCAGAGTGTTTGATGTGTATTTTTATTCATGTGCTTTATATTATAAGAAGTTATTCAAAATTACTAATGTGTGCAGGAAAAGATATCCATGTGACCATGGAAATATTATGGAGAACCAAACCTAGACCTATGTATGTTCGTAAAACTAGGGTTTGTCTATTTGGAGAGACGACATCCCGTTTGTGTCGTATTTTATTCGTAATAGTAAATGATGCATGTGTGTTAAATGTTGTTTAATTGATTTATTTAAATCCAACAAGAGACACGATTTCATGTATAATTTTGTAAAAGTATTTTCTTTGTGTCACTTGACACGTGTGGATTTATGTTTGAGTTTTTAAATTTGTCTCTTGGAGGGAATTGTTTAACTATAGATTTTTCAATTAATGTAATGTGATTTCCATAAATGCCTTGGGTAAAGAATCTTTGGGTTGGTCAACATAGGTTTGACCCGAAAATAAACTTCAGAGGGGTTTAAAAAGGGTTAAATGGACTCCTAGGGGTAGTTTATTAGGGTTTCCTAAAGCCCATAAGGTATACCTAAGGGTTAGGAGTAATTTTAGGCATGTTTCTACTCCTATCTAACCATTTAGACACCCTAAAAAGTGACTTTTCTAAGTTGTGCGAAAATGAAAATTAGAAGGCTTGAACTAAGTTGATAACCTTTCTTTTTGAATGAGAGTTCCCTTTCCCATTTTACCTTACTTTCCTTTTTAGTTTTAGAAACTTGAGAGAACTCACACTAGTGTCTTCTTAAGCAAGAAAGGGAGATTTTGGGGGTAATCACCCACTCTCCATTTTTGGAGACAAAGAATTTTGAAAAAAAAAAAGAAAAAATAGATTTGGGATTTAGAATTTGGCTAAGTGTAGAAAGAAAAGACTTATGGAATTGGGCTGCTCATCCTCAACAAAAATAGCATACCTTTGGGCAGTTTAAGGTTGGTTCTACCTTTCTTTTAATGTTTTCTTATTGCATGTTGTTTTGAAAGAAATGCTTGTGTAAAAGACTAATTTTCTTGCATGTATTCCTTGGAAATTTATTTGGTGTTTTGTGATTTTGCAATTTATGTGTTTTGGGAGTAATCAAGACCTCCTACTCTTGGGAGAGAGGATGTTCTTGTGGGTGGTAGAAGTAACAGCCCTAGAGTGAGAGGCTCTTGTTATGAGAGTGATCACAAGGGATTTTATGTGATCCTTGTTGCATGGCTTGTTTATGCATTGGGGGTCATAAGGAGGGAAATAAGGCATGAATGCCTTGGGGGCATAAGGAATATGGGGTTGATATACTTGATGTATTTGGTTTGTCATGAGTTGGATATATGTTTTACCATACTTGCAGTCTCCTCAGGGTACTTGGTCCACTGCCACCCTTGAAAAGACATCACAACGTATGGCGCAGTCTAGCCTGGGTTGGGATTGTGTTTGAGATTGTTTTTCCCTTGTCTTTTGTGTATGCATGTATGTTACCTGTCTAGGGCTTGGTTCTCTGAGCTCGGGGATGGCTACCAGTTAGCCTAGGCTGGGAGGTGAGCACTCCATGGTCATAGCTTTTGATTTAATACAGGTTGTTGGAAGAAAGGAATAGGATATGTAGATATAGTTGTAGTTATTTGTTGCAGAAAAATGTTGTAAATGTAATTAATATTCTTTGAAAGTCCTCACTGATCTGAAAAGAGAGACCTAGTTGTAAAGTGACATTAAAGACCTGTGAATATGTTTAAAGATATGTAATATTTATTTATGCAATACTGCAGAAAAGAAAGGAGTAACTTTGGTTTTTAGTTTTCTAAATTTCTGAAGAAAAAAAACATTCTCGTGTTTTAGGATATTTTGATAAGAAAGTGAGTTATTTATTCCTTTTATGCACTTCAAACAAAATAATAGAAAAGAAATGAATTAGATTTGCATGCATGCAGGAGGCTGAAAATAAAAGCATTTAGATCAATTCATGGAAATGTAAAAGTTATCTTATTTAATTTGTGATTTTATTTTATCTGTGATTTTATTTCATTGCAAAAAATAAAGCCTAAAGTTAAAATAACTTGGATAAAGCTACTGTTAGAGTTCATTTAAATTATGTCATTTGTTTGCAGGAAGAAAATAAAATCTAAAGTTAAACGAACTTATTGAAATTAAATAATATCTAGATCTAAATAGCAGCGTTTTAAATTTTACATACTTCTGTCAATTATAGAAGCCTGGCATTTATATTTAAAAGATGTATATTTATTTAATTAAAATTTGAAGCCTTTGATTTATCTGTTAAAATGATTTTCAATTATACAGATTAACAACATAGATTTTTAAGAATGCTCTAAAACCATTACGCACTTAATATATATATATATATATATATATATATAATTTTATTCTTTTATTTAAATTTAAATAAATTATAAATAAATATATATATGTATATGTATATGTATATGTATATGTATATGTATATATATATATATATATATATATATATATATATATATATATATTTACATATTTATATAATATATATTGTTTTAATCAAAGCATTTCAAAAAAAAAAAGAGATATTTAAAAAAAAAAAAAAAAAAGGTGTTGGGCTCGAGCCGAACCACTGTGCAATGCACAGTGGATGGCGGGGGCCGAACCCTGTGCATGGCATATTGGGCGGCCTTGGCCAGCACCACTGTGGGCGTCCATAGTGGACAACCCAAGGGCCGCCACTGTGGGCAACCATAGTGGGCGCCACCGCTGCAGTCGTCCACAGTGAAGGTGGGGGCTGAACCCTGTGCACGACACAGTGGGCAGCCTTGGCTAGCGCCACTATGGGCATCCACAGTGGATGGCCCAAGGGCTGCCACTGTGGGTGACCATAGTGGGTGCCGCCACTGCGGCCGTCCATAGTGAACGGCCCGAGGGCCGCCACTGTGGGCAACCGTAGTGGTCGCCACCACTGTGGTAACCCATAGTGAGCGGCGCCGCTCCCCCAAAACCCCCGCCACCATAACCTCCTTCCCTGCGTGATACAATAAAAAAGAAAATAAAAAAATAAAACCCTAGCCCCGAGTAGGGTTAGGGTAAAGTGAAAGAAGATTGAGATTTTTTAAAAATGTAGAACAATTTAAATGATATATATAATATTCTGTTAGGGTTTTGCATGGATGATTTTTAATTATGGAAACTTATTTATTTTTGTATATAGAGTTTAAGAGTACGAATGGGTAAGGTAGAACTTAGATATAAGTTTCTATTTAGTGTTTATGAAAGTTGGGACATTTAAATTTAGAAATTAAGTAATTTTTCTATACATATGTGTTTTGAATAAAAAGGAAATATACATATTAAAATATGAATGTATAAAATTGTCTATAAGGTAATTGTAAATTACATAGTTTAAAACAGGAGTGATATAAATGGTCTATAATGTTAGATTAAATATCTTATTAAGTGTTTTTATTTTTCATAAGTTTCAAAATAAACATATGGGTATATTTTAATATAAAAAAATGTCATTTCAGGTTATATTATTAATGGAGTTAATCATTTAGGAAATTTAAATTCTATAGGTAGTTAATTGTCTATAGGGGATCATTCTCAGACCAACTAAATATAGGTTTTAAAGATTAAACCTTATAGAATGAATTTCGTTATGGATCAAATCGATCCTTTAGCCGATTTAGTATAAACTACTTTTAATTATGTTTAAATAAAATATAGACATTTCTAAACTAAGTGCTAGGACTATTTTAATTAGTTCCTAAAATCAATTAATGGTTTTCTGTTGAAGATTAATTATATCTTCGTCAATTATTTTAGAAAGTTTGGATTAAAATCAATCTATTGACTCAATTTAATGAGATAATAAAATTAATTCATTTAGTATTCCACATCTAAGTTTATTATTAAGAAGAGGGTATTATCAGGATGATGGGAACTTGATATTTATTAAATAATTGATATCGAACCAAGTAAATTTATTAATGACTATTTGGTAGAGATGGAACTAATTAAATATTATTAGACGCAAACTGGAATGATAGGGACGTTTGAGAGAATTTAATATGTCCCTTATAAAAATTATTTGTTCCGTAGGATAATAGGAGTTATCGTATATAGTTATGTAGTATTTAATATCAGTTTAAGAATTCATTTGGAACAACTTGTTAGGATGTCGCAACTAATTAAGCAAAGGTTGCATGAAGTTAAGTGTTTTTAATAAAAAAATTTGTTGTTTGTGTCTCGCCCAAAAGTTTGGGTATGACATTAAAAATCCACTAAGCCATCAGTTAATTAAATTAATATTTAATTTATTCATCTTCAAACATTCTTCTATTAATTAAATAAATTATTCAATTTATTTTAATTAATTCATTAAATCACATTCACAATCAATTAAATGAATAAATCATATTTATTTCATTTAATCCCCTTTTCCTCTTTTAAATAAATTAAATAAAACATTTATTTAAATCATTTATCCCCCCCACTTGCATTTTCCTACAAATGCAACTTGCACACATTTATTGAAATAAATTAATTTATTTTAAATAAAAATCCTATTTTCCTCACCCACCAAATCCACTTGCATTCCTTAACCCCCTTCTAGATTCTTCTAACCCCTTCCTAATTAACCTAATCCATCCCCTAATTATTGTCACATTCCTAAGCAACTTGGAGTCACTTCTCAAAGACTTCAAAGTCTTTGAAAAGCATTTAATGCTTTGTGTGTTCAACAATTTAACCTCTAAAGTCTTCCAAAACCAATAATGGCTCTTACATGACCATTAAGGGCTCTTACATAACCATTTATGGTTAATTCAACTTGCACTCATGTGTCTCCTCAAGCATTTATTGCTTTGACCATGGTTATCCCTTTTGCCTTTGCACAAGAGTTTATCCATTGGATAAAAGCTTTATTCTTTGAATAAAGAAATTATTCATTCAGCCTAACCTTGACCTTAACTCCCAAGTTAACTCTCAAGTCATATCAAGCATTTAATGCTTATTCCCTCTCCTCTCAACCTATCTCATATTGACACTTGTTATCCTAGGATTGGGTTGAAAGTCATCACATGGATTGAATATCACTCGATCCTGACCCTTGTTGAGATTACTCAATCTCAACCATCCATTGCTCTATTTTTTCTATAATAGAGCCCATTTCTTCATAATGCAGATCCTGAAAACTTGTATGCATCTAAGTTATAAAGAATTTTAGAGAGAATTTAGCATATCTTACTCATATTCACTCTTTTGGATTAAAATCAACACTAGATTAGATAATAATCTCATTTCTAGTTTATTCATGCTTGCATAGCATTTAGAGTAATCATCCACAATCTTGAACTTCCATAAGCATCTATAGTGCAAAAAGCTGCTGAGAGCTACACTAATTTGGAACTTGGAGAGGAGAGGAACAAGGAAGGAGAAACTACTAGCATGGTAGAGAGCATATGGAGAAGTTTAGTTACTTTTTGTACATTCCTTAAGCTTTATTTTTGTTTAGTAGTGTCTTTCTTGATATGCTTGCTTAGGATAGTTTTTAATTGGTGATTTCTAACACTAACATCTAACAATTGATTTCTTTTGTTTCTTGTGTTGTGTTTATCCTAACTAACATTGTCCTTTTTGTAGAGCATCACTCCCAAATCATCATTTTCAAGCTTGTGCTTCCAAACGGAACTTTTTAAGCATCAAAATGTGTTTGAAGGCAACACAAGATTGAAAATGCAAGTTCTGATTCTAAAGCCACGTACATGAAAGTGCGATAATGAAACTTACCATACTCCCAAATCATCATTCAAGCTTGTGCTTCTGAAATGCAAGTTTTGAAGCGTCAAAATGTGTGTTTGGAGGTAACATAGTCTTGAAAATTCAAGTTCTGATCCTGAAGACACAAACATGAAAGAATGATTATGAAACTTATCGTACTCCCAAATCATCATTTTCAAGCTTGTGCTTCCTAAACGCAAGTTTTGAAGCATCAAAATGTGTGTTTGGAGGTAACACATGCTTGAAAATGCAAATTTTGATTTCAAAGCCATGAAGATGAGAGTGACATACTTATCCTACTCCCAAATCATCATTGTCAAGCTTGTGCTTCCTAAACTCAAGTTCTCAAGCACCAAAATGTGTGTTTAGAGGTAACACAATCTTGAAAATGCAAGTTCTGATTCTGAAGCCACAAACATGAAAGTGCGATTATGAAACTGATTGTACTCCCAAATCACCATTTTCAAGCTTGTGCTTCCTAAATGCAACTTTTGAAGCATCAAAATGTGTGTTTGGACGTAATACAAGCTTGAAAATGAAAGTTTTGATTACGAATCCACAAACATGAAAGTGCGATTATGAAACTTATCGTACTCCCGGGTCATCATTTTTAAGGTTTTGCTTCCTAAAGCCAACTTTTGAAGCATCAAAATGTGTGTTTGGAGGTAACACAAGCTCAAAAATGCAAGTTCTAATTCTAAGCCACCCACATGAAAGCACGATTATGAAGCTTACTGTACTACCAAGTTATCATTTTCAAGTTTGTGCTTCCTAAATGCAAGTTTTAAAGCATCATAATGTGTGTTTGGAGGTAACACAAGCTTGAAAGTGCAAGTTTTGATTCTGAAGCAAAAACATGCAAGCATGATTATGAAACTAATTGTACTCCCAAATCATCATTTTTAGGCTTGTGCTTCCTAAATGCAAGTTTTGAAGCATCAAAATGTGTGTTTGGAGGTAATAGGATTGTAATGCATAAATATGAAAGCACGATTATGAAACTTATTATACTCCCAAATCATCATTTTCAAGCTTGTGCTTCCTAAATGCAAGTTTTGAAGCATCAAAACGTGCATTTGGAGGTAACACAAGCTTGAAAATGCAAGTTCTAATTCCAAAGCCACAAACATGAAAGAACAATTATGAATGTTATTGAACTCCCAAATCATCATTTTCAAGCTTGTGCATCTTAAACGCAAGTTTTGAAGCATCAAAATATATGTTTGGAGGTAACACAAGCTTGAAAATTTAAGTTTTGATTCTAAAGCCACGAAGATGAAAGTGCAATTATGAAACTTATCGTACTCCTAAATAATCCTTTTCAAGCTTGTGCTTCCTAAACGCAAGTTTTGAAGCATCAAAATGTGTGTTTGGAGGTAACACAAGCTTGAAAATGCAAGTTCTGATTTTGAAACCACAAACATGATAGCACAATTATGAAACATATCATACTCTCAAATCATCATTCTAAAGGTCCTGCTTCCTAAATGCAAGTGTTGAAGCATAAAACTGTGTTTGGTGGTACAAAAAGCTTGAAAATGCATGTTCATGAAACTTATCATACTCCCAAATCATCATTTCAAGCTTGTTCTTTTGAAATGCAAGTTTTGAAGCATCAAAATGTGTGTTTGGAGGTAAAAAAAGCTTGAAAATGCAACTTCTAATTCCAAATCCACGAACATGAAAGTGCAATATTGAAAGTTATCGTACTCCCAAATCATCATTTTAAAGCTTGTTCTTCCTAAATGCAAGTTTTGAAGCATCAAAATTGGTGTTTGGAGGTAACACAAGAGTGAAAATTCAAACTCTGATTCTGAAGCCATAGACATGAAAATGTGATTATGAAAATTATCATACTCCCCGATCATCATTTTCAAGCTCATGCTTCCTAAATGCAGGTTATGAAGCGTCAAAATGTGTGTTTGGAGGTAACAAAAGCTTGAAAAAGCAAGTTCTGATTCTAAATCCATGAAGATGAAAGCATGATTATGAAACTTATCGTTTTCCCAAATCATCTTTTTCAAGCTTATGCTTCCTAAACTCAAGTTTTGAAGCATCAAAATTTGTTTTTGGAGGCACAAAAAGCTTGAAATTGAAAGTTTCTGATTCTGAAGCCATGAACATGAAAACATGATTATGAAACTTATCATACTCCCAAATCATCATTTTCAAGTTTGTGCTTCCTAAACGCAACCTTTGAAGCATCAAAATATGTGTTTGGAGGTAACACAATCTTGAAAATGCAAGTTATCATTCCGAAGCCACGAACATTAAAGCGCAATTATGAAACTTATTGTATTGCCAAATCATCATTTTTATGGTTGTGCTTACTAAATGCAACTTTTTAAGCATCAAAATTTGTGTTTGGAGGTAACAGAAGCTTGAAATGCAAGTTTTGATTCTGAAGTCACGTACATGAAAGCACGGTTATGAAACTTACTGTAATCCCAAATCACCATTTTCAAGCTTGCGCTTCCTAAATGTAACTTTTGAAGTGTCAAAATGTGTGTTTGGAGGTAACACAAACTTGAAAATGCAAGTTCTGATTCTGAAGCCACGAACATCAAAGCGGGATAATGAAACTGATCATACTCCCAAATCATCATTTTCAAGCTTGTTCTTCCTAAACACAAGTTTTGAAGCATCAAAATGTGTTTTTGGAGGTACCACAAGCTTCAAAATGCAAGTTCTATTTCGAAAGCAACAAAGATGAAAGTGCAATTACGAAAGTTATCATAATCCCAAATCATCATTTTCAAGCTTGTGCTTCCTAAACGAAAGTTTTGAAGCATCAAAATGTCTGTTTGGATGTAACACAACCAAGTTCTAATTTTGAAGCCACGAACATTAAAGAATAATTATTAAACTTATCCTACTCCCAAATCATCATTTTCAAGCTTGTGCTTCCTAAACACAAGTTTTGAAGCATAAAAATGTGTGTTTGGAGGTAACACAAGCTTGAAAATGCAAGTTCTCATTTCGAAGCCATGAACATGAAAGCAGGATTATGAAAATTATCGTACTCCAAAATCATCAGTTTAAAACTTGTGCTTCATAAAGGCAAATTTTGAAGCATTGAAATGTGTGTTTGGAGATAACAAAAACTTGAAAATGCAAGTTCTCATTCCGAAGCCATGAATATGAAAGTGTGATTTCTAAGAAACCAACATCAAAGTGTGATTATGAAAATTATCATACTCCCAAATCATCATTTTAAAGTGTGTGCTTCCTAAATGCAAGTTTTAAAGTATCAAAATATGTGTTTGGAGGTAACACAAGAGTGAAAATGCAAGTTCTGTTCCCAAGCCATGAACATGAAAATGCGATTACAAAACTTATTGTACTCCCCAGTCATCATTTTCAAGCTCATGCTTCCAAAATGCAAGTTATGAAGCGTCAAAATGTGTGTTTGGAGGTAAAGCAAGCTTGAAAATGCAAGTTCTGATTTTGAATCCATGAAGATGAAATTGCGACTATGAAACTTATCGTTCTCCTAAATCATCATTTTGAAGCTTGTGCTTCCTAAACTCAAGTTTTGAAGCATCAAAATGTGTGCTTGGAGGTAACACAAACTAGTAAATGCAAGTTACAATTCTGGAGCCATGAACATGAAAGCGCGATTATGAAACTTATCATACTCCCAACTCATCATTTTCAAGCTTGTGCTTCCTAAACGCAACTTTTGAAGCATAAAAAATATGTGTTTGGAGGTAACACAAGCTTGAAAATGCAAGTTCTGATTTAGAAGCCACAAACATGAAAGCATGATTATGAAACTTATCGTACTCCCAAATCATCATTTTCAAGCTTGTTCTTCCTAAACACAAGTTTTGAAGCATCAAAATGTGTTTTTCAAGGTAATACAAGCTTTAAATGCAAATTCTGATTCTGAAGCCACAATCATGATAGCGTGATCATGAAACTTATCGTACTCCTAAATCATCATTCTCAATCTTGTTCTTCCTAAATGCAAGTTTGAAGCATCAAAATGTGTGTTTGAAGGTAACACAATCTTGGAAATGCGAGTTCTGATTTTGAAGCCACGAAAATTAAAGCATGATTCAAAAACTTATTGTACTCCCAAATCATCATTTTAAAACTTGTGCTTCCTAAACACAAGTTTTGAAGCATCAAAATGTGTGTTTGGAGGTAACATAAGCTTGAAAATTCAAGTTATGATTCTGAAGCCAAGAAGATGAAAGCATGATTATGAAACTTATCCTACTCCCGAATCATCATTTTCAAGCTTATGTTACCTAAAGTCAAGTTTTGAAGCATCAAAATGTGTGTTTGGAGGCAAAACAAGTTAGAAAATTCAAGTTTCAATTCTGAAGCCACAAACATGAATGCACTATTATGATACTTATCATACTCCCAAATCATCATTTATGAGCTTATGCTTCCTAAACACAAGTTTTGAAGCATCAAGATGTGTGTTTGGAGGTAACACAATCTTGAAAAATGCAAGTTTTGATTTTGAAGCCACAAACATGAAAGTGTGATTATGCAACTTATCGTACTCCCAAATAATCATTTTCAAGCTTGTGCTTCCTTAATGCAAGTTTTAAAGCATCAAAAATGTGTTTGGAGGTAACATAAGCTTGAAAATGCAAGTTCTCGTTCCAAAGCCAAGAATATGAAACCGCAATTATGAAACTTATCGTACTCCCAAATCATCATTTTCAAGCTTGTGCTTCCTAAACGCAAGTTTTGATGCATCAAAATGTGTGTTTGATGGCACAACAAGCTTGAAAATGCAAGTTCTGGTTCCAAAACTATGAACATGAAAGTGCGATTATGAAATTGATCATACTCCAAATTCATCATTTTCAAGTGTGTGCTTCTTAAATGCAATTTTTGAAGTATCAAAATGTGTATTTGGAGTTAACATAAGCTTGAAAATGTACGTTCTAACTTTGAAGCCATGAACATTAAAGCATGATTATGAAACTTATCATACTCCCAAATCATCATTTTCAAGCTTGTGATTTTTAAACGCAAGTTTTGAAGCATCAAAATGTGTGTTTTGAGGTAACACAAGCTTAAAAATGCAAGTTCTCATTCCGAACCCATGAAAATGAAAACTCTATCATGAAACTTATCATACTCTAAAATTTTCATTTTCAAGCTTAAGCTTCCTAAACACATGTTTTGAACCACCAAAATGTGTGTTTGGAAATAACACAAGCTTCAAAATGCAAGTTTTGATTTTGATTGCATGAACATGAAAGCACAATTATGAAACTTATCGTACTCCCAAATCATCATTTTCAAGCTTGTGCTTCCTAAATGCAACTTTTCAAGCATCAAAATGTATGTTTGGAGGTAACACAAGCTTGAAAATGTAACTTTTGATTCTAAAGCCACTAACATCAAAGCGCAATTATGAAACATATCGTTCTCCCCAATCATCATTTTCATGTTTGTGCTTCTTAAACGTAACTTTTGAAGCATCAAAATGTGTGTTTGGAGTTAACACAAGATTGAAAATGGAAGTTCTAATTCCGAAGCCACAAACATAAAAGTGAAATTATGAAACTTATTGTACTCCCAAATCATCATTTTCAAGATCGTTCTTCCTAAACGAAGTTTTGAAGCATCAAAATGTGTTTTTGGAGGGACAAAAAGCTTGAAAGTGCAAGTTCTAATTCCGAAGTCATGAAGATGAATGTGTGATTATGAAACTTATTGTACTCCCAAATCATCATTTTCAAGCTTGTTCTTCCTAAATGCAAGTTTTGAAGAATCAAAATGTGTGTTTAGAGGTAACACAATCTTTAAAATGCAAGTTTTGATTCCGAAGCCATGAACGTGAATGCACTATTATAAAAATGATCATACTCCTAAATCATCATTTTAATGCTTATGTTTCCTAAATGCAATTTTTGAAGCATCAAAATGTGTGTTTGGAGGTAACACAAGCTTGAAAATGCAAGTTCTGATTCTAAAGCTACAAACATGAAATTGCGATTATGAAACTTATCTTACTCCCAAATCATCATTTTCAAGCTTGTGCTTCCTAAATGCAAGTTTTGAAGCATCAAAATGTGTGTTCGTAGGCAACACAAACTTGGAAATGAAAGTTTTGATTCTGAAGCCATGATCATGAAAGCGCGATTGAAGCCATGATCATGAAAGTGCGATTTTGAAACTTATGGTACTTCCAAATCAACATTTTCAAGCTTGGGCTTCCTAAACGCAAGTTTTTAAGTAACAAAATATGTGTTTGGATGTAACAAAAGCTTGAAAATGCAAGTTATGATTCTGAAGCCACGACCATGAAAGCACGAGTTTGGAGGTAACACAAGAATGAAAATTCAAGTTTTGATTCCATAGCCACACTTGTCATATTCCCAAATAATCATTTTCAAGCTTGTTCTTCCTAAACACAAGTTTTGAAGCATCGAAATGTGTGTTTGAAGGTAACAAAATCTTGAAAATGCAGGGTCTGATTCTGAAGCCACAAATATAAAAGCGGAATTATGAAACTTATCGTATTCCCAAATCATCATTTTCAAGCTTGTGCTTCCTAAATGCAAGTTTTGAAGCATCAAAATGTGTGTTTGAAGGAACAACAAGCTTGAAAATGCAAGTTTTGGTTCGAAATCCACTAACTATGAAACTTATCACACTCACAAATCATCATTTTCAAATTTGTGCTTCCTAACCACAAGTTTTGAATCATCAAACTCTTTGTGTTTGGAGGTAACACAAGTTTGAAAATGCAAGTTTTGATTCTGAATCCATGAAAATGAAAGCACAATTATGAAACTTATCATACTTGCAAATCATCATTTTCAAGATCGTACTTTCTAAACATAAGTTTTCAAGTATCAAAATGTGTGTTTGGAGGCATAAAAAACTGGAGAATGCAAGTTCTAATTCTGAAACCATGAACATAAATGCGTGATTATGAAGCTTATCATAATCCCAAATCATCATTTTCAAGCTTTTGATTCCTAAACGCAAGTTTTGAAACATCAAAATGTGTGTTTGGAGGTACAACAGGATTGAAAATACAAGTTCTAGCTCCAAAGCCACTATTTATGAAACTTACCGTACTCCCAAATCATCATTTTCAAGTTTGTGCTTCATAACCACAAGTTTTGAAGCATCAAACTATTTGTTTTTGGAGGTAACACAAGATTGAAAATTCAAGTTTTGATTCTGAAGCCATGAACATGAAAGCATGATTATGAAACTTATTGTACTCCCAAATCATCATTTTCAAGCTCATCCTTTCTAAATATAAGTTTTGAAGCATCAAAATGTGTGTTTGGAGGCACATAAAGCTTGAGAATACAAGTTATGATTCTGAAGCCATGAACATGAAAGCACAATTATGAAACTTACCGTAATCCCAAATCATCATTTTCAAGCTTGTGCTTCTTAAACGTAAGTTTTGAAGCATCAAAATTTGTGTTTGGAGGCACAACAAGCTTGAAAATGCAAGTTCTAATTCTGAAGCCACTAATTATGAAACTTATTAGACTCCCAAATCATCATTTTCAATTTTGTGCTTCCTAACAACAAGTTTTGAAGCATCAAACTATGAGTTTGGAGATAACACAAGTTTGAAAATGCAAGTTCTAATTCTGAAGCCAGGAATATGAAAGCGCAATTATGAAACTTATCGTACTCCCAAATCATCAATTTCAAACTTGTGCTTTCTAAATGCAAGTTTTGAAGCATCAAAATGTCTGTATAGAGGTAACATAAGCTTGGAAATGCAAGCTTTGATTCTAAATCCATGTAAATGAAAGCACAATTATGAAACTTACCATACTCCCAAATTATCATTTTAAAACTTTTGCTTCCTACACACAAACTTTGAAGCATCAAAATGTGTGTTTGAAGGTAACACAAGCTTGAAAATGCAAGTTCTGATGCCGAATCCATGAACATGAAAGAACAATTATGAAACTTATCGTACTCTGAACTCATCATTTTAAGCTTTTTCTTCCTAAATGCAAGTTTTGAAGCATCAAAATGTGTGTTTCGAGTTAACATAAGTTTGAAAATGCAACTTCAGATTTGAAAGCCACTAAGATAAAAGTATGATTGTGAAACTTATCGTTCTCCCAAATCATCTTTTTCAAGCTTGTTCTTCTTAAACACAAGTTTTGAAGAATCAAAATTTGTGTTTGGAGGTAACACAAGCTTGAAAATAAAAGTTTTGATTCTCTAGCCATGAACATGAAACCGTGATTATGAAACTTATCATACTCCCAAATCATCATTTTCAAGCTTGTGCTTTTGAAATGCAAGTATTGAAGCATCTAAATGTGTGTTTGGAGGCAACACAAGCTTGAAAACTCAAATTCTAATTTTGAAGCAACGAACATGAAAGGAAAATTATGAAACTTATCGTACTAAAAAATCATCATTTTCAAATTCTAATTCTGAAGCAATGAAAAAGAAAGTGCGATTATGAAACTTATCATACTCTGAAATCATAATTTTCAAGCTTGTGCTTCCTAAATGCAACAAGTTTTGAAGCATTAGAATGTGTGTTTGGAGGTAACACAAATTATGAAACTTACCAAATTGGAAAATCATCATTTTCAAGCTTGTGTTTCCTAAACATAGGTTTTGTAGCATCAAAATGTGTGTTTGGAGGTAACACAAACTTAAAAATGCAAGTTCTAATTCTGGAGCCCCAAACAAGAAAGCATGATTATGAAACATATTGTACTCGCAAATCATCATTTTCAAGTTTATGCTTCCTAAATATAGGTTTTGAAGCATCAAAATGTGTGTTTGGAGGTACAACAAGCTTGAAAATGCAAGTTCTGATTCCAAAGCAATGGACGTGAAAGCGCGATTATGAATTTTATCATACTCTTAAATCCTTATTTTCAAGCTTGTGCTTCCTAAACACAAGTTTTGAAGCATCAAAATATGTGTTTGGAGGCACAACGAGCTTGAAAATGCAAGTTCTTATTCTGAAGCCACAAACATGAAAGCACAATTATTGAAGTTATCGTACTCTCAAATCATCATTTTCAAGTTTATGCTTCCGAAATGCAAGTTTTGAAGCATCAAAATGTGTGTTTAGAAAACACAAGAGTGAAAATGAGAGTTTTGAATCTAAAGACACGAACATGAAACCACAATTATGAAACTTATCATACTCCCAAATCTTCATTTTCAAGCTTGTGCTTCATAAACACAACTTTTGAAGCATCAAAATGTATGTTTTGAGGTTGCACAGGTTTGAAAATGCAAGTTCTGATTTCAAAGCCACGAAGATGAAAACACGATTATGAAACTTATCGTACTCCCAAATCATCATTTTCAAGCTTATGCTTCCAAATGCAAGTTCTAAAGCATCAAAATATGTTTGGAGGTAACACAAACCTGAAAATGCAAGTTCTGATTTCGAAGCCATGAACATGAAAACATGATTTTGAAACTTACATACACCCAAATCAACATTTTCAAGCTTGTGATTTGTAAACTCAAGTTTTAAAGCTTCAAAATGTGTATTTGGAGGAACAACAAGCTTGAAAATGCAAGTTCTTATTATGAAGCCACAAACATGTAAGAGTGATTATGAAAGCTATTGTACTCCCAAATAATCATTTTCAAGCTTGTCCTTTCTAAATCCATGTTTTGAAGCATCAAAATGTGTTTTTGGAGGTAACACAAGCTTGAAAATGCAAATTCTTATTTTGAAGCCATGAACATTAAAGTGCAATTACGAAACTCATTGTACTCCTAAATCATTATTTTCAAACTTGTGCTTCTTAAATGAAAGTTTTGAAGCATCAAAATATGTGTATGGAGGTCACACAAAATTCAAAATGCATGTTTTGATTCCAAGATGACGTACATTAAAGTTGATGATGAAACTTATTGTACTGCAAAATAATCATTTTAAATCTTAAGCTTCATAAACATAAGATTTGAAGCATCAAAATGTGTGTTTGGAGATATCACAAGATTGAAAATAAAAGGGATCTACTTGTGAAGGGACTATTATCACATGTATGGATCTATTATCCATGGGATAGCACTTCCCATAGTTACAATCAACATTTAGCCCAATTTCTCTCATGACCCCCACATGCATGATGTTAATGGCAACCCTAGAATCAATTATACAAGTTTTTACATGCCTACCATTTACTATCAAAGTCATATAAAAGGGATCTACTTCTGAAGGGAATTTTGTGATAGAATTTCCTAGATAAAACTTAGGAGATTTCATTGTTTCAGAGTGTTCCTCTTGTGTACAATTAGTTTCATCATCTAAACCAACATTGTTGTGGAAAACATCTTGGGGCATACTAGGAAATCCATTTATCAAAGCTAAAGCATTATTTCTATGCTCTGGGACCTTCATCATGTCTAACAAAGGAACATAAATTTTTATTTGAGCTAATGTTTGCATCATATCAAAAAAAGGTGTTGTAAAAGTACTTGGATTAACCTCCTTTTGACTGGTTGTCTTTGGTGGCTTCTCCTTCTCAACTATTTTTGTTTTCGGGGGAACCTTAGTTGTGACCCCCTTGTTGGAATCCAATAACACTGAGAGGGGGGCTGAATAAGTGTTATACTAGAAACTTTAATTTCAACCTTATTAAAACATGCATACACCAACTAGTACATATAGAATTGAAAGAAGTAAAGCAACCAATAAGAAAATCACATAAATGAGAACCATAACACAAAATTATACATGGAAAAACTCAAAGAGGAAAAACCAGGGTGGGATTTGTGACCCACAATATCAATCCACTGGCCATATGAAGAGATATTACAAAATATAGGGTCCTACACTTGTAGGAAGGCTTACAGCCTAGAGCACACTGCTCAATCACAAAAGGAGCCTCACTGACTACATATAAATCCAAACTAAAATCCGAAGAAGTGAGTGAATTGCTAAGATAGCATATTCTATGCTAGAATACAATTTCGGTTACGCTCTGTCTATTTCGGTCTAAAACCCTAAACCCTTTACCAGAATAACCCTTACATAAATATCCTCACATATATAATCTCTCTAATATATTTTTCATCATATCACATCCACATCTCCATTACCATTACCATTAGTATATTAAAATGATCTAATCCAATTGACCTATATACCCTATACAACTTATCATGCCTTATGTCAGCTTTTAAAGATAATTACAATATCAATATACATGTCAGCTAGATAACATAAATACTTGAATATCAAAAACAATTGCCGATGCTAGATCCAAGAGATGTCGGCCTCCAATACTGATAACCTTATTCTTAACCATGTTGGCCTACATTGCCGATAATCAAAGAAATCCTTCTATCCTGCCAGTGCTGGTGCCAGTGATGTGTCTGTGAAGTGTTTGTCAGTACACAACTGAACCAAAAAATGAAGCCGGAACAAGATACCATGTTTCTATCAATGACAACATAGTGAAACCAACAATTGAGAGTCAATTGCCAACAATATCCCCCTTTGACATTGATGGCAACACTCATGTGAAAAAATGGTCATGGTTTCATCTACCGATTTCATCCTGCTTGCTCCCCCTGAGTTGAATATCCATCAATGCAAAATACTCCATACTCCATATCTCCATATCTCCCCCTAATATATACAACTCCCTTTTTTATTTTTCACATCTATATCACTCCCCCTTTTACATTAATGCCATCAAAAATTCTAAAAAGAATGTCAAAGATCGAAAAACTATACAATGAATATCCCAAAAATATCTTATAGGAGCTTAACAAATTTGAAAATTTCCAGATATGCCTTCTCCAATAGCTCAAGATAAGTATCCCAACCAAATTTGAAAGTGTTAGAAATATATACAAGTCCATTTAGTATATGAGAAAATGATTCTTTCTCGCTTATCTCTATCGGTGTGGGATTTCAACCATATCCATACACTCCTTATGTACACTGAGTGAATCCAATCGGGGACTCACTGAGCCTCTCAGACTTCTAGCTCTTCTTATGATTTTGTCTTTTTCTTTCTCAAGAACATAAATTTGGGCTTCCAAAACCAAAATTTGACCATCTATGGATGTAGTCAATGAAGTCAATCCATCAAAAGAATTAGCTATACTTGCAATTTTCTCCTGAAATTGTTTTATCTTCTTATCCACATTGACTGTAAGTACATCCGTGTTACAATATACTCTGTATATATTTGTACACTGTTTCAAAGAATTGTCTATCAATTTCAACTTTTCATCAATCTTCTTCTTCTTAGATTCAATCACCTGATCGAATGCAACTCTTTTAGCCTTTGTGAACCTCTTCAATGCTTGCCTATTTGAAATTTGATGCAAGGATTGAAAATCCTTTGAAATGTGCTCAGTAATTGTCTTAATCTTGTTGGATGGGCTCGCTTCCCTATCAATCTTACACTCTAGGACTAGTCTATGTAAAACAATGATAGACTGATCAATAATCCATTTATTCATAGATCCTTCTTTCATTAATTTTTGTGTAACCATCATCATGATTTCAGTAGGACTCATCTCGGTTATGTTTTTCTTTACAACCTATGAGGTGTCAATTGACAACAATGATGGACCTAATATCGATTCCCTACCAGATTATTCTTTCTTCTCCTCTGATGATTTATCCTTTACATCTTCCCCACTTGCACCGGTGGCTTTGCCACTTGGTGTAGTCATTGTAACTTTTGGTTCCTCTGTAGGAACTGTAACCTTAACCTGTACATCTATATCCGAAGGACTATTATCCTCAACATTAGTATCTTGTACATTATCAACCTTTTCACTCTCTGTATTTGCCAGTATCTCAACATTTGTCTGTACCTTTGTATCTACTGGGGGCTTGATTTCACTATCTTAATGTTTTTCAAAATTGAGGGTGAAGTGCCCATAATACCCTTTCCTTTTCCTTCAACTGGGGTGTCTGAAGTGCCTATCTTTGATTTTGGTGAAGTAAAAAAACCTCGATTCTCTCCAAATAACTTAACCCATGCCTTGTGGGTCTCCTTTATTATCTCATTTACCCTTTCTAGCAACAGATTGGTTATTCTATGTTTGTTGTTAAAGACTTTTATATTTGCCACCTCAAGTGTCCTATCCATTTCCTTTGGAGTAATAGAAACACAAATAGATAATAGCTCTTGATTTTTTATTTGTTTGTCTTCTTGCATTGCTGATAGTCTCCTAGCATCTAACATATCATATAATTCTGCTAGTATTTCATCTTCAATTTCTATCAAGGTTTTCTTATAAATATCCAAGTATAACAATATTGCTTCCTCTACATCTCTTTGTTCATCATTCTCTAAACAATCATAGTAAAATGGCACATTCTTTAACATGCCATCCTTAGTTATTTCATCTACTAATTTTGCACAAGTTTTTGGTGGAACATTACTAGATTGAATAGCTATATCAATGTCATTCTTCTTCTTCCTTTTTGCAGTACTGGATGGAGTTGAAGGTGTTTCTTTTCGTGCTTGCTTCTATGCCATTATCTTGAATGTAACTTTCCTAACTTGTTGCTTTTTAGCCTCTACCTTTGTATCCTATGTTTTCTTCCTTAAAACCCTTTTGAATACCAAGGGTGTGTCATCCTCAGATTTAGACTCTATTGTGATAGACTCAATGAAAACTTCTAGTTCTTTCCTCTTCCTACCTTTCTCCGTGACAACATCAATTAATGCTTTGATGTCCTGAGAAACCTTCTCAACAAACTTACTTGCCTTTCCTTCCTGATTCTCTCTCTTCTTTCGGTTGAACTCTGTTTCAACCTCTTGTGTTCTTTGTTTTGCAGTACCATAGGGCTTCTCAGCCTCATCAATAGGTGCATCAATCAACATTTTTATATAAGCTTCAAGGATCTGTGCATCAAATTCATAGCCCATTTCCTCAATCCATATCTTTTGGGGCTTGACCACTTCTATAAGTGTTTCATCTTTCTTCACCATGAAGAATATGTCAGTTGAATATTTATCAACAATATGCTTAGGAACCCTTTCTCTAGATTTCATAGACTTCTGGAATCCCTTAAAATATCCCCATACTTTGTCATCCCTCTGACTGCCCAATGTAGCAATTGACTGTTTCAATTGTCTCCCTACCGGGATATCAAATACCCATTGTCTCTTCCCAAAACTAGGAGTATCATTCATGAAAAATAAATAATGCAGACAATCAAGTTTCCATACCGGAAAGTCCCTTTCTTTTTACATTTAATCTTTCCTAGGTTTATTAATAATTCATCTAACATCTAATCACATAGATCCAATTTCTCATTTTCTCTCATCATTTTGTAAGATGCGAAAATGCAGGAGCTAGAAACGTAATTCTGTTGGTTTGATTGTGTTACCTTATAACTGATGATCATAATACCGAATCTGATGTCTGTGTCGGTAATAGTGTTGATTCTCATAGATCTCCTACCACATGTTGCATGAGTGAATTTTTTTGACATAATCATTAGAGACCTTCTTATTTGGACGTTGCCCAACCTGTGGTAAACCAATGATTTCCTTGATGGCTTCCTTGGTGATCTTGTAAGGTCTATCCAACCAAATAAACTCTCCAAGTACTCTGCTCAAAACATACCTAATGATTTCATCTTCAAATTCTGGAATGTCCAGAATGTCAATAAACCCTAAGTCTTCAATGTGTTTGTATGCTTGTTTGATCTTTCCATAATCTCCCATAAGCTCGCTCATGTACATGCTATTTATATCAGATGTCCCCAAATCCTCAATGTGAAAGTGTATGTATGCCCTAACATCTTTGACATAAACAACTCCTTCCGGAACATGGGAAAATGCTCCAACTGAATCTTCCAGGGTAGCCAAATGTGGATACTGCTTGAAATTTGGCCTGGGATGGTCTGTGTCCTCTACAACAGTCAGATTTTCAACAAAGATAGGAATAGATGATGACCCAACTTTCATGATTAAAGAAAAATACATGTGAATCGCTTCCGGTGAAACCCTTAACAAATTCTTCTAGTTGCCGGTGAAATCGCTCAAGAAGATATCCGATCGCACTGAATAACCTTTGATCACTCTGAATTGCTCTTAATCACACAGAATCACTCTAGATGCAATGTGATAAAAAATGATGTGAATTCGACCTTTTATCTTCCAAGAAAAACCCTAATCTTTCATTGACATCAATGACTTCCGATGAAAGATACCGGATCTTGATAAAACATATCCATGCCGGATAAGCATCTCCAATGTTTGGAACATATTTCAAAACCTCTTCCCGGGGCATATGCAACATCTTCATGAATTTTTCCTACCCCTAAGGCATCTGCCTTAGCTACCGGATGAGCTACCTACCAATGTAGGAGCAACCTCCTCTGTCAAATAAGTAACCCATGCATTCCCATCTATTGATTGTTCTTCAGTCTTCCTGACCCATCTCTAAGTATGATCTTTCTGAATTTCACTAACCTTAATAGTACATTTGGGGCTCATTTTTGATGGTCGATCGTCAGAATTTTGACTATTTTTCGTTGGACTGCCGACAAATGAAGTCATCAAAAACTCGTAGTCGGACATTTCGACAGTGCCCAACAACATCAAAATTCCAATGACACCCTAAACTCTTCCAATGACAATCATGACCACTCATTTGGCGAGAGAATATCGTCAGGCATAGAGAATCCTCGTCGAATGGATGTCAGAATTTTGATGCCTACCAAGAACTATGCACCGATGAGGATGTTGTTTGTCTAATAGTTTGGTCGTCGGTGCAAATTTAGGAGGATGTCAAAATTACGATGAGGATTTAAGGAATTATGATGAGCGTCTGATATGAGAGTGCCATCGGACATACAACATCCTCGTCGAATGTTTTGTCGATTGGCGTCAGAATTTTGGTGCCTACTAGGAACTATGCACCGATGAGGATGATGTTTGTCTGACGATTTGGTCATCAGTACAAATTTAGGAGGATGTCATAATTCCAATGATGATTTAACTTAAAAAAAATAAAAAAAATATGCATGCCAATTATTTGTCGTTGGGATGAGGATTGGAGTTATTACCCAAAATAGTCTAGGAAGGTGTGGATGAGGGTCCTTTGCAATATGCAATTCTCCAAGTATGAAAATGAACTACTACATTAATGGTGCTTGTTGGTTCCCTTTTAGAATGTCCTACTATATGGACCCAAGTAGTTCAATTTCAAGTATATTGGGATGAATTTCAATGCCATTTGGAATCCCACAAGCCACATTGATATTTTATCCATTAATGGTATTCATAATGCAAAGGGTGGTAGGTGGAGAGGGGTAATAAAAAATGACAGTAATGCGGTTTGAAGGTAGGGGTTGGCAAAAGGAATGATGACATGTACAACTCTAAAGTTCCAATGAAGAGATGAGTGAAATAAAGTAATGTTTGGGAGGTGTGGTAAGGGAAGGTTAAATACCTTGATGGGGATAAAGAGAAGTAAAATTGAGAAGGGAGTCATTTTGGGAAGGTTAACTTTGTCACTCTATTTTCTTACACAAACTCATGAGATTTACTATGCTTTCATACTTTGACCTTTAGGGGACTTAGACCAACACTTGGAAGATAAAGGGGAAGGATCTACATGAAAAGTGATATCAAGGAAAGTTTCAAAGTCAATAAATGTGCATTTCAATCCATGACATGAGTTACATGAAAAGGGGACATGACAAGTCTAACCTAACCAATTTATCTTTCCCTTGAGCAATTCAAAGCTTGGATATTCAAGAAAGTGTGGGCCTTCCCATGTTGCATCCTTAGTAAGAATATTATTCCATCTAATCAAGTACTTGGTCATGGTTTTTCTCTTGAATTTCCTTTTTTTGGTCTCTATGACTTGGACCTTGAGGAGTCCTACAATGAATTCCTCAAGGCACTCAACCATTTTTTCTTAAAAATTGGCAAGGTATGAAAAAATCTTATTGGAAATGACTACTTTATTTTGTTTCATTTGAAAATAAAAAAATCCTTGACCTATGATGTCACCTTGGATTCCCTTCCAAGTGCACCTATCGTTGATTTTCTTATAAGTTTTAAAATACTACTAGTGGCTCACAAAAAACAAGTAATGGATTACCCTTAGAAATATTTGCATGAGGGCCAAAATATCTTTATCATAAATTGAGAATGTCCTTTTTGCCTACTAGGATTTATAAATTTGAAAGGCAATGGGGTGCTTTTGCATGAGTGTGACTTTTATTCCCTCTCCAAAATAATTAAATTCCAAAATAAATAGAAGAAAAAATTTAGCAATAGCTAATAGAGGACATGACCTCATTACCACCTTTAGCTTGTCAAAATTTTATTGTTTCAATTTAATCCACTCAAAGGCTCCTTCCTTTGCTAGGTTGGTTAAGGGAGTGGTTAGCTATGATAAACCTTTATAAAATATTTTGTAGTAAGTCTATAGGCCAAGGGATAGAGGCAAACCCACAACTCACAACCACCTTGATCTTTTCCCAGTCTACTTGCACTCCCTTTACACTGATGATGTGCTCTAAATATACAATGTATGCCATAAAAAATACATATTTATACTCTTTATAAAAAGTAGTAGGTAATAAATCCAAATGAATAACAAAATTTAAGGATCCAGGGCCTAGAAGTGACTGTCATGTGGAGTAACACAAGAAAAGTACAATTTTTTTTAAGATTTTATTGATTTCTCCTTAGTATATGGCATTCCAACCTTACAATGAATGAGGATACACCTTTTTTAAGGTTTCTCAGCCTTCCCAATGCTTATAACTACCTTTTAAACTCCACTTCATCATTGGAGACATAAAATTGCCCTTTACATAGAAAAGTTGCTCATGACAATATTTGTCAATAATGACAAATTTTAACATTTTGTTAAACCATGACCTTAAACACATTGAAATAGGTCCAAATAGACATGAAAGGACCTTTGGAACCAACTTTTATGTTATTACATCAATTTGACCCATTTTGACCCATTTGCATAGTATTGTCCAGATCAGGACCAACTAGACAAATTCATTACATGAATGGACAAATGACCTTATTACAATGTTATGGGTCTCATTAGAACTTATTGACACAAGAAACCATCTAGAATTCAAAATGTTTATATTTGAACCCATATAGGTCATTGGAATTGGGAGGTACACTTGGTTCTCTTGGTGCTCCTACACCAATGATCATCAAATGAGAACTATTGGCTATCATAACCACTATGCATAATGAGTTTTTGTTAGAGAGATCAAGTATTATATTAACAAAGTAATGAATTTACAAGGCTACTTTGATGCATTTTATTCCTACCTCTAGGAGGTAGCAACTTTTTGATCCGCACTCTTCTATTTATATGTTAATTCAAGCTTCTAATAGATTGAGGTTGTCTAACATGCACATAGATGACTCAAAACACTTTATTCTTCTCCAAACAATGAACTTGAAAAGCATCGACTATAATTTGTGATTTAGGAGGCAAATTTCAGGTCCTTCCAGTGTAAGACAAGGTGAATTCATCTTATTTCAAAGAGAAGACCTGATCCATTCAAGGTGCAAATTCAAGAGGGAGTTGTAAGCCATCCAACAAGGAAGGTGATTTTATCTACAAGCTATCATTTACCCTATCTTTTTAGGTTGATTTCATCAAATCAAGGTGAGTGCAATATTGTTTTTCATGAGGATTTAATGAAGATATGATTGAAGGATACTCTTTTTTTAAAATAGATCTCCTTTTAGATCTAATTGAAGGATTGAGAACTAGTTTCCATTACATCCTTGTAATTATCCTTTTTAGACAGTTAATCTTCTTTAGTTTCTATTTGGTTTCATTCAATTTTATGCAGTACAGATAAAGTTCTCTTAATTTTTGTAAAATCTATTAAAAACTTCTTACTAGGGTAACCCGAGAATGAATAAAATGTATTATATCTTGTTTTCACATTGAATAACTCTTCCAATGGGTGGAAAACCCTTTGTACATATGTATCTTCATGTCCAAATCTCTACAGGGCTCCATGTCAAGAAAGGTACATGCAAAAGATGTGGAGAAATCATTGTTTCTGAGTCTCAGTTAGAATGAGATAGCAAAGAGGTGGTTTGGAAGGGTTGAATGTAAATCAAGGGTCTTGGAGGGATATTGAGGGTTTATAAGGGAGTGAGAGGGTGCTACACATTTGTTTAAAGGTTTGAAAACCTTTGAATAAGCCAAAATATCAGGGTTTTGTTGACTATCCTTAATGACACCTATTTGTCACTGTGAATAGTGCTACTAGAGCAGGGTACCTAATGTCTTTAGGGTGGATGGGAGGGTAAAGCATGTTGTTTTGGTTATGAGAGAGATTAATTGATATGTATTTTAGTACCCTTAGGTTGATGTGTGCCTACTTGGCATTAGGAGTTGTGTCCAAAAGCCATTAGGAGTCCTAATTGGAGAAGGGCTTGAGGGAGTAAGATTTTGTGACTTGGTGTGATTCAAGGGTTGGAAGACCTCAAGATAGATTTGGGCAAGGTGATGTATGTCAATGGTTGTATGGGACTAGGGAGTAGGAGTGAGTCTTTGGGGTGTTGAAGCAACTTGAGGGGCTAGTAGCCTAGTGAGGGCTTGGGGTTTTTTCCCTATTGAATAGGTGAGTTGGGAGAAAGATCTCCCTAATTGATTGAGATTGGTGGATGCTCTGCATCACAATGCTCCAATGTTGACCTTACCTAATTCTTTGTTTCTCATTGAAGCTTACACAAATGCTACTGAGGATGTCATGGGAGTCATCTTGTTATAAGATGGTAAAATAGTATGCTACTATTCAAAAGTTTTCTTTTCAATATGAGGGACTATCTAGCTTATGATATAACTTTATGCATTAGTTTAGGCGATGAGAAAGCGTATAAAAAATAGTATGAGAAAGACTCAAATTATGGGGAATACAAATAACAAGAAAGTAGTACTATATAGGTGAGCAAAATTGAATGTGTCCAAGGCATGGTTTCTACTTTTGGAGGCACATAACTCCAATTTGGCAATTCATTTTGGTGGCAGAAAAATAGTGATTCATTTCCAAAGTTGCATGCACTTTCAAGGATGCAAGTAGTAGCAAAATCTGTTAGAGGATGTGAGTTATGATGCACTTGCAAATCCAAGATGCATAAAAAAAGTATATAGAACTAAATAAAAAGACATTAAGTTGTTGAATGAATAGTTCAAAACACGAAGCAAAAAAGAACAAATGAATAGTTTAAACTATGAAGCAAAAAAGAAAGATAGAAGCAGTAGTAATATTATATCACTTGGTACCAATTTGAATACTTGGTTCCTCCCCCTATTACTTAAAAGTTAATACTATGCTCTAGAGGTCAAAGGAAGTTTGGTCATGTGCATTGACCACTACAATTTGGAAAGCAAAAGAGGTAATGTACTTGACAGTCCGCTACAATTTAAAGAACAAAGAGATTCTATGTCACTAAGAGGTTGCAATCGTAGCCTATGTTGGCCATAATCCATGTTGTAGCAATAATGAGATGTGAGGTAATAGTTATAAAATTTGGATGAACTCAAAGAGACATTTACAAATACAACCTACCCTTTATAATACCTAACTGAAAAAATGGATGAAATGCAAGTACTTTGTATCAATAATGTCTGGTAGATAGTGTAGAAGGAGGAAATGGATTGAATACAAGATTCAATCTTCCAGCATCCAACAATAGAGTTTTTCCTATCAAAAACACACATGCATGTCACACAATCTACTCCATTGCACTCCTTAAACCAAGATCTTATGTAGATGATATTTCTCTCAGAAGCACACACAAGAAGCTATGGTTTTTGGAGATTCAAGATGATTAATGCAAAGGAAGATAAATAAAATGAAATGCAAAGATGATGAAGAATGCAAACTGACATAAGTTCGACGCATAAAGATGAGATGCCCAAATAAGAGAGGGGGCCTTGTTTAAATAGATTTTCTCTGGGTGAGTTCATGTTGTGGGATAATGCAAGATGAATGGTAAATGGAAAATGGTAAGTGGTAGGAGGGGATATTAAAGGATTTTATTAAATAAATAGAGAAATGCATATAAGGTGAATGCATAAGGCGTATAAATGAATATGATATAATGTTTTATTTAATAAATTTAATAGATAAATGATGATATATTAATAATAGTATAATGAAAGATGGAAATTATGAATAATGAATTATGGAGAAATAATAGTGTAATAATAAGGATTCACCCGATGTTCGGAGAAATTTGAAATTAAATGAGGACAAATTAATGGAAATTTTTATGTGTCTACATTTTGCCCCTCTTTGAGACGATGAAGCCTATTGCGTTGTTTCAAAGAAAATGATCAACTGATATATGCCCTAGAGGTTTCCTGGTAAGGATGATGATGGTTGATTGGTTATGCCCCCTCAAGAGATTGATCGAACAGATTGATGGAGATTGGTCTCTCGATAGATTGTGGGAGAGAAGATTGGATGATTGATATTGCACAACTGATTAGGTTGAGATGTACATTTGATGGAAATGCACAGTTGATGAGGCGTAACTGAACAATTGATGGAAATGAACAGTATAGCCACATTGATAAGCTGATTAAGTTGATATGGATTGATGCAAGCACAAGATAAGGTGAGCCAATGATTGATTGATTGATTGACTTCAGGGGCATTGAGATTTCATGAAGCAAGTTGGTTGAAAAAGATATTAAAGATTCAAAGACATGCATCGGTTGGATAAACTGTTTGATCGATCTCACTGCAATAAGAAGAATGAAGAACATGATGAAAGAAATGATGAAAAAGATAGATGAAAAGGAGGATGAGAAGAGAAAAGTGATGAGAAAAAAAGAATGAGTGATGAGAAAGAGGATATGAAAGCGATGAGACTTCTTGTGCTTTTTAAGTGCTTGTATCATCATCGAGCTTATTATAGAAAAAGGCAAAAAATCATCTGGATATGAATTAGACCCAAATGAATCAGTCACACCAATTGTGAGAAAGAAAATATATCAGACAGTAAAGGAATGCCTCAGTGTGTATCAGACCAATATGTCCTCGATGATCTTAAGCGATCATGTCCTAGGACATGTCATCATATTCCTAAGGAACATCCCGCAAGCAACAAACAAGTGAACATGCCCTATCATTGCCTTTCTAGTTAATGTGTTTGGTTTTAATAAGTCGATCAGATGTTATTATGTTTTCTCAATCATAATCTCGTCATGTCATGAATTCATTGAAGTGCAAAGTTGCATGGTTGTCTTAAATGTTTGTGTCTTCGCAATGTTTATTACATATTTTTGGATGTTTATGATTTTTAGGCATTTTATGAATGTTTTAATTTTTAGGGTTTTTTTAGGAGATTTTATGATTTTTATGATTTTTCTTGGACATTTTATGATTTTTAAGATTTTTTCAAGACATTTTATGTTTTTTATGATTTTTAAAAAATTCTAGGATATTTTTATGATTTTTTAAGAATATTTTATGATTTTTTTAATTTTTTCAAGACATTTTTATGATTTTTAGAATTTTTTTGGACATTTTACGATTTTTATGATTTTTTTTGGACATTTTACAATTTTTTATGATTTTTTTAGTGTTTGCCCCTAGTGTCTAGCAAGGTAAAAGGGATTTTGAGTGGATGAATGAACAAATGGGATAGAAATGGATAAGTGAATGATCGAGGAAGCTTATTTAATTTTCAAGGACTATACCACAATAGGATAACATGTTTAATCCAAGCACATGGACTAGATATAGCAATATAAAGCAAAGCTATGGTGTAATGAATGTCATGTGATCCAAAGGAATGGACATGTCAAGAAGTTTTTTGCATTTTATGTCCTTAATTTTGATCAAGATCAAGGGATAGATTTGGATAGGAGGCAGATATGATAAGCAAGATCAAAAGGGGGTAATGATGGATGGAAGCAAGAAATGGACAAAATAATGGATAGGAGCTTAAGGGTGTGGATCAAGTGCAATAGATAGGACACAAAAGACTTGCAAAGGTCCTTAACCTTGTCAAGATCAAAGGTGGAAAAGGGATATGTATGGATATAGAGTGAATGAGGGATAATGGAGGATGAAGGATAATAGATGGATGCCCATGGATGGAACTTGCCCCCAGTGAATAGTGCAAGAAAATAATGGATTACACATGATGCCTGTTTGCCAAGTTTTCATCATGGCACTTGCCCAAGGTGCCTGTTTGCTAGGTTTTCACCAATGGATGATTTTATTTTTTCATTACCATTTTTTTTTCTAATTTTTCACTTTTTTCTTTCCTTTTTTTCTTTCTTTTTTTCTTTCTCTTTTTTTTTGACTTTTTTTTTTCTTTTGAAAGATAATGGATACATGATAGAAGATATGACTCAAGAATAAAGTTGTTCTCTAGATAGTACCCCTGAAAGATGTTCTATAATGATCCATGGCTATTGAAAGTATGCTCAAAGATGTCGATAGGATGATGGTAAAGGGAGATGAAATGGATGATAAGATGAAAAGGTTATAAGGATTTATGCAAAGGATTGGATAAGAGGGATGGAAGGATAGAACATAGGTGTTGGATAATGGATGGGATGTTGGAATAATTGTGCATGGATGGATGGAAATGCTGGCAAGATCAACATTGGCACACACCTTGAGGGGTGGTGGTCTGGTAGAGGAATACTGGATTTTGGAGTTTGTGATTTTGATGGAAAGGTTGATGTGGATTTTAGGACACAAGGAGCCAAAATGGATGAAGGAGGTGAAATAGGTTTTAGGATAGTGGATGTGGGAGAAGATGGGGTAGCAAACTTGAATGCCAATTTTGATTTTTCTTTAGTGTGCAAGTCCTATATGAGTGACTTGGGAATCCACATGGTTCTTGATTTTTCATTTTGTTGTGATACTTTAGAACGCATTGCCTCGATGTAAGACTTGGGAAGCCATACAAATTTTGACTTTTCTTCTTTTTTTGTGGGCCTTTGTGGCCTTTTGGAAATTTCTTTATTTTGTAGTTCCTTGGAATGCATTGCTTTGACAAGCACCTTAGGAACCCATATGGGTTTTGAAATTTCTTTATTTTTCTTAATGGGCCTTTGTGGCCTTTTGTATATCTCCTTTTCTTTTTGGATCACGTTTTTCTTTGTTTTTATATGTTGATTATATGGGATGTGTTGATCCTTAAATGCATGTGGATAGTTTGACTTATTACTTTTATACTTGGCATCCAAATTGCTTGGAGAAGGAAAATAATGTGTAGATGGATAGGAGTGATATGAAGGTATTTTGGATGGATGGAAGGTGCTCAAAGATGTGTGCCTTTGTTGATCCCACATAAGGGATGGAGGGATATAGGGACCTAAAATAGATGGAAGGGGTGAAGGGGAAGGTGTGTATTTGAATTTAACTAGAGAAATATGGGATTTATGAGGGATACCAATATCTTGAGAGTGAGCAATGTAGCCATTATAATCAAGATTTTTTTTTATATCAGGGGGGTTCTAATATACCCTATTCATGGATGTCTAACCATTTTCTTCATTAATGCATGCTTTGGAAGATTTTTTTAAGAAAGGGTTTCTTATTACTTTTTATTCTAGAGGCAAGTCCATTTTGAGGTGGAGGTGGTTTGCAAGGGATGATAGGATCATGAGAGGACTTTATGGGCATGATGGACTCTTGAGGAAAACATGGAGAATTATGACAAGGGAATAAAGAGATACTTTGATCTTGACATGTAAGAGGACCATTAGATAAAGTAGGAAAGGTGGTTGAAGCTTCACTTTGAATAGAACCATGATCTTGCTTAGGAAGTGGATTAGCAATGGGATTTGGAAGGATTCTTTTCTCTTGATATGGGAGGGGGTCATCTGTGAAGAAATGGAAAGGTATAAGGGGATCATCATGGGATTCTAAGGAGGTGGGATATTTTTCAACCATTGGATGGGATTGGAGAGTTTTGGTGTCTTGATCTTAATTTATGATAGGACTTGTTTCTTCATTTTTCAAATTATCCTCTTGACATGGAGCCACTTCTAAGGAAGGGGTAGTGTTTTTTATATGCATGGGGGATTCTTGGAAGCTGCTCATGTTTTTGCATGATGGGGAAGAATTTTGGATGGGGCCTTCTATACTGGGTATGATTGTAATTGGAGTGCATGATGGCATAGGATCTAAGATATCTAAATCGTATAAAGGATTTGTATAAAAAAATGGATTATCTTGGATTTGTACTATTGATAGCCCTTGAGGGTCAACATGAGAAGTTTCACCATTAGGTTCATTATTTGAAGGAGATGGTATTGATTGTTGTTGAGAAGTTTTAGGAGATGAAGGCATCATGGAAGAGATGGAGGCCACATATGGAGCCTTGCTATACATAGGTGTATTATTTTGATCATGTTTGGTAATGACATCTAGTTTCTCCTTAGGTGAATCATTAGGATCTTCAATTTCAATAACACCATTATCAAGGAGGTCTTGAATTATATGTTTTAATTACATGCACATTGAATTCTTGTGTTTGTTATGTCTATGATATGCACAATAATTACTCAAAAATTCACATCCCCATGTGGTCTTGTTAGGCAATATGATAAGATTGTACTCAAGAAGCTCTTTCAAAGATGACTCAATAGATTGTCCCAAAGGTGTAAATTGTCTATTTGAGGGATATTTTGAAGAAATGTCTTGTTGTCTTGGTGAAGAATTCATGGGATCTTTTCCGAGATTTGTCTTTTGATTTTCAATCACTTGTTGTTCCACCTTATATAGTTGATTTAGCATTTCTTCAAGTTTGTTGTTCTTGATATCGTGAAATTTTATCTCAAAAGGGGTCATTGAATCTTTTTGTTGGACTTGAATGTCATATATTTCTCTCTTGAGATCTTGAATTTCTTGGGCCAAGGTAGCCATGGAGATTTATGATAGTTCTGATCTTTGACCTAGGATAATGTATGAGACTCTAGATGGAATGCAAATCCTAAAAATGTACTCATCTATATGATATGAGTGAGATTAGGATGCAACTAAAGATCAATGCAAAGATTAAGGTGCAAACTATGTGATATGTTTGAGATGGGAAAGTGATGTGCAACTAAACCCTAAATAGGATGTGAGGATGAATGATGTTTGATGCAAGAACTAAGGATACTCTAGGTCTGAAAAAATTTGCAATGTGAGGTTTGACTCGTGCTATGATGGATAGACATAAGGATAAGTGATCAAAGAGAGGGGGTGCCATGATAGGAGATGATGAACTCCAAGTGAAATAACAACTCAAAGACACTGATAGGTTACCTAACTCAAGAAAGATGCACCTCAAGTGACAAGGGGGGTTGATGATCAAAATTTGATGTTAGACCTACAACGAGAAATCCTAAGTGCAAACAATGTTTTTGGGTTTTTTTTGGATTTTTGATTTTTTTTGGATTTTGATATGCAAATAATAATAAAATGCTAGGACCAATGATGAAATGACCTAAGGCACTTATGCAAGGTTTAAGGTTATGTCCTAAAGGAATAACAGAAGGCTATGAAAAGATTATGGGTATAATCTAAGGGGATTATGCAAGGGTACAACCTGATGGTGGTATGCAAAGGTTTGATCTAAGGGTGGTATGAAAGGACTAGGTATAATTAAAAGAGATATTCAAGGATGAAAGGTGCTACTAGGTGAAGACTATGCAAGGACCTAAAAGGTATGGAAAGCTATAATGATGTCACTACATGAGGACCTAAAATATTATAACTTGAAAATGACATCTCAAGAGATTTGAAATGATTGTTTTGAGAACACAGGTTCAATGTTTTAAGGAAAATGTTGTTTTGCAATATTTTTGTTTTACAATGTGGATAGATACTTGAAATTTTAGACCAAGGTTTTTGTAAAGTGTTTCAATTTCAAGTGTGGTGTTGATTATAAAAATTTCTTATTTTTTTGCACGCACATAGAAAACACGACAAATAGAATGTTTGTTTGATTTTGCAATAAAAACACATTCAAGCACAATCCTAAGGCTGGCCAGGACAATAGTTGTTGAATCTCACTTGGGGGGTTACCCTGAGCTATGCAATTCAGAGTGGATACTTAGGTGCTTGACCCCACTGGCTCCACCATCGGCACTCACTTCTTCGGGGCAGCCAAGCACCAGTCCCCATGAAAACTCCCTATGGTGAACTTTGTATCTCTACTAAGAATCGTAAGAATGTGAGCCGCTTCAGAGGTCTGACCTCCTGTGTCAACAATTAGAAGGTTTTTGGCTTCTAACACAAAAGGTGTCTAGTAAGGGCATCCGTTCGAGTGGCCATACATGCGGTGACATATGCTGTGTTAAGGAAGGCTCCTAGCTTATAGAGGTTGCTCTCTATAGGGTTTATGGGGAGACATGTTGTCGGTATGAACTAATTAGCACTCGTTGCTTGCAACTTTCGTCACAAACACATTTATTTATAGTGGTTCGGAAGAGATTGGCTTTAGCCCATTACCACCTGGGTCGTTCCCTCTCACCGAGCTTTAAGGGCTTCTCTAGAGGCAGTCCCTCTAAAAGGTAAAACAAAAAGAGCCTATTGCTCAAGACACAAAAGACACTGGTTAATTTTAAAGCACCAATTTGAAATGTGATCTAAGCTAAAAATCAGACAATCTGTTTCACATCACCATTTCTTCAACATGTGTCCTGCATCAAATGATATTAGTAGTTACAAAATTATGATCTTCTACACACGAGATTGGATGCCACAAGAGGGAATCTACACAAGCACACAAATCCACAAAGATTAGTTCACAAAAAAAAATCAAAACACATTAAGACCAAACTAAACATTAGTCTAATTAATAAATAAAAAATTTAATCTACTTAACAAAATTAAAATCTAATTTAACTAACAAATTGAAAATCTAATTTTAATCTAAACTCAAAATCTAATCTAAATTAAAAATTAAAAATTTATTCTAATAAAAAAATTTAAATTTAAATTAATCTAATTAACAATTAAAAAACTAAAATTAATTAACAAATTAAAAATCTAAAACTAATTAAAAATAAATAAAAATCTAAACTAATTAACAATTAAAAATCTATATAAAAAATATAAACTAATTAACAATTAAAAAACACTAAAAAATGAAAAAACTAAACTTAAAAAAATAATTAAAAACTAAAACTAAAAATCCTAATAAAAAAAAACTAAATTTAAAAACCAAATTAAAATATATATATATATCAAAACCAAATAGAAAACCAAAAACCAAATTTTAAAACTTAAAAAGCCAAAAGTAAAATTAAAACTAAAAACAAACCAAAACTAACTATTTATGCAAAATAAAGAAAGAGAGCCCGCTTCACATTTTCAAACTAAAAACTAATTCAAGTCTTATGTAAACATGGAGGACTGTTTTAAAAGAAAAATTCTGTGGCAAACATTGCATGCAAAACGGTTTCTCAATGATCTACGTGGGGGCTAAAGACATGCTGCTCTGGTATACATGCATTGAAAAACGGTGTTTTTTGTTTGATTTTTACAACAAAAAAAATTCATGGAGAATGCAAAGCACAGAAAAGGCATGGGAATTGTTCTTTGCAAACTGTGTGGGAGTTTAAACAGCTACATGGCAGGGTAACATGTCTGCAATGATTTGTAGGGTATGCTCAAAATGGATCTTGTTGAAAAGATGTTAGAAGAAGGTATAGACATGACAGGTTGAACTGTTTGATGGATGCCTCAAATAACTATGGTATCATGAGCATAAACAAAATAGATTGTGAAGGATAACAAAGATACGCTGCTCAAGGGTTGCACGATATGTTCAGAATGGGATTTTGTGGCTGCACAAACAAATGCATGACAAAATGCCAATCACAAACAAATGTATGTTATCATTAACAAAGCACAAAACCAGAATATAAGATGATTTGTAATCCTCCAGTCATGCATGCAAAAGTGTGATTAGCATAGATAGGGACCGTTAATTATTTTGACAAGTGTTGAATGTGAATAGTATAAACCAGGCTCATTAAGGGTCTTTTCAGATGCAAAACGTACGAGAAAAAGCCAAGGGACATTTATTGTTATGCTGAATACAAAACATGGAAGCTAAAACAAAACATGTGAACTGTTTGATTAATGCTTGAAAAACGTGCATGCAAAATGTTACTAGTAAAGGAATCTTCAATATATCAATTGAACTCGCAACGTTTTAATCAGACCTGACACAAAAGATACGAGTCAATGTAAAACGGTATGATAATTTCTTTCAAATGTAAACCAAATGCTTTCTACCAAGTGAAAGTCAAATCTATGAAGGGACAAGGTCATCCCAACGGGGGTGTCAATTGTAGATGGAGGAAATAAATTGAATACAAGATTCAATCTTCGAGCATCCAACAATGGAGTTTTTCCTATCAAAAACACACATGCATGTCACACAATCTACTCCATTGCACTCCTTAAACCAAGATCTTATGTAGATGATATTGCTCTCAGAAGCATACAAAAGAAGCTATGGTGAATATGGGATAATGCAAGATGAGTGGTAAATGGGAAATGGTAAGTGGTAGGAGAGGATATTAAAGGGCTCTATTAAATAAATAGAGAAATGCATATAAGTTGAATGCATGAAGGCGTATAAATGAATATGATATAATGTTTTATTTAATAAATTCAATACATAAATGATGATATATTAATAATAATATAATGAAAGATGGAAATTATGAATAATAAATTATGGAGATATAATAGTGTAATAATAAGGATTCGCCCGATGTTCGGAGAAATTTGAAATTAAATGAGGACAAATTAATGAAAATTTTTATGTGTCTACATATAGTAAAAAACTAGAACAATAAATTTCATATAAAAGTGGTTAGACTTAAAATGATAAGGAAAATTTTAAAATGCTAAAGAAAATGTCAACTAATTAAAAAACTTACAAGGATGAGGCATATTCATAACTTTTGTAGTCTTGCCATGGATATCAACACTAGAAGTAACTCATAGTGTTAGTGTACATACAAGAAAATATGAGAGTTCATTATACCCAGCAACTTATAGTGTTGTTGTTCGTGTTGGATCTGTTGGACCCTGCAATTAAGATTCAATATACATTATTCAATAAGATTAACTATGCAACATAATGAAATATTGAAAAGTGTGTTATCTTATTGAGCTTCAATTGGTTTCAAGAATATTTTAATATTCTCTACTTAACAGGGCCAACCACATGAAGGTGGAAGCTCATTTGGCCCCTCCCCCCTCCCTAACATCACTCTAAATTCCCCGTTAACATCTAACATTCATTCATTCTTTCTACCATTAATAAAATATAACATTCATTCATTAATATCACATAACGTTCATTAACACATAACATTGATTAACATTAATTAACATGCAACATTCATTAGTATTAATTAATACATATCATTCATAACCATTCATTAGCACATAATTACATTCATGAACACATAAAAATCAGTCATTATCAAATAAGGTAGATTACAATCATTTGTTTTTTTGTTTTTTCTTTGAAACTCTGTAAAGAATAAGTCAATCATTGTTTTCTTCATCGTTTTCCCACTCTTTAGTTGTTCTGCCCTCTGCTTGTGATCTTGATGTATGCCTAGTCCTATACTCAGAACGAGGACACTGAAGCGAAGGGGGTTCCTCTTCAATAACAAAGAAATGAGTTAAATTCAAAACATTTTTTATTATTGTTACAAGTATTTCATTAATTTAAAGAACATAATCATGGCGCTCTTTACCTAATGGGGCCACATCATCTTCCACATCATTTTGTCTAGCCTCAACCTCAACATGTTGAACACCTTCTAGATCCTCTGGAGTTGAAATACTAAAGGTTACATTAATGTTGAACACCAATTGCAATTAAATTTCCTTAAAGGAATAACAATGGTCCTCTTTTCAAAATAAAATCTTGACCTTAGATAACCTCAAGGGTAGAGGATTTGGCTTTCCTAATAAATGTGCTCTGTGTCTTAAGGATGAAGAGTCAATAGACTATATGGCCATCCACTATTCCTATTCTGCTTCAATCTGAGAAAAATTTCTCAAGAGTTTTTATATTGATTAAGTGTTTCCTAACACTGTCAGTGAGTTGTTCTACTCCTGGAATTACCATTGGTCTAACTCTTTTTTGAGATCTCTGTGGGGATTATGGAAAGAAAGAAACAAATATATTTTTAGAGACACTTCTCTCACTTAGGATATTGTGTTTTAGAAAATACAATGGGCGATTGTGGAGAACATAGGGATCATTGGGGATCCCTGCCTTTTGACCAACCCATTGGAATCTCACATTTTAAGTTCCTGGAGTTTGAAGAATGCTGGCAGTTCTAACCCCAAGCAAAACAAAAGATTAGAAGCAAGATGGCAAACTCCCCCTCATGGGTGGTCCAAAGTCAATTTTGATGGTGTTGGAAAAGGTAATTCGGGCCCTACGAGATGTGGAGCTATTCTTAGAGATGATAAAGTTATATGCAAGGAAATGATTACTATTCCAATAGGAAGCCAAACAAATAGAAGCAATGGCAGCACTCCAAGATATTCTCCTCACAAAAAGATGGAAGTGCCCCTGCATATGGATTGAAGGGGACTCTAACAACATCATCAAATGCCTTAAGGGGACCTCTAAACCCTCATGGTCTATCAATAACATTATAAAGGCTGCTAGAGACCTCATTAACACTTTTGAGAAAAGTTACTTATCTCATATCTACCATGAAGATAATGGTTCTATTGACTGGGCGGCTAATGTGGCGGCCAATCAAGATGAAATGATTACTTGGAAGGGAGAACAAGGCCTCCTAGAGCATGTCAGATCAATCATTTTTAAGGACCAAGATAATAGTACCCCTAAAATTATAAATGGACAAAATAATAATGAAATGGATTAAAAGGAGTGCCTCGAGAAATTATAATATTGTCAGCACCATTTATTATAACACTCAATCAATCACTTCCCATGCTTTCTGGGTAAATTTGGTAGCTCTGAGAAACTCTCTATCTAAATCTTTTTGCAAGTTTTGGCATTTAGCTCTGAATAGCAAAAATATAGGAGGTAATAGATGTCGTTACGAACCTAGCAGTTGTAAGGAGTGGAAGCAAAAGGAGGTAGTTTGGAAAATTATGTAGAAGAGCGGGTTTTCAAAATTTATGGAGAGGCTCCATGGATGAGACACCACAGTCACTAATTTCTTTTGTAAAAACTGGAGAAAGGGCACTTTGAAGATGGGAGACTAGTCTATCGTTATTGATGAAAACCTCATTGCTCAGGCCATGGGTCTCTGAAGGGAAGGAAGAAACTACTACAGAGACAAAAAAGTGAGCAAGGAGGCCATTGAAAGATATCCTAAAACTAAAAAGGAGAAAAAATACCTGGTGAAGCTAAGTAAAACTTACTATCCCCTAGGGCTTTTGTTAAACCATGGAGGGAGGTCCTTTTTGTTATAATACGCTATATTACTTCGGATGGTAGATTCACTAAAGTGTATGGCTACCATTTTGTTTTGCTAAATCATTTTAGGCATGACGAGAAAGTGAACATTCCATATTTTCTATTATGTTCTATGAATGCCACCATTAAAGCCTATAAAGAGAACCCTACAGGTGACACTGCCATGCATCAAGGCTTAATGGTTCTTATTTATGACCACCTCAAGGCTAACCAAATAACCCACCCTCAGCCCTCTATTTCTGAGTCTAAGGAGGAAGGGTCGGACTCTATTTTTTCTTTGGATGAGGGTTCTGATAGTGATCCAACGAGCGAGTCTGAGGAGAGTATGGATGACTCAGAAGCTGAAGTAGGTAAGAAGAGGAAATATTTGAAAACCAGGCCTTCATCTTCAAAGAGTAAGAAATCTGAAGGAAAAATTCTTCAGATTAGCTCGGAGGAGGAGGAGGAGGTAACTGAAGATTTTGAGAAGGAGAAACCCCAGGGTTCTCTGAAAAAGAATACTAAAGTCCATATTCAGACCAGAAAAAAACAAAAGAGAAAGGAGGAGAAAGTGAAGGAGCTGGAGGAACAAAAGCAGAAAAAGATTTTGGAAGCTGACTAGAACTTGGAGGAAGTGACCACTAGGGAAGTTCATAGGGCTGAAGATAAAGGCACTGTTGGTGACACCCCAAATAAGGAATAGGACAACTCCAGTAAGATGGATCCCTCCTCAAACCCTCCTCCTGAGGGTATGAAAGGTTTTATGGACACCATGGAATGGTTTATCACCAGTTACAAGAAAGATGTGGAGGACAACAAGAAGCTTAGCCATAATCCAGATTCTGGAAACTATCAACACTGGCGAAGGGAAGACTATGGTAGATTATATGGAGGATTTGACCAAAACTGTTGCTAAAGTTGAAAATATAAGAGACTCCTTCAACCCCAGATTTGAGGAAATCGAGAAAGACTTGATTGAGAGGAAAACAAATGCTAATGCTATGGATCAAACAATGTCGGAAACTGTCAGTAAAGTCAGCAAAATTGAGGAATGTCTCAAAAGTATCATAGAGCAAAGCTTAAACATTCTGAAGGTCTCTGCTGGCAATGCCAAAACCCTCATTAGCAAATTGGATGAGGAGAAGGACATCCTGGAAATTGACCCTGACATTGAAGGCACGGGAGATGTTCAAGGACCCAGAACAAGAAACAAAGGTAAAAAGAAGGAGAAGAAGCTAAATAAGGACCTGGATGAACTCAAATTTGTTGCGGCCAACTACCACCAGCTGGTGATTAAGGCAGAGGACCTCCTGAAGACTCTATAACTATGCCATGTTTTCCTGGTTTCTGTTGTTTTTTTGTTTCTATCTTTTATTGTCCTTTCTATTTACTGGCTTTATTGCCAGTCGTTTTGTAAGCTATTTTTATATGGTCTGGATACTCTATGATGATCTTTTTTAATCTCCTATGTTAAAGGTTTTGGGTCCTGAAAACCTATTTTTCTTATTAATCAGAACAATGGTCCTCTTTACCTGATTGGGGAACATCACGTTCTTGATGTTGTGTGCCCGGATCATGCTCCACTTGGTCACCACCGACTACATGCTCTAAAATATTAACAAAAAAGGTTACATTAATTACTACACTAATGACAATTTAAGATGTTTATTTGTATTAATAATTACATAAATAAATTTGAATAGCAAATGAATACCTCCACTACTAGGATGTAGATTCGAACCTTCATGTGCAGGTTGTGTTTCACGATTAGTAGGATGCATTCCAATGTCATGTGCATTGTTATCATTGCTGGCTTATTTAAAATAAATATAGTCACTTTATGTTGGAACTTAACATCAATTAGATTATTGGTAAAGTATTTAATTTGAAACAATTTTCATTTAGCTTATTTACTTGTGTGGCGGATGCACCAGAATCTTGTGTTTGCCCACTCAATTCTCGTAGCCATTCACCCACTCTAATACCCTAAACATGGTCATCTAAACCATGGGCCCCTAATCTCGACAACATCACCAAGGTCCTAACCAAAGGCAATTAAATCAACCTTGAGCACATTATTAATTCTTTAATCATCAAATATCACATGGCAAATCAATTACTCAATATTAATTAAATATTTATTTAATTAATTGAATCATTTCCAATAATATCATTTTGATCAATTATCCTATTTTAATTTATTAAATATCGTTGCATATTTAATTAATTAATAAAATTGCCATTTAATCATGCAAAAGGAATTATTTTATTACAGAAGAGGAATTAATTACAAAACAAGAGTTGAATTGAAATTAAAATAAAAGAATTGAATTGAAAGAGAAATCAAACTTGAGATATTATTTCTTTTTCTAAATTTAGAACTTGAAATCAAAAAAACAATTTAATTGAATTATTGAATTATTTTCTAAAATTGGAACTCAAAGCTTTTTAGAAAAAGAAGTTTAGTTGCATTGAAAAGACTCTTTTCTTGAATAAATAAAAGAATTATCTATTTTTATCACAAATGCATGGAATTAATTTATTATTATTTCCAATGCAACTTGGACTTCTAATTTGAATGCATTTCAATTAAACTATAATTGGAATCTATCTCAATGTTAACTAAACCTGATTTCTCAATTATTTTCAATTAATCCTAAATTGAGCTTTTCTCTTTTGTGATTCTCTATAAATTCAGTTTTCAGCTCTCATTCCAATTTACCCCAGAGATTTTTGAGAACACGCTTGGAGATTATTATCACGCTAATTTCGCTCTGGAGTCATTGAAGATTATTGTGCTTTTTAGATTATTTGCATCCATTTTACATCCATTATTGCTTGAATTGATTATTTGCTTGAATTATTCATCCATCTTGCATCCATATAGTTAAATATCATATAGATTAAAAACTTCATCTTGGTGTAGTCTAGTCACTCGTATTGCTTATAAAAATCTGAGAACAATCTTATACTCACATCTTTTAGAAGGAAATTAGTCGCTTTGTTATGGTTTTTTACTTATTGATTATTGATTACTAGCCATGCATATAATGACTTAATTGAAGTGTTGTGCTTGCAGTTAAAGACCACTTTTTCACACACACATCTCTGGCACCCACCGTGGGGCCAAAGACTACATTTTTTAGTCTCCAAGACTGACTGCATTGTTTTTGTTTTTTGGTATTTTCTAGATTTTGGATTTTTTTGATTTTTTCGTCTATACATCTCGTACGACAATTCCCACAAGCTGAAACAACAAACTGCAGGTGTCATATGAACTGTAATCCTATCTCGTACGAGTTGGAATCCTATATCGTATGAGTTTTCATACTATCGTATGACTTTGTATTTTCTGGTAAAAAAATTTAAAAAAAAGAGGCAAATTTTCATTATTTTTTGATTATTCTAACAACTGACCTTGATTATTTATCTATCTATCTCAGAATTTTTCACAACCTAATCAGTTTTTGCAAAATGCTTGTCAAAGAATATGCTTGTCACACAAAGACAATATGACTACTGATTCATTGTCTTTGCAGGTTGCCTAAGGAGAATCGACTAAACATCATGTATTCTTTAAATTCATTTTTAAGAACCTAACTTGCTATCTAGTTAAAGAACAAATCTATCTTTTGTGTTTTTAGAAGATTTTGAGAGGTAGGAGAGTATGCTCTTGTCTTTTTCTAGACAATCAGAAATCCAGACCCTTGAGGCTTTTTCTTTGTTTGAGATTTGTACATCTTTAGTAGGCCTGGCCTCTTGAGGGATTGAAAAACTCTTAAAGCCGTTACGGCCAGTGTGAGGGGAACGACCTAAGTGGGAATGGCTAGATGCCAAGTACTCCAATCCATTATAAAATAAACGTGATTTGATGAAAATCAAGTCAATGGCAATGCTCGGGAATAGCTCTCTTCCATACCTCGAGTATATTAAACCTTGGTTTTCAAGGCTGGGAGACCTCTTAATTGAGTTTATACCTCGATGCACCGGACGGATCCCTGACTAAATCCAATTCAAAATTAGAAGCTACCCAATTCATCTCCGAAAGGGGGATAATCTTTGTGCAAGAGAGATAGTAACTCTCCCAAGATACTTGTCATTCCGTGCCCCCATTAGCATTTGGAGTCGGATAATACGACATTGAGAATACATTGCATGAGACTCAGTAGCCATATTCTGATTAACTATTGGGTTTGTACCTGAGTCTACAAGCAAAGGTTTTCTTTCCTCACCAAATTCCTTAGGGTTTGTATGCTGTGATTGGAGTCACTATACATACTACTTGTTTTCTGTGTTTTCATCGCTGAAACAAAAATTGAAATACCAAAAATTGGAGAAGACAAGAAACAACTCAGTGATTTGAAACTCTGTGTGTGTCAGAAAATAGTCTGTCTTAAGTTGAAACTTTGTCTGTGTTAGAAACTAATCCATCCTAAGTCGAAACTCTGTCCGTGTCAGAAACTAGTCCATCCTAAGTCGAAACTCTGTCCATGTTAGAAACTTGTCCATCCTAAGTCGAAACACTGTCTGTGTCAGAAACTTGTCCATCTTAAGTCAAAATTTTGTATCCTGGTCCAAAATCAATCCATCTCAGAATTGGTCATACTCAGCAATCCAAAAAACTCAAAATATCTAGGCTCTGTCTTGTGAATAGTCATACGAGTCTGATAATTTATTGTGCTATATCTGATCCTGTGTCGTACGAGTCTTATGATTTGTTGTCCTATAGCTGATCCTGTATTGTACAAGTCATTTTAATATGTCATCTAGTTTTGTATCCTGTGTTGTATGAAATAGAACTGCTCTGACAATTTTGTCATCCTGCACATACCCATTTTTTGTATGGTACGAGACAACAACTCGTATGAAACAAAACTTTTGTCGTCCTATAACTGCTAAATTGTTGTCCGATTCAAAAAATCCTGTCGTACGAGTCTCTAGTTTTGTGAGAATAAAATAGTCAAACTTGCCTAAAAATAGCTTACAATGAACATAATACTGGTTATCAATTTTCTTGAGCATAAACAGATCAAGACAGTGTACCTCTGCCATTTGCATTGCACTATTTGGTCAATCATCTTTCAACTAGTTCAATCAACTACCTATCAAATTTTAGTCACTTAGATAACATCCTATACAAGATAGATTGTTCCTGAAACCATACTAAATCTTACACTATGCTTAGAATCAACTTAGATAAATGTCTTATACAGGATAGATCATTCCTGAAACCAGACTGAATCTCAGTTGTTTCTCCCAAACAATACATTAACTAAACAACTAGCCCTGAAATTGATCTTGACCTCTGCATCACAAACAACTTTAGGTCACACTAATCCATAAAAATGCCTACACAAACTAGGAGTTCTCGTAAGAAAGAAGCCAAAGGCAAAGGAATACCCTTTTCATACACCGATAATCCATTTTATGAAAAGGATCTATTCACCGACATATCATCATCATCAAGTGATATCCATTTTACGAAATGGTAGATAATGCCATTCGAATGGAAGATGTGCTCATAAAGAAGGGGGATATCATGCCTTGGAAAGAAACACAACTAGGATCTAGCTCTAAAGAGAAGAACAAGTATTGGAAGTTTGGAAAAGATGATAACAATAATGTTGTTAATGATGGAGTAGTAGACACTGTCAAAACCAGCCCAAAATCCACAATATTCAACCTGGCTAGTGGTACACAAGCACTTAAAGCCACTGAGGCTGCAGTGGAAAATCCGCCAAAGAAAACAAAGAAATGGTTAAAAGAAAAGCCTTGGATTTCCAAATCTAAGCATGATTTTACTCCTCTCAAAGAATTGTATGAATCCTCTTTCAAAACTATGTTGGCAAACAACTTGATAACACTACCAGATAACTCTAGACCATATGATCTAAATGTCAAACCAAGATGGTGGAGAGAAAATGAATACTGTGACTTCCATCAGAATAAAGGTCATAACATAAACAATTGCATGAAGCTAAAACATGAGATTCAAGATCTCATAGATGCTGGTAAATTCATTGTTGGGAATCATCCAACTAATGCAGATCATAAAGCATTTAAAGACCCTTTTCCTGTTTACGAACAAGGTGATTCTTTAAAGACCAAAGGAGCTACCAAGGTAAATTATACTTATGCCAGTCAGGACAATGTTATTAACATGATTGAGCCTTCCCAATAAGAATATTGCAATGTGATTATAGTCCAAGATAAACCAAATGAGTCATGATATGCAAGAGCTTTGACATATTCTTAGAAGAAAGTCACTCTCCAAGGAGCTAGTTCTTCCAATCCAACTCAAGCAACATTGAACTCACTAGCCCAATCAAACAAATAAAAAGAATCAACCTTGGACAAATTTAAAAGGCTAACTTCATCATCATCTTCTGGATATAGTGTCTTTGAATAGTTGAAAAGAACAAATGCTCAAATCTCAATCTTTGAATTGCTAAAACTCTCATCTGCTCACAAAGAGATCCTAGACAAAACATTGCTAACCACCAACGTTCCAAAAGATTTAGACATTGATTGGTTTCAGTCTATAGTGGGTCATCTGACTTCACCTCACTATCTGACCTTCTCCGAAGAAGATGAAAACTCACTAAGTCATCCACATAACCAACCATTGCATATTGAAGCCATGATCCACAAACATAGAGTCAAACATTTTTTAATAGATGGAGGTGCGGGGTTGAATATCTGTACTTACAGTCTGCTTACACAACTAGGATTCTCTAAAAATGTCATTGATCCCGACAAGAAAATAACAATAAAAGCCTATGATGAAGAAGAAAGGACTTCTAAAGGTCTGGTGTCATTACCAATCAGAGTGGGACTTGTAGAGAGAGATGTCCTTTTCCAAGTTCTTGATATTCCATTGTCATATAATATATTACTGGGTAGGCCGTGGATTCATGAAATGAAGGAAGTACCATCAACATACCATCAATGCTTAAAGTTTCTTTATAACGGAGCTGAAGTCAATATTCCTACTGATACGAATGTCATTTGTAATGCATTGACAAAAGGTGCTGATACTTTTATGCCTCATAATAGGGCAGCCTCTCCGAATGCAGATCCAGAAGCACTAATGAAAGACATAGAAAAGAGATTGAAGATTACAAATACCAACATGGATGGCTACAAGATAGAACTGGTACTTTCATTAGTTTCTCTCCCTCCATCACCAAAATAGTAGGGCAAGCCATCAAAGGCTATGAGAACACAAACTTCAGCTCTGAATACCATATATGATGGTCTCTGTGTATAGTCTTCTACCTCCTTGGCGGATGAAATAGAAGAGGATGTTGTTCTTAACGGGCTCTTTAAGGAAGATAGTCAAAATGAGGAGGTACGACATTGTGAGATTTCCTCAAACCAATATGGTCCTGGCTACAAAATGATTCAACGCATGGGGTACTCAGGTACTGGTCCTCTGAGCAAAAAAAAGGAAGGTATTACAAAACCAATTCAGCTACAAACCAAATGCACAAATGATAAGGCTAGACTGGGATACAATCCGAAAAAGTCATTAGACCAAAATAATGTTTCTAAGTCTAAGTGGCAGAAAAGAATATCGCCTTTAACATTACAGGAAGTAGACACTCAACAAACAAAAGTAGAGTGTAGAAAAGAGAAAGAGGAATTAGTAGTCAAGAAAGAAGAAATAGTTAGTGCTCAAGCTTCGATGGTATCAACTACAATAATATAGGAAGTTGAGGTCCCTGAGGATATAAGAGATGAAGTAGTAAGAATCAGAGAATTGTTTGCACCATTAAAAGTTCTAGTCACATATACTGGCAGGCAACAAGTAGAAAATTCAGAGATTGATTCAAATGAGTACGAATTGGGTCCTGACAACCTCTTAGACACATCCACTATAGAAACTCTAGAAGAGTCTAGCGATGTCATAAATGATGCTCAAGAGCTGATGCGCATAAAACTAGAGAAAGAAATATAGGAAATTAGATAAAAGAGATAAGGAAATTATGAACAAGGACTGAAAGAAGGAAGAATACCAGAAAGCTTCTCATCTATGTATCCCTATCCTAAAACAAAACAAATCAGGTATAGCACTACACAAGAAGAGTTGGAAGCTATAGAAAAAGAACCAGTTATCAGTCTAGAAGAAGCTGAATGGAGTAGATGACAACAAATCATAGAAATATCAAGATCATGTCAATAGGTGTGTCAGATACAAGTGACAAATGAACCACAAAATGAAGGAACTTGTAGTATTAAAGATGTTGGTGTTGATACCATACATATGCTTACTAAATCATATGAAGAAGACTCAGAAACTTCATCCGATGGCTTTGACGACTCTGATGACAATCTTATTCAAGATGATATCCACTCAACCTCAAATTATGAATCATCTGATACAAACATTGAAAATTTGTCTACTGGTCTTATTGCTATTAAACCATGATATGACATCCAGTCTAGCGTAGTGAATGATGTTACAAGTATGTCTATCGGATTAGATCGATTAAATATTAACGTGAACTTTAATAATCATGATCTGACTCTTCCTGGTCTCGAGACACTTATGCAAGGTATCATTCTGGAACTTGACTTTTTGATCGGCAGTTGTGATAACAATACCACGAACACTCTTGAACCTATCTAAAATTTATCCTTAGTACATCCTGAATTGATTGACTATACTTTACAAAACCAGCCCATGAGTATACCTACTTTTGCCAATGACTATACGTTAGCCTATTATCTCAATGCAGTTGAACCCATAGACTCTTCCACCAGTGAATAGAGTGAAAATATGACTAAAGCGGATATCAAGTATCTTATTTGCAAAAAGAAGAAAAATAAAAATAAAAGATCTGATGGCGAAAACCACATTGTGGCGGTGTCAGAATCCAAAAAAGAGAAAATAAAGGACGTACCTAAAGGTGAAAACCTCTTTGAGGCACCTAAAGGTGAGATACTTGAAATATTGCCAAGTCATTTCTAGGAAAGGTCCTCCATATTAATCGAGCCAACTCAGCCAGTGAACTTTGGGAGTCAATAGACACCACACATCATTCATGTAGCTCAATCACTATCAATAGAAGAATTGAAGGAGTTCACTCAGCTATTCTTAGAAAAGAAAATAAACTTTGCATGGACGTACTCTGATATGCTAGGCTTGGATCTTGATCTCATTATGCACCATCTTTCAATTATACCAGGAGTAAAACCAGCTAAGCAAAATCTTCGTAAGATGCACCCACATGTAGCACTATTAGTCAAGGCTGAGCTAGAAAAACTGCTCAAAGCTAGATTCATCAGAGCTACAGATTATGCCGAATGGATTTCAAACATAGTACCTGTGTCAAAGGCAGACAAGTCTATCAGAGTTTGCACTAACTTCAGAGATCTTAACAAAGCATGTCTGAATGACAACTTTCCATTACCAAATATTGATATGATAGTCAACATGACTGTTGGTTATGAAATGTACTCACTAATGGATGGATTCTTTGGATACAATCAAATCAAAATAGCTCCTAGAGATCAAGAAAAGATGACTTTCACCTGTGCATGGGGAACCTTTTGCTAGAACATCATGCCATTTGGGCTAAAGAACGCAAGAGTGACCTATCAAAGAGCAGTTACAACCATTTTTCATGATATATTGCATAAGAATATGGAAGATTATGTTGATGACACCTTAGTGAAGACTATGAAAAGATCAATCCATATTCAAGAGTTAGGTCCTATACTCGACATAATGGAAAAGTTCAAACTCTGGTTAAATCCAAAGAAGTGTGCATTCGGAGTGACATCTAGTAAACTACTTGGCTACATCATTTCAAAGAAGAGAATTGAGGTTGATCCTCAAAAGGTTCAAGCTATAATGGAAATGTCGCCTCTGAAGAACATCAGTCAAATGAGAAGTCTACAGGGATGTCTCCAATCCATTAGAAGATTCATTTCTTAGCTAGCAGACAAAGCTCAACCTTTCACAAAGGTATTGAGAAAAGGAGTAATTTACAACTGGGATCAGCAGTGCAAACAACATCTTCAGCAGATAAAAGAGTACTTGTCTAATCCACCAATATTGATGCCACCTATTTAGGGTAAACCACTAATTTTATATATATCAACAACTGATTCATCACTGGGGCCACTTTTGGCATAGCAAGATGACAACAAAAAGGAATGAGCTATTTATTAAATCAGTAGGACATTGGTGTCTTATGAAATGAACTACACTATAATATAAAAAGCATGCTTGGCGTTAGTCTTTGCATCACAAAAATTGAGACACTACATGCTAGCACATTTAGTCAAGCTAGTGACCAAAATTGATCCACTCAAATATCTTCTCAATAAAGCAACACTTACAGGAAGATTAGCGAAATGGGTCATGATCCTTACAGAGCTTGACATTGAATATGTGGAAGGCAAAGCCATAAAAGGACAGGTAATTGCTGATCAACTTGTTGAAGCTCCGCTTGAGGATACTCAACCGCTACACATAGAGTTTCTAGATGAATCTATAATGCACCTTACTCAACAAACTTGGAAAATGTTCTTTGACGGGTCCTTTACTCAAAATGGTTTAGGTGCTGGCATTTTATTCATTACTCCTTAGAAGTATTCAATCCCAAAGTCTTATAAGATTCTATTCCCTTGCATGAACAATATTGTAGAATATGAAGCTTTGGTGAATGCAATAGAACTAGCTATTGAATGGAAGGTTGTAGAATTGTATATCTATGAAGATTCTCAGCTGGTGGTTAATCAAATCAACAATACATATCAGACTCAATATGAGAAACTGATGCCTTACAAGAGAATGGTTGATGATCTTAAGAAGTATTTTTCTTTTGTATCATTCCAACAGATTCTTAGATCCCGAAATAGAGCAACAGATGCTATGGATACCTTGGCATCTATACCTGAGTTACAAGAGTCCAATTTTTGCGTTGATTTCCTGGTGGAAGAGTTATATTACCCCGCTTATGATTCTCCTAAGACCCAAATAGTCTATTCTATTATTGGACATGACTCATCCCGATACAACCACATCTATTCCTATCTACAAGACCAAATTATCCTTGAAAATCTTACCTGAAATGAGAAAAGAAACCTAACTTGAAATGCTTCATGGTATGTTATCATAGATAACGATTTATTTAGATGAGTTTTTGATGGTACATTGCTTAGATGTCTAGAAACTGAAGAATCTAAATGTGCATTATCGGAAGTCCATGAAGGTATTTGTTGATCTCATTCGAATGGCCTTACTTTAGCTCAGAAACTACTACGGGCTGGCTACTACTGGCCAGACATGGAAAAAGATGCCATCCAATTTGCTAAGACTTGTGAGAAATGTCAACTTCATGGAAATCTCATACATGCCCTAGCAAGGGACCTCATACCATTTATAATATACTGGCCTTTTCAGCAATGGGCCTTTGATCTCATTGGTCAGATATATCCTACTTCATCCAACAAACATAAATTCATCATAACTGCCACTGATTATTTCACCAAGTGGGTATAGGCGGTTCCGCTCATCAAAGAAACCAATAAACAAGTCACCTTGTTCATCCTAAATTATATCATCTGCAGGTATGGGATACCTTCGTCTATCGTGACTGATAATGGAGGACAGTTTAAGAATAAAGATTAGGATGAGCTTTGTGAGAAATTCAAAATAAAGCAACACTGGTCATCGGTATACTACCCTCAAGGTAATGGACAAGCTGAGGCATCTAACAAAAACCTATTGACTATCTTGCATAGAACAGTGAATGAATCCGGGAAGGATTGGCATCTGCAACTCAATTCTACATTATGGACTTATAGAACAAGTATCAGAACACCTACTGGGGCTACACCTTTCTCTTTGGTGTATGGGTATGAAGTAGTATTACCTATTGAAGTATAAATACCATCTCTAAGAGTGTCTTTGCAAGGTCTTGTTACTGATGAAGATCATAGAATATCTAGATTGTAAGAACTCGAATTGCTGGATGAACGTCGGTAAGTGGCGTTTGATCATCTTAGAGTGTATCAGAAGAGAATGTCCAGAGGATATAAAAAGAAAGTTCAACAAAGAGAATTTCAGGTTGGTGACCTAGTTCTGAGAGAAAATCCAAAAAATCAACAGTTTCGAGACAACAAAGGGAAGTTTGAAACCAACTGGCTGGGTCCCTACATTGTTACTGCAGTATTCGACTTTGGTGTCTATCAACTCTCAAACTCAAAAGGAGAACAACTCCGTGAACCAATTAACACCATCCACTTGAAGAAATTCTTTTCTTAGCATTCTCTATGCCACTAGCTTGTACAACTGGAAAAAGTCTTTAAAAAAATCATAAAAATCATAAAATACAAAAAAAAAATGGAAAAATCAAAAAAAAGAAAAAAAAATTGAGAAAAAGAAAAAAAAAATATAAAGAGAGAAATTGCCTTGGTGAAAACCTGGTAAACAGGCACCTTGGTAAAAAAAATAAAAATGAATCTTTGGCAAGCAAGTGAAAACCTAGGAAACTGGCGCCTCTTGTACTCAAGCACTCCATCTATCAATGCAACGTTGGTATTTCCTACTTTCATGCATCTTTTGTTTTTGCTTGTACATATTTTTCAGTCACTTTTGTGACATCTTGGTTCATTAGAACCCTCATGACTTGAAACTGATCCACGTCCTAGTCTTAGGTTACTCGACATAGCAATTTACATATCCTAAGCAGTGTCAAACAAGTCATCTTTTCGTCAATGAAACCTGGTCGTCCACTCTGAGTCAGTCACCTATCTCTTAACTACCAAAGAGTTTTTATCACTGAGTAAACAAGCAAAACAACATAACGGAAAACAATTACTAAACAATTTGAGCTATGAGTGAAAATTGTCTTTGTGTACTTCCTTTTATATTGGTTTTTGATTATTATCCCTCTCAGTAACTCGAGGAAGTCTATTGTGACTAAGAGGAGCAAGGATTGGGGGCATAATATTTTCTTTTTTTTCTTCTTATAGGAATGATCCCAATGATCTGGAAGCATATAAATTAGCTGGGTGTTTGTGATAAGAGCCTTCACAACAAGGTGAAATCGCCTCACATACCTCGACTCCGCTTATTTGTATGCTACAGGGAGGTCCATATCATTTCTTTGTCTATTTTGAGGGAATTTCTTTATGATGCAATTCGGGTCCTTGCAAAATCTGTCCAAGGATATGAATGAAAAAAGGGTCATTGCGAACAAGATAATTAATATTGTACATTGAAAAAGAAAGGAACTCTAACCTGCCTATTGTGTTCGTTATGCTCAGTGATGAATCTTAAGTATTTTAAATCTAGTGACTAGGTTTAGGATGCATTTTGCATATCATTTTGCATATCATTTTTTATATCATTTCGCATATCATTTCACATATCATTCTGCATTTTTGTGAGTTTAGAGTGATTTTGGTATGGTAATAATCTCTTTATCTTCTAAATGAGAGCTGAAAGCATCATCATTTCTTATGCTAAGTAGTATATTTATCATCATTTCTTCGATCGAGTACTTGTGTTTTGAGATGTTTAGCTACATACATAACATTTAATATAGCTTCATACATTTCATTATTACTCATTTGCATTCATCTTATTGCATAGAAAAATGAAAACATTGCATTACTCACATTACTCATACTCATTCATTTATTTGCATATGAAAAGACACAAAAATAGACATCTATAATCATTTGCATTACATACATTCATATTGAAAAGAAATGCATACCTATAGAATAAAGCATATAAAAGACATCTAATAAATGAATCAACACAAGTACGATGAAGTCAAATCGGGTCTCATAAATATATCATGTCAAGTCTAAAGGTACAAAATGATGTTGAATGACATATACAAACTCCCATTGGAGCAAGAATCGTATAGGCTACAAAAAATGGGTGTGTCTACAAAAAATATCCAAGCTACAAAAAGAAATAATATAGCTAGCACCCTCTCCCTCATCGCCTAGTGGAGGAGGAGGAGCTTGATGCCTAGGATCTTGACGAGGTGCCCGAGCTCCCTCTAATCATGCCATATACTGCGAGTAGGGTATCACCTGCTGCGCAACATGAACTGCGACACTATATGCTACCACATAGTAGGCTGCCCTACTATTCTAGAGAAGGACCTCCTGTCGTAAAGCCTCTATCTCTACTCTTGACTCTGTCCTCAATGATGTGATCTAGCGATCATGCTCAACCCTCACCTCGGCAAGCTTTTGGTCTCTCTCCACCAGCTGAGTCTGAGCCACTGTCAATTGTGACTGCAGCTTTGCAAGACGTTCTCTCATTGACCGCCTTGCGTCAGTCCCCTACTCTCTCATAGGCTCCCCACCCCCATCTTCACCTATAGCTCCACCTTGCTCATCCTACCGCTACCGGACTTGTCTCAGAGTTGTTCGCTCCTCCTTAGTCCCACCCAATCTCACTCCTACATGCCCTAGGGATCCGCCCTCACCCCTCTGCTATCCAACATCAGCTAGCACCCTGCTACTGCTAGCACTAGGATCACCACTACTCTGCCATGGAGCCTCAGCTCTCTGTGCCTGTCCCTTCCTGTGGCCCTGTCCCTATCCCTGTGTCGATGTGGAGGCATCATCCTCAACATCCTCAATATGAGGAACCTACTTTGCTGTATCTATGAATCAAGGGAATGGATGCTACTGAAACCAATCTCTATACTGGGGCAATACCCCTACATCCACCACATTATCCATATAATCCCACCTCAAGTGATGTAAACCAGTCAGCTCCTACATCGCCAAAGCATAGGACAACCGTGGAGACCATCCCTATCTCTCCTCATCTACGTAACGTGCATACACTGTAAACTCCTACGAGATCCCTTAAGGCTTGCCATACTGCCTCATCACTCGTGATACAACGAACCGCTCCACAATGGTTTGTGATCTCCCAATAAGAGGACGTGTGACAAAAAGGTCTCTACACACTAGCCGCTAGTCATCCCAAGGCTCCAAACCTCTGTACAATCTCCATACAATGACTATCAGGTCATCTAGCTACTGTCTCCAAAAATATGTCTTGCCCAGATGGGGCTGCGTAATGTATCTGACATACTTGTATATAATTGGCTACCCGAGCTCTCTAATGTCATCTACTATGGGCCAACAAATGGGAAGATGCTCCCAATCCCACACCTGCAAAATATATACACCAGTGGCCATGCTCCACCCATCTCTATACATGATCTCATGCATCTCTCGATACATGTGGGCCAATAAACATGAACCCTAGCCAAGTCTCTGAGGGGTCTCTATCAATCTCTCTAGCATCCGACCCCATCCACATTGGAAACCCTGCTGCCCTCTATCTAGCATCCAAAAATAGCCTATGAACCCTGCTAGAACACATTGCAGAGGAAACTCCTCACTGTACTTGCTCATCAATATGTCCCAACTAATGGAACGAGTCAAAATGTTAGGATCACTGAAGACGTGCCTCACTGCCTGTAATCCTGGAAGGTGCCTTGAATCATAATCCACCTTATCCCCAACAAAAGGGATACGAAGGATCCTATATACATCCTCGGGAGTGATAGTCAACTCCTCCACCGACAGATGAAATGTGTTATGCCATGAATAGAAACATTCTACCAATGTCATGAGCATTCCGTGATTCACATGGATATCAGGTAATCTCAATAGATGAGTCAAGCCACACAAGTCAATATGAACCTGCTCAACCTTAGATAAATGTCGAACTAATGCCATAGTAGGAGGATAAATGCATCTAAATAGCATAGAAGGTAATCGAACCTGCAAAAAACCTAACAACGAAGCATCGAAAAACATTCCAAATGAGCCTACAAGAGAAGTAAAACATCACACAAATCCAACTAAGTCAAATGCAAAATCAAAATTTCATTTTTAGACCTTCAAAAATGCTCACTATCTCCCGAACGACAAAACACAGAGAGACAAAATCTCGTACGAGTCAGGAATAGCTTCCATGCAACAAAACAACCCCAAACGACAAACTATTGGCTCTCGCACGACAAAATGGTCTTTTAACAGACCTATCATACGATACAAGGGTGCATTCCAAATGATAATTCTAATGACCCTAAATGACAAAAGAAATTTTACTAGTTACTCATACAAGACAGGATCCTGTCTCGCATGATAAAACGTGAAACCTGACCCCACACATGCGAAAAACTTGAAAAATGAACAAAAAAATTCAAAATTGAAAACATAAAGAGGCTTAAGATCGATCACTTACCGCTGGCTCATAGTTTCAAGGTCGATTATGTCTTCTCTGGTGCTCGAATCGGTGCTAACAAGTAGGGACCACCATTTTCTTCGCAGAAGGTTTTTTGAATTTTCAAACTTGGAGGGTTAAAATGATTTAAAAATGACACTTTTGTCCCATATATAGCCAAAAACCTAATTTTTCAACTTGCTTCGATGGACATGAAAATTGTACCTTAGCTAATTCGCCTGCTCTTATTCCATTTTCGGGATCGAAATCGAAATTCGAGATCATTTTTCTAGTCAATTTCACAATTTGGACTGCTTAGTGCTCTTTTCATCAAATGCTCATTTTTTCTTCAAATTGTGCTCAATTTCAACGTTGAATATCAATTTCAATTCTACACATCAACTTTACAATCAACTCTGCACTCAGTTTCACCAATCAACACCAAATTTTTTAAATATTCCTCAGAATCAATTTGTGCTCAAATAACTTATCATCATCAAAAATTGCCTATCAAGTACAATCGTCGATTTCATTCCTGAGGGGGCATACTTGTGACCTTATGACCTCACATCTTCAATGTCAAGAACTTTTTTTTCAAATCTTCATCAAAAGTCGAGCAAAATATTTTCAACTAAAGAAAATCAATTCTTATTGCTAAGGGGAATCTCAACTTCATCGCTTCACATCAAGTTGAGATCTCTCGATTATCTAAATCAAATCAATCGCTAGGGGCATATTAGTTTCATCGCTTCAAATCAAACTAATATTTGTCCTTCATCTGAATCAATCTCTTAACGCTAATCAGTTTCATCGCTTCACATCAAACTGATTATTCGTTTAAACTTAATCAAAAGTTTAAAGAGTATTCTTTGATCACACTCAATTTAAACAGGTGTTCAGTATTCATTTCTTGATCAAGATAAACAGTTTATCTTCATTGTATCTTGATCATTCAAGTTCAAGATCGATTTTTATTATCACTCAGTGCATCTAAGTTCAATCAAGTTCTAGATCAGTAAGATCCGCTTCTTGATCAATCAAGTTCAAGTTAAGTTTGGTATCTTTTGTTTTCTATCGTTCCTCAGTTCAATCAAGTTCGGGAATGGTATCGCTTTAATTAGACTTCATTCATCTTTGTCGCTTCGAATCAAGCTAAACACCTTGCTCTTCATCTAGTTCATGATCATTCAAGTTTAGAACTGGCATCTCCTAGACATCACACATTCTTTGGACCAATGCGCTGCTCTCACATTAATTCAAAGAGGGGCAAATGTAATACCCTAAAATTGGTCATCTAAACCATGGGCCCCTAATCTTGACAACATCACCAAGGTCCTAACCAAAGGCAATTAAATCAACCTTGAGCACATTATTAATTTTTTAATCATCAAATATCACATGGCAAATCAATTACTGAATATTAATTAAATATTTATTTAATTAATTGAATCATTTCCAAGAATATCATTTTGATCAATTATCCTATTTTAATTTATTAAATATCCTTGCATATTTAATTAATTAATAAAATTGTCATTTAATCATGCAAAAGGAATTAATTTATTACAAAAGATGAATTAATTACAAAACAAGAGTTGAATTGAAATTAAAATAAAAGGATTGAATTGAAAGAGAAATCAAACTTGAGATATTATTTCTTTTTCTAAATTTAGAACTTGAAATCATAAAAGCAATTTAATTGAATTATTGAATTATTCTCTAAAATTGGAACTCAAAGCTTTTCAGAAAAAGAAGTTTAGTTGCATTGAAAAGACTCTTTTCTTGAATAAATAAAAGAATTATCTATTTTTATCACAAATACATGGAATTAATTTATTATTATTTCCAATGCAACTTGAACTTCTAATTTGAATGCATTTCAATTAAACTATAATTGGAATCTATCTCAATGTTAACTAAACCTGATTTCTCAATTATTTTCAATTAATCCTAAATTGAGCTTTTCTCTTTTGTGATTCTCTATAAATTCAGTCTTCAGCTCTCATTCCAATTTACCCCAGAGATTTTTGAGAACACGCTTGGAGATTATTATCATGCTAATTTCTCTCTAGAGTCATTGAAGATTATTGTGCTTTTTAGATTATTTGCATCCATTTTACATCCATTATTGCTTGAATTGATTATTTGCTTGAATTATTCATCCATCTTACATCCATATAGTTAAATCTCATATAGATTAAATCCTTCATCTTGGTGTAGTCTAGTCACTGGTATTGCTTATAAAAATCTGAGAGCAATCTTATACTCACATCTTTTAGAAGGCAATTAGTCACTTTGTTATGGTTTTTTACTTATTGATTATTGATTACTAACCATGCATATAATGACTTAATTGAAGTGTTGTTCTTGTAGTTACAGACCACTTTTTCACACACACACCCATGACTGTATAGCCCTCTTGGTAGGCAATTCTCTTGTCATCTTCTTTGGGCGCTCTATTGAATTCAGAGCCTTGCATTTTTGCTTGGTATCATGAGTTTTGCTTGCATTGTTTGATAAAAAAAAATTGTTTGCAATTTATAAAAATTTTGATGTGATATTTCATTTACTGATAGTTACAATTTGTGTGACATGTTTCATATAACTACCAAAGCCGAGTTTGTGTTGCCCGTGATTTTCTTGTCTTGCCTTGGTTTCCTTTGACGTGTCGCTCAGTCTATGAAAAGTTTGAAATATGTTACATTATATAAATATAAAGAGTAATTAAATTAGTACATAATTACATTCTTAATAGTATCCCATACTTCTTTTGGCGTCTACTAGTGTATTTCCTTTTTTCCTTTCAATTCTCTCCTTGGCATCCAAAATCAGGTCCTTCTACTCCCTCTCTGGAATCATGGGGGGATGCTTGTACTTTACATTCTTCTCTAAATGTGGCTTGTATTGGTCCCTCACATACTTTAGATATGTGCCAGCTTTTTCAAGGAGCTTGGTTTTGTTGAATGTGTCATTTCCAAACAACTCAACCATACGGTTTGTCAATTCATCTTTTAACCTTTTTTCTTGGTCATTCCACCTTTAAAAGCAAAAACAAACCTAATAGATTCAGAAATGAATTGAAGCTACCATTATTATAGTTCAAGAAATGGATCAAAGGAAAAATATTCTAGCAATGATATGAAATCAAAATAGTTGATTAGGTTTAGTTCACATATGATGTTCCACCTTTTACGTATGGTGGGGCCAAATATCTGCAATGCAATGTCATTAAGATTTTTATAAAAAATATCATTTTCTGCAAGAAATTCATGGCATCATTAGTCCAAAATGAGTGATCAGTAAGTTACTTACAATTAGATTATATATAATAATAATTTTAAAGTACCTAGAACCTTCTATATCTTTAAGGGAATCAATTCTTCGTCGCTCACCACCAATGTGACCTGCAATGTTTGCATACTAGAAATAGGAGAAGATCCAAGAAATGATAGTATGTTATCAATAGTAGTCACCTCTAGCGCATCCTCATGTGCATCTCCTATTGCAGAAAATGAATCCACTCTGAAATGCCCCCAAGAAAGAATGATTCAAGGGAAATAAACACATAATAGAAGATAGAGAAAAAGAGGGATCTACCAATAGTGGGTGGGCCAACATGATGTGCAGTAGAGGATTTTTGCATGTTGCATGTTGCTGACATTGCAGTCGGCATTATAGGTGGGCCTAATCTTTGATGAGGCGGCATTTGCACAGGAACATTGACAACACCTGAAGAATAATACATTAAATATATAACATTAAATATATGAAAACTACAAGAATTGTAAACAAGGATGAACCTTTATTATGAACATTGATAGTATCAAGTATGATATGTTTTGGGTACTCAAAGTGATAAGCCAAGCAAGTTTCAATCTACTTGTTCAATCATGACAGTCACAATGAATGGTAGTTTGGGTTCCTTATTTTGCAATTTTGGAATTTGGGTTCCTTATTGTATGAGTAAGTGCAGATTATGAGTACTTGGGCAGTTGGAGCAGACATTAATGAGATGAGGACATTGAAAGAATAGTGTTGGAGTACAGGGGTAAGTATATGTTAAGGTATGATGGTTGAAATAATTGGTATTTTCACAATGTTAAGGCTAACATGAAGTTGCTTGAACATGTAACTTGTCTTGTTGGTAGTTGACATTATGAGGAAGGTTGTAGATTCTTAATGGAGTTTGCATGTGTGAACATTTAAAAGAAGACTGAATTTGTATCTTAGACTGTAAAAATAGTGGAAGGAAGAGTTTGTTGAATTTGTGAGTTTATGTCTTTTCCAAGAACATTTTAAGGGTTATAATATAGTGAATGGATCAATGAAGTAAGACTATCCCATTGGTGTTTTTTATCTTTGTGAATAGTGTGAAGACAATAGAGGGTCAATATGTTTCTTAGGGTGGTTGGGAGGGTTGAGAATTGTGTTTTTTTTTCATGGGAAAGAAGTCCATTTATGTGTCCTTGGGAACCACTAGTTTGGTGTGTGAGAAATGAGTATTGGGAGATGCGTCTTTTAACCATTAGTGGTCCTAATTAGAATTTGGAGTGATTCAAAGAGTGAAAGTCCTCAAGATGGATTTGGGAAAGATGAGTATGCTAGTAGGATCACAATAGGATAGTTACATTAGGGGCAAACAGTGATCTCATTGTTACTTTTGTCTTGGCACATAGTGGAGTCAAATGTCAGAGCAAGTGAACGTGGCAATTTCCTTTGAGTCAGATGAATAGTCAAGGTCCTATGATTAAGGGGTTAATCCGAGTGAAGGATCTAGAAAAAGGATGTGTTGGAGGTTTGTTGAGAACAAGTGAATGGATGTGTAAGGGGATTTGTTTCCCTAAGGTATGAATGACCAGTCATGAAGAGCAACAACTAGATCCCTTTGCATCAACTACATAATAAATATATGAGTAATAAAACTAGCATTAAAAAAGAAAATTCACAAGTCCAAAGAATGAGTAGTTTTAATGTATAGAAAATGATCATCACCTAAACTACCTGCAATACCCTGATCATGGCCACCAGGCTGATGAGGATGCATAAATTTTTGTAAAAGCAACACGTACATATTTTAGTTAATGACATAAAAGAGTATAAAATATAAACCATTATTGAACTTTTGTTATACTTAAAGCTTTCATTACTACTTGCAAGTTTTTTGTTATCCACATCAATTTTTGCACCCTCTCTTGTATCTCATCAGTTTGAGGCTCCATGGATGCCAAAGCAACCATCACTCTACTAATTTTTCTAATAGACTTTTTTATCAATTCTATAGGGTTTGTAGAATTTGTTATGTCATCATCACTTAATCCTATTGAGTCCATATCCTTGAGAGGTTCTCAGGTAGTGCAACTCCCTTTCACTTTCCCCGAACATCCGTCTGTGACAAGAATATCATTAACACTATCAAAATTACTCCAAAACACTCAAGAAAAGAACATAATAATGTAGCAGTTTGCTTCTATCTAATTTGTACAATTACAATGAGGTTTACTTGCTCAGTAGAAGTGTCGTGACCTACATTTATGTCTATTCTATGTGATGGATCCATGTCACCTTGTGACAAAGAAAAAATATTAAAACGTTAGTGAAATGAAACCACTAGACTTAGCCAAAAAACTTAATAATAAAATGGTATATTGGAGTCATTAATTGGAGGTTGGTTAATTTAAATGGTATATAGTACGTACCACCCCCATTATCGTAACTTTGTTTGTATCTATATGATTCAAATTGTAATCAATTAGCAGCTCTTCCCCTGCACTTATTGATTTTATCGCACATACGAATACATGATTTCCCTCGCGCACCTCAAATATGAAATTGGGTTGCTTATTAGTTGATCCAAGTCACGTACTATTTATAAAACCTTCAATATTCTCTGTTGCTTTTGGCCTTCCATCAATGTATATAGCCACTCATTTACTTTGATCATTATCTTACTATTGTATATAATTTGCTGATAGCGCATACCTATGCATACTTTTTTTATATCGAACAATCTACATCCAATTATTGTAATTGTAACAAGGTCTGACAAACTCCATCAATTCAACAACTTTGTTGTAACAAACCTTTATGTCGTCCATGTAAAATAGTCCCAAACCATGTAACAACGATGGTGCTATGCGATATATCCTATCATTAACACAAAAATTAGTGTTTATTGGAGGAAGTTCCTTGGGTACCCATTTTTTCTGTAGATGTTTGTACCTCAAGGGCACCTCAATGTTGCTTTTGGTCTCATCATCATAAGAACATGACCCCCCTTGATCAAGGAAAAATTTCATGCGTTTATTGAATTTTATTCTAATCTTTTGACCTCTAGTTGATCTGCCTATTGTAGACCTACTACATGTCTCACTTTCATTTTCTATTCCCCCATTTCTCTCACTCGAGGAAGACACATCTGACAAATATCTATTTGGTGGTACCTGCACTCCATCAAATGAGAGAGTTAGTTGGTAATGAGAGAGATATTTAACAAAAGAGGGTAATGTTGATGAATAAGTCGGCCCTAAAGTTGATGTTGAGATTAAAATTTGAATAAGGCCAACTGGGGCCTCAAGTGTTGATAACTATATTAGATTTGCTGCTAATGTCGAGGTTTGAAAAACTGAGGAAGTTTGTTTTCCAAGTAATTTTCTAAAAATAAACTGTTTCTATAGGGTGTATTGACTTATACCTGTCAATCCATGAAACTATGTAGGATCCTCGTCAAAGGGGTTCAGGTTCTTGCACATGTAATTCAATTATCTTATGTTAGCTAAAAATTACATGATACATATACTAATAATTACATAGTACACAACATGAACAACATGAACTTTGTAGACAAGAAGAGTATTAAAAAAAAATGTTGTCATCATAATCATTGTAATTTTTTTAATTCCTTGCCTTTACTTTATGTAGACTATGCAGGATCCTCAACTAAAGGGTTGGTGATGTTTGTAGTCAATTAGGTGTTTCCACCAAGGGTGATAGCATCACACAAAATATATACATAAAATCAACACCATCAATTGAGCATCATAAGCATTGAATTTGTAAGTTGATAAGTAATAAATACATATGTATCATAAGCATCATAAGCATCACATATGTAATCCATCACATATATATCATAAATCACCATCCATCACATAGGTAATAAACAATCCACATTCTATAAATAAACACAAAGTTCAAAAAATGTCACATGTATCATCATAAACATGTAATCCATCACATATGTATTTTAAACCAACATCCATCACAAAGCTAATAAACAGTCCAAATTCCATAAATAAACACAAAGTTTAAAAAATATCACATAAATAGTCACTTTGCCTATCTCCATCTCCTCGGGGTGGCATAGTTATACTATTAGGACCTGGTAGAGGTGGAACATGAATTAAAAATATTAAAAGGTACATCATGAATTAATTATGTAATGACATTAGAATTTAAAACATAATGAATTAATTATGTAACCATATAAGTCAAATAAATTTCTATCAAGAAATCAATATTAAATAGATAATATACTAATCGCATACCTCATACATTTCATTCATGCCATTGATCTTCTTCTTCATCGAACACATCATCATGACCATTATCATCATCATCATCATCACCATCATCATCTTCATCATCGTAATCACCATCATCACCATCACCATCACCATCACCATCACCATCACCATCACCGTCACTGTCACCATCACCATCACCGTCACCATCACCATCACCATCACCATCACCATCACCATCACCATCATCATCATCATCATCATCATCATCATCATCAACTTCTTCTTCTTCATCATCATCGAGTAACTGTCGATCATGATCATCATCTACATCATCTTCTACTTCTTCGATATCTTCTTCTTCCATCACATTATACTTTATCGGTCATCCTCTTGGAACATGTCTAACAACAAATGACCAACTTGGTTTATGTGGAACCTTTGAGTAAAATACCTGCTCACATTGGCTTGGAAGAACATAGGACTCATCCCCAACTGGTTCAAAAGACCTTGTATTAACCATTGTAAATCCATTATCATGTTCAATAACAATTCTATCAGGATCATTTTTATTCACTCGTAGCCTTTACCATTTGATGACGAACAAAAGTAATTTGAAGGAATTAAAGTCACACTCAAGTATATCATCCAAAATGCCATAGTATCGATTTTGAGACTCTTGAGGATGTATGTCATTTCTCGATGAAATATTTGTCTACATGTTGCATGTTGATGACATTACAGTCGGCAATATAGGTGGGGCTAACCTCTGATGAGGCAGCATTTGCACAGGAACATTGACAACACTTGAAGAATAATACATTAAATATATGAAAACTGCAAGAATTGTAAACAAGGATGAACCTTTATTATGAACATTGACAGTATCAAGTATGATGTGTTTTGGGTACTCAAAGTGATAAGCCAAGCAAGTTTCAATATACTTGTCCAATCATGACAGTCATAATGAATGGTAGTTTGGGTTCCTTATTTTGTAGTTTTGGAATTTGGGTTCCTTATTGTATGAGTAAGTGCAGATTATGAGTACTTGGGCAGTTGGAGCAGAAATTAATGAGATGAGGACATTGAAAGAATACTCTTGGAGGACAGGGGTAAGTATATGTTAAGGTATCATGGTTGAAATAATTGGTATTTTTGAAATGTTAAGGCTAGCATGAAGTTGCTTGAACATGTAACTTGTCTTGTTGGAAGTTGACATTATAAGGAAGGTTGTAGATTCTTAATGGAGTTTGTATGTGTGAATATTTAAAAGAAGACTGAATTTGTGTCTCAGATTGTAAAAACAATGGAAGGAATAGTTTGTTGAATTTGTAACAACACACATGCATGTCACACGATCTACTCCATTGCACTCCTTAAATCAAGATCTTATGTAGATGGTATTGCTCTCAGAAGAACACACAAGAAGCTATGGTTTTTGGAGATTCAAGATGATTAATTCAAAGGAAGCTAAAGAAGATGAAATACAAAGATGATGAAGAATACAAACTGACATAAGTTTGACACATAAAGATGAGATTCCCAAATAAGAGAGGGGGCCTTGTTTAAATAGATTTTCTCTAGGCGAGTTCATGTTGTGGGGTGAATATGGGATAATGCAAGATGAGTGGTAAATGGGAAATGGTAAGTGGTAGGAGGGGATATCAAAGGGCTTTATTAAATAAATAGAGAAATGCATATAAGGTGAATGCATGAAGGCATATAAATGAATATGATATAATGTTTTATTTAATAAATTTAATACATAAATGATGATATATTAATAATAATATAATGAAAGATGGAAATTATGAATAATGAATTATGGAGAAATAATAGTGTAATAATAAGAATTCACTCGATGTTCGGAGAAATTTGAAATTAAATGAGGATAAATTAATGGAAATTTTTATGTGTCTACATATAGTAAAAAACTAGAACAATAAATTCCATATAAAAGTGGTTAGACTTAAAATGACAAGGAAAATTTAAAAATGCTAAAGAAAATGTCAACTAATAAAAAACTAACAAGGATGAGGCATATTCATAACTTTTGCAGTCCCCCCATGGATATCAACACTAGAAGCAACTCATAGTGTTAGTGTACATACAAGACAATATGAGAGTTCATTATACCCAGCAACTTATGGTGTTGTTGTTCGTGTTGGCTCTGTTGGACCCTGCAATTAAGATTCAATATACAGTATTCAATAAGATTAACTGTGCAACATAATGAAATATTGAAATGTGTGTTATCTTATTGAGCTTCAATTGGTTTCAAGAATATTTTAATATTCTCTACTTAATAGGGCCAACCACGTGAAGGTGGAAGCTCATTTGGCCCCTCCCCCCTCCCTAACATCACTCTAAATTCCTTGTTAACATCTAACAATCATTCATTCGTTCTACCATTAATAAAATATAACATTCATTCATTAATATCACATAACGGTCATTAACACATAACATTGATTAGCATTAATTAACACACAACATTTGTCAGTATTAATTAATACATATCATTCATAACCATTCATTAGCACATAATTACATTCATTAACACATAAAAATCAGTCATTATCAAATAAGGTAGATTACAATAATTTCTTTTTTTCTTTTTTCTTTGAAGCTATGTAAAGAATAAGTCGAGCATTGTTTTCTTCATCATTTCCCCCCTCTTTAGTTGTTCTGCCCTCTGCTCCTGATCTTGATGTATGCCTAGTCCTAAACTGAGGATGAGGACACTAAAGCAAAGGGGAATCCTCTTCAATAACAAAGAAATGAGTTAAATTCAAAACATTTTTTATTATTGTTATGTATTTCATTAATTTCCACATCATTTTGTCTAGCCTCAACCTCAACATGTTGAACACCCTCTAGATCCTCTGGAGTTGAAATACTAAAGGTTACATTAATGTTGAACACCAATTGCAATTAAATTTCTTTAAAGGAATAACAATGGCCTCTTTACCTAATTAGGGAACATCACGTTCCTGATGTTGTGCACCCGGATCATGCTCCACTTGTTCACCACTGACTACATGCTCTAAAATATTAACAAAAAAGGTTATATTAATTATTGCACAGATTACAATTTAAGATGTTTAATTGTATTAATATTACATAAATAAATTTGAATAGCAAATGAATACCTCCACTACTGGGATGCACATCCAGACCTTCATGTGCAGGTTGTGTTTCACGATTGGTAGGATGCATTCCAATGCCATGTGCATTGTTATCATTGCTTGCTTATTTAAAACAAATATAGTTACTTTATGTTGGAACTCAACATTAATTAGATTATTGGTAAAGTATTCAATTTGAAACAATTTTTATTTAGCTTATTTACTTGTGTGGCAGATGCACTAGAATCTTGTGTTTTCCCACTCAATTCTCGTAGCCATTCACCCACGACTGTATAGCCCTACTGGTAGGCAATCCTCTTGTCATCTTTTGTGGGTGCTTTATTGAATTCAGAGCCTTGCATTTTTGCTTGGTGTCATGAATTTTGCTTGCATTGTTTGATTAAAAAAAAATTGTTTGCAATTTATAAATATTTTGATGCGATATTTCATTTACTGATACTTACAATTCGTGCGACAAGTTTCATATAAATACCAGAGCTGGGTTTGTGTTGCCCGTAATTTTCTTGTCTTGCCTTGGTTGCCTTTGACGTGTCACTCAGTCTATGAAAAGTTTGAAATATGTTAGATTATATAATTTAAAGAGTAATTAATTAGTACATAATTACATTCTTAATAGTATCCCATACCTTCTTTTGGCATCTGCTAGTTTATTTCCCTTTTTCCTTTCAATTCTCTTCTTGGCATCCAAAATTAGGTCCTTCCACTCCCTCTCTAGAATCATGGGGGGACACTCGTACTTTACATTCTTCTCTAAATGTGTCCTGTATTGGTCCCTCACATACTTTAGATATGTGCCATCTTTTTCAAGGAGCTTGGTTTTGTCGAATGTGTCATTTCCAAACAACTCAACCATACAGTTTGTCAATTCATCTTTTAACCTTTTTTCTTGGTCATTCCACCTTTAAAAGAAAAAACAAACCTGTTATATTCAGAAATGAACTGAAGCTACCTTTATTATAGTTCAAGAAATGGATTAAAGGAAAACTATTCTAGCAATGATATGAAATCAAAATAGTGGATTAGGTTTTAGTTCACATATGATGTTCCACCTTTTACGTATGGTGGGCCTAAATATCTGCAATGCAATGCCATTAAGAATTTTATAAAAAATATCATTTTCTGCAAGAAATTCATGGCATCATTAGTCCAAAATGAGTGATCAGTAACTTACAATTAGACTATATATAATAATAATTTTAAAGTACTTGGAACCTTTTGTATCTTTAAGGGAATCAATTCTTCGTCGCTCACCACCAATGTGACCTGCAATGTTTGCGTATTAGAAATACGAGAAGATCCAAGAAACGATGGTATATTATCAGCAGTATTTGCCTCTGGCGCATCCTCATGTGCATCTCTTGCTGCAAAAAATGAATCCACTATGAAATGCACCCAAGAAAGAATGCTTCAAGGAAAATAAACACATAACAAAAGATAGAGAAAAAGAGGGATCTACCAACAGTGGGTGGGCCAACATGATTGCAGTAGAGGATGTTTGCATGTTGTGTGTTGCCAACATTGTAGTCAGCAATATAGGCGGGGCTAACCTCTGATGAGGTGGCATTTGTATAGGAACATTGACAACACCTGAAGAATAATACGTTAAATATATAACATTAAATATATAAAAACTGCAAGAATTGTAAACAAGGATGAACCTTTATTATGAACATTGATAGTATCAAGTATGATGTGTTTTGGGTACTCAAAGTGATAAGCCAAGCAAGTTTCAATCTACTTGTTTGATCATGACAGTCACAATGAATGGTAGTTTGGGTTCCTTATTTTGTAGTTTTGGAATTTGGGTTCCTTATTGTATGAGTAAGTGCATATTATGAGTACTTGGGCAGTTGGAGCAGACATTAATGAGATGAGGATATTGAAAGAACACTCTTGGAGGATAGGGGTAAGTATATGTTAAGGTATGATGGTTGAAATAATTGGTATTTTCACAATGTTAAGGCTAACATAAAGTTGCTTGAACATGTAACTTGTCTTGTTGGAAGTTTACATTATGAGGAAGGTTGTATATTCTTAATGGAGTTTGCATGCGTGAACATTTAAAAGAAGACTGAATTTGTTTCTCAGACTGTAAAAACAGTGGAAGGAAGAGTTTCTTACCTTTGGGGTTGAGTTTATCTTCAACCAATATTTTGATGTTTAAAGATGTCATTTTCATCTAGATGTACTAATGACAAATGCTAGACATTACAATTTGTAAAGAACCAATGCTTCTTAGAGTTCTTGATGCCAAGTTTTGAACATAATGTGTGTTAAGTATTGATGTAGTCAAATACAAATTTTCTCTCACAGTTGTGACAAAATTTACTTTTCTTCATTTGTATCTTTTGGAAAAAGCTTCCTTGATGACCTCCATGAAACCACCCAAAGTGAAATTTGGCTCCATCATTAAATCAAGTGGAGTTCCTTCAACTCCTCCTTGGCTAGCAAGTTAGAAATCCAACATTGTTGAATTGGAATTCTAATTTAAGTAGGACAGACATAATTCTCTCTAATCTAAGAAATTACAAAGAAATACATCTCCAATTTAGAAATATAATCATCAACAACATCTACATCAATTTTCTCATCAAACTTAGGGATTTCACAACATACCTAGGCTCTAAAGGGACTCCAATTGCCAAATGACCTTTCCAATGGGGCCCACTACTTATTTTGGTTAATTCAGAGCATCAGCACAAATCGGTTCATCATCCTTGATCTTTGTTTTCCTCAAGCCACCTAGATCAACAACTTGAAGGAATTCGAGGAGTTAGTAGCTAGTTCTTCAATATCATTGAATCTCGTCTTTAATTCAAATATCTAATATCTAACTGCATTTGATGGTACATGCAAGAGCAACTAGGTTGTGATAGCACTTCTAAATTAGGCTAGTAATTTGGGGAACAATACACTAGTTGAGAAATTTATTGTACCAAAAGTAAAAATTGAACAAAATAAAATACAAAATTGATAATTACAATATAGTTGTTACATGGGCTTAAGTTGATAGTTGACACTCTTCTTGGGTGCCTTAAGTTTATAGAAATGGGATCTGGAGGGCATCTTTAAACAAATAAACACAAACACTAACTAAAAGTTGTCATGAGCACTCGTTCAAGTGTCTAGACCTGAGGATGAAAACTCATAGTTTTTTCAAAGTTAAGGGACAAAAACCTTGTAGATCTTATGATGAAGGATGAAACCCCTTTGGTTGAAGGAGTGATCTCATGTAGAGCTCACATTTGAGTTTTAATGATGGCTAAAATTGATGATATTGAGTGTGCATGACACTTATAGATGTCATGGATGTAATCATATATGTTTCAGTCTGGTGTAGCTGTTGTAGACTTGTAGTAGAATATTGTAATATTGTAATGCCCCATTTAATATAATAGATAACATGTGATCTAGATTCTTTGAAGTATTATATTCTTAGTTTGTTGTTGCGGTTGTGTATGCATGGGTTGTTATCATTGTAACTGTCGTATTTTGGTCTATTATTGTTGTGGTAGAAATGTTTTATAAACCATTTTCAACATGTTTAATATAAATACAACTAATAGTTTATCTTTCATTGTGGGTTTGCTCCATGATTTGGGTTATCCATGTAAATGGAAGACTGGAACAAAATTTTGTGGGTATGTTATTATTTATATGAATGTGATGGGAAACCTCTAGTTTTGTGAGACTTGAGAAAAATAGATTAGGGTTTATTTATTTTAGGGTTAAATAATGAAGTTGAAAGCATATTTTTAGAGTTGTCGTGTCACATTAATATAGCCTAGGTATTGTTTGAGGTTCTGGTTAAATATTTAAGTCCAAACTTTAAATAGCCAAAATATTTTCATAAGATTTTGTGGTTATGTTTTCCAGTTTATCAGTCAAAGGTGCTTTGGTGGTTATGTTTTCTATTTGGGGATTAATTGATTGATCCCATGTAATAGCTTTTTGAAGTCATTTGTGCCTTCAAAATTCAAAACCTTGGTGGCTATGGTCTACAGATGATAACTATTTATTTCTTGTAAGAGCAGAAAATCATAATGGCGAATGCTACAAAATTCTTACATAGGAACTCAAATAATCACCATTTATCAAAACACACTAAACTCCTATGAAAGTTTCCTTTGACACTTAAGAGAAGAAAAAAGTCGAGCTACTTGAGTCACCAAATGATCCGACTCAATGCAATATTGTATTGTCATTGCTACTTGATTTGTATCTAGAAAAGACCTTCCGGGAATCCTTGAGCTCACTTTCTTTCAAAAGTGGATCCGTCAATCAATAGCACACACTACTGTTGACAATTCTAGTATAACTCAAAAGGAGTGTAGGAACTATTAGAAATTTGGGTTTAATAGATTAGGGAAAAATATATATTCTACTATCTTTAATCTATTTGTGAACACTATTGATGAAACCAAATCAAATGCCCTTGATTGCAAACAAAACCTTACCTGAGGAGTGAACCATTATGGAGAGATCGCTCCATGGGGGGGAGGGAGGCAAGAGCAGCTTCAACTTTGGCAGATGACTCTCCTAGCTTGTGCTTGTTTTTTTATTAAAATGAACCTATGTTATGTTTTTTTTCTTTAAAGTGCCTAAGTTCGTCAAAATTTCAACGAATGCTTTCTGTTGGAATTCCAATGAACTCGGGCATTTTAAAAAAAATAAATCAAATTTGATCACAATATGCCTTGTCCATTGGAAACCTTCATCAAAATTTAAGGCCAAATGTATTAGTGCCTTTTCTTTCCCTTTCTCATTTGATCCTCCATTACCAACCTATGGATTTTTTCTTCTATAAAACTTAGCAATATGTCCAACCTCATTACATTCATAACATGTAACATTGTTCCTTTGAATTGCTTTGCTAAAATCGGTATAATTGCTTGACCTGCACTGATTGGCCATATGTCCAAATTTTCCACATGCATAGCATTTTACATTCATTCTGCAATCTTTATTTTATGACCATACTTATTACATTTAGAACATTGACCGAGAACATAATCAGGGTTCTGATTTGCTCTGTTTCTACATTGCCTAGCCATGTGACCAAATTTATTGCAAAAAAACATCTACCATTAAATTTATAAGCATCAAACTGCCTTACCAGTGCCTTATGGTTTTGATCTTCCTTAGCAGTACCGAAACTCTGGCCTTGCTCAAATCCAAGTCCACTGGAATCTCCATTCTGCCTTTGTCTCTTCAATAACTCATCTAGTTATGCTGAACTAATCTTAAATTTTTCTTTGTACTCACTTGTAGTAGTTAGATCCTCTCTCAAATTTATTATTTGTCTCTCAATCTCTTGTTCATTACTCTGGGATTGTACTAAATTAGTTCTCAACATATCATTCTCATGAACCAACCTACCACATTCTTCAAATTTGTTCTTCAGGGATACAATAAGATTTTCTTCCTTTTTCTTCCAGTCCTCAATCTCTTTAGACATTCTCATAGTTATAGCTTGCATTTCATTTCTCATAACCATGTTCTCCTGACTCAATTTGTGACACTGTTCCTTAGGTGCATCTTTCTCTTCATCATCTTGATTTTGCAAAAGTTCCTTCCTCCTAGCTTGAACAGATGATAGCCTCTCCTCTAGGGCAAGAATGTATTCCTTAGCAGAATTCAATTCATCTTATAGCTTTAAGTTCTTCAACCTTTCAGCATCATAATCTTCAAGTGTCATTTTAAGTTGCTTTTCCAAACCCATGTCCACAGATTCCAGATTCAAGATCTCCCTCAAGCTGTTAAACTTCCTCAGAGGCACAAGGATTTGATACCAATTATTGGAATCCAATAAAACTGAGAGGGGGGGTGAATCAGTGTTATACCAGAAAGTTCAATTTTAACCTTATTAAAACATGCATACACCAACCGATATACCAGTACATACATAATTGAAATAAGTAAAGCAGCCAATAAGCCAATCACATAAATGAGAACCATAACACACATAATTATACATGAGAAACCTCAAAGAGGAAAAACCACAATGGGATTTGTGACCCACAATATCAATCCATGTTGGCCATTTGGTGGAATTGATTATGTGTTCCATTGATATTTAGTCATTGATGTCAACACTAGTTGTTTGGATGCTTTACTAACACCCTTCTGGTCCTGATAGGTTGAGTGATTTCTGATTAACTTGGATCTGGTATGATCTGGTTGACTCTAGTATAATCTGATAATGGAATTGGCCTATTCATGATACTCATACTCATATTTGGTCAGTTGGTTTTGGTTTAGTGATTGGATGTTATCCTGCTTGCTATGAAGATTGGTTTCTGGTTCCGACAAGGGTTTCATCGATAGAGATTTTGGTAGAGATCTTTGATGGATTGCATAATTGGTGTTGGTGTAGGTTCTAATGGAGTTTCAGGATGTTGTTGGTGATATTGTTTGATACTTGGCATTTGGAGATCATTGATGAAGCGTGTGGACCTATACTTGGTCCCGGTTGATCTAGGTTATGGACCGACATTAATGTAACATGTGGATAGGACCTATTGTTGTATTTCCAGGATGTCTTATATGTTGGATATTATTTGTTTGGTCTAAGGCCAACATGGCTTGTAATTATGTAATTGGTATATTTTCTAGTGGCCAACTTGATTGTTTATGGTCGAGGGTTTGTATAACTAAGAGGTAAGATCTCATTATAGATCATCATGGTTATTTTGAGAGGTCATGGTCAAGGAATGAAATGTGCGAATAATATAATACCATTCAAGCAGAGGAGTTGATCGATCATTGGATATCAAATTGGGTTTATGTAAGAGGATTTAGTCCTTTGGTATTGAGCTTAACCAGAACTATACTAAGGCATAGGATATGTTATCTTTTGCAGTTCAACACTTCTCCAGATTGTAGCTTGTATTTATATGTAGTCAGTGAGGCTCTTTTTGTGATGAGTAGTGTTCTCTAGGTTGTTGGCCTTCCTGCAAGTGCATGCCCCTTCATCGTAATTCACATACTTATTGCAGAAGTATTATCTGATTGTGGGTAGGCTTCCCACCATGGTTTTTCCTTTTACCGGGTTTTCCATGTACAAATCTTGGTGGTGTGGATAGCTTTTGTTCTGTGATTATTGTTTATGCTTAATTGGATTAATTGCTATTCCAATATTATTGTTTTGGGTTATGTTATTAAAGTTTTAAATTGCTAATGCTTTCGGTAATTTGTGACAACTGATTCAGTCCCCCCCTCTCAGTTGTCTTCTAGTTATCTGAACTATCAAACAATTGGTATCAGAGCTTTGGTCCTCTCTACATAAAGCTTAACCACTTGATGAAGATCCTTTGGTGACTAACAATTCAAGTTCATCTAGTTCTTCTAGAGCTATCTTTTGAAGGGATATACCAAGGCTTGAAGGAACAAACTATATAGTATGGAAGATTTGGATGGAGACTCATCTGAGATGTCTTGGCAAGGAGATTTGAGAGATCACACAGATTGGTGTCACATCCTATAATCTAGGTTCTGGCAATCCTCCTCTAGCTAACCTAGACAAGGAGCTTGAGAATGATTATAGAGCAAGAGAAGCCCTCTTGTGTGCACTTTTTGGTCAACGAATCATCTGGAAAGGCTATATGGGATAAGTTGCAGACTCTTAATGAAGGTGACCCTATCGTGAAGATTGCTAAACTTGATGGTTACCAAGTGAGATATGAAAACCTGAAGATGGAACAATATGAATGGATTACTACATTCATGGCAAGGGTAAATGAGATTGTTATGGGAATTCAATGTTGTAGTGGAACTCTGAGTGAAGATGAAATTATTTCTAGAGTCCTGAGAGCCCTACCACTAACTTACAAAATGAAGGCTACTGCTATTAATGAGTTGAGAACAATGGCTAATACATCTATCAACATATATACTTTGGTCGAGAAACTATTTGCTTCTGAGCTTAAGGAATTTGGACCTTCTAGAGTTGTGAAGACTGAACCTGCTTTTCATGCATCTACATCTACAACAGGTAAGCAAGACTAGAAAGCTTTATACGCAAAATAATTAGAAGATAGGAAGAGAGAAGATGATGAGTTTGAGAAACTTGAAGCACTATTTTCTAGAAGAGTACCGAAAGGACTGGTAGGAAGTAAGTATGAAGGAAAAGCACGTTTTAAATGTTTTGCATGTAATAAGATTGATCATTTTGCATCTAGATGTCCTGAAAGAAATTCAGGATTTAAAGAAAGAGTTAAAAGATAATTTAAGCCTAACCTTGGATATCTAAACAAGTATAGATTCAAGAAAAATAGAGACAAATCATGCTACATAGCGGATGAGGAAGGCATTACTGATTCAGATGATGAATCGACAAAAGACTTTGCTAGTGGATCCAGTAATGGGAAGGAATGGGTATTCTTGTCTATCAAGGAAGATGATCCGGCATTGGAAGAGAATGTACTTGAGGAGAACGCACTTGCTGCTAAAATTGAGGACAAGGATGAATGGGTAATTGATAGTGGTTGTTCACATCATATGACTGGAGATCAAGGGAAGTTTCTATCTTTGCAAGAATTTGATGGTGGAATAGTTAGATTTGGAGATGGCAAGGCATGTATGATCAAAGGAAAATAAACTATATCATTGGATGGTAAGAACAATACTAACAATGTTTATTATGTTGAAGGTTTGAAACATAATCTTTTGAGTTTAGGACAATTGGTAGATAAGGGATTTCAATTACAGTTCAAGGATGGAAAATGCAAAATCATTAATAGATCTAGCTTAGAGATTGCAACTGGTACACAGACAAAAGGTAACATATTTCATTTGAACTCCGGTGAGAAGACATGTTTGGTTACATAGATTGATGAGAGATGGTTATGGCATAAAAGGGTGTGTCATGTGAATTTTGATTGCATTTTGAAGATCAGTTCAACTAAGGCTATTAGAGATATACCTAAGATTATGAAGCCTTATAATCTGGTATGTAAAGAATGTCAAATGCATAAACAACTCGAAACCTCTTTTAGGAGTATACAAGAAAAATCAAATGATGTTCTTGATCTTATTCATACTGATTTGTGTGGCCCTGCTAGAGTTAAATGTTTTCATGGTGATAGATATTTCATGCTAATCATTGATGATTATTTTAGAATGATGTGGGTTACTTTTTTGAGAGAAAAATCTAAAACATTTGAAAAGTTTAAAATCTTTAAGGCTAAAGTGGAAACTGAGATAGGATTGAAGATTAAATGTTTGAGATCATATCATGGTGGAGAATTCACATTCGGTGAGTTTAATAGCTTTTGTGACAAGCATGGTATAAGAAGACAATTTTCTGCTCCTCGGACACCTCAGTAGAATGGAGTTGTGGAAAGGAAAAATAGACCTATCTTGGATGCTGGTAGAACGATGATGATGGAAGCTAATCTACCTCATGTCTACTGGAGAGAAGTAGTTAGTACAGCGGTTTACACATTCAATAGAGTACATATCAAATGAGAAACCGGTAAGACACCTTATGAATTATGGTTTGGCAATACACCTATAGTTAAGTATTTTAGATTTTTTGGTAGTAAATGTTATATCAGGAGAGTTGATACTATTGGGAAATTTGATCCTAGATGTGATGAAGGCATATTTCTTGGTTATTATAATGAAAGCAAAACATATAGATGTTATAACAAGAGATTGCAGAGAATTGTGGAGAGTGTTGATGTTAAATTAGATGAGCTAAGAAAAAGTCAAATCAAAGTTTATGAGAAGGAACAAGCAGTGGAAATGATTATATCTAAATTGGTAGAACCTTTATCAGAACAAAGAGTTGAACCAGTTATTCCAGCAACATCAATGAATTCTATAGTAACTGAAGAACAAGGAAGAGGAATAGAGATTTAGAAAACTCCTAGGTATGTGAGATTGAATCATTCTGAAAATCAAATAATTGGGGATAAAAACAATCGAGTGATGACAAGAAGAAGACTGGCAACTAATGAGGTATGTTTAATTTCACAAGTTGAACCAATATCAGTAATTGAGGCATGTAAAGATGAATTTTGGTTGAAAGCTATGAAAGAAGAATTAGATCAGATTGAGAAAAATAACACATGGACTTTGGTTCCCCGACCTAAAAATAAAAATGCTATTGGAACTAAATGGGTTTTTAGGAATAAATTGAATAAGGATGGTCAAGTTATAAGGAATAAGTCTAGATTGGTTTGTAAAGGATATTCTCAGAAGGAAGGAATTGATTATGGAGAAACATTTGCACTAGTAGCTAAGATTGAAGCTATAAGATTATTTCTTACCTATGTTGCTCATAAAAAATACAAGGTTTATCATATGGATGTTAAATGTGCATTTTTTAATGGGGATCTTCATAAAGAAGTTTATATTGAGCAACCAAATGGTTTTTCACTATCAGATGATACTGAAATGGTTTGCAGGTTAAGGAAAGCTTTATATGGATTAAAACAAGCACCTAGAGCTTGGTATGCAAGGTTGGATAAGTATCTTTTGAAGCTTGGTTTTACTAAGGGCAGTGCCAACATTAATTTATATAATAAAATCACTGAGGATGATATACTGATTGTTGAAGTATTTGTTGATGATATTATATTTGGAGGTGAAGATAAATTATGCATAAAATTTTCTAAAAATATGGAGAAAGAATTTGAGATGTCTATGATTAGTGAGATGAATTTTTTTTTAGATTTGCAGATTACTTAGACTGACAAAGGTATTTTTATCTATCAAACTAAATATGCTAAGGAATTGTTGAAAAAATTTGGTATGAGAGATTCTAAATCGGTAAGTACACCTATGGTTACAAGTGAGAAATTGACAAGGAAAGATGTTTATGCACCGATAAATCCTACAAGATACAAATTCATGATTGGAGGTCTACTTTATTTGACTTGGACTAGGCCTAACATTATGAATGTTGTTTGTATTGTTTCAAGATTTCAGAGTGATCCTAGAGAAGATCATGAGATGGCAGTGAAAACTATTTTTAGATACTTGCAAGGTACATCAGAATATGGCTTGTGGTACCCACTACCCTAAGGATGATAACTTTATTTTATGTGCATATACAGATGCTGACTAGGCTAGAGATGTTGATGACCAGAAAAGTACTTCCAGTGGAGCTTTCTTTCTTGGAAAGAAGTTGGTTTCATGGATCAGTAAGAAACAGTCATGTACTTCTTTATCTACTAGTGAAGATAAATATGTTGTTGTTGCTATTAATTGTACACAAGTTTTATTAATGAAGAAAATGTTGAAGGATATAAAGGTGGATTGTGATGCACTGGTAGTTATTCACTGTGATAACTTTGCTACTATTGATATATCAAAAATCCGGTATTTCACTCTTAGACAAAGCACATATATATCAAGTATAACTTTTTGAAGGAGAAGGTGGAAGCAAATGAAATTAAATTGGTTTATGTGAAAACTAAAGAATGGATTGTATATATTTTCACTAAATCATTATCCAAGGAATCATTTGAGTACCCGAGAGATAGATTGGGGGTTTCTGCCCCTCCGGCAGAGACTTGATTGATGTGGTTTGGCATCAGTCCAACATGCATTATCAGAGATACTATTACTCCACCATTGATGTGGGATGTTACTGCTCAGGTGGAGTAGTCACCTTTGAGATTCAAAGGCTTATGTTTTTGCTTTCATTTTTTCTGTCAGATTTCTGGCATTGATGTCAAAGGGGGAGGGATAGTGATGTGAAAAAGTAAAAGAAATTCAGAGAGTTTATAGAGATTTTATAGAGATATTATTCAAAGAGGGAGATATATTGATATTCCAAGCTATATGCGAGATATTGTTGGTTGTCGTCCACAGGGGGATACTTGTTTGGCATTTCTTGGTGCTTAGATGTTTTTCACATCTAGTGATGCCATCAATGCCAAAGGGGGAGATTGTTGGCCATTTGGTGGAATTGATTATGTGTTTCATTGATGTTTTGTCGTTGATGTCAACACTAGCTATTTGGATGCTTTATCGGCACCCTTCTGGTCCCGGTAGGTTGAGTGGTTTCTGGTTAACTTGGATCTAGTATGATCAGATTGACTTCAGTATAATCTAATGCTGGAATTGGCCTATTCATGATACTCATACTCATATTTGATCAGTTGGTTTTGGTTTAGTGATTGGATGCTATCCTTCTTGCTATGAAGGTTGGTTTCTGATTCTAGCAAGGGTTTCATTGGCAGAGCTTTTGGTGGAGATCTTTTATGTATTGTATAGTAGGTGTTGGTGCAGCTTTTGATGGCGTTTTAGATGCTATTAGTGATCTTGTTCAAGGCTTGGCATTTGGAGATCACTGCTGAAGTGTGTGGACCTATACTTGGTCTCGGTTGATCTAGGTTATGGACTGACATTAATGTAACATGTAGATATGACCTATTATTGTGTTTCCGGGATGTCTTATGTGTTGGATATTATTTGTTTGGTCTAAGACCGACATGGTTTGTAATTGTGTAATTGGTTTATTGTCTGGTGGCTGACTTGATTGTTTATGGTCGAGGGATTGTATAAATAATATGTAAGATCTTATTGTAGATCATCATGGTTATTGTGAGAGGTCATGGTAAAGGAATGTAATGCATGAATAATGTAATATCATCCAGGAAGAGGAGTTGGTTGATCATTAGAGATTGAATTGGGTTTGTGTAAGAGGATTTAATCCTCTGATATTGAGCTTAACCGGAACTGTACTCGGGCATAGGAGATGCTATCTTTTGCAGTTCAATACTTCTCTAGATTATAGTTTGGATTTATATGTATTCAATTGCCATGCCCAAACTTTTGGGTAAAAACGCAACAACAGATTTTTTTTCAACAACACAAAAATACTAGATGTTCTTTAATAAAAGGTGCGATAAAATAAGTTTGTCTATGTAGATGCCTAAAAATGGTCAACGCTTGCGGAGTCATACTTTAACATTGGCGCATTGCCTTATTTTAGGTTTTGTCCCACATGAAGGAGACATTCAAGTCTGCATTTCTAATTCCTAATTTCATGTCTTTTGTCAGGACCTAATTGTCATTCTTGCATTTTCTAATTCATCTTTTAGGGTTTCATGATTTTATTCATTTAACCTTGTTTGTCATTTCCCCCTCTAGGTTAAATAATTTATTTATTTATCCTAAGTCTTCGTGTCACAATTAAATGTTTATTTAATTGGCTAACTAATTATTTCTCTTTTTGTGAATTAATTAATAAATAACAAATTATTAATTAATTTACCTAATTTTCCAATTCACCTAATTTCCTAATTTTCATCAATTTCTAATTCCTAATTTCTAATTCCTAATTTCCTAATTTCTATTTCATCTATTTTTCAATTCTCTCCTATTTTCCTCCTAATTTCATGGGAATGACATTTCAATTTGTCATAATTTGTCATAATTGACAATCAATCAATTTTGACATAGAAATTTGTCATAATTTTGTCATAATTATCAATCAATCAATCTTGCATAGAAAGTGCAAATTTGTCATAATTTGTCATAATTGACATTCTTGATTTGCAATTTCCATTTGAATCTAATTCATGCTAATCTTGTCATCTCTCCAATTTGTCTATAAATTGGATGAATTTCTTCAATCCCAACTAATCACTTTTTCGAATCCCTACCTGGTCAAATCAATCACGCTTCGAGTATTCTTGCGCTACAATCTTGTCTACTTGCTTTCACATCATGCTTATGCACTAGTAGGTGAGATCCACAAACAAAGCTATTTGAAGGAGAAGGAAGGACAATGGAGCCACATGAAGGAGATATTCAAGTCTGCATTTGGTTTGCTTAGTTTTCAATCTTGAATGTCTTGTTTTCATGTCTTTATTGAGTGTGTTTAGGATTGATCATTGCATTTGAGCTTTCATGATTGAGCTAGATTACTAATATTGACATTCCACTTCCTAAGAAAGATCAAAATATCCCTTCCATCCTTTCCGATGATCCCATTAAAAGTCAAGAGCAAAGCACCTTTAAAGAGGATTCCAATGATCTTCCTCCTTGTCAAGATCAAATTATTCCTGTAAATCCTCGACAAGATCCTCTTGTTCCTCCATCTCCTTGTCTTAATCCTCCATATACACTCCAAGATTGCATTTCTTTTGATGATCCCATTATTTCTCCCATTCCATCTTTTGAAGAGCCTGTCATTGAACCATGTCCACTACAAAATCCTAGTCCCTCTCATGATCCTAATCCCCCCCATGATTCTAATGTGTCAGTGCAAGATGTTCATGAACCCTCAACATGCATAATGGGTTCTTCCACTTTGGTGCAATCCGATCCACTTCAAGATCTCATTATTTCTCTCATATCATATCCACCTCATAATGGACTCACGTCTTTTTCCCAAAGAAAAGAGTATCCTACAAGTCAAGATATTCATAAAGGCAAAGGAGTAGACCTTCATGAGAAAGAACCTCTCCATATCAAAGAAGATCTTAAGGGTCATGTCTACACAACTCACTCTCAAGACATTGGTACCCCTGCTAAATCCAACATCCCTTCAAAATCCAAGCATACACCTTCCCCATCATACTTTCCATCCATCTTAGGTCCTTATATTCCTTCATTCTTTATGCAAGGTCAGCAAAGGCACACATCCTTCAGTCAATTTCATCAATCCAAAAGAAGTCCATTTCATTCATATCCATCCATACATTCCTTTCCTCCTCCAAGCAATTTGAATGCCAAGTATAAACATCATAAGTCTAGCAATCCACATGTATTCAAGAATCAACATGTCCAATATGATCTATAAAGAAAAAGAAATATCCAAAAGGCCACAAAGGCCCACTGAGAAAAATAAAGCAAAGTCAAAATATATATGGGTTCCTAAATCCCTTGTGCAAGGAATGCACTGCAAGGAACCACAAAAGCATGAAAAATCAAAAACCATGTGGATCCCTAAGCGGCTCCTTGAAGCACAAAAGCCTAAAGAAACATCAAAATTGGCATCTAAAATTGCTATTCCTCCATCCAAACCTCTCAAATCTATTCCTCCATCACCTTCTTCATCCATTTTGGGCTCTTATGTCCCAAAATCCCAAGCTGTTCCTCCATCCAAATCTCACCATCTGAGATACATCTTTCCTCCATCAGTCCATCACCCCTCAAGGTGTGTGCCAATGTCAACCTTGCCAACATTTCCGTACACTCAAGCACAATTCTTCCAATACCCTATCCATTAGCCAATTCATATTTTTCATCCTTCGATCCCTTTGGTCCAATCCTTTGCATAAATCCTTGCCTTAGTTTCATCTCTTTTTCCATGTCCTTATCCTACCAACGTCTTTGAGCATACTTTTAAGGTCATGATCCATTTTTTTCAAGGCTACTATCCAAACAAAAAGATGTTTGAGTCCTTCTTCCATCCCCTATCATGTGTCCATCTTCTATTGAAAAAGTCAAAAAAATATTAAAAAAAAAAGTGAAAAAGAAAAAAAAAAGAAAAAGAAAAAAAAAAGTAAAGCAAAAATAATTCGTCCATTAGTGAAAACCTGGCAAACAGGCACCTTGGGCAAGTACCATGATGAAAACCTGGCAAACTGGCATCATGCGTAATCTATGAACTTCTTTCACACCACACTTGGGGACACATTTTATCCTATCATATCCTTTTGTCCTTTATTGCTTCATTATCCTATCATACCATGTCATTACCCTCCATTGTCCTATCATCCCTCATGTCCATTTTCCCTTTCCACCTTTGATCTTGACAAGGCTAAGGATCATCATGAGCATCATGCATCTTACTTACAAATTTTAGTCTATCATAGCTTTTGGTCTTGTTCCATTTGCTTATTATAACCTTTCATCCATATTCCCTAGCTTATTGCAACTTTCTGCCACTATCCCTTAGCCAATCTCGACTTTCAGTCCATGTCCCTTATCCATTCTTGGTCTTGCTTATCCTATCCATATCTTATCACTATCCATACACTCTTTTTCATTCCTTGATCTTGATCTAACATAAGGATGCAAAATTTAAATATGGTTTCAAAAACCTCTTGACATGTCCCTCATGCCATGTTCCTACTTTACATTATCATATCCAGTCTCTTGTCCCATCATGCAATAGCCCTTGAAAATTGCATCTATATTGTCTCCATGATAAAAGGCCTTTGTCTTCCCTCTATCCACCATCATTTCAGAAAACCTATTTATTCACTTGTCATATTCCTTGCCTTGCTAGACACTGGGGGCAAAATCATAAAAAATTGAAAAATGTCTTGAAAAAATCATAAATTTTTTTTTGAAAAATGTCCTGAAATAATTCTAAAAAATTGCAAAATGTCTTGAAATAATCCAAAAAAATCAAATAATGTCTTGAAATAATTCTAAAAAATTGAAAAATGTCCTAAAATAATCCAAAAAAATCAAATAATGTCCTGAAATAATCCAAAAAAATCAAATAATGTCCTAAAAAAATCCCTAAAAAGTCAAATAAAGTCTTGAAAAAAAATGAACACAAAAAAATTGTAAAAACTTGAAAAGCATTTTGCAATAAATAACCCCTCATAGACAGATCACTGAGCATCCATCCCACAACAATTAATCACAACGCTGCGCTTTAATGCAATCATGCATTAACAGATGAACTTTTTTGCTCAAACTAGACATTCAAACTGATCATAATTGTCATATCAATCAATCAACATCAATATCATATGTCCTTGTCACTACTATCATGGGTCTTATACAGGGTGTGGTATACTTGAAACCAGACTATGTCCTATCTTAGACGAGGTACCACATTCCCTGAAATTAGACAGCATGATCGTCCTATCAGCACTTTCAACTTTTGACAATGAAGATCAAGATGTTTGTTCGACTTGTTGGAATTAGTGAGTCTTATCGTTTATTGATTTATCTTTGATCATGTTCCTATGTTGCTTGATGATGTCACTGAGTGATTTAGAGTGACCAGGATGGTTCATGGTCCCTTTTTTTGTTGTGATTACTATTTGTGGAATGTTTGTCACAAATTGGGGCAACTATATCATTGGGTGTTTGTGATAAGTATGTTAGCTTTGTGAATGCCACACATACCTCGACCCTTGATGTATGCACCCTAGGATGCTTCACTCATTCCTTGTGTCCGATGTGTCTGTCTTTTGCAAAAAGGGTTGCATTTCAGCTCTGGCCTTCAATGCCATGATGCTACGCATCCATTTTGCTACACTAAAATAAAGGTTCTCACCTACAAAGTGCATTACTGAAAGCAAGTTTTTCTTCGTCTCTAACTATCCTCCGTCTCATTTTTTTTCTTACTAACATTTCTTCCATCCATTCGGATAGTCAGTTCAGTCTAGTGCTCTGATTTCCCCAAACATATATGTTGCATCCTGCATCCATTTGGTTAGTACATTTGCATTACATCAAGCCTCACATCAAGCATTTTATCCATTTCATATTATAAATGCATCAAAAACAAATAAAAAATGCATCCATACATGTTCCATAATGATACATCAACAGTGCATAAGTCATCCATACATGGAAAATAACATACGTCATAACACATTGCATCCCATCATATCGATGCATATCATATCATATATCCAAATAATATCGAAGTACAAAAATTGGACTGTCTGTCCTAAGTATGGCCCGCAGGCTAACTACATAATGTCAAACTACATCTGTCCATCATAAGGAGCATGTGCCTCTGTCACTAGGTTCTCCCTCTATCCTCCTCATCCCTGCCATGTCTCAAGGGTGATGTCCCTCCTGGTCTTGGCTGTGGTGGTCTCATAGGTCCACTCACCCCCATGCTACTCACTGACCTCCGAGAGCGTGCCCTGCTCTCTGTCCTCGATCATGCTCGATATGAAGTTGCTCTCTTCTCTGGTGGGACTGCACTCTCATATAGTATCCTCTAATGGCGTATCTCCTCTCTGATCTCTACCAACATCTATGCCATCTCACATGCATTGGCATCCTGAATCGACCCAATATACTCAGTGACTCTTTGTTCTTCTCGCTGTGCCTAAGCTACTACTGTATCTCAAGCTGTTGTGAGTCTGGCTATCTCCACTCTGAATTGATCCTACTCTATCCTTAATATGGCATTCTATCTCTCTAAAGTTGCAATGTGATCATGCTGACTCACTATGGTAGCCCTGCACATCTCCATCTCCTCTATCCTAGCTATCTCTAGCTCTATGGGTATATCCTGCAATGACTCCTGCTCACCTGAATCTGGCTCATGATCATCATCCCTCTCATCATCTCCATCCTCATCATCCACCTCATCCTCATCCCCACCCTCATCCTCCACGTCCTCATCATCTCCCTCCTCCTCTCCTACGAGTGGGAAGTCCTCCTATCTCCTCGGTACTGGAATATCAGGATCTGTCAATGGCACCGGCTGTTGTCGTGCAAACCATCTCTCATACTCCTCTGTCATCCCAGCATCCTCCACATCTAATCTCCAATCCCACTATCTCTATTGTAGCTGTGTGAAGTCAGCATATGCTATGTGTGGCTGAATCATACTCCCCCACTGACTCGTCTCTCTGTGAGATCGAGCAAAGTGTGCAGTCCTCCTAGGTACATCCTGTCTCTCTCCAAACTATCATCTGACTCTCTCTGGTAGGTACATCTCAATCACTCTCTGGTGATTCACTAGTCACCCAATCAGGTACCTCTCCTATCTACAATACGGTAGCTCATCACTATCATCTGACCATCCAAGGCAATCGCGATATGGCCTCCATATGAACTCTCTCAGTCTATCTAGCTCGTGTCGCCAATACAATATGTATCCAAACAGACCCTATCTCAGTGCTCCACCATAGCAGTACACATATGGTTGATGTGGTACTACCTATCTCTTTGCAATCGATTGACATATGGCTATGTGCTCGAATGCCCATACCTGTAACAATGTGACTCCACAGCTCAAAGTCTGCACTCCCTGATATGCTATCTGATGCAACTGAAAATACAACATAGCCAGTACACATGGTCCCCATGCATACACCATCCCCTCTATCGCCATCTACTCTAGCACTCTTCCCCATCCAATAGGGAATCCATGTCCTCATCTGTCCCCTACTAGTAGGCATGCTATCACCACATATCGTCGATCATACTCTGATGCCATGGTCTCCCAGCCATTCTCCCTCTCTACGATGTCTAGATCATCTGCGTCACACTCAAATAATCTGCACAACACATCTCTCCCTATCAATGGGTCATACTCTATTATCTCTCCATGAATTGGAATGTGGAGGATATGCCATACGTCCTCTAGTGTCACTGTCGCCTCTCTAGTCGCCAGATGGAAAGAGGAAGTCTCTAAATGCCATCGCTCTGCCAATGCGGTAAGTAGTCCTGTGTTTGCCCTAATCTCAGGCATGAATGTGATATAGTATATCCCAAGTCCTGCTAATGTATCTCTGTCCATGCTCCTGAGTCTATGTCGTAACATGAAGCAGTCTGGTCGGTTCTCCCGCGTGATCAATGGATAATGTCAACTCTGCATCACAATTGGGGCACATTTTGTCAGTTTTAGGGTTTTCTCCTATGGGCTGCATTTCCTTGTTTCATGTCCAAATCAGGGTGTTTTTACTCTATTTTGACCTATCCTATTCTTATCCCCCTTTTCGGGATCATTCGCATGCCAATTTTGACCAAATTAGGGTTGCCAATGCACAACTGCGCCTGTGTGCTCACTCCTATGCCTGTGTAACACAACCTGTGCCTGTGTCCCCTACACAAGTGCAGAAGACCCTACACAAGCACAAAATTTGCCCTACACAAGTGCAGAAGTTAGTTTCTGTATTCCCTGTGGGCCCCACAATGTCCCGCAAGCCAGTCAAATTCATAAAATTGAAAATATGGGTTTTTGAGATACATACCGTTGCTCCCACGTCATCTGGTCGTCTGTACATGTGTACACATTCTTCGAGGTGATCTGCCATTGGAATGTTTGCCATCTCTCTGCAAGTGTCCTTTTCCAGAGCAACAAACCCTCCTCTTTGGCTAGTGCAAATGAGTAATTTTCCTTCTCCTTGTCTCATTTATAGATCTTTGTCAGTGCATAGATGGATGTGCACTCTCTCCATTTTATGGTGGTCACGGTCTTTTGCACCATCAATTGCTTGTCCTTCGTGCATCCGGTCTCCGATTGTCAGTCTGTTTGATCCTATCATTTTCTCTCATTCTTATTGATCAATTGACCTCTTTCCTCAATGTTTTCGGCCAATTCCTTGAGGGGGCATGCATATGTCATTGTCAGTGTCTGGGGCATTTTCATTATCATTCTTTGAAACAATGCTTAAACTCGCATTGTCTCAAAGAGGGGCAAAATGTAGACATCTAAAAATTGTCAACGCTTGCGGAGTCATACTTTAACATTGGCGCATTGCCTTATTTTAGGTATTTTTGCATCGCATTAACATTTCTTCTATGTCGCGCACTTGGTTTTTATCATTTGCAAGCATTGAGTCCTTCTTCTGCATTCCTCATTTTTATCGCTTTCAAATTTGGTCTTGTCGACAACAATCTTCAGTCATGATTTTGATCGATCTTATCCTGTCGCATCAATGTGCGTGCTCATTTGTCATCATTTTGGACATCGTCAATCCTAATTAGGGTTTTGTCCTCTTATCAATCTTGTCATCATGCGATCGATTTGTCATTGATCGTTGTCATTTTCAATCTTATTATCTTGCGATCGATTTTTCATCGATCCTTGTCTTTTGATCAATTTGTCATCAATCTTATTGTCTTGTGATCGATTTGTCATCAATCGTTGACATTTTCAATTTTTTCGTTTTGCAATCTATTTTGTCATTGATCCTTGTCTTCTTGTCAATTTTGTCATTTTGTGATCGATTTGTCATCGATCATCGTCTTTCTCAATTTTGTCAATTTGGATCAATTAGTCATTGTTCCTCGTCAATTGGCGCATTTATCAATCAAATCTCTTATCAGCATTGGTTATTTATCAAGTCAGAATCATGATCAAATCGAATCGACGTCAATTATCTTTTGTTAGGACCTAATTGTCATTCTTGCATTTCCTAATTCATCTTTTAGGGTTTCATGATTTTATTCATTTAACCCTGTTTGTCATTTCCCCCTCTAGGTTAAATAATTTATTTATTTATCCTAAGTCTTCGTGTCACAATTAAATGTTTATTTAATTGGCTAACTAATTATTTCTCTTTTTGTGAATTAATTAATAAATGACAAATTATTAATTAATTTACCTAATTTTCCAATTCACCTAATTTCCTAATTTTCATCAATTTCTAATTCCTAATTTCCTAATTTCTATTTCATCTATTTTTCAATTCTCTCCTATTTTCCTCCTAATTTCATGGGAATGACATTTCAATTTGTCATAATTTGTCATAATTGACAATCAATCAATTTTGACATAGAAATTTGTCATAATTTTGTCATAATTATCAATCAATCAATCTTGCATAGAAAGTGCAAATTTGTCATAATTTGTCATAATTGACATTCTTGATTTGCAATTTCCATTTGAATCTAATTCATGCTAATCTTGTCATCTCTCCAATTTGTCTATAAATTGGATGAATTTCTTCAATCCCAACTAATCACTTTTTCGAATCCCTACCTGGTCGAATCAATCACGCTTCGAGTATTCTTGCGCTACAATCTTGTCTACTTGCTTTCACATCATGCTTATGCACTAGTAGGTGAGATCCACAAACAAAGCTATTTGAAGGATAAAGAAGGACAATGGAGCCACATGAAGGAGATATTCAAGTCTGCATTTGGTTTGCTTAGTTTTCAATCTTGAATGTCTTGTTTTCATGTCTTTATTGAGTGTGTTTAGGATTGATCATTGCATTTGAGCTTTCGTGATTGAGCTAGATTACTAATATTGATTTGGTTTGATGATTTTTGATTTCCTATCTACAGTCTATACTAAGGGTTAACTCATGCGTTAAAAGATTGGGTTCCTAAGTTAATTTAATTAACACAACAATTATAGCATTTTCATTATTAATATTAAAATAATTTTACCCAAGGAGTCATCACAACTTTATTTATTAATTAACTAATTTCCCCCAAATAATTCTTCAATTTTTTAATCAAGGGATAATATTCATTCCTAATAGTATTTAATTGCTTTTGAAACTAATTAAAATAATTCTAGCACATATTCCATGGTATTCAAAAATAATTAGTTTAGCAATAGTAAATATTGTATTAAAATTTGCCTATTAAAGTTGACTAAATCAAATATAACAATTTTCTAGACAATAACTTCACATTAATGTCGAAATAATTTCCCCTTAAACATTGAATATTAAATAATTAATATTTGACATTGAACTACTCCATAACATTCAAATAATCATTATTCTATTTAAAATTCCCATTAGTAAATTATTCTCATTAATTTACCCAAATGTGAGAATAATATTACTCTGTAAATAATTATTCCCTATTTCAACTAAAATCCCTAATTAGCTAGCCAAATTTAATAATAACTTAAATTAAATGGGCCAATTCCCATTTCAAATTTAAAAGAACTTTCTTCCCCCCCCCCCCCCTTTTATTTTATTTTCTCTTTTATTATTATCTCTATTTCTAACCCTAACTAGGGTTTGTTTTAAAATCTATTAACACTCCCGATTCTATATTTTTCTCTTTTCATTTTTATTTACCCTAACCCAAAATAGGGTTAGGGTTTTATGTTTTCTAACATGATCTCTTTTTTTTATTCATTTACCCTAACCCAAAATTGGGTTAGGGTTTTATTTTCACTAACATTATTCTTTTTTTTTCCGAGTGTGTGTGTGTGTGTGTGTTTTTGTAGGGAGGAAGGGCAGATGTATCACGAAGGGGTTTGGCGGAGGAGGCGGCGGGTTTGAAGAGAGGGGCACACAGGGTCTGCGGGGGGTGGTCCATTGTGGTGGCCACACCCACAGTCATAGGGATTGCCCCTAGGGCTATGGGGATGTCCTCCCCATAGGCCACAGGGCCTCGACCCCATGACTGTGGGGCGACCTTCCCACAATAGCAGGGTAAGCCCTGCGGCTATGGGCAGCCTTCCCCATAGGCCATAGGACCTCAGCCCCATGACTATGGGATGACCTTCCCATAGTCGTAGGTGAAGCACTGCGGCTGTGGGTGGCCATGGCCCTCGCGGCCTCGCCATAAGGGTTGAACCCCCAGCCATGGTTAGAAACCCCCCTTTTTTTTGCAATTTTTTTTGTAGAAAAAAGCAATTTTTATTATATATATATATATATATATATTTCAATAAAAGTGGATTATTCCACTAAACATTTTTATTAATATTTTTTGTTTTTCACCCAAGATTCAAAGAGCATACCAGAGGAAAGAACCCTGGGAAGAAAACCTCTAGTCACAGCTCATAAAATAAACCTATACTATCTAACAAATCAGTTTATACACTCCGCCCAAAACCACATACAAAATGCAGTCACAACACATATAATATTAGTTTTGCATAGAGCCCATATGACAATTTGCCAAAAAAACCCATTGGATAATTTTCAAATGTAGACTCCACATCTGCAATCAATAAAAGAAGACAAAATTTTCCAAAAACCTGTGCCAAATCCCATGAGCCAAAAACCTTCCTGCCAAAAAAGAAAGTATCAAAAAACCTTTGGAAAAACACTATTGTATCAAATACCATGAGCTCGAACTCTCCTCCAGAAAATGAAGATGAATACTTGAAATGAAAGGGGAAAGCGGGAATAATTATCATCATAAAATTTTACATCAACATTACTCAAGAAAATCATATAACTATTGTTACAAACCTTCCCATACCCTAGAAGGAATTTCCTCAAAACCCACCTCTCACTGATTAGCATTGCTATCAATGGCTAAATTTGCCAAAAAATATGCAATCATATTAACTTCTGTATAACAATGGGATATCAAGAAAGATTCAAATAATTCTAATTTTTGTAAAATGGGATCAAGTATATACTACAAATTCCAACAATTTGATTTCTTTTTCATAACACATTGAATAATCACCATAGAATCACCTTCAATTATTAAGTCCTTAATTCCCAAAGAAATTGCCATATCCAATCCAAAAGACAAAGCATGAAATTCCAAATAATTGTTAGTTTTAAAACCAATAGCATGACACTTAGCTCGAATAAAATTTGCATTGTGATCATAAATTACCATCCCTACCCTAGCCGGCCTAGGGTTACCATGAGAGGCCCCATCAAAATTCAGTTTAAAGTGCCCCTGTGGAAGAGGTTTCCATCTAGCAGACCATCTCTTACCTATTGCATCATTCTTTTTTAAAATTGAACCATGAGAGGTAAAACTGACAGCATCTTCCAAACTCTAGTAACTCTACTATCCCAATGCGAAAAAGAAGTAAGATTTTCCAAATTCTTATAAATAAATGACAAAGCAACCTCAGAGATTGAAGACTCAATTTATAATAGAACCTTAGACATAGGAGACCTTGTTTTTTTAAATATCCTTTTGTTTCTCTCTAGCCAAACATTCCAAATCACAATAGATGGAGATATGATCCAAAGGCATGCATAAAAAGATGAGGCAAACATAAAGGGCCAAGATCTAAAATGGGAAATGAGATCCTTACCAATAACAAAGGATATATTTAACTTCTCAAACAACCACTGCCAACATTCATAAGCATAATCACAATGTAGGAACAAGTGTGAAGAAGATTCCAAATTTTTGTTACAAAGGACACAAGGGAAAACATCAGTAATACCAAGCCTATCTAGTCTCATACCTGTAAGGACTCTATCTTGAACTGCCAACCAAGCAAAGGCTCCAGCTTTAGGAAGACAAGCCAAATGCAAAAACAACTTATAAGGCTAAGATGATAAATCTTTAGCAACCATAAGAGAGTTGTAACCATCTTTAATAGTGTACTTACCAAAAATATTCTTTGTCCAAATAAGTTCATCCTCAGAATCAGAAAGAAATACAATTCTATCCCCCAAAATCTTCTCAAAATCTAATCTCATCCTTTGATCAACATCTAAGAAATCAATCGACTTCCATCTAGCTAGCTTAAGGGGTCCACTAGTCACAATTTCAAAATAATCTGCTACAAAAACACCCCAAAGGGAGGAAAGAACAGTGATCAGAGGAGACCAATCCCTAATATTCACCAAAGGCGTGTGTCCATTCCATACTTCATCCCAATATCTGACCTTTCTACCATTATGAACAATCCATGAGAGATGAGGCAAAATAATTGATCTACATTTACAAAGGAAATTCCAAATAGCAGAACCCGAAGGCAAATTTGAGACTTTAAAAATGTACTCTCTTGGTCCATTATTTAAATATTTGGCAAACATAATTTGTGCCCATAAGGAGCTAGGCTTGTCATATAATTTCCAAACCAACCTAGCACCTAAGGCTAAATTCTGATTCTCCAGACTCTGAATTCCTATTCCCCCAAGTTCCTTAGGCAAACATACCTTATCCCATGCAACTAAATGGAGTTTCTTCTTGCCATCTTTATTATTGTTCCAAAGAAAATCTCTAAGAGTATCCTATAAACTAACAATAGCTGCTTTTGGAGACTTCAAAATAGACATGAGATATATGGGAACAACATTCAAAACAAACTTGATGAGAACAATTTTACTCGCCAAAGTTAACCATCTATGATTCCATTAGAGAATTCTTTTAGAAATGACCAAAATAATCTTATCCCAAAAACCAATCTTATCCTGTTTAACAAAGAAATGAATCCCAAGGTAAGTACATGGAAGATTTCCAGTCTCAAATCCCCAAAAGGATTGCAACCTATGCTAAACCAGTTGTGATGTATTGAGGAAAAAAAATTTGATTTATCACCATTCACTTTCTGACCAAAAAATGATGCATAATTTTGTATTATTCCTTTAATCACTTCTGCCTCAACTAACGAAGCATGTCCAAATAATAGAGTATCATCTACAAAGAGACAATGAGAAATACTTTTGGGAATATTTTGAATCCTTATACCTTTCCAAAGCCCCCCCACTTTAGCAGCCCTAATAGCCCAACTAAAGGTTTCAACTAGGAGAATGAACAAAAAGGGAGAAAGGGGACCTCCCTATCTCAAACCCCTAGAGGAAGTGAAAAAACCACAAGGAGAACCATTAATTAAAACTGAGAATCTTGCAGAAGAAATACATGCACGAATCCATTTGACCCAGGCCTTGGAAAAACCTAACTTCTCAAGAACAACACATAAAGCCCCCCACTCTACTCTATCATAAGCCTTCATCATGTCTAGTTTAAGTATCATGGTCGGGGTTCTTTGGGTGGAAATAGAATGCAGCACCTCATGTGCTACAATTGCACCCTCTGTTGTCTCCCTTTCGGGAAAAAACCACCTTGCTCCAATGAAATGATCCTAGGTAGAATTTTTGCCAACCTAAGGGAAATAGCCTTCGTAAATATCTTATACAAAGTGTTACATAAAGCAATGGGGCAGAAGTCAGCAAAAGTCTTAGTATCCTCTTTTTTAGGAATAATTGCAATCATTGTAGTATTAGGTTCTTTTAAAATAGACCTATTTCTCCTAGCTTCCTTGAGAGCCAATAAAACATCTAAGGGAAAGGGAGACATCAACATCTTATTATCTTCCAAAGATACTAAAGGAGGAATATTAGATATATTTTTAATCAACAACTTTAATATATATATATATATATACATATATATATATATATATATATATATATATGTATATATGTATATATATATATATACATATATGTATACATATATATATACATATATACATACATGTATATATATATATATACATATATACATATATACATATATATATATATATATATATATATATATATATATTCTCATGCATAAATATATTTATTTTTTAGTTTTAAAATAATCTGATCTTTTAAATCAAAATATTAGATGTTACAAATATATATTTGTACAATTTTAAATAATCTATGTTTTTTAACAGAATATTAAATGTATGTAAAATTCTGATTTTAATGTATATGAAATCCATTTTTTTTTTACTTAGATGCACTAAAATATCTATTGAATTTTTCTTATAACAACAGATTACATTGATGCACAATAATAGGTATTTAGATTATTTAGCATACATGTAAATATATATGTGTGTGTGTGTGTGTGTGTGTGTGTGTTTAAATTCCTAAATCTGCACTTTTATTTTCTATTACACTAACTTAGAAACATGTATGACAATAACAAAAATAAATTATTTAACAACTGCACTATTTCTTTCACATTTCTTTTTGATAAATAAAACAACAAGATGAAAGTTAAAAAGAAGATTTAAAACTAACACTTAAAAGCATTTTTGCTACATTTCCTTTTAAAACTATAGACAAAAATAACTTTTCCTTTTTATTTATAACTGCATTTCTAACACTAGTTTTTTTGCAAAATGATAAAAATAATAGAATGAAACAACTTAAATATTCATCTATTTTTCTTTTCCATTTCCAACATGCATACAATTTATTATCTAATAAAATAGAAACAGATTTCTTTCCATCTTTTTCAAGTAATAAACAAACACATAAAAGTAACTCAAATGCCTTTCTTTTCTCTTTATTTCTTGAATGAACTAGTAAAAAATAAATACATTTGTTACTTCATTTTTTTCCTTTACACAAATAGGCAAAATACAAATTCAAGCCTCTTCATTTCTACCAAATGAGGGCTTGTCAAATACATGGATCAGTTTTCCTGCACATCTCACTTTGCACATTAGTAATTCCAATAATCACATATAATATTACCATATGAAAAGAATACAATTTAGACATTTGCATACAATTTCAATTATAATAATCAAGTTTCCAATTATGCAATAAAATCCACATAAAATAATCTACTAAATGGCATCATCATAATCATCATGAAATTTAATCATTTATAAAGCATGCATCCATAATTTCTATCATAAAAAATGAAGTACTGCAAATCAGAGATAAGTGGCATACACCATATCAATATTATCCAATCACTGGATAATATAGAATCTATGTCCATAATGCATCAAAATAAAGTATCAATAATAAGTCCAAAACATGAGAAATAACTGCAATGCTATGACAGCTCAGCGTAGGGCCTCACATCAATGAGGCTCTTTTTGTGATGAGTAGTGTGCTCTAGGCTGCTAGCCTTCCTACAAGTGTAGACCCCTTCATTGTAATTCACATACTTACTATAGAAGTATTATCTGACCATGGTTTTTCCCTTTACCAGGTTTTCCATGTACAAATCTTGGTGTTGTGTGGATGGCTTTTGTTCTATGATTATTGTTTATTCTTAATTGGATTAACTACTATTCTTGTATTATTGTTTTGGGTTCTATTATTAAAGTTTTAAATTTTTAATTCTTCTGGTAATCTGTGACAATTGATTCATCCCCCCCCTCTTAGTTGTCTTTCGGTTATCTGAACTATCTAACAATCCACTGGCCATAAGAAGAGATATTACAAAATATAGGGGCCTGCACTTACAGGAAGGCTTACAGCCTAGAGCACACTGTTCAATCACAAAAGGAGCCTCACTGAATACATATAAATCCAAACTATAATCTGGAGAAGTGAGTGAACTGCTAAGATAACATCTTCTATACCACAATACAGTTCCAGTTAAGCTCTGTTTGTTCCGGTCTGAAACCCTAAACCCTTTACCGGAATAATCCTTACATAAATATCCTCACATACATTATCTCTAATATATTTCGCATCATATCACATCCAAATCTCCATTAACATTACTATTACTATATCAAAATGATCTAATCCAACTGACCTATGTACCCTATACAATTTACCATTCCTTATGTCGACTTTCAAAGATAATTACAATATTAATATACATGTCAGGTAGATAACATAAATACTTGAATATCAGAAATAATTGCCGATGCCGGATCCAAGAGATGTCAGCTTCCAATACCGATAACCTTATTCTTAACCATGTCGGCCTGCATTGTCGGTAACCAAAGAAATCCTTCTATCCTACTGGTGCCGGTGCCGGTGTTGTGTCTGTGAAGTGCCCGTCGGTACACAACTAAACCAAAACATGAAGTTAGAACAAGATACCATGTTGCCATCAATGACATCATAGTGAAACCAACCAATTCAATGTCAATTACCAACACTCCTTTTCAATTTTCTTAAATTTTGGGCTCCCTTTTGGTACATACTACTGGGCAAGGGTGGTATTTACCACCTTGTTCTTTTCCTCTGTAGATGGTTGAGGAGACTGTTGCTTAAGTTTTGACTACTTATCTTTTATGAACATTCCACCGGGTTTTCCTTGGTTGGGAAAAGCACCCATTGGTTTTAAATTGTACCCACTCTTAATTTGAGTGACAACAACCACAATAATTATTTTGATTTCTTCCTCAGAAGGTCTCCTTAGACTGATGTTTTTAGATTGATCATTAGAAGCATTGACCCTATGTTCTTCCCTATTTTCTACATCAGAAAACACTTTCTGATGATGGTTGTTACTCCATAATCTTTGAATATCTACATGTATTTTTGCTTCATTTTCTTCAAAGGCTGAGCATTTAGACTCATTATCAGCTTGAAAAGAAAACATATTCACCATGTGATCAATGAATCTATCTTCCTTGCAACTAGCATAAACATCTTCATCTTCTTACATGGCCTTTGCCACTACACATTGGGCTTGTGTATGTGGCATATTACATGCCATATATCATGGGTTGTCCTCCACAAGATGAGCACTTGGCCTTTTCAATGGATCGGGCATTTCTTTGTTTACAGGCCTTTGGTTACCAATTATAGGATGTCAATCTTTCTAGTTTGTGTTATAATCCATATCATGCAGTTTGGGTATCTCATGCCTTTGAAAATTATGTGTATCATGTGATATGCCTTTCTCATTTCTAGCCACTTTGTAGCTTAAATCCTTCAAGCCACTCATAACCTTATCCAGCTTATCCTCTTCTTTAGGCACTTTATTGTGATGTCCTTTGGGATTTGGCTAAATCCTAGCTCATCATCTCTTCTTGATGTTTTTCCTAAGGATTTCCTGTTATTCTCAATGGTTTGAGCCATTTTGAATGCAACGGCTAAAGATGGTGGGTTATTAGACCTCAATTCATATCCAATTTTAGGATCAAAAGCACCAAAGTAGAACACCAAGCTCATGTTGTCAGTTGGTTTCAGACTAAGAGGAATTTTATTCATAATTTTAATGAATTTATTATAGAAAAAGGCAACATCTTCATTCAGATTTTTTTTTATACTTGTCAACTCGTGCAAGGAAAACTTAGAGTCTGAATGATCACCGTGTTGATCTATGAACATTCTTTTGGAGTCTTGGAATGATCTGATTGACAAATTAGGCAAAATTTTATACCAATCTCTAGCATCATCAGTCAAAGACTACATGAACATCTTCATGAAGACATCTTCGCTTTCCACCTTAAAATTGTCCATTACATTTTGGAAAGTTCTTAGGTGATGCTCTCCTAAAATGGCATTGTTTCCTAAGAATTTAGGCAATGCATCCCTTAACTCATTTCTTACTAGATTTGGGAAACCTATAATCCTAGTAAAATCAATCTATCTATATCTATCTAGTTGCATTGATCTTCTAGCAAACTAATTATACATATGTTGTTGATGCATATTTTCTTGATTTGGTAATTGTTGTTGCTGATGTTGTTGTAAGGGTATCTGATATTGTTGTTGATATTATCATGCCATATGTTGTTGATATTACAGGAACTGTAAATATTAATGATAAGTATTATTTACTCTAGTTGAGTTACCATGTTAATACATTGGTGGAAGTGGATACTGCGAGATAAAAGTGACTTGAGAAGGCATTGGGCCAAAACCTTATCTTGACATGTTGTACTGATTTTAGGCTACATGATGATGAATGGTACTTTTTTGACCAGTAATGTTATTTTGGACATTGATAGGGTGAGCACATGTGCTAGTAGAAACAGAGGATAAACTTGGCATTCCAATTGTCCATGAGTGAGACATTGGTATAGTACTAGTAGCAGTGCTAGAGACACTTGCCCAGGTATTAGCTTGCATAGCAACTGATACTTGTGTGGATACAACACTTATAATAGGGGCTTGAGTGGTAGTACTTGTAACAACAGGGGCTGAAACTCTAGTAGTACCTATGGTGGAAGACAGAGGTGCATAGATGACTAAAGGACAACTAGTTGTACTAGGTATACTTGGTATTTGACTTGACATTCCTCGAAAAGGTATTTGTGTAGATTGTTGAATGGAAAAATTCAGCATTTCTTGTGTCATCATATCTCTTTCACTTATCATTTGGTCTATCCATCTCTGCAACTCTTCTGGTGATACTGCAGGAGCATTTCCTGAGGTAGAATAAATATTGGATTTAGTAAACTGGGTCTGGAAGAGGTTTTGTGTTGTAGGAAAACTCATAGAAATAGGGGTATCCATAGTGTACTATGGACCAATGTTGCCTTGTGCATTAGCTAGTTGTTTAGTATATGTAGGCTCAAACTCTCTTTGCAACCTAACCCTTTCAAAATCTGCATAAACTTTATCATAACCAACTTGGTTTCGAATAGGATCACTACAATAAGGATTTTGTGGATTTTTATCCATGCTTGGGAAAGTGTAACTAATAATAAGATTTTCTTTTAGTAAGGATTCGTCACTACTTGTATCCTCTACTTCGTATGAAGACCTATAAGTTTCACTATGATAATCCTCTGAAATGACTTTCCCTCTTAAATCAATATGCAATTGATTATATTCCTCTATTCTAAAAACATGAGCATTAACCGATGCTTGAGGAAAAGTGGTTTGACGAATACCTTTGTTCTTGATAGTCCATCTTTTTCTAGTTGTAGACTTGATACCCTCTCTTCTCCCTTGATCAACTTATTTATCTGAGCTAAAATTAGTGTTGGATGCATTGCACCTTGCAATATGCTCACTCCTTCTTGTAGTAGTATTGGTAACCTTCCTATCGCTCATGTGAACCTTTCAAGCTATGAACTAGCTTCTTGTTTTTTAGAGTCATCACCCAAGATGGGAATATATGTTTCTTTAGTAACTATAGACTTTGGACAAGGATTACTGGGGGTAGAATATTCTTTTGACAAAATCTTAACTTTGCTTTCCTTGGTAGAGTCACGAATCTATTTGTTCCAGAATCAACAAAATCCTACATCATAGAGAAACAACCACTGACTCATAGACATTCTTAGGATTGGTTTTGGCCAATGAATAAGATTTAGCACAAAGGATGCAATTTTATACTCTTCAGTCTCTGCACGACCTAGGTGGGCACCCCCATTGCAATGTTTTACAATATTTTAACTTTATGTGGATAGACATTGCAGTGTATAGAAGTTGCTTTCAATAAAAATATACCAAGGAAAAGTATGATATACTATGAATTCTATCTTGAACCTTAGCTTTTGTCAGTCTTTATTGCATTGAAAAATGGCTCGAATCTATTTCTATTCCTAATACAAAAGAACTAAAAAAATTAAATATAAAAGGTGAAATAAGAATGTTGAAATGATCCTAAAACTTAGAAAAGTATGACCAATGCCTATTCAAGTGAGATACAGAGTCAAATAACAAGTTTAAAGACAAACAATATCATAGTATCATCATTAAAGTTCAATACTAAACATTCAAGACTTGCTTAAAATTCTCAGACTGAGAATGTTTTCACAACTTCCTCACGATACCTCTCGCACAGATGTTGCACCATCAAGACAAAATCTAATCCATTTACTTCAAATGAAACCTATGAAAACATACACATTCTCCATTAGAGAAGACAAATTGAACATGTCATTAACATAAAAACTCATACAACACCATACAAAAGATATGAGCAAGAAAAATGAATGTCCTCTTTATTGATTTTCAGAATAAAATTGACACATTCATAATAGATTGTTGTGCTCAATAAATATATAAAAGACTAACTGTCATAATATTGCTTCAAAGCTATCCTAGTATATACTAAGCAAAATTTTAGAATCCTTCTTTTTGACCTTGAATTCTCTTTTATAATACAAGGGAGGAAAAACAAGCTTCAGGCCAAGAAGACACATGTCAAAAGTACAATGTTTTAAAATTCACCAAAAGGCCCATTTTTGTCCTTGTCAACATGTGTGTAATCTTCCTTGTTTCATTAAATGCAGGTGGCTAGGAAGTCATCATCTTGGAAACCTTGGACTACAGGTCCATAAGATCTGCCTCTAACTAGTACTCTACTGCCTGCATCTATCAAGATCTAAAGTACATCTTGGTGCTTGGTAGGAGGTGTCTTGGAAAATGATCATTGGTGATTGAGTACTTCCATCAATCCTACCGTAATAGACAAATCTACACAAAATTTAAAATCAACAAAATAGAAACACTATTACTAGCCTTCTTCCTCGGGCTACTCTTCTTCCAAAGAGAATTACCTTTTATGCAATGCTTCTATTTCATCATTCAGCCAAGAAAAATCCCTTAATCCTTGAAATTTATTCATTGTCTCCTTTATTTTGTGGGCAGGTACAATTGCAACTCCAAAGGTAAATCTATGGTATAGCTGATCCACCTCCATAATCTTATCAATAATATTAAAAAAGGTATCCCCTTGGTTTGGATCAGTAGCCAAAGATGTTAGAACTGCATTGATTGCATCTTGGAAACCCTGCCTCCACTCTTCTAGGCCTTTGATCTATCCATCATCTACCAAAATTGTGGGGACATGCCACTTTTTAAGCACCTGGAAAGAATTGTTCATTCCCAACAATGATTTCTTTTCTCATTCTATGTTGGATAGCTCCTTAGTCAATTGATTATAATTTTTCCAAGTGACCCCTATAGTTTGGGGTGGTTGGGCCACATTTTTTATTGCCACCATGACCTTCTTGAAATATTAACCCTTTGGTAACCAAGTGACTCTAATTGGTTTAAAGAATGACATAATTGTATCCAGCTTACTTAAGAGCTGAGATGTCAAAGAATATGAAGTATGAACTTTATACAATTTATCAATAATTTTATTTGAAATCCGCAAAATTGAATCTTTCTTAATTTCAAAATAATTATTTTCAGCTTCATCCTTAACTCTTTGTAATTCTTTATTCATTTTTTCTAATTCTTTGGGCCTAATTCCTCAGGAAGAATCTGTTGTTACCTTCTTTATTTGCTCCTTCAATGTGCAATTTTCAATAAAAAACTTGTTGTAATTTGGATTGAGAGCTACATGCATATCTTTCAATCTTATATGTTTTGGCTCAAGATTATCTACTGCTAACTGAGCAAACTGGGTTGCATGTGAAGTAATGGCTGCAACCTTTATTGCAGTAGTGTCTTCAAGTGTCCTTACTACTACATCCCCTATTCTTTGTTGTCCACCCTACAAAAATATAGGCTTCTATACATTTGGGGCCCCTGACCATAGAGAAGAATCCTTTAGGCCTATGCTCACCCCGGATCCATGATCACCAAAGTCCTTTGCAAAATTGGGGTCTTTCTGCCCCATAATATGATCCAACAAAAAGAATTTTCCAAAGTCCCAGCCGGGAACTAGAAGCATGCCACTATTTCTAATCATTTCCCTACCTTCCTCAAGGGTGCATATGAAATTGTTCTTGTCAAAATTTCTAATCTCTTCATTAGATAGATCTTTCAACTTTTCCCTAAGACAAGAAGATTTGAACTCAGGAGAGTTCACAAAAGTGCCATTTACAATGAAATTCTTTGAAGAAATAGTTCTTTCATCATCTGCCTCTTCAACAGAGATTGTGCTCGGGATAATAGCTCTATTTGAGTCATTTAGGACCTCAATAGCCTCAACTTCATCGAATGTTTCTCAAGGGGGAGAAGGTGGTGGTACATTTGTATCAAAATTCTCCTAGACATCTACAAAATCAGACATCTTTGCCTTTCCTTTTTCAACCCTCCTGACCTGCTCAGTTGCCTTCCTAGAGGTGCCAAGAGATGTTTTTTCAACTATTACTGTATGCCCTTCACCTTGTATATTGTAGGGGCAGGGTCAATAGGCCTTGTCTTAAATTTAACTCCTTTATCCCTTGCATCCCTTCTCTCTATTTCCATTTTTATTATATCATCTTCCTTTCTAATCATGAAAGACATCCTGGCAAAAACATTTTGAAATTCTTTGTAAAATCCCTCAAAATGGGGATCCTCTTGCTTCCTTTCTCACTCAAGCTTCTTCATGAGTTCCCATTTCTTCCTTTGCTGGTCTACCTCAGGAGGGTGAGCATTTCTAATTAAGTCCTCTCATTCATCGAATGAATGAAAATAGCCCTTCTTCTTTAGCTTGTACACTTTGAGATCATTTACACATCCCTCAAGGTCAAAATTCCTAGCTTGGACAACCTTCAACCTGTAATTCTTTACTAAGAAGTCCTACACCTTTTCCAAGGTATCACATCCTACAATGAACTGTTCAAAATTGATCATCCTGGGGAGGAGTCTCCCTTTCTTGTATGTTGTAATTTGTGCCCTCTCCATCCACATTAATTGCCAAATTAACTCAATGAATGCTAGCCTAGGAGAGACAAAAAATGACAAAACATGGGGTTCTTGCTCACACCCATATACCCTGATGATAGTGCAGTTAGCATACAAAAAATAAATCTCCAAAATTGTAGATGAAGGCCCCTCTAGATATACCATTCCTTCACCCCTACAACTCCTTATCCTCAAAATTTTAATAATATTCTTAGGTAGCCTGGGCAACTTAACTCCAAGCCTTGACAATACATTCATGACAAAATGATCAAAGAAAATAGAATAACTACCAAACCTAGATCCCTTGTCTGAAACCTTAGTCCATCTCTACACTGGCCATGGGAGACCTGTGTGTGGATCATTTGTCCTTATTATTAATTTTGGGCCCCAATAAGCCCTATTTTGATAAAGAATCATATGACATAGTAGAGAATAGTGTCTAAACTCCATTTTCTCTTTTTTATTTCTTGCTCCCATTAACCCCTCATGAAGCTTATCATGAATAATAGTTGCAAAGTCAAACAACTCACTTATTGTGGGGTGTTGAATGTTGATGGTGATCATCATAAAATATATGGGCATATGAGTAAGCTCGCAATCTACCCCAAGGATCTTCCCTAATGCATAGTAAGTCTTAACAAAATAGGGTTCAAAGAACTCCAATCTAAAGGGATCCTTTTCAGATTGTAAGTAATAATTTTGTGAACTTTTGAAAAGTTTCTTAATAAAATGAGTAACAAAGTCCTTTCTATACTTGTCCTTTTTGTATTGGTAGCTTCTTTCTTGATTACTTTTGTTGAACTCCTTGAGGGCTAACCTATCCAAACCAGAACACTCAACAATGGCCCCATGTGAAATGTCCAATAGGACATAGCCATCTGCAAATAGTATAGTCCTTCTTGGGGAATCATAAGCAATGACTAGCTCTTTTATTAACATTGGTTCTACAAAAACATTTGGCACTACTAGCTTCCCCAAGTTTAGTGTCCAAGGATTTGACACTAGGATAGGTTTAATAAAATGAATAAAATAGGTCCCACCCCCTCTCCTTTGTGAATGCATCTCTACATCCTGCCTCTTTGTCATTGAAGTCAATTATGATGCTATCATTCATGGAGTCTCCTTCAAACAACTCCAACAGGTCTTGATGGAGGCTTCTTGTTTGTCTAGTTGGCCTCTTCGTAGCTTCTTCTAATTTGTTTTCAACTTCATGCTGCAATTCTTTTGTTGTCATCTTAGGAGCCAAAGGGGTAACATGTACTATTTCTGGTTTCTCTTCTTGAGCTAATGACTCTCCTTTAGATGCCTTTCTAGGCCACTTGGGAGCTTTGGGAGCTGGCCTTTTTGCAGGAGCAGTTTCCTTGACCTGCTCGAGAGGGTTTTCCTTTTGTGGGGTTTCCTCAGTGGGAGGGTTTTTAGAAGTAGGGTCATTTTCTACAAGAAGAGGATATTTAGTAGCAGATGCATCAACAAAGGCCTTTTGGTCACTTTTTCTCTTCTTTTGAATTGGTTTCCTAGCTTTAGGAGGATGGGAAGGCTCATCCGAACACTCGCTATTAGAAACAATAGTGATAGTCTTTCAAACTATCTTTCTCTTTCTCTTCACAACCTTTTCCTTGGGAGGGGAGCTTGCTTCAACCTCCTTAGACATTTGTGAGATAGGTTGAGTGTTTGGCTCAGTAGCAGGAATGTTTTCAATTACTGGCACAGGCAGAATTACATCAAGAGGAACGACATGGGTAATCTCTTAAATTACAGAACTAGTGCCATCCTTAGGGACATTCTTAGCAGTGGGAGTAGTAGAGTCCTTGAATGGGGAGGACATTTTAATTTTTTTTTAAAGAAGGAGAGCTTGGAAAATTAAACACAGATGCAAACCCTACAGACTCTAGGGCACACACAAAAGCTCTGCATATTCATAACTATAACAACCTAGCAAATGCAGAAGGATGGTGGAATAATTAACTTAGTGATCTTCTTTGTTGGGCTGAATTTGTTGGAGGGCATGTTGATTCACTGAAAATCACTCTTTTTCTCACTCACAGATGCTCTGAATTCTTCTTTGGATGCAAGGTGTGGGATAAAATTGGTAAATTTCTCTTTTATGACAATGCAATAATTCATCCGTGTCGGACAGAGCTAATCGTTGGCGCCAAATTTGAATTTCACCCATTGATTTGGCAATAGATGGTCAGGAATGCTCATTGACAACCCTCAAATGATGACATGACATTTATTAGACTCTTCTGGCCACCTTAGACTTTTCAATTTTATGTCCTTCGTGTTGGCAATTGACACTCTATTGGTTGGTTTCACTATGTTGTCATTGATGGAAACATGTTTTTGGGTTCTGGCTTCATATGGTATATCGGTAGGCACTTCATAGATTCTAAATTGGCATCGGTAGGTCAGGAAGATTTCTTTAGTCACCAAAAATGCAGGCCTACATGGTATAATTAAGGTTATCAGTATTGGAGGTTGACTTATCTTGGATTGGGCATCGACAACTTGTTTTAATGTTTATTCACTTATATTATATGGTCAACATGTAATCTGATATTGTATATATCTTTGTAAGCTGACATAAGGCATAAATTTGTATAGGGTATATAGGGCATATTGATTAGACCATTTTTTAATAAGGATATAGACATGGTGATGGATATATAAATGTAAAATGATGCAAAATATATCAAAGAGACTATATATGTGAGGAATTTATTGTAAGGGTTATTCCAGTAAAGGGGTTTAGGGTTTGAACCAGAATAGACAAAGTTTAAACCAGAACTATATTCTGGCATAGAAGATGCTATCTTAGCAGTTCATACTTCTCTAGATTATTTTCTAGAATTTTATGTAGTCAGTGAGGCTCCTATTGTGATTGAGCAGTGTGCTCTAGGCTATAAGCTTTCCTACAAGTGCAGGCCCATCATATATCATAATATCTTTTCATATGGTGAGTAGATTGATATTGTGGGTCACAAATCCCATCGTGGTTTTTCCTCATTGAGGTTTTCCACGTATAAATTTGTGTGTTATGGCTCTCATTTATGTGTTTGGCTTATTGGTTTCTTTACTTCTTTCAATTATGTTTATACCGGTATACCGATTGGTGCATGAATGTTTTGTTAAGGCTAAAATTTATTATTTTGGTACAACACTAATTCACCCCCCCTTCTCTCAGTGTTATTAGTTTCTAACAATTGGTATCAAAGCCTTGTACCTCAGAGGAAGTTTAACAGCTTGAGGAAGATCCTGAAACTTGAATCATTGAAAATGGCTTTGGAGAAGCAGCCGGAGATGGCACTTGAAGATTATGATGTTGAAATATTGAAGAACTTAAAGCTACAAGATGAGTTGAATTTTGCTAAGGAATTCATTCTTGTCCTACAAGAGAGGCTATCATTTGTTCAAGCTATAAGGAAAGAACTTTTGCAAAACTAGGATGATGAACAGAAAAAAGCACTTAAGGAATAATGACAGAAATTGAGTTAAGAGAACATGGTTATAAAGAATGAAATGCAAGCTATAACTATGAGGAAGTCTAAGGAGATTGAGGACAGAAAGAAAAAAGAAGAAAATCTTGATGTATCCCTGAAAAACAAATTTCAAGAATGTGGTAGGTTGGTTCATGAAAATGATATGTTGAGAACTGATTTGGTACAATCCTAGAGCAATGAGAAAGATCTTGAGAGACAATTGACAATACTAAGAGATGATTTAACTACTGCAAGTGAGTACCAATAAAAATTCAAGATCAGCTTAGCACAACTTGATGAGCTATTGAAGAGACAGAGGCAAATTGGAGATTCCAGTGGACTTGGATTTGAGAAAGGATAGAGTTCTGATACTGTTAATGAAGATTAAAACCATAAGGCACTGGTAAGACAATTCAATGCTTATAAATTAAATGGTATATGATTTATTTGCAATAGATTTGGTCACATGGCTAGGAAATGTAGAAATAGAGCAAATCAAAACCCTAATTCTGCTCCTAGTAAATGTTCTAAATGCAATAAAATTGGTCATAAGACAAAAGATTGCAGAATGAATGTAAAATGATATACTTGTGGAAAATTTGGACATATGGCTAATCAGTGCAGGTCAAGCAATTTCACTGATTTTAGCAAAGCAATTCAGAAGAACAATGTTACATGTTATGCATGCAATAAAATTAGACATATTGCTAAGTTTTGTAGAAGCATAAATCCACCGATTAGTAATGGAGGATCAAATAAAAAAGGAAAAGATAAGGTTAGTGAAATCCATTAAGATCATACTCAAAGATGGGTTAGGAAGACTGAAGAGCAATCATTAGATGGGAATGTCCCAGTTACCTATCCAGAAGAAGAGGTTGTTCCTGCACTGATAGTCGGCTCATCCGGTAACTAAGGCAGATGCCTTAGGGGTAGGTAAAATTCATGAAGATGATGCATATGCCCCAGGAAGAGGTTCTGGAAGATGTTATAGATATTGGAAAGGATTATCTGACATGGATATATTCTAAGCGAGATCTGGTATATTTCACCGGCAGTCATTTATGTCAATGGAAGATTAGGGTTTTTCCTTTGAAGGATAAAAGGTTGAATACACTTCAATGTTAATCACCCTGCATTCAGAGTGATTCATAGTGACTAAGTGTGATCAGAGGCTATTCAGAGGCAATTGGGTTTCTTCTTGAGCTATCACATTGTCATTTGGAAGGATTTGTTGAAGGTTTTCACTGAGATAGATCTAAAGGTATTTTTCTTGAAACATGGAAGTGAGACCATCTTTTGTTCCTATTTTGTTGCAAATCCAACTATAGTGGAGGTTAAAGACTGCTCGAGGCCAATTTTCAAGCGGTATCCACATGTGGCTACCAAGGAATATTCGGTTGGAGAGTTTTCTCGCGTTTCAGAGGGAGTGGTGTATGTAGAAGATGTTAGGGAATACATTCACTATCATATAGAGGACTTAGGAACATCAGAGATCAAGGGGATATATATGAATGAACTAATGGGAGAAGCTGGAAAGATCAAACTGACATATCAACACATTGAAGATCTAGGGTTTACAGATATTCTAGATATTTTGGAGTTTGAGAATAAAATAATTAGATATGTACTAAGCAGAGTACATGGGGAATTCATATGGTTGGACAGACCTTATAAAATCACTAAGGAAGCCATTTGAGCAATTACTAGTTTGCCATAGATAGGGAAACATCTTGATAAGAAAGTGTCAAACGACTTCGTGAGGTAGATCACCGACTCCACATCTGACAAGAGATCGATGAAAGAGAGCACTATCACTGACACTGACATCAAGTTTGGAAGCATGATCATAGGATACAAGGTAACTCAGTCAAACCAACTATATTTTGTTTCCAGTTCATGTATTTTGGCTGCAGATAGAAAGGTATTCAATAGCAAACACATGATAACTAGCCTAATGCTAGGGAGAATGAATGAAGTAATAAAGGAAACTCATAAATCTTGGATTAAATTTTTGGAAGAACATGGAAGATTCTTTACTTCACTGGAGATAAAGACAAATACTATAGATACACTAGTTGAAGGGAAAGGAAAAGGTATCATGGGTACTCCACCCTCAATTTTGAAAAATATCAAGATAGTGGAAATTGAGCCATTGGTAAACACAAATGTATAGACAAATACTGAAACACCAGTTAATACTGAGAACATAGTACAAGATACTAACATTGAGGACAATTGTCCTTTGAATACTAATGTACATGTTGAGGATATTGTTCCTAGAGAGGAATCGACAGTTACACAGACTGTACCAAGTGGCAAAGCCACCGATGCAAGTGAGGAGGTAATAAAGGATAAATCATCAGAGAAAATAGGGGAATCTGGTAGGGAACCAGTTGCTGGAACATCATTATTGACAATTGACACTTCTCTTGTGGAAAAGAAAACCATCACAGAGATGAGTCCCACAGAACTGATGAAGGAGGGAACCACAGACAAGGGGATTATAGACCAAGCCATAACTATTTTGCACAGATTGGTCCTGGAATGTAAGATTGAAAATGAAGAGAGCCCTTCTGATAAGCTTAAGATAATCATTGTGCACATATCAAAATACTTTGAATCCTTACAATAGATCTTTAATAGGCAAGCACTTGAAAGATTCACTCAGGCTAAAAGAGACGCGAGAGAAGAAAAAGATTGAGGAGAAGCTAATTTTGATAGAAAATAATTTGAAACAATGTACAAACATATACAGGGTATGTTGCAATAATGAGATACTTACAACAAATATAGATAAAAAGATAAAAGAGATACAAGAGAAAATTTCTAGTATTGCTAACTCTTTTGATGGACTAATTTCACTGACAATATCGATTGATGGACAAATTTTTACTTTGGAGAACCAAATTTCTTCTCTTGAAAAGGAAAGAGATAAAATAATTCGGAGAGCCAAAAGTCTGAGAGGTTTGGTGAGTCCAAGTTGGATTCACTCTGTGTACATAAGAAGGAATGCATGGATATGTTGGGAAAGCCTACACTGGCAGAGGTTAATGAGAAAGAATAGTTTGCATATTTATTGAGTGGACTTGTATCTATCTCCGACACATTCAAAACCGATTGGGACACTTATGTGGAGTTACTGGAGAAATCTTATCCGGAAATCTTAAAATTGGTCAAGCTCCAGTAAGACATTTTTGGAGGTATTTTGTGTACAGTACTTATTCTTTGACATTATTTTTACAATTTTTTGGGTATTGATGTCAAAGGGGGAATAGTATAGATTTGAAAAAGGATAAAAGGGTTGCATACATTAGGGGGTGTTGGTTCCCAAAACCACAAATTGGAAAACCAAAAGACTTGCCAAATCCTCAAGTAGTTCAATCAGCCTTGGCCAACAAACAGGGACAGTCAAGGACTAGATCCCTCTGCACTTTAGGCTCCACTGAACCTAGGTGGGTGTGCCTCTTCCTATCAAGCACAAAGAGGTTATTTATAGTGGATTTAAACCTTTTATAAAGTTTACACAACTAGCAAATTATTGTTCTGCAACTATGATTTATTATGTGCTTTAACTGAATGCTTTGAAAATAAATGATTGTAAATGTATATTGAAAATGAGATTACTTTCAGGACTTAAATTAAATCTGTATAGATCAATTCATATAGGATTTGGGAAGAATGTTTCTCTATCAAGGACCTTGAATGCATATAGATTGAAACCTTAAAATATCAATAACAAACTAGTGCCTCTATCTAGGAATATATATGACACTTTGTGGACAAAATATCTTATCAACTCAAGAGACAATTTATCATCAACTATGAAGGTTCAGTATGCATTACACAAACAATAAGAACTCAATATTTTACTTAATGCAACGACATGTGATTCACATCATAGCGAATCTATAAACAAATTTATCAAGAGGACAAAGATAATCATCAACACAAAAGTGTACACAATATTTGGAAAAAGAAACAGCGAACCTGGTATATTAATATTCAGGAAATAATTGCATACATAAGTTGCACTTGCAGATACTCCATTACAAATTGCTTGCACAAAATGATACTTCTTCTTCCCTTTGACTTCACTAATACAAAATAACATTCAGTGCTTACAGCAGTATGTTTTTATGACTTCCCCCCTGATTGTCCTTCCCTTGTTCTGGATGACTTCCCTTTAATACACATAAGGGATAGTTATAGATAGTTGCTTCTCAAAGGACACACCCTTTGGTTTAAGCAATAATTACAAATGAAACCCTAAAAAATACTAAATGATGCTTAATAATGTTCTTTCTAATCTTTCACTTTGATAAAATTCCACTTCCGCTCTTGACCTCCTTGATATTCCTCGTCACCAAACTTTGATAAAATATCCTGCACACAAACTAAACCAATCAAATTCATTGATTTAAATGACTAATTACTCTCGATTAGGTTTTTCTTATGAAAGATTAATAATCCCTTTCCCTAATGCAAGATTAATCCTCCTTAATCAAAGTATATCATCAAGAGGATATTTTGCAAAGTGATATTTATACTTGGGACTTTAAAAACATTAATTCGTACAATAAAACCAAATATTTACCCTAGTATATATTTCCAAATAATAACAGAAGGTAAAATACTTTATACTAAATAATAATACTTCCCTTGGAAAATGATAACCATGGATAAATATTTCAACTTTGCAATACCTTTTCATCTTTTTAGGGCAACTTCATCTTTCTTGGGAATATTTTTTCATATAGGATAAATACTTTGCAAAAAGCAATCAAACATTAACTAGATGATAAAAATAATTTACCCTAATGAACATATTCAATTTATTAACTTAGGGCAAATAATATAATATGCATATGAAAAGATTGCCTCAAAACACCAAATTCCATTTTAATAAATGCTATTCATCATTTTACCTTGGGTAAAACGAACTTTTCAAAATACATTTTCTTCTTTGAACAAAATATAATATTCACACTTTGATCCTGAAATACATTATTCATACAATAAAGAATAATATTTACTCATTCTTTGATTATTCATAAATAAAATTTACCCAAAAATATAGGTAAAAATATTTATGAAAGCTTAAAAGATCATAACATTAAAATCCACTTATTAATCAAATATTATGCATTAGAGAACATTTATATGTAAAATATAATTATTCCTTTTACACAAATATTTCCCTTTCAAAAAGTAAAAATAAAATAATTCAAAGTTCATAAAATGTGGAAAATATAATTCTTAAAATAACAATTTTCCTTTTCTATGGTATTTACATGAATGGTAAAAAATCATTATGAAAATAAAATACTCTATTAAATTTCTTAGGTAAAAAGATACTTCCTGTACATGCAAACCTAAGAAAAATCAAATACCTTAATAAATTTATGAACAATCAAATACCTTAATAAATTTATATCTTTATATCTTTAAAAAGAAAAATCAAATACCTTAATAAATTTATATCTTTTTAAGCATATTTTTAGAAATAGAAACATTGACAACATATCCCTTATGAACAAATAATTTTTCCTAAAGAACAATCTAGTCATTTTTTCATGCTAAAATAGTTGCTTGGAAGTATAAATCATTTTACCCTTTAAAAATATCCAAAAGTAAAATATTAAAATAAAAATACTTACCCTTTGCAAAACAAAAATTAAAAATATATTACCTCACTACCTTCTCCTTTGGCTTTGATTTATTAGGTATAGAGGCTTTATTATCTCTCTTCTGAGAGCGTTATTTTTAATTTAGTGTTTCTCTCAATCTTCCCTTTTAAAACTGCTTCAAACTATGCAAGAAAATAAAAAATTTAATTTCTCCTACGGCCTATTTTGGATTAATTTCATTGCTGACTAACCAGGCATCCGATTACCACGAAACTTGGCCAAAAGTTATGATAATTTAAATAAAACATGGGTTTTATTTCAAATTTCAATTAGCTTGCCAAATTTTGGTACTTGCTTTGTAAACTGGCTTGTCAGAGCTAGTCGCGGGCAATATAAATTTTAAATTAATACATCAAATGACCTCTAATCTTTGTGAAAATTAAAATGGAAGCAATTGACATAATAATGCTTAGGTGAAAAGAAATCATGATTCGAAAAGACTTACGTGGAATGATTTCGCCTTTGCAACCATATACATACTTGGAAATCAACCACCTTGTTCATGCATCAAAGTAGGTTGCAAGGAACTCGGAGTGGAATACATACTTGATCTCAACAATTGCAGAGAGAGATTTTCTTCTTAGTATAAATCTGGAACCTTAAAAAATTTTAAGGGTCCAACAAGGGGAGTTACCAAGTTTTTGAGTTTTTGGAGATATGGAGTATTTTGCATATTCAGCTCAGGGGGAGCAGGGCAGGATGAAACCGACAGATGAAACTATGACCATTTTTCACATGAGTGTTACCATCAATGCCAAAGGGGAATATTGTTGGCAATTGACACTCTATTGGTTGGTTTTCACTATGTTTTCATTGATGGCAACATGTTTTTGGGTTACGACTCCATATGGTATATCGACAGGCACTTCATAGATTCTACACCGACACCGGTAGGTCAAGAAAATTTGTTTGGTCACCGACAATGGAGGCCGACATGGTATAATTAAGGTTATCGGTATTGGAGGCTGACTTATCTTGTATCCGGCATCAACAACTTGTTTTAATGTTTATTCACTTATGTTATATGGCCGACATGTAATCTGATATTGTATATATTTTTGTAAGTCGACATAAGGCATACATTTGTATAGGGTATATAGGGTAGATTGATTAGATCATTTTATAATAAGGATAGAGACATGGTGATGGATATGTAAATGTAATATAATGTGAAATATATCAGAGGGACTATATATGTGAGGAATTTATTGTAAGGGTTATTCTGGTAAAGGGGTTTAGGGTTTCAACCAGAATAGACAGAGCTTAAACTGAAACTGTATTCTGGCATAAAGGATGTTATCTTAGTAGTTCACACTTCTCTAGATTGTTGTCTAGAATTTTATGTAGTCAGTGAGGCTCCTATTGTGATTGAGCAGTGTGCCCTAGGCTGTAAGCCTTCCTGCAAGTGCAGGCCCATCATATATTGTAATATCTCTTCATATGACCAGTGGATTGATATTTTAGGTCATAAATCCCACCTTGGTTTTTCCTCATTGAGGTTTTCCACGCATAAATCTATGTGTTATGGTTCTTATTTATGTGTTTGGCTTATTGGTTGCTTTACTTCTTTCGATTTTGTTTATACCGGTATACCGATTGGTGTATGAATGTTTTGTTAAGGCTAAAATCTACTATTCCGGTATAACACTGATTCACTCCCCCTCTCAATGTTATTGGTTTCCAACACTTTGAATTTTATTTTATCATTTTACACCTTTCACCTTCTCTGTGGGATAAGGTCTCCTTGGATTTTTCTTTATTTCCTTATCCCTCACTATCTTTTGCTATCTTGACAATCCTCGCGGGATAAGGTTTCCATGTATTTACCTTTTCCCTTTATCCTATTGCACCCAGAAGTGTTCCTCTTACCCTTACAGGATAAGGCCTTGCCACCTTTTCTTTATCGGCACTCCTTTATCCTTATCCCGCAACACATTTGTCAACATTGTCTCTTCTCGAGGGATAAGTCCTTTGTATGTCCTCTGAGCATGATTTTATTTTGTGTTGCTCATAACTCCCTGTTGTCACCCACTTGAAGGTGCCTTTCAGTGTGTGTTTGCTTCACATGGGATAAGCCTCTTGAGCTTACCTTATCTGATCTTGCAACCCATCTCTTATCCCCATGGGAATCCGTGAGATAAGAGATCTTATCGATCTTGCCTTGTAATCCTTATCATATGACCATCATAAGTAGAACCCTTCGTGGGATAAGGTTTTCTTAATGATCCTTCAATATTTTATCCTGTGGTGCACCTATGATTCTCACCTTTTGCATCCTCATACACCGTCATTTTGGATCTTTGGTGTTCCTCATGAGACAAGTCCCTTATCATTTTGCTTAGATATTCTCTTATCCCGCAACCTTTTTCTTATCCCCGTGGGGATGCATAGGATAAGAAAAACCTTTTATCCTTCCTTTGTTAACTTGTCCCGCGCTATCCTATGATGCAACTCTGGTGACTTGGAAACCTTGCAAGATAACATTTTCTTTGCACTTTAAGTCATCTCTTATCTAGAAATCCTTTTTGGTGTTCCTAGGTCATTGCGGTATAAGACTATGCCCTTTGTTATCTTTGTATCCTTCTTATCCCACAAGGCTTAATCATGGCTTCGAATGCATTGCGGGATAAGATTTGTTATTTGAGCTTTGCAAGTTCCTTATCCTGTGTGGGTGAGACCTCTCGCTGAAAAGCATGCAGGATAACATATCTTGGTGTTTGCTTTGGCATGCTTACCTCATGCCACTATAATACTAAAGTGGGCACTTAACTGGATTATTTTAGCACGTGGAAAACTATCAAGGGTAACATGATCATGTGCGGGGCCCCCTAGGGGAATAAAATACTTAGGATCCAAGGGTATTTGCAATAATTAGGAATATTGTGCAAAATTAAAACAATGACTTCAAGGGGTGAATCCTATCGTGTGAGGCTAGTGAACGAACGACAAAGGACCCCTTTGATGACGACTTAAAACTAGGTCACCAGTAATCACAAGTAAATTGTGAAACATAACATCCTGAGAGAATAGAGGAAAACCTTGATAGACCTAAAACCCTTTTCAAAAACCCTAAAACCTACACTCCAATGCATAGGCAGGACACAAATAAAACCAATTTTAAACTCTTCCAATAGTTTCTCTAGCTAGGGGAGGTTTGACCACCCAGGTCAAAGTGAAAATCCAGATCTTTGGGACAACAGACCAACCAAAAAATGTAGGAATATTTACAAAACCCTAATCTAACCTATACACAAATCCTAAAACCTGTTGCATGGAAATCATCCAACAAAGAAATGCTTAAGGAACTGCCCATGCACTGGTAGCTCCTACATCTCACCATTCATATTTGTGAGGAAATATGAATCCTCACCATTCTTGTCTGCAACAACAAATGGCCCCAACTATAAGGCTTCAAATTTGCCATGCTTGCCTTTATCTTGGACTCTTGTATTCCAAAGTAGCGCCAGGTTATTGACTTCAAATTTTCTTTCTGATGTTTTCTTATCAAACAAGTACTTACTCTTTTGTTTTATCTTAAGATTCTTCTTGTGAGCATCTTCTCTGCTTTCATCCAATTCTGCAAGCATCTCCATCCTTTCCTCCAGTGGGTCTAACATTTGTAGGTCATTTTCATGGATGAACTTGTGTATGGGCATCAGATTATTTATTGGCATCCTTGCTTTAGATCCATACACTAGATAAAATGGAGATGTTCCTATGGCCTTCTTAATAGTGATCCCATCTTCCCATAGTGCCAATTTTAATTTAGAATCCTAAGCTCTCTTGTTTTTCCCAAGTGTTCTCTTGATCATTTTCATGATACTCTTGTTGCTAGACTCAAATTGCCCATTTTCTTGTGGGTGATATGGAGATGCATATGAGATGCTTAATCCATATTATTTACAAAAATCTATGAATTCCTCATATCTGAAGCACATGGCATTATCCTTGATGAGTCTCATTGGTACTCCAAATCTGGTCACAACATTGTCTAGCAGGAAGTCAATAACCACTTTATTTGTTGCTTTTCTTGTGGGGATAGCTTCCACCCACTTAGTGAAATAGTTTGTAGCAACTAATATCCATTTATGCCCACCACTGGACCTCTCAGTGATCTCCCCAATAAAATCAATACCCCATTGATGAAAAGGGGCTTCCACTTGCATAGGCCTGAGAGGTAGTGCTCTAGCATATTTTAGTTTACCTGAGAACCTCTAGCAAGGCTCACACTTTCTTATAAAGGTGTGTGAAACTTTGAATAAAAATAGCCAAAAATAGTCTACCCTTAATACCTTGTGAGTTGTGTTTGCTGTGAAATGCCCTCCACATACTCCATTGTGCATTTCCCTTAACACAAGTTGAACCTATTGTTCATCTAGACAAAATAGTAGAAAACCATCTTTGTCTCTATAATATAGATCTCCACTAGTAAACACATACCTCTGTGATCCTCAGTGTTGGCCATTTGGTGGAATTAATTATGTGTTGCATTGATGTTTTGTCATTGATGCCAACACTAGCTATTTGAATTGGATCTGGCATGATCTAGTAGGCTCCGATATAGTTTGGTCATGGAATTGGCTTGTTAACGATACTCATGCTCATATTTGGTCAGTTGGTTTTGGTATGGTGATCGGATGCTATCCTGTTTGCTTAGAAGCTTGGTTTCTGGTTTCGATGAGGGTTTCACCGAACAAGCTTTTGATGAAGATCTTTGATGAATTTCATGTGGTGTTGATGCAACTTCTGGTGGAGTTTCAGGATGTTGTTGGTGATCATGTTCATGACTTGGCAGATGGAGATCACTCCTGTAGCGTGTTGACCTATATTGGGTCCCGATTGATATAGGTTATAGATTGACTTTAATGTAATGTGTGGATTGGACCTATTGATGTATTTTTGAGATGTCTTATGTGTTGGATATTATTTTTTGGTCTAAGGCCGACATGGTTTGTAATTATGTAATTGGTTTATTATTTGGTGGCCAACCTGATTGTTTATGGTCGAGGGTTTGTATATATAGATGTAAGATCTCATTGTAGATCATCATGGTTATGTTAGAGGTCATGGTCATAAAATGTAATGTGAAAATAATGTAATATCATTCAGGTAGAGGAGTTGGTCGATCATTGGAGATCAAATTTTGTTTATGTAAGAGGATTTAGTACTCTAGTATTGAACTTAACTGGAACTATACTCAGGCATAGGAGATGCTATATTTTGTAGTTCAACACTTCTTCGGATTGTAGTCTCGATTTATATGTAGTCAGTGAGGATCCTTTTGTGATGAGTAGTGCACTCTAGGATATTTGCCTTCCTGTAAGTGTAGGCTCCTCAATTGTAATTCACATACTTACTGCAGAAGTATTATCTGATTGTGGGTAGGCTTCCCACCATGGTTTTTCCTTTTACCAGGTTTTCCACATGCAAATCTTGGTGTCATGTGGATGGTATTTATTCCATGATTATTGTTTATGCTTAATTGGTTTAATTGCTATTCCGATATTAATGTTTTGTGTTCCGGTATTAAAGTTTAAATTGCTAATGGTTCCGGTAATCTGTGACAACTGATTCAGCCCCCCCTCTTAGTTGTCTTCAAGTTATTTGAACTATCTAACAATTGGTATCGGAGCTTTGGTCCTCTCTGCAGAAAGCTTAACCGCTTGAGGAAGATCCTATGGAGACTAACAGTTCAAGTTCATCCAGTTCTTCTAGAGCTATCTTTCGAAGGGATATTCTGAGGCTTGATGGAACAAATTACACAGTATGGAAGATTCATATGGAGACTCATCTAAGATGTCTTGGCAAGGAGATTTGGGAGATCACACAGAATGGTGTCACACCTTATAATCCAAGATCTCACAATCCTCCTCCGGAAAACCTAGACAAGGAGCTTGAGAATGATTGTAGAGCAAGAGAATCCCTCTTCTGTGCATTGAAACTAACCGAAAAATCATCTGGAAAGGCTATATGTGATAAGTTGGAGACTCTTAATGAAGGTGACCCTATAGTGAAGATTGCTAAAATTGATGGTTACTGGGTGATATATGAAAACCTAAAGATGGAAGAAGATGAAAGGATTATTGCATTCATGGAAAGGGTAAAAGAGATTGTTATGGGAATTCAATGTTGTGGTGGAACTCTAAGCAAAGATGAAATTATTTATAAAGTTTTGAGAGCCCTACCACTAACTTACAAAATGAAGGCTTCAGATATTAATGAATTCATAACAATGGCTAATACATCTGTCAACAAAGATATTTTGGTTGGGAAACTATCTACTTTTGATCTTGAGGAATTTGGACCTTCTGGAGCTATGAAGACTGAACCTGCTTTTCATGCATCTACATCAACAACCGGTAAGAAAGACTAGAAAGATTTGTATGCAAAGGAATTAGAAGATATGAAGAGAGAAGATGATGAGTTTGAGCAACTTGAAGCACTATTTTCTAGAAGAGTACCCAAAGGACTAGTAGGAAGTAAGTATGAAAGAAAAGCACCTTTTAAATGTTTTGCATGTAATAATATTGGTCATTTTGCATCTAGATGTCCTGAAAGGAATTCAAGATTTGAAGAAAGCCTTAGAAGATATTTTAAGACTAACCTTGGATATCAGAACAAGTATAAGTACAAGAAAAATAGAGACAAATCATGCTACATAGTGGATGAGGAAGGCATTACTGATTCTGATGATGAACTGGTAGAAGATTCTACTAATGGATCCGACAATGAGAAGGAATGGGTGTTTCTAGCTATCAAGGAAGATGTTCCGACACTAGAAGAGAATGTACCTGAAGAGAAGGCACTTCCTGCTAAAATTTAAGACAAGGATGAATGGGTAATTGACAGTGGTTGTTCACATCATATGACAGGAGATAAATGGAAATTTTTATCTTTGCAAAAATTTGATGGTGGTCTAGTTAGATTTGGAGATGACAAAGCATGTATGATGAAAGGAAAATGAACTATACCATTGGATGGTAAGAACAATATTGACAATGTTTATTATGTTGAAGGTTTGAGGCATACTATTTTGAGTGTAGGACAACTGGTAGATAAGGGATTTCAATGATAGTTCAAGGATGGAAAATGAAAAATCATTAACAGATCTAGTTTGGAGATTGCAACCGGTACACAGACAAAAGGTAATATATTTCATTTAAACTCCAGTGAGAAGACATGTTTGATTACACAGATTGATGAGAGTTGGTTATGGCATAAAAGGATGTGTCATGTGAATTTTGATTGCATTGTGAAGATCAGTTCAACTAAGGCAGTTAGGGATATACCTAAGATTATAAAGCCCTATAATCTGGTATGTAAGGAATTTCAAATGGTAAACAGGTCAGAAGCTCTTCTAGGAGTATACAAGATAAATCAAATGATGTTCTTGATTTTATTCATACTGATTTGTGTGGCCCTGGTAGAGTTAAAAGGTTTTAAGGTGATAGATATTTCATGCTAATCATTGATGATTATTCTAGAATGATGTGGGTTACTTTTCTGAAAGAAAAATTTGAAGCATTTGAAAAGTTTAAAATCTTTAAGGCTAAAGTGGAAACTGAGATAGGATTCAAGATTAAATGTTTAAGGTCAGATCATGGTGGAGAATTCAAATCCAATGAGTTTAATAACTTTTGTGAGAAGCATGGTATAAGAAGATAATTTTCTACTTCGGGGACACCTCAACAAAATGGAGTTTTGGAAAGGAAGAGCAGAGCTATCTTGGATGCTGCTAGAATAATGATGATGGAAGCTAGTCTAGCTCATATCTACTAGAGAGAAGCAGTGAACACAATGGTTTATACATTCAAAAAATTACATATCAAAGGAGAAATCGGTAAGACACTTTATGAATTATGGTTTGGCAATACACCTATAGTTAAGTATTTCAGATTTTTTGTTAGTAAATGTTATATCAGGAGAGGTGATATCATTGGGAAATTTGATCCTAGATGTGATGAAGACATATTTCTTGGTTATTCTAACAAAAGAAAAACATATAGATGTTATAACAACAGATTGCAAAGAATTGTGGAGAGTACTAGTGTCAAAGTAAATGAGTTGAACAAAAGTCAAATAAAGTTTATGAGAAGGAACTGGAAGTGGAAATGATTATATCTGAAATGGTAGCACCTTTACTGGAGAAAAGTGTTGAACCAATTACTCCACCAATATCAGAGAATTCTATAGTAACTAAAGAACAGGGAAGAGGAACAGAAAGTTAGAAGACTCCTAGGTATGTGAGAATGAATCATTTAGAAGATCAGATCATTGGGGATATGAGCAATGGAGTGATGACAAGAAGAAGACTGGCAACTAATGAGGTATGTTTAATTTCACAAGTTTAACCGGTATCAGTAATTGAGGCATGTAAAGATGAATATTGGTTGAAAGCTATGGATGAAGAATTAGATCAGATTGAGAAAAATAACACATGGACCTTGGTTCCCCGACCTAAAAATAAAAATGTTATTGGAACTAAATCGGTTTTTAAGAATAAATTGAATGAGGATGGTCAAGTTATAAGGAAAAAGGCTAGATTGGTTTGTAAAGGATATTCTTAGATGGAAGGAATTGATTATGGAGAAACTTTTGCACCCGTAGCTAGGATTGAAGCTGTAAGATTATTTCTTGTTGATGCTGCTTATAAAAACTACAAGGTTTATTAGATGGATGTTAAATGTCCATTTTTGAATGGGGATCTTGATGAGGAAGTTTATATTGAGAAATTTGATAGTTTTTCACTATCAGATGATACAGATGTGGTTTGTAGGTTAAGGAAAGCTTTATATGGATTGAAACAAGCACCTAGAGCTTGGTATGCAAGGTTGGATAAATATCTTTTGAAACTTGGTTTTACTAAGGGTAGTGCTGAGAGTAATTTATATTATAAAATCATTGATGATGATATACTGATTATTGAAGTATTTGTTGATGATATTATTTTTGGAGGTGAAGATAAGTTATGCATAGAATTTTCTAAGAATATGGAGAAAGAATTTGAGATGTCTATGATTAGTGAGATGAAATTTTTCTTAGGTTTGCAGATTACTCAAACTGACAAAGGTATTTTCATCTGTCAAACTAAATATTCTAAGCAATTGTTGAAGAAATTTGGTATGGGAGATTCTAAACTAGTAAGTAATCCTATGGTTACAAGAATTGATAACAAAAGATGTTTCTGCACAGATAAATCCTACAAGATACAAATCTATGATTGGAGGTATGCTTTATTTGACTCAGACTAGGCCTGACATTATGAATGTTGTTTGTATTGTTTCAAGATTTCAGAGTGATCCTAGAGAAAATCATGAGATGGCAGTGAAAAAGGAGTTTTAAATACTTGCAAGGTACATCAAAATATGGTTTGTGGTACCCTAAGGATGATAACTTCACTTTATGTGCATATACAGATGTTGATTGGGCTGAAGATATTGATGACAGAAAAAGCACTTCCGGTGGAGATTTTTTTCTTGGAAAGAAGTTGGTTTCATGGATCGGCAAGAAATAGTCATGTATTTCTTTATCTACTACTGATGCTGAGTATGTTGTTTCTGCTACTAACTGTACACAAGTTTTATGGATGAAGAAAATGTTGAAGGATAAAGGTTGATTGTGATGCACCGGTAGTTATTCACTATGAAAACTTTGTTTCTATTGATATATCAAAGAATCTGGTATTTCATTCTAAAACATAGCACATATCTATCAAGTGTAAATTTTTGAAGGAAAAGGTGGAAGCGAATGAATTTAGACTAGTTTATGTAAACACTAAAGAGTAGATTACAGTAATTTTTACTAAACCTTTACCCAAGGAATCATTTGAGTACCTGAGAGACAGATTGGGAGTTTTTACCCCTCTAGTAGAGACTTGATTGATGTAGTTTGGCATCAGTCTGACATGCATTATCAGAGATATTATTCATTCCAACACTGATGTGGGATGCTACTACTTAGGGGGAGTAGTTAGCTTTGTGTTTCAGTGGTTTATGTTTTTGCTTTGATATATCTATCAGATTTCTGGCATTGATGTCAAAGGGGGAGTGATATTTGTTGGCATTCTACACTCTAGTGAGAAATGATGGTGTTGTCATTGATGGAAACCTACTGAAAACCTTATGGAATTCATCTGGTAAACCACCGGTAGGCACTGACACCGACAGACACTTCACCGATAGTGACAACAATGTATATCGACACCCCAGCCGTCAAGAATAAAATTTTGTTTATTGTATTTAATTGTAAATATCTTTTTGTAAAGACGACATGGCATATTGTAATAGACTCATATATATATGAGATCTTGTAAATCATTTTGTATGGATGGACATATGATGGATATGGTAGAAGTGATGAGTGAATATTAAGGAAGATTTTATATATAGTTTGAGCTTAAACCGGTACTGAACCTGGCATAGCAGATGCTGAATTGTAGTAGTACATTATATTAGATTTTCATAATCCATCTGTAAGTCAGTGAGAATTCCATTTTGTAGGTTGAGTAGTGAACTCTAGGTAGTTGGTCTTCTTGCATGTGCAGGCCCCTCATTGTAAGTAATATCCATTCATTGGCTAGTGACTGAATATTATGGGTCACAAATCTCACCGAGGTTTTCCCACACCGGGTTTCCTCATTAAACATCTTGTGTTATGGTATGTTTTCTATTTTGTCTTTATTATTCCTATTCACTACATTAATTCTTGTTTACCGGTACACCGTTTTGGAATGCAAAACACTTAATAAGGTTAAATATTTTGTTAACCGGTTAGATACTGATTCACCCCCCTCCTCAGTATCTTTGGGACTATCATTAATCCTAACAATATTACTGTGAAAATGAAAAAGAAAGTGAAAAAGAAAAAGAAAGGGGGAGTGATATTGATAAGGGAGAAATTCAAAGCTTTATAGAGATATTATTTACAGGGGGAGTTTGGTCTTTATTTGAGAGCTGTATGCGGGGAGATTGTTGGCTATCTTCTATTGGGGGAGACTTGTTTGGCATTTCCTGGTTCTTAGATGTTTTTCACATCTAGTGTTGCCATCAATGCTAAAGGGGGAAATTGTTGGCCATTTGGTGGAATTGATTATGTGTTGCATTGATGTTTTGTCATTGATGCCAACACTAGATGTTTGGATGCTTTACCGACACCCTTCTGGTCCTGGTAGGTTGAGTGGTTTTTGGTTGATTTGGATCTGACATGATTTGGTAGGTGCCGATATAGTTTGGTGATGGAATTGGTTTGTTCATGATACTCATGCTCATATTTAGTTAGTTGGTTTTGGTCTAGTGATCAGATGCTATCTTGTTTGATTAGAAGCTTGGTTTCTGGTTCCGATGAGGGTTTCACCGATAGAGCTTTTGATGAAGATCTTTGATGAATTGCATAAGTGGTGTTGGTGCAACTTCTGGTGGAGTTTCAAGATGCTATTGGTGATCGAATTCGTGACTTGGTGGATGGAGATCATTGTTGTAGCATGTGGACCTATATTGGGTCCCGGTTGATCTAGGTTATGGACCGACTTTAATGTAACGTGTGGATTGGACCTATCGATGTATTTACGGGATGTATTATGTGTTGGATATTATTTGTTTGGTCTAAGGATGACATGGTTTGTAATTATGTAACTGGTTTATTATCTGGTGGCCGACCTGATTGTTTATGGTCAAGGGTTTGTATATATAGATGTAAGATCTCATTGTAGATAATCATGGTTACGTTAGAGGTCATGGTCACGGAATGTAATGTGTGAAGAATGTAATATCATTCAGGCAAAGGAGTTGGTCAATCATTAGAGATTGAATTGGATTTATGTAAGAGGATTTAGTCCTATGGTATTGAGCTTAATCGGAATTATACTTAGGCATATGAAATGCTATCTTTTTCAGTTCAACACTTCTTCGCATTGTAGTTTGGATTTATATGTAGTTAGTGAGGGTCCTTTTGTGATGAGCAGTGTGCTCTAGGTTGTTGATCTTCCTGCAAGTGTAGGCCCCTCAATTGCAATTCACATACTTACTGTAGAAGTATTATTTGACTATGGGTAGGCTTCCCATCATGGTTTTTACCTTTACCAGGTTTTCCATGTACAAATCTTGGTGTCATCTGGATGGTTTTTATTCTATGATTATTGTTTATGCTTAATTGGTTTAATTGGTATTCTGGTATTAATGTTTTGGGTTTTGGTATTAAAGTTTAAATTGCTAATGGTTTTGGTAACCTATGACAACTGATTCATCCCCCCCTCTCAGTTGTCTTCCAGTTATTTGAACTATCTAACACTCAGTTTTAAGGTTCTTTTTGCCTTTATGTGGAACCTTCTGGATATATGGAGTCTGCAAGAAAAGGGATAATATCAGCATACCATAGGGTTCTTTTCAGGCTACAAATGATACCTTTTGAATCAAATAAAACATTTATCTGGGCAGCGTTTAGGTTATCTTTGACCATAAGCTTTGCCAAGTCCATTCCTCGGACCAACTTAGTGATTTGAATGCCAACATTAAACTCTTGGATCTTGTTGATCCATTTGCACTTTCTGCCTATTGTCTCTGATTAGACAAAGATGTCCATTACTGCAACATTAGACACAAGCTATGACTTGGGTGCCTACCAAGTAAGGCCTAAATTTTCTTACATGCTTAACCAAAGCATATGCTTGTTTTTTCACAATGTCATATTTGAGTTATGTTGCTTGAAGGGATTTGTTTTAGAAAGGGATGGGTTGTTCATATCCCTCATTGTTCTTTTTTAACATAACAAAGGTTACAATGCGGAATAAAGCAAAGGAAAAAACCTGGAAAGGTTTGCTAAAATATGGTACCTTTAAAAAAGGAGCCTTCTTGATGGCACTCTTGATGGCTACAAAGGCTTCCAAAGCTTTATTTGTCCAATTGATTATAGCTCCTTTCTTTAGCATCCTAGAAATATGTTTTACTATCTCAGAAAAGTTAGATATAAACCTACAAATAAAATATATCTGGCCAAAGAAAGATAGGATGACTTTTACCATTTGGGGATATGTATTCTATCAATGGCAACCACTCTCTCAAGACCTATCCTTACCCCATCTTTAAACACAATATGTCCTAATAGTTTACCCTCAGTTACAACAAAATGACACTTCTTAGGATTAAGAGATATCCCATACTCTAATACCTTGAGAAATACCTTTTCTAAGTGCAAACAATGTTCCTCTCCCTTTTTAGAGAATGATGTTAAATCATCTTGGTAGATAACCATAATAATGTCTATAATATCTGATAAGGCTACATCCATAGCTCTCTGAAATGTCACTCCAACATTAGTCAGTCCAAAAGGCATTATGACAAAGACATAAGTTCCCTATGGAGTAGTGAAGATAGTCTTGTATTGCTCAAATTCTTTGACCTTCACTTGGTTGTAACCAGAGAACCTATCCATCATGGATAACAACTCACAACCTGTGACCTTTTGTAGCAATGCCTCCATGTTAGGAAAATGATAATTATCGTTTAATGATGACACATTTAAGTTTCTAAAATCCATGCACAATCTGATGTCACCATTTTTTTTTCTTATAGGAACAAGATTAGAAATCCATGATGAATGCCTTATGGGTTTGATGATACCACCATCTCTAAGCTTCATTATTTCTTCTTGCATTTTGGGTTTGAGAACTGGGTTGATTGGCCTTTAATTTTTTCTAAAAGGTTTAGTAGCTCGGTCCAAAGGGATCTCGTGCTGAAACACATATTCCTTATAAGATTTTAGGCCATCATATGACTAGGAAAAGACATGTTTATATTTCTGAATAAAGCAATCAACATAGATCTCATATTAGGGTTGATTATTTTACCAATGTAGACTTTTCTAAGAGAGGAATCAGTTCCCAAATTAACCTCTTCAAGGTCTTCTTTGTGTATAGGAGATTGCTTCATTGTTTGACTATCTTGACTGTCAAACACTCTTTATAAGGCTACCAATCCCTTTGGGATCTTATTTGTCTTTAGTTGCACTATTTCATTTCCAAAAATAGTGTCCTTTCCTTCTATAGTTTCTACAAAAGCATTGAAATCTATTTCCTAATTGTCATACTCATCTATGCAATGCAAGAATTTCAACAAGTCGTCATCATCATTGAAAACTTGCCAATTGCAAATATTATTAGGAATAGTAGGCCTAGTTTTTACCTCCACCTTTGAAATTCCAGCCAAGGTGATATCATCACTCTTTAAAGAAACATTTACTAAAAAAACTTCCATAATGTTCTTTGATCTTTCTATCCATTTGATATTTAAGGCATAAAAAAATTCCAATGAATCCCAGATAGCTAATCCGTACTGCTTCAATCTATCATTCTTGGAAGAATAAACTGATCTAACCTGAGATACAATCAATTCTAAATTTCCCCATACTGACAATTTCTTTATCCCATGCTTAGTTGCTAGATTTAAACCTAGCAACAATGCTTCATACTCTGCCACATTGTTGGTGCACTCAAAAAGCAATTGGAAAGAATACTTAAATGTCTTCCCACTAGGTGCAATAAAAGTTACTTCAACACCCGACCCTTCCTTGTTGTGAGCTCCATCAAAGTACATGTGCCATAGATCCTCTTTACTATTATGAATTTTAACTATGACAAGGTCTACAACCTCTAGGGATGACTGAATAGGTTCAACTTTGAAATTCCCCATATCAAAGTCATAGAACATCACCATGTTATTTGGGTCAGCTTGCTCAATAGTAGTATCAGTCCTAGGTTCTATTTCTAACCTGACAACTTTCCCATTAACTAGGATAGTAGCATAGGATAAATCCAATTGAACATTTCCCCCAACCACTGTTGTCCATTGTATTGACAAAAGTATGCCATAATTTGGGGGGACATCTACAATTGTTATATCTACCTTGTAAGAAGCCTTATGAAACTTTTCTATCTTCACTTCTAAATTTTTGTGGATGCCTATCAAAGGTATGGATCTATTATCCATGGCATAACACTTCGCATAGTTAGAGTCAATGTTTAGCTCAAGTTTCCTCATGACCCCCACAGGCATGATATTAATGGCAGCCCCAGAATCAATCATATAGTTTTTTACATGCCTACCATTTACTATCAAAGTCATATAAAAGGGATATGCTTGTGAAGGGACTTTAGTGATAGTATTTTCTAGATAAACATTAGGAGCTTGCATTATTTTAGAGTGTCCCTTGTGTATAATTAGTTTCATCTTCTAAAACAACATTGTTCCCCTTGTGTACAATTATGTACAACATTGTGACTTCTTATCTTGTATGAACATTCCACTAGGTTTTCCTTGGTTGGAAAAAGAACCCCTTGGTCTTAAATTGTACCCACTCTTAATTTGAGTGATAGAAGCCACAATAATTCTTTTGATTTCTTCCTTACAGGGTCTCCTCAGACTGATGTTTTCAGACTGATCATTAGAAGCATTGACCCTATGTTTTTCCTTGTTTTCTTCATTAGAAAACACTTCCTGATGATGGTTGATACTCCACAATCTTTGAATATCTACATATATTTATACTTCATTTTCTTCAGAGGATCAGCATTGAGACTCATTATTAGCTTGAAAAGAAAACATATTCACCATGTGATCAGTGAATCCATCTTCCTTGCAACTAGCATAAATATCTTCATCTTCTTCCATGGCCTTTGTCACTATGCATTGGGCTTGTGTATGTGGCAGATTACATGCCATATTGTTGCCAATATGTTGGATTTGGTTAAGTGTTGTCATTGATTTCAACACTGTATCCTGGTTGGAAACTATCCTGGTCAATCTTTGTGATCATCTTGGTTTTGGCTATGATTCTGATCTAGTATGATCAGATCTCTAGAATCAGTTTTGGATCCTTTGGATGGTTACATGATTCCTATATTCTATTGGTTCATGATTTGGTGCTTTGGCTATTATCGCTTTTGGTATTTACCGGTACCAACTAGCTTCTAGATTTCCTGGTTAGCTTTATCGGTAAGTGAGATTTGGTGTTTTGGTTAGACGATCTTGGTCCGGCTTATGGAATTGGTTTTAATCATTCTAAAGGTCCTTCTTGATCATATTTTAAGTGTTTGGTGACTTCACATTGACTGGTGTGCTTTTATGGTGGTCCTATTTGGATCTAGTTAGACTTTCTATGTTACTTCACTAAGGGTTTCTACCAATTGGTGAAGCATGTTGGATTTTGTTCTTAGCAGAATTTCTGGCATATGGAATTGTTTGGTTACTCAATTTAGGCCCATGCTATGTAATGTAAATCATTATATTGGTCTGGTGATACCATGTATTGTAATTTTTATTATTATGGGTTTATGGGTTTAGGGTATAGCCGACCTTGTCAATAAGGTTGATGATCTGTATTTATAGGTGACTTATTTATGTAATTTGGATATCAATGGGATGGATGGTTATGTCCACATTATCAGAGGAAGGTTTAGGTGCGAACAACTGATATATCATTCCGTGAAGGTTTTTTTATTATAGGGAAAACATATGTGCTTAGTTGGAACTGTATCAAGCATTAGGAGATGCTACTTTCATAGTTTATTCTTTCTGGATTGTAGTCTGATGTTTTTGTAAGTTAGTGAGACTTCTTTTTGTGATGAGTAGTGCACTCTAGGTTGTTGTCCTTTCTACAAGTGCATACTCCATTGTAATTGTTCTCAATACTACTACAGAGTATTCATCTGATTGTGGGTAGGGTTTCCCACCATGGTGTTTCCCTTTACCAAGTTTTCCATGTCAAAATATTGGTGTTGTGTGTACTATGCTTCCTTGTTATATTCTTCATTGTGTTGGTTCCTTTGTGCTCCAGTTTAATGATTTTGATATGCATTAAGTTTTGATTTCTGATGGTAAACTGATTCACCCCCCTCTCAGTTTACTCTTGGTATCAGATCTATCTAACAATTGGTATCAGAGAAAGGTGCTCTCTACAGAAGCTTAACCATTTGAGGAGATCCGATGGCAACTGCATCTAGTTCTACATTCAATCCCTATTAGAAGGAGAGTCCAAGATTTGATGGTACAAATTAAAAAATATGGAAGGAGTGAATGAAGATTCATCTCAGATATCTTAGAGATGAAGTTTGGGAGATAGTGGAGAAAGGGTATATACCTCATGATCCTAATTTTAGAACACCGACACTTGCTGATGAACAAAAGAAGGCTGAAAATAATGTCAAACCTAAATAAGCATTGTTAAGCACCATATCTGATGAAAATCTATTGAATATCATAGAGTTGGAGAATCCAAAGCTAATTTGGACAAAGCTTGAAACTCTTTATAAAGATGACCAGGCTGTGAAAATTGCAAAACTTGAAGGTTTTTGGGTAAGATATGAAACTTTGAAAATGGAAGAAGATGAGAAGATAAGTTCTTTCATGGATAGAGTAAATGAGATTGTTATGGGAATCAAATGTTGCGATGGATTGGTTAGTGAGGATGAGATAGTGGCAAAGGTTCTGAGAGTTCTACCTCTGGCTTATAAGATGAAGGTTACTGCAATCAATGAACTCCGGACAATGTCAAGTACCCCTATTACCAGAGATACACTGCTTGGGAAATTGACTGCTTTTGAGATTGAGGAACATGGAGATCAGAGTGCTACTAAAACTGAGACTGCATTTAAAACATCTACCTCTAGTAAGAAAAAGATAGATTGGAAAGAGATGCACACTATAGATATGGAAGACATTGAAAGAGAATAAAGAGAACTTGAAGAGATGGAAGCCTTGATTGCTAGAAGAATTCCTAAAGGACCAACTGGAAGTAAATATGAAGGAAAAGTCCCTTTTAAATGTTTTTCATGCAATAAAATTGGTCATTTTTCTTCTAGATGCCCTGAAAGAGCTGCTAGGAATCATGAAAGATTTGCGAAGAGCTATAAGCCTAATCTAAAATATCATAACAAACCTGGATTCAAAAGGAATAAGGATAAATCATGCTATTATGCTGGTTGTGATTATTTTGGTATTACTGATGATGATGATGATGAACTTGTGAGTGGAACCGGTAATGGAGCTACCTCTGGTAAGGACTTGGTTTTTATTGCTATCAAGGATGATTCTCTAGAACCTATCATTAAAGTAACTCATACTGAGGAAAAGGCTTTAACTGCTAAAATTGAAGAAAAGGATGAATGGGTTATAGATAGTGGATGCTCACATCACATGACTGGTGACAAGAGAAAATTTCTATCACTACAAGAATTTTATGGCATATTAGTCATATTTGGAGACAACAAGGCATGTAGGATCAAAGGCAAGGGAACAATATCATTGGATGGTAAGACTAGCATTGATAATGTTTATTATGTTGAAGACTTAAAACATAATCTTTTAAGTGTAGGTCAGATGGTAAATAAAGGATTTCATTTACAATTAAAGGATGGAAAATGTAAGATCATTAATAGATCTAGATTGGAAATATCTTCTGGAACTTAAACCAATGGAAACATCTTTTATTTGAACTCCGGTGAGAAATCTTGCTTGATTGCTTAGATTGATGAAAGCTAGTTATGGTATAAGAGGATGTGTCATGTAAATTTTGATTGCATAGTGAAGACCAGTTCAACACAGGCTACCAGAGATTTGCCCAAAATTGTCAAATCTCATAATCAAATATGTAGAGAATGTCAAATGGGTAAGCAAGTCCAAACTTATTTTAGAAGCATACATGATAAATCTAATGAAATTCTTGATCTTATTCATACTCACCTGTGTGGACTGGCAAGGACTAAAAGTTTTCAAGGTGACAGATACTTTATGTTACTTATTGATGATTATTCTAGAATGATGTGGGTAGCATTTTTGAAAGAAAAATCTGAAGCTTTTGAGAAATTCAAAATCTTTAAAGCTATGGCTGAGACTGAGATAGGACTGAAGATAAAGTGTTTGAGATTAGATCAAGGCCGTGAGTTTACATCCGATGAATTCAACAACTTTTGTGAGAATAATGGAATCAAAAGGCAACTTTCTGCACCTAGGACTCCACAACAGAATGGATTGGTGGAAACAAAGAACATAACCATATTGGATGCAGCAAGGACTATGATGACATAAGCTAAATTGTTTGATATTTATTGGAGGGAAGATGTCAATACAACTGTATACACTTTCAACAAAGTACACATATAAGGTGATGCCAGAAAGACTCCTTATGAATTATGGTTTGGTCATACTCCTACTGTCACATATTTCAGATATTTTAGAAGTAAATGTTACATTAGAAGAGATGATGCATTGGGAAAATTTGATCCTAGAAGTGATGAAGGAATATTTTTGGGTTATTCTACCAAGAGAAAATCATATAGATGTTATAAAAAAAGATTGAATAGGATAACAAAGAGCATAAATGTCAAGGTGGATGAACATGGCAGTAATCAGATTAGATCATATGACTATGGAATGGAAGATGAATTTATCATACCTGAACTGGTAATGCATGAAGCTTCTTAGAATAGTGAACCTATCACTCTGGTACATCAGAAAACTCAACTGTGATAGAGGAACAATAGAAAGAGTTAGTAAATAAAAAAAATTCAAACACTCCTAGGTATGTGAAACTAAATCATTCTGAAGATCAAATCATTGGAGATAAAAGAAAAGGTGTGATGACTAGGAGAAGGATAGCTACTAAAGAGGTATGTTTGATTTCTCAAATTGAACCAGAATAATTTATTGAAGAAAGTAAAGATGAAAACTGGATAAAATCAATGGAAGAAGAATTAGATCAGATTGAAAAGAATAAGACATGGGAACTAGTTCCTAGACCTAAAGACAAGAATATTATTGGAACTAAATGGGTTTACAAGAATCAATTGAATGAGAAAGGTCAAATTATGAGGAACAAGACTATATTGGTTTGCAAAGGTTATTCATAGGAAGAAGGAGTTGACTATGGTGAGACTTATGCCCTACTTGCAAGAATTGAAGTGGTAAGACTTTTTCTTGTTTATGATGCACACAAGAACTACAAGGTATATCAGATGGATGTCAAATGCGCATTTCTAAATGGAGATCTTGAAGAGGAGGTCTACATTGAGAAACTTGATGGATTTTCTTTATCAAAAGACAAGGACATGGTTTGTAGATTGAAGAAAGCTTTATATGGACTAAAACAAGCCCCTAGGGGATGGTATGATAGATTGGACAAATATCTTTCTAAGCTTGGTTTTATAAAAGGTAATGATGATAGTAACCTACATTAAAAAAATGAGCATGATGACATACTGATCATTGAAGTCTTTGTGGATGATATAATTTTTGGAGGAGAAGATAGTCTATGCATGAAATTTCCTGATGATATGAAGAATGAATTTGAAATGTCTATGATTGGTGAGATGAATTTTTTCTTAGGTTTCTAGATTAATCAGACTAGTAAAGGTATTTTCATTTGTCAAACTAAGTATGTGAAGTAGTTACTTAACAAATTTGGACTTGAGAATTCCAAACATGTCGGTACTCCTATGATAACCGGTTGTAAATTGTCAAAGGATGATGAATCTCCTAAAGTGAATCCAAGTAAATACACATCAATGATTGGTGGATTAATGTACTTAACTCAAACTAGACCTAATATTATGAATGTTGTTTGCATTGCCTCTAGATTTCAGTAAGATCCTAGAGAAACTCATGATATTATTGTTATAGGATATTTAGGTATTTGGTAGGTACAATAGACCTTGGGTTATGGTATCCAAAGAATGATGACTTTAGATTATGTGCATATACAGATTCTGATTGGGCAGGAGACATGGATGATAGGAAGAGCACTACCGACAATGTATTCTTTCTTGGGAAGAAGTTAGTTTCATGGCTTAGCAAGAAACAATCATGTACTTCATTATCTACTCCTAAAGTAGAATATGTAGTTGTTGCTACCAACTGTACTCATATTTTATGGATGAAACAAATGTTAAAAGATATAAGGGTAAGTTATGATGAGCCTATTATTATTCACTATGATAATACTACTGCTATTGATATGTCGAAGAATCTAGTATTTCATTCCAAATCAAAACACATTTCTATAAGGTACAATTTCTTGAAGGAAAAGGTGGAAGTAAAGGAAGTCAGATTGGTTTATGTGCCTACTAAGGAGTAGATTGCTGATATTCTAACTAAACCATTGCCTAAAGATACTTTTGAATATCTCAGAGATCAGTTGGGGGTTACCAACCCTCCAGAAGAAACTTAGAGATGTAGGAATGCATCAATCCGGTAAGCTTATAAGATATTTTCTTTGATATGGGTTGATGAGATGATGCCGCTACTCAGGGGAAATAGTTAGCTATTTAATTTAGTATTTTTGATTTGGTATCTATACTTTGTCATTGATGTCAAAGGGGGAGAGGTGGTATTCATGTGAAAATCAGTCATATCTTTGAGGGAGATTGTTGGCATTCCTTGGCACTTGGATGTTTTTCACATTGAGTGTTGTCATCAATGGAAAAGGGGGAGATTGTTGGCAATATGTTAGATTTGGTTAATTGTTTTCATTGATGTCAATATTGTATCCCAGTTGGAGACTATCCCAACTAGACCTATCCTGGTTAGTCTTGGTGATCATCTTGGTTTTGGCTATGATTCTGATCCGGTATGATCAGTTCTCTGGAATTGGTTTTGGATCCTTACTCTAGATGGTTATATGCTTGATATATTCTATTGGTTCCTGATTTGTCTCTTTGTTTTTTATCTCTTTTGGTATTTACTGGTGCCGCCTAGCTTCTAACTTTCCCGGTTAGGTTTACCGGTAAGTGATATTTGGTGTTTTGGTCAGACGATCTTTGTTCGGCTTATGGAATTGGTTTCTATCATGCTAAATGTGCTTCTTGATTATATTCTGAGTGTTTGGTGACTTTGTATTGGCTGACATACTATTATGGTGGTCCTATTTGGATCCGGTTAGACTTTCTATGTTACTTCACTAAGGGTATATACTTATTGGTGAAGCGTGTTGGATTTTTGTCTTAGCAAAATTTCTAGTAGATGGAATTGTTTAGTTACTTGATTTAGGTCCATGCTATGTAATGTAAATCATAATATTAGTCTGGTGATACCATGTAATGTAATTCTTGTTATTATGGGTTTATGGGTTTAGGGTTTAGCTGACCTTGTCAATAAGGTTTATGATCTATATTTATAGGTGACTTATTCATGTAATTTGGGTATCGATGGGATGGATGGTTATGTCTACATTATCAAAGGAAGGTTTATGTGCAAATAAATGATATGTCATTCGATGAAGGTTTTTGTATTGTAGGGAAGACATTTGTGCTTAACTAGAACTATATCAAGCATTAGGAGATGCTACTTTCACACTTCATTATTTCTAGATTGTAGTCTGATGTTTTTGCAAGTTAGTGAGACTTCTTTTTGTGATGAGCAGTGTGCTCTAGGCTATTGCACTTTCTGCCAGTGTAGACCCCATTGTAATTATTCACAATACTATTGCAGAGTATTCATCTAATTCTAGGTAGAGTTTTCCACCATGGTTTTTCCCTTTACCGGGTTTTCCATGTCAAAATATTGGTGTTGTGTGTATTGTTCTTTTATGTTCTATTCTTCATTGTGTTGGTTCCTTTGTGCTCCAATTTAATGGTTTTGATATGCATTGCGTTTTGATTTCTAATGGTAAACTGATTCACCCCCCTCTCATTTTACTCCCGGTATCAGATGGGATGGATGGTTATGTCTACATTATCAAAGGAAGGTTTATGTGCAAATAAGTGATATGTCATTCGATGAAGGTTTTTGTATTGTAGGGAAGACATTTGTGCTTAACTAGAACTATATCAAGCATTAGGAGATGCTACTTTCACACTTCATTATTTCTAGATTGTAGTTTGATGTTTTTGCAAGTTAGTGAGACTTCTTTTTGTGATGAGCAGTGTGCTCTAGGCTATTGGACTTTCTGCCAGTGTAGACCCCATTGTAATTATTCACAATACTACTGCAGAGTATTCATCTGATTCTCGGTAGAGTTTTCCACCATGGTTTTTCCCTTTACCAGGTTTTCCATGTCAAAATATTGGTGTTGTGTGTATTGTTCTTTTATGTTCTATTCTTCATTGTGTTGGTTCCTTTGTGCTCCAGTTTAATGGTTTTGATATGCATTGCATTTTGATTTCTAATGGTAAACTGATTCACCCCCCTCTCATTTTACTCCCGGTATCAGATCTGTCTAACACATACACCATGGGATGTCCTCCATAAGATGAGCACTTGGCCTTTTCAATGGATCAAGTGTTTATTTGTTTGCAGGCCTTTGGTTACCAATTACATTCCACCCATCTTCCCAGTTTGTGTTATAAGGCATATCATGCATCTTGGGTCTATCATGCGATGTGCCTTTCTCATTTCTAGACACTTTGAAGCTTAAATCATTTAAGGCACTCATAACCTTATCCATCTTATCCTCTTCTTTAGACACTTTGTTGTGATGTAATTTTGGATTCAACAAAATCCTAACATCATCTCTTCTTGATGTTTTTCTAGAGGCTTTCTTGTTATTATCAACGGTTTGAACCATTTTGAATGTAGTGGGTAAAGATGGTGGGTAATTAGACCTCAATTCATATCCAATTTTAGGATCAAAAGCATCAAAGTAGAACACTAAGTTCATGTTGTCAGTTGGTTTCAGACTAAGAGGAATTTTTTTCAGAATTTTAATGAATCTGTTATTGAAAAAGGCAACATCTTCATTCTCATTTTTTCTGATACTTGTCAACTCGTGCATGACAAACTTAGGGTCTAAGTGATCACCATATTGATCTCTGAACATTGTTTTGAAGTCTTGAAATAATGTAATTGATAGACCAGACAAATTTTTATACCATTTTCTAGCATCATCAGTCAAAGACTGCATGAACATCTTCATGAAGACATCTTCGCTTTCCACCTCAAAATTGTCCATTACATTTTGGCAAGTTCTTAGGTGATCCTCTCTTGAAATGACACTGTTTCTTGAGAATTTAAGAAATGCATCCCTTAACTTATTGCTTACTCAATTTGGGAAACCTATAATCTCAATGAAATCAATCTGTCTATATCTATCTAGCTGCATGAGTCTTATAGAAAACTGATTATGCATATGTTGTTGATGCATATTTCCTTGATTTGGCACTTATTGTTGCTGATGTTGTTTTAATGGTATCTGATACTGTTGCCGATATTGCCCTGCCATCTGTTGTTGAATTGCAAGAATCATAAATATTGCTGATAAGCATTATTTACTCCAGTTGAGTTACCATGTTGATACATTAGCGGAGATGGATACTGCGTGATAAAAGGGACCTGAGGAGGCGGTGGGCCGAAATCTTCTCCCGACATGTTGTACTGATTTTGGGCTCCATGATGATGAATGGTACTTTCTTGACCAGTAATTCTATTTTGGACATTGATAGGGTGAGCACATGTGCTAGTAGAAATAAAGGAAAAAATTGGCATTCCAGTTGTCCATGAGTGAGACATTGGTACAGTAGTGGAAGTAGTACTAGAGACACTTTCTCGAGTATTAGCTTGGGTAGTAGCTACTACTCATGTGGATACAACACTTATAATAGGGGCTTCAATGGTATTACTTGTAACAATAGGGGATGAAACTCTAGTAGTACTTATGGTGGAAGACAGAGGTATAGATATGACTAAAGGATAGCTAGTTGTACTAGGTATACTTGGTATTTGACCTGACATTCCTCGAAAAGGTATTTGTGTAGATTGTTGAATGGCCAAATTCAACATTTCTTGTGCCATCATATCTCTTTCACTTATCACTTGGTCTAACCATCTCTACAACTCTTTTGTTGATACTATAGGTGCATTTCACAAGGTAGAACAAATATTAGATTCAGTAAACTAGGTTTGGAAAAGGTTTTGTGTTTTAGTAAAACTCATAGAAATAAGGGTGGCCATAGTGTACTCTGGACCAATGTTACCTTGTGCATTAGCTAGCTGGTTAGTATACCTAGCTTCAAACTCTCTTTGCAACCTAACCCTTTCAAAATCTGCATAAACTTTATCATAACCAGCTTGGTTTTGAACAAGATCACTACAATAAGGATTTTGTGGATATTTATCCATGCTTAGGAAAGTGTGACTAATAATAAGATTTATTTTGGCATGGATTTGTCACTACTTGTATTCTCTACTTCATATGTAGACATATAAGTGTCACTATAATAATCCTCTAAAATACCCTTCCCTCTTAAATCAATATGCAATTGATTTTGTTCCTCTATTCTAACAATAGGAGTATTAACCGATGCTGGGGGAAAAGTGGTTTGAGGAATACCTTTGTTCTTGACAGTCCATCTTTTGATAGTTGTAGACTTGATGCCCTCTCTTCTCCCTTGACCGGATTCTTTATCTGCGCTAAACTCAGTGTTTGATGTGTTACACCTTGCAATGCGCTCACTCCTTCTTGTAGTAGTATTGGTAACCTTCCTATCGCTCATGTAAACCTTTCAACCTATGAACTATCTTCTTTCTTTTTAGAGTCACCAGTCAAGATGAGAATATATGTTTCTTTAGTAACTCTAGACTTTGGACAAGGATTACTGGGGGTAGAATATTCTTTTGACAGAATCTTGACTTTTCTTTCCCCATTAGAGTCACCAATCTATTAGTTCCATAATCAATAGATCCTAGATCCTAGAGAAACAACCACTAACTCATAGACAAACTTAGGATTGGTTTTGGCCAATGAGTAAGATTTAGCACAAAGGCTGCAATTTTCTACTCTTTAGGCTCTGCAACCTAGGTGGGTACCCCCGTTGCAATGTTTTACGACATTTTAACTTTATGTGGACAAACATTGTAGTGTATAGAAGATGTTTTCAATAAAAACATACTGAGGAAAATTATGATATACTACGAATTCTAGCTTGAACCTTAGGTTTTGTCACTATTGCTTACATTGAAAGATGACAAATCTATTTCTATTCCTAATACAAAAGAACTAACACTAATACATTTGGTCTATAATTCCAATGGAGAAGGTATATTGTGACCAAATTTGATTTGTTTTTAAGAAATGCACGAATTCATTGAAATTTCGATGGTAATTTCACATTTGGTTTCGACAGAGAAGACATTAGCAATGAAATTTGTTTATTTTTTCAAAAAAGTGCCCGTGTTCATTGAAATTGCGATGACAATGGGCATTATATTTTAAAAAAAGAAAAAGAGGGCAAGTCATTTGTGACATTTTCAATCCCACGTAGGCTTCCGCATTGAGCTCAACCCCTAGAAAGATCAAACGACACACTCACCATTCGAGGTAGAGTCTTCACCTTCATTTCAGATTTGCATAATATGAGGAATTTCTAAATCTTCACCTTCATTCATTGAATCTTCTGATTTGCATAATATTTGCGTGAGGAATTTCAGATTTGCATAATATTTGCATAATTTATGAAATTGTGTGGGTAGAATCTTCACCATTCGAGGTAGTTGAATCTTCACCTTCATTCATTGATTTGCATATATGAGGAATTGCTTCTCTCCCACCCATTTCTTGAGCTATCCACTGCATTTCACAACTAACCGTGCTTTGCCATTCCTAGGTCATCGAAAGTCTTTTAATGTTGCCCCCATGCCTCGGTTGTTGATGTTTAGTCTTCCCCTTTTGCCACCATGAATTCTATATGCCCCAGAGGGAAATCGACCTTTGTTTCTCTTTTCTCTCTCTCCCACCCTACCCCTACCATGGCACTAGGATGTATACATAGCAAATAATGATCTTACCAGTTCTAGGGAGGTATCTAGATGAGGAAGCAGATATGCCTAAGTCTGAGAGCATACTACAAAGCATCTAATTTAAAGATACTTGATTATTACAATCATGATCAAGCACAACATGCATCTTTCCAAAGAATTAGTTTCATGAAGATGTATCTAGGCCTAGAAGACAAAAAAAAGTAGCTATAAGTTACAACAATCAAAAGCACAGGGACATATACCTATGAATAAGAATTAAAAGGAGTAAACGATAGTCTAAGTCAGATTTAATAGTGAAATGAAGTGCATGTTATCACAATAGTCTTATCAATGAAAATGATTGTCATTCATCATTAACTTCAAATAAAACAATAACATCATCACCATGCTAGATCACATTCAAAATAGTTTCAGATGGGAGTCACAATTATTTTAACTATCACAAAGTACACATTCATGAAGTATTAAATAGAATAGCCAAGACATAGGTCCTCATGAGAGGAATACAAGAAGTTCATTGTATGTATAAATAGTCTTTAGGATTACAACACAAAAATTTTCATTTACAATCAAAGATCACAATGATAATGAAGACCTACACAATCCTAGAGGAAGCAAAGGGACAACCCAGGCTTGTGATTTGGGTTCAATATCAACATCAATGAGTACTATAGCAGTAGTGATAGAAAAAACAATGTATATACTACTTGTGTATAGACTACTTGTTACTATTTTGTGGCTATCTATTTTTTATAGGCTTTGTCCTAACTTTTTCTCTTTGGTTGGGTTGTCATTGAGATTTACATTTCAAATATTTGCCCATGATCTCACTATTATTAATTTGGCTAGGACTGTTATCACTTGTACTTTTCCATGTGTATTTGGTTCTTATTGTGTATCATCTTCTCATGACTTCTTCAGGAGGCTTTGTGTCTTCTCTTAACACTATCCTAGAATATTTTTACTATATTTTCAATGAAACTTGGCTTTTTTTACTTCTTATTCACTATTTTGTTGGTGTAGCTATTCCTTTCTATGTCTTCTTTTAATGTGTGCTTCGAAGTGATGTGTTGCTCACAATTATTTTCCTTAGACCTATATATAAGGCTTATCATTGTCATCTACATAATGTAGTTATACTATGCTCTCAAACTTAGGCATATCTATGTTTCCTTGCACATTTACAAATGTGCCTGAGAGTCATCTTAAACCAGTTCTAGGGAGGTATCTAGCAAAGGAAGCTTCATAACATTACAATTTGTGTTAATATGTTCCAAACATATATGTAAATAAAAAATTGACAAATATACCTCAATTTTGAAATGCTTTAATGTTTCTATAACATGTTAGTGTATGCTTTCATCATGGGAAAACATAATTTAGTTGATCATAATTGATGTAACAAAGTTGTATCTTTGAATGCCTTGTTCCTTGATTATAGATCTATGCTCAATTGATTTGAACTGCTTGACTGAAAAATTGGTAGATGTGGGTTGGAGTTTATAGGGGTTTGAAATGAGAAATAGACATGTATCTATATGCAGCTTGCACCTTTTCAAATTGAACTTTTGGAAAAGTCCAAATTTGGAGAGGAAATTCCTACTATTTGTGAATCCAACATTCATCTTTCAAATTTTAGGTCCAATTTCCATGAATAAGGTTTCCCAAGACCCTAGTCCTAGAAAATTGAGCCATGAGGAACATCATGAATAAGAGAATCAACCAAATTTATGGAAACATTCTAAAACCTAATTACAATTAGGCATAAATAAGGCACAACCACTAAAGTGAGTCCAAACCTAGTGTCTATTTATAAAGAGATACAACTTATGATGCAATATTTAGCCCCCTCTTAGCAAGAGTATGAAATTATGCTCATGTACTCTTGGGAAAATATGGAGAAACCAAATATTCTTTCACCAAGATATTGAAGAGTCAAGATGACTACAAGTTTGGAAAGGTGGTAGCTCCCAAGACTTATGATTGTTGGCATTTTGATGATGTTGTGATTGTCATTGATGGACACACACTTGTTTTATGATCCCTTCCCTATGTATGAGTTATGCTCAACCGCTAATTGTTCCAACCGATATTATGAATTATAGTCTTTAGACTATCGGTTCTTTACAGAAGATGTTTACCAGTCACAAAGCGGTATGAAGACCTCAAGTGGTTCGAGGATCCCAAAGTGTTATGAAGGAACAAATTGGTTGTTAACATTTTCCCAGTCTTCATTTTGACAAACTGGTAATTAGTAAAATGTATGAACTGGTAATGAGTACTAAACCGGTATTACTCTATGATGAGTTATCATCCAGCAACACTTTAGCGGTGATTTTGTGTCATGTTACCAAATATGTCTAGATGCACTGAACCTAGGAACTTGCAATGTAATCTTATTGGACCGACATGAAATCAGACTCCTTTATAAGGACATCATGTCTTGGGTTTTAGGTGTTGATAGGGTTTTAGAAGTGCATGAGGTTTTTGTATGTGCGATCACAGAAGAAAAGATTAGGTCTGTGTCAAGAAATAGAGTGTGGAGATACTGAAGATTGAATTAATGCTAAATGTACATTAGCAATGAGCTATCAAGGATTTAATCAAGAATATTGTGCTAGTATCTAGATCACTCACTTGTTGATTACTCACATCTTCGACAAGTCTGAACCCTTAACCGGGTAGGCCTGGCAAAGCCTTTGTAAATCCTCTAACAAGGTGTTTCACAACTATGGATCTGAAATCCTCTCACAAGGTAGTCTTTAACAAGACTTATCTCCTAACAGAGATCTAGATTCCTAACATGATCTCTTCTGGTGAAGAACATTGTATGACCTTAATCGGTCTGACCTTAAATGGTCTGGTTACTATTCTGCAGATAGTTACTTGTGAGTTTCAGCTCACCGTGGTTTTTCCTATTTGGGTTTCCATGTAAAAACCTCTTGTGTTATGGTGATTGTGCTCTTGTGGGTGAATGCTTTATTTGTTGTTTGGTTTGCATTTATCTTAACCGGTTTGTTAGTAAATCTATTGTACTAGTTAACTGCTAAATTTTTGAAGGGTTTGAGTTCACTAATTTTTGGTATACTAATTCACCCCTCCTCTTAGTATTCATCAATTGGTATCAGAGCCAACCTTTCTATAAGTTTAAACACTTGGAAGGAGATATGGGGGAATACACTGTGAGGGAGCTTACTCATCATCTCACTCAGACTAAGAAAGCCTTTGATGAACTTAAAGTCAAATATAAAGCCTCTCTAGCAAAGAGAAGAGAACATGCTGAGAAACTAATGGAGCTTACTGAAAATAGTTCCTCTGATGAAGCAGACATGGAAGCCCTAGTTGAAGAAGTTGAAAAACTGAATGAATCTAATGGTAACCTAAGAAGGGAACTGGAAGGACTGACTATCAGAATGTGCTCAGAGCTTGAGAACAGGAGGAAAGCTGAAGACCTGGTAAAAGACAAAGATCATGAGATCTCCAAGCTAAAGCAAGAAATCAGTGTCCTTACCGCTCATCTCCAAGAGAGCAAAGTGGAAAAAGAAGAAATGCAAGGTGAACTAAACATGGCTATTTCTGAGAATGCAACCTTGAAGGAATCCAATGCTACTATTTCCAAGGAACTCATTGAGTCAAAGGAAATACTTGCCAAATTCATTAAGAGTACTGTTAAGCTAGAACAAAATCTTGAATCAACAAAACTGGTAAAGAATACCATTGGACTTGGTTTTTCTGGTTATGAGGAAGGTGAGACCTCTAGAACAAAATATGGAGCATCAAAGAAGCAACCAGAACCAGAGGATAAAGGTAAGCAAAAGTTTAAACCTGTTTGCTTTAATTGTCTCAAGGAAGGACATACTGCTAATGTGTGTAGAAATAAGGCTTACAATTATTTTCCTTATTTTCTAAACAATAAGCCTAGATCCAATAGTTTCAATGGTAACTATTATGCATGCAACAAGTTTGGGCATAGAGCATTTGAATGCAGGTTTGTTATGCACAACACCGGGAGATATCCTTAAAGGACTCAAGGATTTTTTCCTGAATCCTCTATGAACCAAAATCCAAACCAGTATAATGCCTATGACCATCAGTTAGGTGGTGGTGGCTATCAAGCGGCAACTGGTTGGAGAGCAACCTATTTGATTTTCCATGGTAGCGGTCACACTGCTACAACATGCAGGAGGGAGAATGGTAGAATGAATAATGGACCATGGAGAACACCTGGAATGGTATGCTATCACTGCAACAAACCGGGACACCCTGCTAGAACCTGCAAAATGAGAAAGAACCTATCAGATGACATACTAGTTACTCCAGAAGGGAAGATTGATGTTGAAACCGTTCAAGCAGGAATGAATAAAACATGGAAAAAGAAACCTGAAGAAGTGTCACAAGATGAAGCGATTTCTACACCTAGTGTGGAAGTCTTTGAACCGACAAACTAAGCTTCAGAAAAGCTTAGGGGGAACAAATCGGTGAAATGTTTCAAACCCTCAGTTTACACCAGTAAAAGACCTTAACCAGTATGCATTACCTAACAATCGATAGAAGATTGTGAAGCAGTAAAAGGTAAATTAGGGTTTTTGCCCTAGTGGTGGAGCATTTATTATGGTAGGTGAAGAATTCATTTAAAAGGGATTTTCAAGTCATTTTCACTTATCAGTTTTCGAGAAAAGAATTTTTCAAGAGCAAAGTGACAAAAGGCGATTTGACTTGTGATTTAGAGAGATTTCAAATCTTTGTAGCTGAATCAGGAGATAGTGTCAATCAATCAAGTGAAGAACACAAAGCAGTAATCCAACAACCAAAGTGGTGTGAAGAGAAGCTAAATTTGCAAACCCTAAATCTTGAAATTCTTGTTTATCAGTTAATCATGGCTTCTGCATTGCACTCCCGTTCTAGTACACATGTCGATTCAGTGGATTTTATCCAATGGAAGATGAAATACAATGCCTTATCTCAGATACCCGCTGGAGTCATAGTGGAAGATGATATTTCAAGGTACATTGACTGTAAACTAGAAGACCTAGGATCCTTAGCAATTCATTCCTAGATAGGTTTATTCTGTGGGGATGACAAGAAGATCAAACTGGAATACAACATCCTGGAGAGGAAGAAACTTCACAATGCGGTGTACTTTCTTGAAGAATTTATAGAAGTTCACATCCACATCATCTTGAGTAGAGTGCATGGCAACAAGATGTATCTCAAAAGGACACATGACATTACGATTGAAGCCATTCATGCCGTCACTGGTTTTTGCAACACTGGTGATGTGCCAACCCTAAGAAAAGTCATCAAGATTGAAATGACTAAGCTCACTAGTTCTATGAGCTATCAATGGGGAATGACCGTCAACACTATCAAGGATGATTTGGTCAAGTATACTTGCTTGCATGGTGATCAGATACCAGACTTTCTATGCTAGCAGAATAAACTCTGTCTCTGCTGCTATGGTAAATGCCGCCTACAGAATGATCATGGAAGATGCACCAATTGATCTATGTACCTATATGCGGAAGCAATTGTTAATAAACCTGAAGTCTATCAAATAGGACAGTGCCCTAAGATTCAAATTTGGACAACTTTTGGTAGGTCTATTTTTCTACTTTCAAGGCTATTTTTTGAGAGTCGGTGATATTCAATGGTCTGCAGACCAACCGGTCACCAAACAAATCAGGGAAATTCTTCAAGTGGAGGGAACCGGATATCCTAAGGTCTTGAATAAATATTTTGATGAATTCAGATGGAAGATGAGCCAAAGGATGAGGATATTTAGAGATATCATTAAGAAGTATGAAGAGGACATCTACTTTACCATCAGAGCAGATGAGTGCATAATGGAGGTGGTTGAGCCCAGAAAGGAAAAAGTTGAACCCATGGGATATGAGGTGATGTATGAGATGCTAGATGGGTATGCCCCTACCCTACTTGCCTCGCCTCTTGATCGGAAGAAGAAGAAAACCAACACCTACTTCGAAAGGATAAAACCAGTTGAAGAACCTTCAGTGAAGAAGGGAAAGGCAGTGTCATTGGTATCGGAACCGGTTACCTTAGCAAGTCCTAAAGTGACCAAGTGGTCACCTACCAAGAAGAAATCAGAAGTTGCACCCGCCAAGGTTTTTGAAAGAAAGCGGAAGACTAAGAGAAACTCACCAGATTCTGAGGATACAGAACCTGAAGTGCAGCCTAAGAAGACTAGGAAAACAAGGAAGAAGGCAAAGACAACCAAAAATGAACTAACATCATCAGCACTGGTAAATATAGACATTTCCTCTTACAAACCCTTGACACATTGTCAAAGGACTATCAAGAATGTTAGGAGAAAAGTGCTAAGTGATTTAATAGACCACTTTGATGATTTTAATAATAATGAAAAAGAGGAAGCTGAACAGGAAGTCATCCAATATCTATGTATGAATGACCGGTTGCCATTAGAAATTAGATCAGTGACACCAGATTCTTTATAAAATTCTTTAGATAACAAAGGGCGCATTGCCATTGAAAAAGAACATGAAATAAGAGAGGAAATCTTTGCACAATATTTTCCTCATGTGTCAAATTCTAAGCTCTATGAAATCATGGATAAGTACAAAGGCCTCTTCTTCATGAGAAGAAGAAGACTCTTGTTACTAGAAGGCAAAGTCTCTGAAGTGGTGAAATATACACACTCCCATGCCAAAGCCAACAAGAAGGCTGAACAGGAACCGGAAATTGGAAAACTGGATGAGGAATTTGATAATAAAGGAAAAAAGAGTAACAAAATAGATAAACATGATTGATGTTGATGCATTAGATGTTGAAGATGTCACTTTAGAAGTTGAAAAAGAAAAAGTAGACAAGGAGAAATAGGACAAAGAAAAGGCTGACAAAGAGCAAGCAAAATAGGAAGAAGATAAGAGGAAACAGGAAGAGAAGAAGAGGAAACAGGAAGAAGAGAAGAGAAAAGAAGAGGAAAAGAGGAAAGAAGAAGAAAAGAAGAAAGAAGAGGAGAAGAAGAAAGAGGAAGAGAAAAGGAAAGAAGAAGAGAAAAGGAAGGAAGAGGAAAAGAAGAAAGAGGAAGAGAAAAAGAAAGAAGAAGAGAAAAAGAAAGAAGAGGAGAAGCGGAAAGAATAGGAGAAGAGGAAACAAAACAAGGAGAAATAGAAGGAAGAAGAAAGGAAGAAGGAAGAAGAGAAGAAAAAGAAAGAAGAAGAGGAGCAAAAGAAGGAAAAAGAGGAAAAGAAAAGAGCCGAAGAGAAGAAGGAAGTAGCAAAGAGCACACAAGTGGAGATCCCAAAGGCAACTGGTGGTCAAGCCAAACCGGCTAACATCACTAGTCCTATTGACCTCCAATCTACAAATGAATTGGAGCTGCTCGAAAGCATTAAGGTTTCACAAGAGAGACTGGAAGCATTAAGGAGGAAAAAGGAGCAAGATGTTATTCAAACTACGGTTGACACTCTTACTAGTTTGATTCTTGGTACTAACCTCCCCAATACCAATTCCTCTCTGGCCCAGCTAAAGCTTCTCTATAAAGTTGTAGAGGACTAGGTACAATGTCTGGAAGAAGTTGTTGAATGTAATGCACTAAAGAAGCATCAAAAGGCACTAAACACTGCCTTAGTGAAGAAATTGAATGAGCTCCGGTTTGAAATTTTGAAATAGTAGAAGAACATAAGAGATGCTATGGATGAGGGCAAGCTACTGTTAAGCAAAATCAGCCAACCCCATCTATTTTGTGATGATGTGCTTGCACAAAAGGATAAACTGTAATCTGATTTGCAGGCATACATAAGCACCTTTAAGATGCCCTACAATTCTTTTACTACATATGGGCAAACTGTGCACTGGTATTAGATTCAGTCTGCCAAAATAGAAGTGGAGATTAGCAACTGGGCAAGAGATTTGTAGGAGCTTCAACTGGTTTTATTACCTAAACTACAAATTCTTCAGAAGTGCTTTCTTAATCTGGAAGCATTAACAACCACTCAAGAGATGAGCATAATTGATTCCATGGAATAACAGGTATCATAGATGCAGATGGAAAGTGAGGTGGCTACCTCATTACTAGAGTCATGGTCATTATCCATGAAGACTTTTATGTAGGATTTTAAATCAGTTTTTGATAAGTTTCACTCATTATTGTCATAAACACTTATTTATTTTAATGATAATGAGAAACAAGGGTTATTTTGCAGTACTTTGTCATTGTTGGCAAAGGGGGAGTAGTATCTAAAATTTTGGTGAATGTTATGTATACTTTCATGTTATTTCTTTAAGGGAGTAGTATACATTGTATTTTCTACAAAAAGGGATAGTGTATATGCTTAGGGGGAGTAATTTTGATTATGACATATTTTTGTTGTAAAACACTTAGATGTCAAAATTTTCCTAAGTGTTGCCATCAATGCCAAAGGGAGAGATTGTTGGCATTTTGATGATGTTGTGATTGTCATTGATGGACACATAATTGTTTTATGATCCCTTCCCTATGTATGAGTTATGCTCAACCAGTAATTGTTCCAATCGGTATTATGAATTATAGTCTTTAGACTATCAGTGCTTTGCAGAAGATGTTTACTGGTCACAAAGCGGTATAAATACCACAAGCAGTTTGAGGATCCCAAAGCAGTATGAAGGAACAAAGTGGTTGTTAACATTTTCCTAGTCTTCATTTTGACAAACCGGTAATTAGTAAAGTGTGTGAACTAGTAACCAGTAATAAACCGGTATTACTCTGTGATGAGTTACCAACCGGTATTTCTGTGATGAGTTATCATCCACCAACACTTTGGCGGTGATTTTGTGTTGTGTTACCAAATATGTCTAGATGCATTGAACCTAGGAACTTGCAATATAATCCTATTGGACTGACATGAAATTAGATTCCTTTTTAAGGATATCATGTCTAGGGTTTTAGGTATTGATAGGGTTTTAGAAGTGCATGAGGTTTTTGTATGTGTGATCACAGAAGAAAAGATTAGGTCTGTGTGAAGAAACAGAGTGTGGAGATACTGAAGTCTGGAGTAATGCTAAATGTGCATTAATAATGAGCTATCAAGGATCTAACCAAGCATACTATGCTAGTATCTAGATCACTCACTTGTTGATTACTCACATCTTCGACAAGTCTGAAACCCTTAACTGGGTAGGCCTGGCAAAGCCTTTGTAAATCCTTTAACAAGGTGGTTCACAACTATGGATCTGAAATCCTCTCACAAGGTAGTCTTTAATAGAACTTATCTCCTAACAGAGATCTAGATTCCTAACAGGATTTGTTCTGGTGAAGAATATTGTATGACCTTAACCGGTCTAGTTACTATTCTGCAGATAGTTACTTGTGAGTTTCAGCCCACCGTGGTTTTTCCCATTTGGGTTTCCACGTCAAAACCTCTTGTGTTATGGTGATTGTGCTCTTGGGGGTGAAAGCTTAATTTTTTGTTTGGTTTGCATTTATCTTAACCGGTTTGTTAGTAAATCTATTGTGCCGGTTAATTGCTAAATTGTTTAAGGGTTTGAGTTCACAAATTTTCGGTATACTAATTCACCCCCCCCTCTTAGTATTCATCAATCATATTGTCAATATACAATATTGAGATAAAAGGGAAGTACAAAGTGATTAATATGAGTAACATTGGTAACACACATGGATAATGCAAAACACAAAGTTATCACATTTACAACTAGTAAGATTCATATATTCTCACTAAGAACCATATCAAAAAGACAAGGCATAGATCTAGGACTAATAAGATCCTTATATAGTTACTAGGAGTCATGTCAAAGACACATAAAAGCTTGATACCCAGGTTAGTAAGATCCTTTAATACTTAGTCATAGATCGCATTCTAATAACAAATAGAAGGTCATATCTTGGTAACCTAACTAGTCCATGAGTAGAAGCTCAAAATGTTATCAAAGCTAGGTTAGGTTAGGAGCCCCAAGAACCTATAATATATCTTATAATGGGTGTTGAAAATAATCTACACTCAAGCCAATAATGGAATGGTAAGAAAGGGGGCAGTAGCTCAATGGTAGAGAAATTTATTAACAAATAGAATGCCTTAAGTTGGATTTCGAGCTATTTTATGAATATTAGCTTAACATTTTCATGCATAAATAACATCTACTTCCACCTCTACCATAGATCCAACTTCCACCATTTCTCCTTCCACAACCTCTAGTCACCTTTATGTACCAAAGCCACTAGTGCCACACCTTTAGTACTTACAGCCTTCACTTATCATCCACCCTATGGCTTATTTATCAGATTTATTTCTTCTAAATGTAAAAGCCATATGCACAAGATGGAATGACAATTGGTAGATGTAAAATCCATATTCCACAACCTTTACTAAAATCCTTTCTACCAGTACCAAAATATGAGGTTTGTAACAAGATGCAACATCCATCAAAGCATAATAGAGATGAGATTTCTAACAAGATGGCAGATCAAACAATGTAGGAAAGCATCGATTAAAAATAAATACAAGATTGTAGTTTATAGAGTTAACTTCATTTTGTCTTTTTGTGGCATTGAATTTCATAGTGTTTTAAAGAAGATATCATAGTTTTTCCAAAAAATGTCAAAACCCTACCTAGTGTTTATCGAGAGGAGTAAATAATGTATAGTTTGGTCTCCCATGCATATAAATTCACCCAAATGTGTGGGAAGACCTTTGTTCATTCTATGTATCATATTATGTTGTGTGCAGGGCTCCAAATTAGATTTGGTACATGTGTGGGCATGAGGATAGTCTGATATCTCTATGTATTAGACAATAAAAGGCAGTAAGAGTGAAGAATTTGGTGGGAAGACCAAGCGATTGGTATTTTGAAGTGGCTGATGATAGAGAGAGGGATGAGGAGACCCTATGCAACCTTTGGAATGGTTTGTGGATCAAAACCAAATGAAATAGATGAAATTTCTATGACTATCCTAAGGGTATGATAGTCATAGTCATAGTTTTACTAGTGATATTGTTTTTGTTTTAACAAAGTTGTGTTTGTAAACCCAAGTGTGGACATGTAATGGAGTCATGAGATGTCTTAAGACTACATCAATACTTAACAACAATATAGTGTGTAGGCACCTAAAATATGAAAGGACTACATATTGGAAGGCGCGCGTGATGATGCCATGAAAGGTCTGATATCCTTATGTATCAGACTCAAAAAACCAATGAAAGACAAAAAAAAATACATTGAGAAGGAGAAAGGTTGAATTGCCTAATGTTTGTTGTTGAAGTGATGTGTGGGGACCCTACCAAGTCAAATACCTTGTTGTAGTTTCAAAGGGTGGAAAAAGAATAAGCATTTTATTTACCATCCTAATAGACCATCCATCATAACAATGATTACCAATGATGTGTGTGTTGCAAACAACATTCTAGAGGAAGGCTCTTTCTATTGTAAAACCAAGTGAGTGTTCATAGATCTTGTGTAGGGTCCTCCAAGCCTAGAGTAAGGAGTTTGAAGCCTAGATACATTGATTTGGCCTTGTGACCATCAATGAGTGTTGACCCAATAGGAGAAGTCTTGAGACTGACAATTTTGGAAGTGTGGCATTGTTGAGAGCCAACACTTATGTATGAATCCCATCTTCACGTATTATGATTAGTTTCCATGATACTTGACCCTATCCTCATGGTGTTGGCTCAATTCATATTAATGTGTTTTGTTGAAGAAACATGATGTGAGAAGTTTGATGCAGAGGCAAGGGTTGAACTTAGTATTTCATATTAGGACAGCAACCACATTGATTAGGCAAGTCAGATAAGGTCTCTCCAATGTTTAGGATACACTAGGGCAATATTAGTCATGTAAGTATGCATGATCATGGGAATGGATAGTTTCTTTCCTTTTAGACTGATTTGGATAGTATTGAGAGGATCCTATAAGGAATGACTATCACCATACTCTCGATGACTTCACAACATTGATAATGAATTCACATTAGACACTCATGGATTACCCCACTTAGACATTAGTCAACTTAAGATATGATACATAGATTGCATACCACAAAGCCATTAGATATGTTTTGAGATGAAAAAGAAGAGTTAAATGGTTTTGGTTCAATTTGCATAATTTCTATGTTCAGGTAATTTAATTTTGTATATTATACTGAAACATGATTTCATAACTAACATTTCAACTTCTATATAACTAGTTCTATAGCCCGATTTTCTTGCCTATGAAGAAAGACCATGTTAGACAATATCAGCGAACAACAAAATAAGGAGACAATTTCTAGATTGTGATATAACTTGAAAAGAAAAGGTGATGGAAAATGTTATTGTCCCTACAAAATTTGTAAGGGGTTAAAGACTAGAAGACTTCTAATCAAAACAACTAAGAAAAATTGTAGGTTGCATGGTCACATTGAAGGTGGACATGATTATCATCCATTGGTATTTTTTTTATTATATTGTTTTAACAATTTATATACATAATAAATCACTTGATGATGAGATAATGATCATGGTTTATTGATGTTTATCAATTTTATATAGGTTGAGCACCCCGGAGCACATGATATGGATCAACACAACCTAGAGAATATGGTTTTTGAAGTGGACGAACATGGAGGTGTGAATATCAAAGCTGAAGATAATGATCCCATGGAAGATGATGATCATGAGCCACAAAAAACAATTGAAGATGATGGTACAAATACATTGATCCATGACACATTTAGTACTCGCGCAACTGATCATGATGATGAAGATGACCTTGATGTTGTTCATGATGTCCCTCTACTTGAGAAGGCATCTGAGGCCCTTTACGAAGGCTCGCATACAACTATTCTCTCCACTGTATTGTTGTTGGTGAACTTGAAGGTTATGAATGGTTTATACAACATAACAATCTCACATATGTTAAGGTATATCATATATGTCATAATAAATGGTGAATCATGTTGTACCATTAATATTCTTTATATTAACAAATTATATTTTTTTGCTATAGATTGATAGGTGAGTTTTTGTTACCACCATCAAATATTCTACCTCGCTCATACCAAGAATTATCTGCCATTATGAAAGATATTGGAATGGAGTATCAAGCAATAGATGCTTGTCCCAATGATTATATTATATATCACAAACAACATGAATTTTGAACTGAATGTCATATCAATAGATATCAAACAGATCAAATAACAAAAAGGGTTCCTCGCAAGGTTCTTCGCTATATTCCCTTTATTCCACATATGCAATGATTATTCAAGTGCACTAACTTGGCACAATTTATGGATTACCATGCACGTAATAGAAGTTGAGATAATATTATTCAAATGCCTATAGATGGTTTAGAATTTATGGACATAGAGGAAAAGTGGCCACACTTTAATGAAGAACCTCGTAATCTTAGGCTTTCATTGGCAGCGAATGGTGTCAATCTATTTGGAGAGATGAGATCTATTTACTCAGTGTGGCCTGTTTTTGTTATCAACAATAAAATTCCTCCATGGATGTCAATAAAGAGGGAGCACATAATGTTGGCAATGATTGCTCCAGGTATTTTATCATTTAAATATAGTCATCTACATTTAATTATAAATATTGTAGTAAAATGGTCATAATAATTATGTAATGTTTTTGTTCATTCGATTAGGTAAGTACCAAGTTAAAGATATGAATGTATATATCGAGCCTCTTATCGACGAGTTGCTGGAGTTATGGAATGGTGTCACTATGTATGACGTCTCTAGACCAATAGGACACAGACAATTTCAATTCCATGTGATGCTTCTATGGACAATACACGATGCCCCAGGGCTAACACATTTTTGTGGTATGTTATAGTGTTTAAGTTGTGCATGAACATTATAATTCAAAATATTAACATATTTAATCCAATTATACATTATCTTGTAGGTCTTCAAACAAAGGGAAAATTTGCATGTCTAGTTTGTGGTCCAAAGATGAAATCTCGTCATTCAAAAAGTTTAGGAAAGCAGGTGTTTGATGAGTATAGACACTTTCTCCACAAAAATCATAAGTATTGAAATACTGAAAAACATCTTTTCAATGGGAAAGAAGAGAATACATCAAAGCCATGAAAAATGACACCTCACTTGTGGAAGTTGGAATATAATAGAATTAATCATCAAGGTAATGTCATTCCATCTAATGGTTTATGTCATAAAACATCTTTTCTATTTTATTTTGTTTACTGATGATGTGATTGATGATCATGAAGGTCATGAAGGCATAAATGACCACTTTCCTAAGGGACTAAAAAGTTATCCCTGACAATTTAGTAGGTTGCCCTACTACGAGTAGTTACAAATTGTGCATTTGTTTCATACTATGCATATTGGAAAGAATATAACAGAGACATTATGGAAAATATTGGATGGAAGGCATGACAAAGAAAAAATTGTCAGAATATGTAGTGACATTCAGGATTCCAATCATGCAATGATAAATGTCATTCAATCAAATAGCCATGGAGACCAAATTAATATAAGTGAGCTTCCTTGGTTATTAACAGACTAGCAAAGCAATGCTATAAAATAAGTCATATGAAAAAATCGATTTCCCATAGGATTTGCTGTAAACATAAACAATCTCATATCAAAGAAAAGTGAATTTGGGACAGGGATGAAAGTGCATGATTGGCATACCTTCATTAAGGTAATTCATGTTCTTGTGTTTTTACTATGTATTTAAGTACTGCATGTGTACTTTTCATTGTATTATGTTAGAAAAAAATGAAAAGATGATTTTATAATTGTTGCAGTACATTCTACCTCTATCTCTCCCAGACGACTTCAACAATAATGTCAAGCAAGTCATATATGATCTTGGAAAATACATGAGGTATGTAGTGATATTTGTTCAGTTCGTTGTATAGATATTATATTTGCAATTTGTTTTACTTGTTATGTAATATATTTTTTGGTGTCTTGAATATCTTCTAGGTGGTTGTCATGTAAAGAAATCCATAAAGAAGATATAAAATATTGGAAGAGAAAAATTCCTCATATAATGTGTGAAATGCAAAAGTGTCTACCTCTAGCTTTTTTCAATGCATAAGAACACTACCTCATACACCAAGTTGAGGAGATTGAATTGTGTGGACCTGTACACACTAGGTCAATATGGATGGCTGAGAGGCACTTGAAATTTTTGAAGGCTTTGGTTCGACAAAGAGCACATCTTGAGGGTTCTATGGTGGAGGGATATATGGCATACCAGACTATGGTGTACATTTCCGAATATCTTCCTAAGTTTGCAATAAAGATCCACATGGATCGCATTTGGGATCCCACCCCATTAACAAATTTGAAGGGGAGTACTTGATGGGGAAAGGTAGATTGAGGAAAGTGAGAGGTAATTATAAGATATTATTGTAGTTAATTAATTCTTAATCTTCAAAATAAATCAGTTGTAAGATGTCTATTTATTTTTTGTACAGTTGGTCAAGAGTGGGATGCACTACATTTGTATATTGCAAACAATCTTGATTGGATGATGGTATGGATTGAATGTTGTCAACATTCTAGTCATACATTAACATGGGAAGGTGTGGCTTCATTGGTTAAAGAAACTCATTGTAATGGAGAATCCAATGTTACGCAAAGGGAAATTGATTTAGTATATGGTTTAAGAGATAAAAAGGTACATATAAATTTATTAATCACCCATATGTTTATCAACTCACAATGCAATAAATTTTACATGTTTGACATATCGCAGGTCAAACACCACAACGCTATGTGTTACAATGGTCATAAATTTCGCATAAAAAAGTTGGATGACACGAACAAAACTTGTGATTCTGGCATCACTGCAGTCTTTGAGGTGACAAATATTTCATTGAGAAATGACATACATCCTCAACAGTCTCAAAATTGATACTATGGCATTTTGGATGATATACTTGAGTGTGACTTTAATTCCTTCAAATTAGTTTTGTTCATCGTAAAATGGTACAGGCTATGATTGAATAAAAATGATCTTGATAGAACTGTTATTGAACATGATAGACTAGGTTGGTCATTTGTTGTTAGACATGATCCAAGAGGAAGGTCGATAAAGTATAATGTGATGGAAGAAGAAGATACTAAAGAAGTAGAAGATGAAGTAGATGATGATCATGATCGACAGTTTCTCGATGATGATGATGATGATGGTGATGGTGATGGTGATGGTGATGGTGATGGTGATGGTGTTGGTGATGGTGATGGTGATGGTGATGGTGATGGTGATGGTGATGGTGATGGTGATGGTGATGGTGGTGATGATGATGATGATGATGATGATGATGATGATGATGATGATGATGATGATGATGACAATGATGACGATGATGAATGAAATGCATGAGGTATGCGATTAGTATATTATCTATTTAATATTGATTTCTTGATAGAATTTTTTTTACATAATTAATTCATTATGTTTTGAATTCTAATGCCATTACATAATTAATTCATGATGCACCTTTTAATATGAAGATGGAGATAGGGAGAGTGACTATTTATGTGATATTTTTAAAAATTTGCATTTATTTATGGAATTTGGATTGTTTATTAGCTATGTGATGGATGTTGATTTAAAATACATATGTGATGGATTACATGTTTATGATGATACATGTGACATTTTTTGAACTATGTGTTTATTTATAGAATGTGGATTGTTTATTACCTATGTGATGCATGGTGATTTATGATACATATGTGATGGATTACATGTTTATGATGACACATATGTGATGCTAATTATGATGCTCAATTACATATATGATGATACATCATGTGATTCTTATGATATGTATGTATTTATTGTTTATCAACTTACAAATGTAATGCTTATGATGTTCAATTTATGGTGTTGACTTCATGTATAGTCCCTGTGTGATGTTGTCACCATTGGTGGGAATAGGTCATTGACTACAGACATCGTCAACCATTTAGTTGAGGATCCTGCATAGTCTACATAAAGTAAAGGTAAGGAATTAAAAAATTTACAATGATTTTGATGACACCATCTTTTTATTATTTAATACTTTTTTTGTCTAGAAAGTTCATGTTGTTCATGTTGTGTACTATGTAATTTTTAGCTAACATAAGATAATTGAATTACATGTGTAGGAACCTGAACCCCTTTGATGAGTATCCTGCATAGTCTCATGAATGGACAGGTATAACTAGTCAATACACCCTATAGAAACAGTTTATTTTTTAAAAATTACTTAGAAAACAAACTTCCTCAGTTTTTCAAACCTTGACATTAGCAGCAAATCTAATACAGTTATCAACACTTGAGGCCCCAAGTGGACTTATTCAAATTTTAATCCCAAAATCAACTTTAGGGTCGACTTCTTCATCAACATTACCCTCATTTGCAAAATTTCTCTCTCATTACCAATTAACTCTCTCATTTGATGAAGTGCAAGTACCCCCAAATAGGTATTTGTCAGATGTGTCTTCCTCGAGTCAGGGAAACACAGGAATAGAAAATGAAAGTGAGACATGTAGTAGGTCTACAATAGGGAGATCAACAAGAGGTCAAAATATTAGAAGAAAATTAAATACACGCATGAAATTTTTCCTTGCTCAAGGGGGGTCATGTTCTTATGATGATGAGACCAAAGGTAACATTGAGGTGCCATTCAGGTACAAACATCTATAGAAACAATGGGTTCCCAAGGAACTTCCTCCAATAAACACCATTTTTTGTGTTAACAATAGGATATATCACATAGCACCTTCGTCATTACATGGTTTTGGCCTATTTTCCATGGACGATATAAAGGTTTGTTACAACAAAGTTGCTGAATTGATGGAGCTTGTCGGACCTTGTTACAATTACAATAATTGGATGCAGATTGTTTGATATAAAAAAATTATGCGTAGGTATGCACTTTCAGCAAATTATATACAACAGAAAGATAATGATCAAAGTAAATGAGTGGCTGTATACATTGATGGTCGGCCAAAAGCAATAGGGAATATTGCAAGTTTTATAAATAGTACGCAACCTGGGTCAACTAATAAACAACCCAATTGCATATTTGAGGCATGCAAGGGAAATCATGTATTCGTATGTGCGATAAAATCAATAAGTGCAAGCGAAGAGCTTCTAATCAGTTACAGTTTGAATCGTATAGATATAAACAAAGTTAATATCATGGGGGTGCTATGCACTATATACCATTTAAATTAACCAACCTCTAATTAATGAATCCAATATACCATTTTATTATGAAGTTTTTTTGCTAAGTCAATTGGTTTAATTTCACTAATGTTTTTTATATTTTTTCTTTGTCACAGGGTGACATGGATCCATCACATAGCACAGATAGGGATGTAGGTCATGACACTTCTACCGAGCAGGTAAAACTCATTGTAATTGTACAAATTAGATAGAAGCAAATTGTTACATTATTATGTTCTTTTTTTGAGTGATTTAGACTAATTTTGTAATTGTTAATGATATTCTTGACACAGACGGATGTTAGGGGAAAGGGAAAGGGAGCTACAGTACCTGTGCACCTCTCTAGGGATGTGGACTCAACAGGATTAAGCAATGATGACCCTAAAAATTCCACACACCCTATGGAATTCATAAAAAAGCCTCTTAGAAAAATTAGTAAAGCGATTGTTGCTTTGGCATTCATGCATCCTATGACTGATGAGATAGAGAGAGGGTGCAAGTATTGATTCAGACAACAGAAAACTTGCAAGTAAGCAGTAATGAAAGCTTTAATTATAACAAAAGTTCAATAATGGTTTATATTTTATTCTCTTTCATGTCATTAACTAGAATATGTACATGTTGTTTTTATAGCAAATTATGCGCCCTCATGAGAGTGGTGGCCATGATCAGGGTGTTGTAGGTACTTCAGGTGATGATGATTTTCTTGGATTGCCACTTGCTTGGCTTATCACTTTGAGTACCCAAAACACATCATACTTGATACTGTCAATGTTCATAATAAAGGCTCATCCTTTTTTACAACTCTTATAATTTTCATATATTTAATGTTTGATATATTTAATGTATTATTCTTTAGGTGTTGTCAATGTTCCTATTCAAATGTTGTTGCCACCTCATCAGAGGTTAGCCCCACTTGTATTGCCGACTGCAATGTTGGTGACACGTAGCATGCTCCTTGAAAAAGATAGCACATATCTAAAGTATGTGAGGGACCAATACAAGACCCATTTAGAGAAGAATATAAAGTACGAGTGTCCCCCCATGATTCCAGAGAGGGAGTGGAAGGACCTGATTTTGGATGCCAAGGAGAGAATTGAAAGGAAAAAAAGAAATACACCACCAGACGCCAAAACAAGGTACAAGATACTATTAAGAATGTAATTATGTACTAATTAATTACTCTTTATATTTATATAATCTAACATATTTCAAACTTTTTATAGACTGAGTGACACATCAAAGGTAACTAGGACAAGACAAGAAAAGCACAAACAACACAAAATCGGCTCTAGTGGTTATATGAAACTTCCTGTACAAATTGTAATTATCTCATGTAAATAAAATATTGCATCAAAATATTAATAAATTGTAAACGAATTTTTTTTAATCAAATAATGCAAGCAAAATTCACAATACCAAGCAAAAATGCAGGGCTCTAAATTCAATAGAGCACCCATAGAAGATGACAAGAGAATTGCCTACCAACAAGGCTATATAGCCATGGCTGATCGACTATGAGAATTGAGTGGGCACACACAATATTTGAGTGCATCCATCACACAGGTAAATATGCTAAATGGATATTGTTTCAAATTGAATACTTTACCAATAATCTAATTGATATTGAGTTCCAACATAAAGTGACTATATTTGTTTTAAATAATCAATAAATGATAACAATGTTCATGACATTGGAATGCAACCTGCTAATCGTGAAACACCACCTGCACATGAAGGTCTAGATGTGCATCCTAGTAGTGGAGGTATTCATTTGCTATTAAAATTTATTTATGTAATTATTAATACAATTAAACATCTTAATTTGTAATTAGAGTAGTAATTAATGTAACCTTTTTTGTTAATATTTTAGAGCTTGTAGTTGGTGGTGACCAAGTGGAGCATGATCTGGGTACACAACATCAAGAATGTGATATTCCCTAATCAGGTAAAGAGGACCATTGTTATTCCCTTAAACAAATATAATTGCAATTGGTGTTCAACATTAATGTAACCTTTAGTATTTTAACTCTAGATGATATAGAGGGTGTTCAACATGTTGAGGTTGAGGCTAGACAAAATGATGTGGCCCCATCAGGTAAAGAGTGCAATAGTTATGTTCTCTAAATTAATGAAATACTTGTAACAATAATTTTATTTTTTTTGAATTTAACCCATTTCTTTGTTATTGCAGAGGACCCCCCTTTGCTTCAGTGTCCTTTTCCTCAGTATAGGACTAGGAATACATCAAGATCATGAGAAGAGGGTGGAACAACTACAGAGGGGGGAAATTATGAAGAAACCAATGTTCCACTTAGTCTTTTCATAGCTTCAAAGAAAAAACAAAAAAAGAAATGATTGTAATCTACCTTATTTCATAATGAATGATTTTTATGTGTTAATGAATGTAATTATGTGCTAATTAATGGTTATGAATGATATGTATTAATTAATATTGATGAATGTTGCATGTTAATTAATGTTAATCAATGTTATGTGTTACTGAACGTTATGTGATATTAATGAATGAATGTTATATTTTATTAATGATAGAAATAATGAATGAATGAATGTTATAAGATGTTAACGGGGAATTTAGAGTGATGTTAGGGGGGGGGGGAGGGGCCAAATGAGCTTCCACCTTCATGTGGTTGGCCCTATTAAGTAGAGAATATTAAACTATTCTCAATACCAAGCGAATCTCAACAAGATAACACACTTTTCAATATTTCATTACGTTGCACTGTTAATCTTATTGAATAATGTATATTGAATCTTAATTGCAGGGTCCAACAGAGCCAACATGAACAACAACACCACAAGTTGCTAGAAATAATGAACTCCCATATTGTCTTCTATATACACTAACAGTATGAGTTGCTTCTAGTGTTGATATCCAGGGTGGGACTGCAAAAGTTATGAATATGCCTCATCCTTGTAAGTTTTTTTATTACTTGTCATTTTCTTTAGCATTTTGTTACTTCATGAATGAGATGTTTTTAGATGTCTATTCCATGAATACGTCTCTATTGTATGCTTCATGATCGATGTGTCTTCAGTATGTCCACTCCATGAGAACCTTTCTCATATATGCTTGTACCTTATGTGTATTAATGTATTACTTCATGGTTTACATGTATGATTCATGCCTTGCATGTATTCATATGTATGGTGTGTGCTTTACATAGCCCATGCATGCCTTATGAGCATTACTTCATGCCTTTCATTCTTCTCCAAATATTGCAAAATCATTCAACAAGAAAAAGAGTAGTAGAGGCTACATACCAAAATAAATTAGATCTCCCTCTTTATTTCTTCACTTTCTTCCCTATTTCCTTCCTCTCTTCTTTATCACTTCCCTTTTTCTTTATTTTTCCTTGATATAACTAACCTTTTCTCCTTAATGCTCTTCATGAATCCAAAGACTCCTTTACACTCCCCACTTTACATCCATGGAAACTACCTCCATAACTTCACTTGGTGTGAAGTAATTATTCTCCTCTACCATGGCCTTCATATATGTTTCATATATTACCATACATATATATATATCAATCTCATTCTAAGACTTTGAATCTGGCTCTTCTACCTCATTATGTGACAACAAAATGTGAGGATTTAAGAGAAGCCTCAAATCATAATAGCCCTTAGCATTGGTTCAGAAAGAGTCTCATATTATGCCTCCTGGATTGGATGGCTTTGATCCTCATCACACTATTCAGCTTTGTCCTCCTCACTGGATTGTTTGCACTCGTGATGACAAAATTGTGAAGATTATATTTCAACAATTTTTCATTTTTTTTTCTCGCTTCTGATTCAACTCCTTATATGTCCTAAAATTGTATGAGCCTAATAGCTTCTAATCTTGTTGATAGTTTGATGGCTCCAAACAATGGCTCCTTCGAAGAAGCATGATCCTTGTAATTTTGGCCTTCCATGATGTGAAAAAGAGGTTATGTTATGAATAATGGTCCAGATGATTTAGTTATTTCTTGTTATGTTGAGTATGAGTAAATTTAGGCTTCCTTGGCTATGGTCACTATTTTGTACTAACTATTTTCATTTAGTGTGATTTGAGCATGGACTTCAAGTAATCATGAGGGTGGAAACAATCTTCAAGTGTTAGGGGGTACACGGCCTTGACCAAGGGATGAAAGTATCGAGAAAGTACAAGTGATTCATGTGTAGATCAATGTATCATTCACTTATTAATTCCTAGCAACATTCTCAAATAAACAAGAAAAGAGGTATGTTGAGTGCATATATACATTTTATGTTGTCATGATATAAGTAAGATATCAAACATGTAACTTAGATTAATTTGCAATTTCATTCATAAATATTAGATCTTCCTTGTGGATTTTTGAATGCATAATGTCTTGTTGATTTCAATATATTTATTGCAAGTACTCTTTTCAGCATGAAACTCCACTCATTGAGGTCTCTTACTAAATGCAAGTCATTTATCCTATCAATGATGATACATTTTGAATGCATTTTATGGGAAAATCTTATTAATATCTATGGTTGAGTTGTTAATTGTTTTGTGAAAATATATACAAGTAGATTGGGACATTAGAGTTATAAACATCATAAATTATGTTTGAGATCATTGTCCTAATTGTAATTGTCAACCACCATTGGCCCAAGGCCACACCAACACCGTTGTGACACCAAGGTTTGTGCATACTGGTGTAAGGGCCACTCTTAGGAAATTTCATTACCATTACATATACACACCTAGTGGGGTTTCCACACACAACTTGTTTGAGTAGACAATATCACTGGTAAACTTGTGATTGTCACAATTGGTACCCTTAGGACAATCATTAATATTTGGTCTATGGCACTTTTTATGGCTTCTAAATGCTTCTATGGGGTGTGTAGGGGTCCCACACATCTCTTCCAACATTCCATCAAAGGAACTTCACTCTCACCTATCTTATATTCCACTTTCTCTATGCTGCAATCCTAGAGGTCTGATACATGTTGTTAACATTGCTTTGATAACTCCAAATTCACATCTAAGCTCATCCTAAGGTAACATGTTCATAATCAATCAATAAGATTTCTCTATGTGATTTCATTGAAATATATAGTTAATTTTGTGATTGATTTGAGGGATACATCCATTGTCAAACCTTAAGAAAATTTTGTTCCATATCCTAGATTTATTTTGTTTTAATTCTCAGTGAGTAATTTTCAATAGTAATAAAGTGGTATATATCCTTATATTTCAATGACAAAAGATTAGTTATTTGAATAAATACATATAAACATAAAACATATTTTTCAAATTGCTTTGATATATTATGTATAACAAATTGCTATGGCTGCAAATTGCTTTGATATATTATGTATAACAGATTGCTATAACCAAATTTTTGTGCTATACTCTTGGATCCAATACTCATGATTTTCGATTTTAGATAGCATGCCTCGCTAGATTACTTTGGAATATAGGTGTAGATTCATTGTGGTTTATGCTAAAATAATTCAAACAATTGTACATAGTTTATGGGTAACTTCACTTAAGAAACTCATGTCTCATCTCAATTATGTTCAATTACATTGTCAATTTGAAGATTTGGTCAAGTTTGAAGTAGGAACTCAAATTCCTCCTTTGTTTTTCAATTGAATTGATTTTAGTTTGTTGCAAATGATTTTTTGAGTGAATTAAAGTATTCTTCCAATTTAAATCTCTCCATTTGGATGACTATATGATTTATATGAACCAAATTTGGAAATTATGAGTATACATGAGGTTATGTTGTTCAATTCTATTTGGGATGTTGAAATGAGAAATTGAGGGAGTATTGTATTGTTGAGTTGATTAGAATCAAAAGGCTATTCTTGCTTTTTCATTTTATGCACTTTGAAATTTCAAGGTTTTTGAGGTCCATCAGTTAAGGGTGTTTGTCTTGGTCCCATAGACTATTTAGTCTCGTGGATGTCATTAAAATCCTTCATTATTTCATTCATCAATGGTAAGTGGCCTCATGATGGGTTTTTGGTCCAAACTTGGGAATTATTGAGAAGTGGTATTTGATGACTTTGAGATGATATTATATTATGGAATCATGATAACATATATGTGAATTTTGATAAGGGATCAATTGGGATCCGTTCTCTTGGTGTTGTGCCCAATTGAGTATGTCTTGCTTATGTATGAAAATGGCATTTTGCAATTGAGACAATTTTATGTATTTGAGATGTCTTGCATTTAGATATGGCATGAGCTTAATCCTAGAGTGAGTCTAGGGAGTGGCTCCCACTCGTGTCCCTCATTTGAAAGTGGTACACTTGGCATTCATGTTAGGGGAGTTTGGTAATCAAGTGATAACATAACAATAGACTTGGGTTAAAACAAATAACAAGATAATTGGTTCCATGAGCACGCCTTGAGCACTATCACAACACCAAGGGTGTTTTGGGAAGGCATGCTTGCACATGAAGTGTTGGGACTTGTGTGAAGAGGCATGCCCACTCACACAAGGATTATGTGATCGTTGTTCTCATTCACATGAGAGAATTCATGGTTCCATATGGTCCATCCCTAAAAGAACATATGATGAAAGACATGCCCGCACATGGAGCGTTGGGACTTGTGAAAAGAGACATACCCGCTCATGTAGCATAGGGATTGTGTGATTGTCATTCTCATCTATATGAGAGAATGCTTGGTTCCATATGGTGCATCCCCATGAGCACATACAATGAAAGGCAATCCTGCACATGGAGCATTGGGACTTGTGCGAAGAGACATGCCCACTCATGTAGCATAGGGATTGTGTGATCATTGTTCTCGTCTGTTTGAGAGAATGCTTCATTCCATATGGTGCATCCCTATGAGAACATACAATGAAAGGCATGCTCACACATGGAACATTGGGACTTCTTGGAAGAGACATACCTGCTCATGTAGCACAAGGATTGCACAATCATCCTTCTCATCCATATGAGAGAATGATTGGTTCCATATGGTGCATCCCCATGAGCACATATGATGACACTTCCTCCATTGCAGTCTAGAATCTAATGCCTTGTGTATTTTTAAAGTAGTGACCCTATGTGGATTCATGACTTGGTATCATCCTTCTCTATTGATGTTGCACTATATTGTTCCATTACTTGTGTCATGTATGCATCATGTATGGCATGTGTGAGCCTATCATACCCCTTGTATACTTTGATTGATTATTTCAAACTATCTCCACAAGCATGATGGGGTGGACCTAAGGGTTCCGTGTGGTCAGGTGGAATTGGAAACCACCATTGGGGACTGATGGACTCAATTTGTGATCACCTCGGAGAGCACTTCCACCTCCCTCAACACATGTTCTTTCTCTTTCATCTATTATTGCAAGCTGTAATTCAAATGTATATTAAAATAAGCATTGTAATCATTGATGATATATATATTAAACACTCTAAGTGGAGATTGATGTAATTGAACATAATTGATATGGTTTATGCTAACTTCACTTAAGTATATTTTTTTATACCAAAATTTAAATTCAAATACCCTAGTTACTTAAAAAAAAGTAAGGTTGGAACTATTTTATATCAAGTGTTTTGTGGGTGGTCATAATGCATTTTTGTTTTCTTTTAAGATGCTAGTAACATTATTTTTAGTACTATCTTTACCTATTTTACTTTGCTATTGGACTCGATCAACCCAATAACCTTGTACATGTGATTTATTTTATTAAAGAGGATATTCATGTAGTCCGGAATGCATTATTATCATCTTTGAATATATAATAATGAGTGACTACTTAGTATGAGATATATACATGTCATTCAATAGGTATATGCCATGTATTGACATAGGATGACACTTTATATGAGATTATCAATTTGGGATATACTTATAAGAAATATGTGTATATATAGTAGATAAATTCATTTCATGTATATATATAGTAGATAAGTTTTGGTAGCTCCCAAGAACAACTAGCTTAGATAGGGTAGATAAAGTCATTTCATCTCCCTGATTGGCCTTGTATTTGGGTTAGCTAATTCCCTATCAGCACCATTTTTAATAGGTTTACCAGTACTCAGTGGTTCATATAGTCCTCTTAGGAGTTGGACCATCTCAACCATGGTGTGCCTAATCATATTAGCTTGAAACCTATGTCCCCTATTGGTAGCTGATAGGGATAGAATATCATTCCCTGTACATATCAATGAGGTGTGCTTTACATCTAGATAATAATTTTTTTTTAAAATCAAAATAAATGTCTGTTGAAATTACGATGACAACTAAACTTTCCACCGACGATGGAATTGTCAGACCAACAACATTCTTGTCGGTGAAAAGTTTCAGGATTTCGTCGACATTTTGACCCCAACTAAACAAAACATCTGACGAGGATGCTAAATGTCTAACAATACTTCCTTGTTGGACAGTCATTGATGCATTTACTAGACCAATGACAAAACTATCAGACCAACAACATTCTTGTTGGTGCAAAGTTTCAGACTTCCGTCAAAATTCTGACACAATCTAAACAAACATCAGACAAGGATGCTGTATGTCCGATGACTTTTTTGACTGAAAGAATGATCATGCCCATCATCAGTAGAGCCCATGGTGTTATCATAATGCCGATGTTCAAAGGCATCATCGAAAAGTCTGACGATGAGTTTTTGACGACTTCTTTTGTCGACAGTCCGACGAAAAGTAGTCGCAATTCCGACGATCGAGCATAAAAAATTAGCCCCAAATGTAGTAGTGTAAAAAAATGAAATATAAAAGGTGAAATAAGAATGTTGAAATGACCCTAACACTTAGAAAAGTATGACTAGTGCCTATTCAAGTGAGATACAGAGTCAAATAATAGGTTTAAAGACAAAATATCACAGTATCATCATTAAAGTTGAATACTAAACATTCAAGACTTTCTTAAAATGCTCAGACTAAAAATGTATTCACAACTTCATCACAATACCTCTCACACATATGTTGCACCATTCATGATAAAATTTAATTCATTTACTTGAAATGAAACCTATGAAAACATACACATTCTCCATTAGAGAATACAATTTGAATATGTCATTAACATAACAACTCATACAACACCATACAAAAGATATGAGCAAGAAAAGTGAATGTCCTCTTTATTGATTTTGAAAATAAAAATGATACATTCATGATAGCTTGATGTGCTCAATAAATTTGTAAAAGACCAACTATAATAATATTGCTTCAAAGCTATCCTAGTACTAAGCAAAATTTTAGAATCCTTCTTTTTGGTCCCGAATTCTATTTTAGAATACAAGGGAGAAAAACCAAGCTTCAGGCCAAGAAGACACATGTAAAAAGTACAATGTTTTATAATTCTCCATAAGGCCCATTCTTGTCCTTGTCAACATGCATGCAATCTTCACAGTTTTATTAAATGCAAGAGGTTGGGAAGTCACCATCCTGGAAGCCTTGGACTACAGGTCCACAAAATATGCCTCTAACTATTACTCTACTACCTGCATCTATTAGGATCTAAAGTACATCTTGGTGCTTGGTAGTAGGTCTCTTGGAAAATGATCACTGGTGATTGAGTACTTCCATCAATCCTACCATAATAGACAAATTTGCACAAAATTTACAATCAACAAAATAGAAAGACTATGACTAGTCTTCTTCCTTAGGCTACTCTTCTTCCAAAGAGTAGTACCTTTTATACAATGCTTCTATTTCAGTAGTTGGCCAAGAAAAATCCCTCCATCCTTGCGATTTGTTCATTGCCTCCTTTTTTTTTGTGGGTAGGAACAATTGTAAGATAAATCTATGGTACATCTGATCCACCTCCATAATATTATCAATAATATTAAAAAGGTATTCCCTTGGTTTGGATCAGTAGCCAAACATGTCATAATTGCATTGATTGCATCTTGGAAACTCTTGCTACACTCTTCTAGGCCTTTGATTTGTCCATCATCTGTCAAAATTGTGGGGATGTGCCACTTTTTAAGCCCTTGGAAATAATTGATCATTCTGAACAATGATTTATTTTATTATTGTATGTTGGACAACTCCTTAGTCAATAGATTATAATTTTTCCAAGTGACCCCTACAATTTGGGGTGGTTGGGCCACATTTTTTACTACCAGCATGACCTCCTTCAAATGTTGACCCTTTGGTAACCAAGTGACTCTAATTGGTTGAAAGAATCAAATAATTTCACCCAGCTAACTTAGGAGCTGAGATATTTTTGAATTTATTTGAGAGACTCAATGTTGATGTGTCTTGCAGAAGGATGGCATCGTGCATGCGGGGGCTCGCGGGTGACCGAGCTAGGGTTTCGATGCCCTAGCTCATGGGAGGTAGTGTTGTAGGTGTAGTGGGGGAGGGAAGTGTAGGGTGTCAGGGGAGAGTAGTGGCAGACGGTGCTGGGCAGGGATCGGCTGTGGGTGTGGGGGAAGAAACGATGGTCATCGGGTGGGGTTTAGGTTGCGCAGGAGTGGGGTTCCTGTGTATTGCGGCCTAGGGTTTTCCCATGGGACAAGGGGATTCAGCTGGCCCCTTCCTTTGGTGGTGCTTGGGAGGGGTGGTGCCTTGGGTGCCAAGCCTTCTTGAGTGGCCCTTTGGGGTGTGGGTCCTTGGCATTTTGGTTTTATTTTTTTATTTTTTTTCAGCGCTCAGATGTCAAGTATTGGTGGTGAGGCCTCACAGGTTGCTCCCACCATGGATTTTCTATGTTGTGATGGGTTAAAAACCCCCACTTTAGAGTATGAAGACTTTTAACAATAATCTTTTCTCATCAGAATCGAGGTCTGGGAGTGCTGGTAGCTCTCGCATTATGAAGATTAAAGGTTGTCTGGAGAGATGTAGTGAGAGGCCAAAGCCAGTTAGTCCCCCTGAGATGATAGCTGAAGACATTGAATATTTTTCAAAACACTCTCTATATTGCAAGTTTTGGGGAATGAGGGTTTCCTTGCAGTTTTTGGAAAACTGGGCGCAAAGGACTTGGGCACTAGAAGGGGAAATGGAGATCATGCTGCTGGCAAATAACTACTTCATGGTTACTTTCAATTGCATGGAGGATCACAATAGGGTCTTTGAAGGAGGCCCATATTTTTACAACCAGGTGGGATTGTTCATCAAACCTTTGCATGCGAGGTTTAATCCTTCAGAGGAGCTCCCAAATAGGGTTCTAGTGTGGGTTCAGTTATCACGTTTTCCAATGGAATGCTATTGGGAGGATGTGCTATGGATGCTTTCCGCACTACTTGCGAGGCCAGTGGGATCTTCAAAGAAAACCCTAGGGAGAAAGGTAATGACCTTTGCATGTATTTGTGTCAAAAGGGATCTTAGTAAACCTCTGCTAGATGCTATAGATATGTGTGTGGGATCTTACTCATGGGTTCAACAATTAGATTATGAGACTTTACCTTTTCATTGTCATTTGTGTCATGAGTATGGTCATTTATAGTGTCAGTGCCCTAGATATAAATCAGTGGTGCACCAACCTCAACAGCTAGCCCAAAGCCAAGATAGGATTGATAAAGGAAAAGAGGCTATGTCGGTCGAGGTAGTGGGTGATGATGGTTTTGTCTCAATTAAGACAAGGAACAAGAATTGAGGACAAAAGTGGTCCTTACAAGAGAGATAGGAGGAGGATACCTTTAACATATTTGAGGCCTTGGATGACCTTAGCCAACCAGAAGTGAATCCAGGGTTAACCCCTTTGGATCAAGATGCTTCAGGGGGGTCTGGAAAGGGTTATTGAGGACTTTACCTAGGCCTTGCAAGTTGTCAGAAGCCATCAAATGGAGATGGATCAAATAGTAGGGGTCCAGTTGAGTCTCACTCCTGGTTTAGAGGTGAATTTGGTTGGGGAGGGAGGGTTCTCCAATAACTTTGAAATTGGAACCGGTTGGGGCTAAAAGTAATAAGTCCTCCATTCACCTGGGTCTGCATCAGAATTATATTAAGAAAAGTGCTACGGAGAAGAACTCAAAGGCTGGCAGAAAGAAGGATTTGGATAAGATCAAATTGATGAGCGATAATTTGGTTGAGTCAAGGTTAGTAAAGACTCTAGATTCTCACTTTTCCAATCCTCCAAAATGATTGTACTTTCATGGAATGTGAGGGGCTTGAATAGCGACCCTAGACAAAAAGTTGTTTCGGATTAGATTAGGAATCATTGACCTGATTTCCTATTATTGCAAGAAACTAAAATCTCAGTGGAGAGTATGATGGGTTTGGTGTTGAAGCTCTGGGGGCGAGGCAAGTGTTAGTGTATTGGGGCAGCTGGTTCCTCTGGAGGGGTGGCCTGTCTTTGGAACCCTGTAAGGATTTGCCCTGTCTGGTGGGTGGCTTCCAGATCCTTGTTATCTGGGGTTCAGATCCTTGTTATCTAGGGTTGCCTCTAGTCTTGAGACAGGGGATGTTATCTTGTTTACTAATATCTATGCCCCAACTGATTTTTAAGGCAAGCAGAACTTATGGTCTCATATTTCTTGTATGTGAAGGTTGGTCCCTTTTCATCCTTGGATTATGGCAGGAGATTTCAATGCTAGCCTTGAGTTGAGTGAGAAGAAGGGGGGTGTCATGCGGTTGGAACTTTCTTCTTTCCTTTTTTGAGATAGTATATCTTCACTGCATCTTGTTGACATTAAGCCTGGTAATGGTTTGTTCACTTGGAACAATAGGAGAGTGGGGGAGTATTGGATTACAAAGTGGCTAGATCAATTTCTAGTTTCTAGTTTTTGGGTTGGTGGGGGGTGGTCCACAAGTTCTGACATTCTTGATTGGAGAGGGTCAGATCACTAGCCTATTGAGCTAGTTTCTTCTTCTGCCCGGGTTGCTTGATCTCATTCCTTTAAATTCCAACTTATGTGGCTTCAGGATCCTGCTTTGCAGGCTCTTGTTGAGTAGTGGTGGAGGAAGGGGAGACTGACCTTTGGCACAACTATGTACACTTTTGCCAAGCAGCTATAGTTTGTTAAGTTTCAGCTTAAACAATGGAATGGACAAGGTTTTGGGAACATTTTTCACACTAAGAAAGCTGCCCAAACAATGTTGAATGACATCACCAGTGAAATCAAAGAGCATGGTTTGTCTGAAGTCTTTCTTAGGGAGGAGGATAGGGCTGTCAAGGTTGTAGAGGAATGGGAGCTTAGGGAAGAAATATACTAGAAACAAAGAGCTTGTATTGATTGACTTCAAGCAAGTGATAAGAACACTGCTTTCTTTTTCAACTCTGTAAAAGCAAGAAGGCATGGAAATTCCATTCCTACTCTGGTCAATGTTAGAGGTGAAACGTTATTATCCTTGCAGGAGATCTCTAGGGAGGCCTTACAGTATTTCCAATCCCTCTTCAGTGAGGATTCTTAGGGGGAAGTGGTGGAGGAGAATAAGGTTATCACTCGCATTCCTCCTCTTGTTATTAGGGAGATGAATGAGCAGCTTATGGGTCCTATTTTGCTGGAAGAACTCGAGAGGATTGTTTTTCACATGAGGAAAGGAAAAGTTCCTAGTCCGGATGGGTTCTTGGTTGAATTCTTTCAAGAGTTCTGAGATATCATCAAACTAGATTTACTGGAAGTAGTCCAGGAGTCCTAGAGGAACAAACAGATGCTTCGGGCTCTGAATGAGACTTTCATTGCACTAATCCCCAAGTGTGATGGGGCCAACAGGTTAGGCCAATTCTGCCCTATCTCTCTCTACAATGTGATTTATAAGATCATCTCTAAGCTAATAGCAGATAGGTTGAAGAAGTGTTTGGGAGATGTTATCTCAGAGGAGCAGAGTGGGTTTGTGTAAGGGCACCAAATTCTAGATGGTGTGGTCATTGCTACAAAGACCATTCATTCTATGGCAACCTCCAAATAAAAAGCTATGTTTATCAAGTTAGACATGGCTAAGTCTTATGATAGAGTTCGTTGGTCCTTCCTTTAGAAGATCATGAGGGCTTTTGGCTTTGCTGAGGAATGGATCCAATGGGTTATGAGTTGTGTTACATCCACTTCTTTCTCAGTGCTAATCAATGGTGATCGTACTGAATTGTTTGGTGCATCTAGGGGTCTTCGCCAGGGGTACCCACTTTCCCCTTACTTATTCATTCTCTTGGTTGAGGGTCTGGGGAGGTTGATCAAGCATAATGTGGGTCTGGGTAGTATTTAGGGTTGAAGTTGGGGCAATGACTTGCAACCACATTCTCATTTGTAGTTTGTTGATGACACAACCCTAATGGGACTTGCTCGGATCAGAGAAGCTACTAATCTGGGTAAGGTTTTGGATGTTTATCTAGCGGCCTCGGGCTAGTTGATCAATAAGGATAAATATTTTATCCTTTTCTTCAACACTCCTAGACCTATTCAAAGGAGTATTTCCCTTACCTTGAGATTCCAAGTTGGCTCTTTGTCATTGACTTATATGGGTATTCCTATTTCTCCTAGTAACCCTCCTCGGGAGTCATGGCAGGGTATCCTGGATAAATTTTGCTTGAAGGTTGATCACTAGACTCACAGATGGTTATCATTTGCTTGGAGGGTTCAACTGATTTAGTCAGTGGTTCAGACTCTTCCGATCTATCGATGTATGCTTCAAGTGGCTCCTAAGTGGTTCTTGAGAGGTTTGGATTCTTTGGTAAGGCAATTCTTATGGACAGGCAATCTATCCTCTTCCAAATGGAGTCTTATCAATTAAGAATTGGTGTGTAGCCCGAAGAAGATGGGTGGGCTTGGTGTAAGGTAGGCTATTTTATTTTTGGGAGGCTTTGGCAGCTAAATTGTACTGGAGGTGGTGTGTCGAGCAGGAATGAGGCTGGGCTAAGATTTTGGCCTACAAATATATGCAAAGGATCCCAATGCAGGAGGTTCCAAGATATCTTCTTGAGGGAAAAGTCTCAATGATTTTTCTATACTCTCAATAAGGGGGCTTCTCTCATTAAGGAAGGTCTCTTTTGGATCTATAGGAGGGGGGAAGAGGTCCTTTTCTAGAATGACTCTTGGGATGGTTACCCCCCATCCTTGATCAGTTTCCTAATCTTGGGAACCTTAGCTAGAGTTTTTTGGAGGCAGGTTGGTCAAGGGTGAGTGACTTCAAGGTTTCTTATAGGTGTGGGTGGTTGGAGTTGGAGTGGTGGAAGGCTCCTAATGAGTGGCTGGTTGCGGGGATGGAGGAAGAGTGTGCTAAGTTGCATGGAATTCTGGTGAGTAGACACTGTAGTGCCCTCAAGGGTAGGGATGGACTTTCCTAGGCCCCAAATCCTAAGGGTGTCTTTACTGTTGCTAGTGGATACTAGGAACTATTGAACCATAGATTGGAAGGAAGAGAGGTGCACTGGTGGAAATAGGTTTGGAATAATCTTTCTTGGCCAAAGTGCAACTACTTTTCTTGGACTCTGGCCTTGAATAGATGCCTAACTTGGGACAATATTCACAAGTGGGGATTCTTCGGGCCTTCTATTTATGCTTTTTGTGGTTACAAGGAGGAAGATTCCTCACATCTGTTCTTCAGATGCCCCTTCTCTATGCTTATTTGGCATTACTGGTGGGGGGTGTGGAAGCATCCTTGTGTCCATGCTAATTCTCTGGTGGAGTTTTGGAGCAGTTTGGGTAGGCCTCCTATCTTGTTCTCCTTCCTTCAGACTATCTGGTATATTGGGCCCATTTTCATACTTTGGCAGATCTGGCTTGAGAGGACTAGGAGGATCTTTCATGGGGCCAGACTGTTATTGCAGCAAGTGTGGAATAGAATCATGGTTATGATTTGGGAGACAGTCAAAGCTAAAGGTGAGGTAAATTTTCCCTTGGATAAAGTTGAGGCAGATAGTGTGAGTAGGTTTGGCTGGCAGGAGTTGTTTCCCACTTCCTCTTGTGTCAGGAGAGGCAGACGGGCTATGAAGAAGGTCCAAAGGGTGGGAAAGTGTAGACCCCCTCAGGATGAGTTTATCAAGATTAACATCGATGGCTCCTCCAGGGGCAACCCAGGCCTTGCACGGGTTGGTGGTGTTGGTAGGAATTGTATGGGGGAGGTGGTTTTGTTCTTTTCAGTGCATAAAGGGAGGCAATCTAATAATTTTATGGAGGGACTTGCTATTCTCTATGCCCTAGAGCGGGCTTGGGAGTTGGGTCAAAGGAAGGTTATCTATGAATAAGACTCACAAATTATTGTTAATTTGTTGATAGAGCAGAAGGTGAGTGGGATTCATTGGCAGCTAGCAGAGATTGTTCATCAGATTCTTCAAATTAGTTCTTTAATGGAGCAGGTGTCTTTCATCCACATTCCTCATGAATGGAATAGAGTAGCTGATTGTTTGGCTAAGTGGGCGTCAGAACATAACAGTGATTGGAAAATTGAAGGTTGTGAGCATCTCTCCTTGGATTACTGTCAGGTCTTGCAGAAGATTTTTGCTGAGGACATGAATAGCTATGATGTTGATTGATCTTGGATTGGGCTTGAGGATTTTTTTTGGGGCCTTAGGGCTCTGGTCCTCCTTGTATTTTTTTGTGTCTGATTTTCAATAAATTTTTTACCCCTTTTATTCAAAAAAAACTTAGGAGCTGAGATATCAAAGAATATGAAGTATGAACTTCATCCAAATTATCAATAATTTTATTTGAAATCCATAAAATTGAATCTTTCCTGATTTCAAAATAATTATTTTAAGCTTCATCCTTAACTCTCTGTAATTCTTTATTCATTTTTTTTAATTCTTTGGCATAATTCCTCCTAAATAATTTGTTGTTACCTTCTTTATTTGCTCCTTCAATGCACAATTTTCAATAAAAACTTGTTGTAATTTGAATTGAGAGATACACATGGATATATTTCAATCTTAGATGCTTTTGATTGAGATCATCTATTACTAACTGAGCAAACTGGATTGCATGTGAAGTAATGGCCACAACCTCTGATGCAGTAGTGTCTTCAAGTGTTCTTACTACTGCATCCCTTATTCTTTGCTTTCCACCTTGCAAAACTATAGGCTTCTGGATATTTGGGGCCCTTGACCATAGAGAAAAATCCTTTAGGCCTATTCTCACCTTGGACCCATGATCACCAATCTCCTTTGCAAAATTGGGGTCCTTTTGCCACATAATCTGATCTAACAAAAAGATTTTTTCAAAGTCCCAGTGAGGAACTAGAAGCATGCCACTATTTCTAATCATTTCCCTACCTTCCTCAAGGGTGCATCTAAAATTGTTCTTGTCAAAATTTCTAATCTCTTCATTATATAGATCTTTCAACTTTTCCCTAAGCCAAAAATATTTAAACTTGGGAGAGTTCACAAAAGTGTCATCTGCAATGAAATTCTTTGAAGAAATAATTCTTTCATTGTCCACCTCTTCAATAGAGATTGAGCTTGGGATAATAGCTTTATCTGAGTCATTTAGGACCTTAGTAGCCTCATCTTCATGGAATGTTTCCCGAGGGGGAAAAGGTGGTGGTACATTTGTATCAAAATCCTCCTAGACATCTACAAAATCAGATAGCTTTGCCTTTCCCTTTTCAACCCTCCTGACATGTTTAGTTGCTTGCCTAGGGGTGCTAAGAGATTTTTTTTCAACTATTACTATATGCTCTTTCACCTTGTATATTGTAGGGATAGGGTCAATAGGCCTTGTCTCAATTTTAACCCCTTTATCTCTTGCATCCCTTTTCTCCATTTCCAGTTTTCTTATATCATCCGGCTTTCTAAATATGAAAAACATCTTCGAAAAATCATTTTGAAATTCTCTATAAAAGCCCTCAAAATGGGGATCCTCTTGCTTCCTTTCTCGCTTAATCTTCTTCAAGAGCTCCCATTTCTTCATGTGTTGATCTGCCTCAGGAGGGTGATAATTTCTAATTAAGTCCTCTCATTCATTGAATGAATGAAAATAGCCCTTTTCCTTTATCTTGTACACTCTGAGATCATTTACACATCCCTCAAGGTCAAAATGCCTACCTTGGGCAGCCTTCAACCTGTAATTATATAATTATAAGTCCTACACCTTTTCCAAGGTATCACATCCTACAGTGAACTCTTCAAAATTGATCACCCTGGGGAGGAGTCTCCCTTGCTTATCTGCTGTAATTTGTGCCCTCTCCATCCATAATAATTGCCAAATTAACTCAATGAATGCTAGCCTAGGAGAAAAAAAAAGCAACAAAATATGGGGTGCTTGTTCATACCCTATACCTTAATGATATTACAGTTACCATACAAAAATAAATCTCCAAAATTGTGGATGAAGGCCCCCTCTGGATATACCATTCCTTCACCCCTACAACTCCTTATCATCAGAATTTTAATAATATTCTTAGGTAGCCTAGGCAGCTTAACTCCAAGCCTTGATAATACCTTCATGACAAAATGATCAAACAAAATAGAATAACTGCCAAACTTGGATCCCTTGTCCCACACCCGATTCCATCTCTGCACTAGCCATGGGATACCTGTGTGTGGATCATTTGTCCTTATTGTTAATTATGGGCCCCAATAAGCCCTGTTTTGATCAATAATCATAAAACACAATAGAGAATTGTGTCTAAACTCTAGCTTCTCCTTTTTATTTCTTGCTCCCATTAACCCCTCATGAACCTTATCATGAGTAATAGCCGCAAAGTCATATAGCTCATTTATTGTGGGGTGTTGAATGTTGATGACGATCATCATAAAATCCATGGGCATCTGAGTAATCCCACAATCTACCCCAAGGACCTGCCCTGATGCATAGTATGTCTTAACAAAATAGGGTTCAAAGAACTCCAATATAAAGGGCTCCTTTTCAGATGGTAAGACATAATTCTCAGAACTTTTGAAAAGTTTCTTCATAAAATGAGGAACAAAGTCCTTACTATACCTATCCTTGTTTATATTGGTAGCTTCTTTCTAGATTACTTCTATTGAATTCCTTGAGGGCAGATCTATCCAAATCAAAACACTCAACAATGGCCCCATGTGAAATGTCCAATAGGACATAGCCATCTGCAAATCTTACAGTCCTGCTTGGGGAATCATAAGTAGTAACTAGCTCTCTTGTTAGCATTGGCTCTGCAAAAACATTTGGCACTACCATCTTCACCAAGTTTAGTTTCCAAGGATTTGACACTAGGATAGGTTTGTCTCAATTTCCATAAAAGGAATAAAATATGTCCCACCCCCTCTCCTTTGTGAATGCATCTTTGCATCCTGCCTCTTTGATATTGAAGTCAATTCTGACATTTTCATTCATGGAGGATCCTTCAAACAACTCCAACAGGTCCTGATGGAGGCTTCTTGTTTGTCTAGTTGGCCTTTTTGGAACTTCTAATTTCATTTCAACTTCATGATGCAATTATTCTATTGTCATCTCAAGAGCTAGAGAGGTAAAAGGTACTATTTCTAGTTGCTTCTCTTAAGTTGATGACTCTCCTTTAGATGGATTTCTAGGCCTCTTGGAAGCTTTGGGAGCTGGCCTTTTTGTAGGATCAATTTCCTTGACCTTCTCGGGAGGGTTTTCCGTTTGTGGGGTTTCCTCAGTGGGAGGGTTTTCAGTAGTAGGGGCATTTTCAATAGGAAGAGGAAATTTAGTGGCAGGTGCATCAATAGAGGCCTTTTGGGCACTTTCTTCTCTTCTTTTGAATTGGTTTCCTAGCTTTAGGAGGAGGGACAAGCTCATCCAAAGACTCGTTGTTAGAAATAATAGTGAGAATCTTTCAAACTGTCTTTCTCTTTCTCTTTGCAACCTTTGCCTTGGGAGGGGATCTTTCTTTAGCCTCCTCAAAAATTTGTGGGGCAAGTTGAGAATTTGGCTCAGCAATAGGAATGTTTTCAATTACTGGCACAAGCAAAATTACATAAAGGGGAATGACATGGGTAATCTCTAGCATTGCAGAACTAGTGTCAGCCTCAAGGATATTCTTAGCAGTGGGAGTAGCAGAGTCCTTGAATGGGGATGCCATTTTAATTTTTTTTTAAATGAAGGAGATCTTGGAAAATTAAACATAGATGCAAACCCTAATGACTCTAGGGCACACACAAAATCTTTGTGTATTCACAACTACAACAACCTAACAAATGCACAAGGACGGTGGAATAATTAACTTACTGATCTTCTTTGTTGGGCTGAATTTTCCGAAGGGCACATTGATTTTTTGAAAATCGCTATTCTTCTCGCTTAGGGATGCTCTAAATTCATCTTTGGATGCATGGTGTGGGATAAAATTGATGAATTTCTCTTTTATGGCGATGCCATTAATTCATCTATGTTAGACAGAGCTAATCATTGGCGCCAAATTTGAATTTCACCCGTTGATCTGTAGTAATTATGTGATTACAAAATGAGGGGCCTGCACATGTAGGAAGGTCAGCATCCTAGAGTACACTGCTCATCACAAAAGGAGCCTTGCTGACTACAAAATAAATCCAAACTACAATCCGGAAAGAAGAATGAACAGCAAAGATAACATCTCCTATGCTTGAGTATAGTTTCGGTTAAGCTCACTACCGGAGGTCTTAAACCTCTATTACCAACCCAATTTGATCACCTGTGATTGACCAAAACTCCTGCATATGAATACAACATTATTCATACAGGTAATTGCATAACCATCACATAACCATAATCTCATGATCTACAAAGAGATCTTACATCATATTTATACCAACCCAGGACCTAAACAATTAGGTTGGCCACCTAAAAGATAATACAATAAATTCATAACATAAACCTACAATCCAATGATCAACCAAGTTGTCTTATGCCAAAAACAATGTAAGCCAATCATTAAATCCCATCGTTAACACATCGGAAACATCCTCCAACATGCTACATAAACTAGTCCATAACCTAGATAGCACCAGACCCAAAATAGGTTGCCATAAACTAAATCCAACACCACTAATCAATAAGAACATAAACAAGATAAGTAGCAGCATCTCAAAATCCATTTATAAACCGTGCTAACACCACTTATCACGTGCATCAAAAGATCTTCAACAAAGCTCTGCCGGTAAAACCCTTATCGATGACCAAAAGGCTTACCAAAACAAATGATAGTATCCGAATCATCAAATCTCAAACCAACTAATTGTGATATGCATCTGAATAGCATGAATGATAGATCCAAATCAATTCCACAAACCAAAGCATACTGGAGCATAGCGAATCAATATCATAATCCAACCACTCTACTGGAACCAACCAGAAACTAGTAAACAACCAAAATAGTGGGTGTTGCCATCAATGACAAAACATCAATGCAACACATAATAAATTCCTCCAAATTGCTAACATTCCCTTTATCCCGTGACACTCGGAAGTGTTCCTCTTACCCTTGCGGGATAAGGATTTTTGACCTTTTCTTTATCGACACCCCTTTATCCTTATCTGACAACACATTTGTCAAAATTGTCTCTTCTCGTGGGATAAGGCCATTGTATGTCCTCTAAGCATCCTCTTATCTCGTGTTGCTCATAACTCCTTATTGTCCTCTGCTTGAAGATGCCTTTCCTTGTGTGTGTGTGAAAAAGTAGTCTATAAGCTGCAAGCACAACACTTCAATTAAGTCATTATATGCATGGTTAATAATCAATAATCAATAAGTAAAAAACCATAACAAAGTGACCAATTGCCTTCTAAAAGATGTGAGTATAAGATTGCTCTCAGATTGTTATAAGCAATACCAGTGACTAGACTACACCAAGATGAAGGATTTAATCTATATGATATTAACTATATGGATGCATGGATGAATAATTCAAGCAAAATAATCAATTCAAGCAATAATGGATGCAAATAATCTAAAAAAAGCACAATAATCTTCAATGACTCCAGAGAGAAATTAGCGTGATAATAATCTCCAAGCATGTTCTCAAAAATATCTGAGGTAAATTGGAATGAGAGCTGAAGACTGAATTTATAGAGAATCACCAAGAGAAAAGCTCAATTTAGAATTAATTGAAAATTATTGAGAAATCAGGTTAAGTTAACCTTGAGATAGATTCCAATTATAGTTTAATTGAAATGCATTCAAATTAGAAGTCCAAGTTGCATTGGAAATAATAATAAATTAATTCCATGAATTTGTGATAAAAATAGATAATTCTTTTATTTGTTCAAGAAAAGAGTCTTTTCAATGCAACTGAACTTCTTTTTCTAAAAAGCTTTGAGTTCCAATTTTAGAGAATAATCAATAATTCAATTTAATTGCTTTTTTGATTTCAAGTTCTAAATTTAGAAAAAGAAATAATATCTCAAGTTTGATTTCTCTCTCAATTCAATTCTTTTTGTTTAATTTTAATTCAACTCTTGCTTTGTGATTAATTCCTCTTTTGTAATAAATGAATTCTTTTTGCATGATTAAATGGCAAATTTATTAATTAATTAAATATGTAAGGATATTTAATAAATTAAAATGGAATAATTGATCAAAATGATATTCTTGGAAATGATTCAATTAATTAAATGAATATTTAATTAATATTGAGTAATTGATTTGCCATGTGATATTTGATAATTAAAGAATTAATAATGTGCTCAAGGTTGATTTAATTGCCTTTGGTTAGGACCTTGGTGATGTTGTCGAGATTAGGGGCCCATGGTTTAGATGACCATTTTTAGGGTATTGCATTTGCCCCTCTTTGAATTAATGTGCGAGTAGCGCATTGGTTCAAAGAATGTGTGATGTCTAGGAGATACCAGTTTTGAACTTGAATGATCACGAACTAGATTAAGAGAAAGGTGTTTAGCTTGATTCGAAGTGACAAAGCTAAATAAAGTCTGATTAAAGAGATACCGTTCCTGAACTTGATTGAACTAAGGAACGATAGAAACAAAAGATACCGAACTTGAACTTGAATGATCAAGAAGAGGATCTTACTGATCTAGAACTTGATTGATCTTAGATGTAGTGAGTGATGATAAAAATCAATCTTGAACTTGAATGATCAAGACACGATGAAGATACACTGTTCAGCTTGATCAAGAAACAAATATTGAACACCTGCTTAAATTGAGTGTGATCAAATATACTCTTTAAACTTTTGATTAAGTTTAAACAAATAATCATCTTGATTTGAAGCGATGAAAAAAATTAACATTAAGAGATTGATTCAGATGAAAGACAACTATCAGCTTGATTTGAAGCAATGAAACTAATATGCCCCTAGCGATTGATTTGATTCAGATAATCGAGAGATCTCAACTTGATGTGAAGCGATGAAGCTGAGATGCCCCTTAGCAATAAGAATTGATTGATTCTATTTAGAAGATTTTGCTCAACATTTGATAAAGATTTGAAAAATTTCTCGACTTGTGAGATGTGAGGTCATAAGGTCATGAGTATGCCCCCTCAGGAACAAAATTGAAAAATAACGAGGGATTGATGATTATAGGAAATTGTTGTGGCAAAAATAAGTTATTTGAGCACAAATTGATTCTGAGAAATATTTGAAAATTGACATTGATTGATGAAATTGAATGCAGAGTTGATCGTAATGTTGATGTGTAGAATTGAAATTGATATTCAGATTCAACATTGAAATTGAGCGCAATTGGAAGAAAGAATGAGCATTTGATGAAAAGAGCGCTAAGCGGTTAAAATTGTGAAATTGACTAGTAAAATGATCTCAAATTTTGATTTCGATCCCGAAAATGGAACCAGAGTGGTCAAATTAGCTAAGGGTGCAATTTTCATGTCCATCGGAGCAAGTTGAAAAATTAGGTTTTTTATTATATATGGGACTAAAGTGTCATTTTTAAATCATTTTAACCCTCCAAGTTTGAAAATTCAAAAAGCCTTTTGTGAAGAAAATGGTGGTCCCTACTCGTTAGCAAAAATTTGAGCACCAGAGACGTCATAATCGATCCTAAAACTATGAGCCAGTGGTAAGTGATCGATCTTAAGCCTCTTTATGTTTTCAATTTTGATTTTTTTTTTTAGTTTTCAAGTTTTTTGCATGTGTGGGGTCGGGTTTCACATTTTATCATGTGAGATAGGATCCAGTTTCATACGAGTAACTGGTAAAATTTGTTTTATCATTTAGGGTCATTAGAATTGTCATTCGGGATGCACCCTCGTATCATACGACAGGTCTATTAAAAGACCATTTTGTCGTGCGAGACCCAATAGTTTGTCGTTTGGGGTTGTTTTGTCATGCGAGAGCTATTCCTGGCTCGTACGAGATTTTGTCTCTTTGTATTTTGTCATTCGAGAGATAGTGAGCATTTCTGAAGGTCTAAACGTGAAATTTTGATTTTGCATTTGACTTAGTTGGATTTGAATGATTTTTTACTTCCCTTGTAGGCTCATTTGGAATGTTTTCTGATGCTTCGTTGTTGGTTTTTTGCAGGTTCGATTACCTCTTGTGCTCTTTAGATGCATTTATCCTCCTACTATGGCATTAGTTCAACATTTATCTGAGGTTGAGTAGGCTCATATTGACTTGTGCGGCTTGACTCATCTATTGAGATTACCTGATATCTGTGTGAACCACAAAATGCTCACAACATTGGTTGAGCATTCCCATTCAGAGCATAACACATTTCATCTGCTGGGGAGTTGACTATTAGTCCTGAGGATGTATATAGGATCTTCCATATCCCTTTTGCTAGGGATAAGGTGGATTATGATTCAGGGCACCTTCTAGTATTACAAGCAGTGAAGCATGTCTTCAGTGATCCTGACATTTTGACTCATTCCATTAGTTGGGACATATTGATGAGCAGGTACAGTGAGGAGTTTCCTCTGGCATGTGTTCTAGCAGGGTTCATAGGCTATTTTTTGATGCCAGATAGAGGGGAGCAGGGTTTCTAGTGTGGATGGGGTCAGATGCTAGAGAGATTGGTAGAGACCCCTCAAAGACTTGGCTGGGGTTTGTGTTTATTGGCCCACATGTATCAAGAGATGCCTGAGCTCATGTATAGAGATGGGTGAAGCATGGCCGTTGGTGTATATATTTTGCAGGTGTGGGCTTGGGAGCACCTTCCCATTTGTTGGCCTATAGTAGAGAGCTCGGGCAGTCGATTATATATAGGTATGCTAGATACATTATGCAGCCCCATCTAGGCAAGATAGATTTTTGGAGACGACAGCTAGATGACCTGATAGCCATTGTATGGAGACCGTACAGAGGTTTGGAGCCTTGGGATGATTGGCAGCTAGTCCGCAAGGACCTTTTTGTCATGCTTCCTCTCATCAGGAGATCACAAACTATTGTGGAGCGATTCATCGTATCACAGGTGATGAGGTAGTATGACCGGCCTCAGGGGATCTTGCGAGAGTTTACAGCATATGCACGTTACATAGATGAGGAGAGACAAGGATGGTCTCCATGGTTGTCCTATGCTTTGGCGATGCAAGAGCTGACTGGTTTACATCACCTAAGGTGGGATTATATGGATGATGTGGTGGATGCAGGGGTATTGCCCCAGTATAGAGATTGGTTTCAACAACATTCATTCCCTCGATTCACAGATCCAGCAAAGTAGGCTCCTCATATTGAGGATGATGCCCCCACACTGGCACAGGGATAGGGATAGGGCCACAGGCAAGGACAGGCACAAAGAGATGAGGCTCCACGATGGAGTGGTGGTGATCCTGGTGCTAGTAGCAATAGGGTGCCAGCTGATGTTGGATAGCAGAGGGGTGAGGGCGGATCCCTAGGGCATGTAAGAGTGAGATTGGGTGGGACTGAGGAGGAGCAAATAGCTCTGAGATAGGTCTGGTAGTGGTGGGATGAGCAGGGTGGAGCTACAAGTGGAGATAGGGGTGGGGAGCCTGTGAGAGAGCAAGGGACTAATGAAGGGCGGTTGATGAGAGCACGTCTTGCAAAGCTACAGTCACAGTTGATAGTGGCTTAGACTCAGCTAGCGGAGCGAGACCGACAGCTTGCCAAGGTGAGGGCCGAGCGTGATCACTAGATTGCATCATTGAGGGTAGAGTCGAGAGCAGAGATAGAGGCTTTACGATAGGAGGTCCTTCTCCAGAGTAGTAGGGCAACCTACTATGCGATAGCATATAGTGTCACAGTTTTTGTTGCGTAGCAGGTGATACCCTGCTCACAGTATATGGCATGATCAGAGGGAGCTTGAGCACCTCGTCAGGATCCCAAGCATAAGGCTCCTCCTCCTCCACCAGGCAATGAGGGAGAGGGTGCAAGCTAGATTATTTCTTTTTGTAGCTCAGCTATTTTTTGTAGACACACCCATTTTTTGTAGCCTATACGATTCTTGCTTTGATGGGAGTTTGTATATGTCATTCGACATCATTTTGTACTCTTATATTTGACATGATATATATACAAGATCCGATTTGACTTCATCATACTTGTGTTGATTCATTTATGAGATGTCTTTTATATGCTTTATTCTATATGTATGCATTTCTTTTCAATATGAATGTATGTAATGCAAATGATTATAGATGTCTATTTTTGTTTCTTTTCATATGCAAATAAATGAATGTGTAATGAGTAATGAGTAATGTAATGTTTTCATTTTTCTATGCAATAAGATGAATGCAAATGAGTAATAATGAAATGTATGAAGCTATATTAAATATTATGTATGTAGCTAAATATCTCAAAACACAAGTACTCGATCGAAGAAACGATGATAAATAGACCACTTAGCGTAAGAAATAATGATGCTTTCAGCTCTCATTCAGAAGATAAACAGATTATTATCATACCAAAATCACTCTAAATTCACAAAAATGCAGAATGATATGCAAAATGATATGCAAAATGATATGCAGAATGATATGCGAAATGATATGCAAAATGCATCCTAAACCTAGTCACTGGATTTAAAATACTTAAAATTCATCACTAAGCATAATGAACACAACAGGTAGGTTAGAGTTCCTTTCTTTTTCAATGTGCAATATTTATTATCTTATCTGCAATGACCCTTTTTTTGTTCATATCCTTGGACAGATTTCACAGGGACCCAAATTGCATCATAAATAAATTCACTCAAAGCAGACAAAGAAATGATATGGACCTCCCTATAGCATACAAATAAGTAGAGTCAAGGTATGTGAGGTGATTTCACCTTATTGTGAAGGCTCTTATCATAGACACCCAGCTAATTTATATGTTTCCAGATCATTGGGATCATTCCTACAAGCAGAAAACAAAGAAAATAATATGCCCCCAATCTTTGCTCCTCTTAGTCACAATAGACTTCCTCGGGTTACTCAGAGTAGGATAATAATTGAAAACCAATATAAAAGATATCACACAAAGGAAATTTTCATTCATAGCTCAAATTGTTTAGTGATTGTTTTCCGTTATGTTGTTTTGCTTGTTTACTCACTGATAAAAACTCTTTGGTAGTTAGGAGACAGGTGACTGACTCAGAGTGGATGACCAAGATTCACTGACGGAAAGATGACTTGTTTGACACTTCTTAGGATATGTAAATTGCTTTGTCAAGTAACCTAAGACTAGGACGTTGATCAGTTTCAAGTCATGAGGGTTCCAATGAACTAGGATGTCACAAAAGTGACTAAAAAAATATGTACAAGTGAAAGCAAAGATGCATGAAAGAAGGAAATGCCAATGTTGCTTTGATAGATGGAGCACTTGAGTACAAGAGGTGCCTGTTTGCCAGGTTTTCACCTGCTTGGCAGAGATTCATTTTTTTTTTACCAAGCTGCCTATTTAACAGGTTTTCACCAAGGCATTTTCTTTCTTTATATATTTTTTCCTTTTTTTGATGATTTTTCTGACTTTTTTGTAATTTTGTATTTTTCCATTTTTTTGATTTTTTTCAGGACTTTTTCCAGCTATACAAGTTGGTGGCACAGAGAATGATAAGCAAGGAATTTCTTCAAGTGGATGGTGTTAATTGGTTCATGGAGTTGTTCTCCTTCCAACTTTGAGAGTTGATAGGAACAAAAGCTGAATACTGTAGTAACAATGTAGGGACCTAGCCAACTGAGTTCAAACTTCCCTTTGTTGTTGCGAAACTATTGATTTTTGGGATTTTCTCTCAGAACTAGGTCACCAACTTGAAATTCTCTTTGTCAAACTTTCTTGTTATATCTTCTGGACATTCTCTTCTGATACACTCTGAGATGATCAAATGGCACTTGTTGACACTCATCCAACAATTCGAGTTCTTGAAATCTAGATATTCTATGATCTTCATCAGTAACAAGACCTTGCAAAGAAACTCTTAGAGATGGTATTTCTACTTCAATAGGTAGTACTGCTTCAGACCCATACACTAAAGAGAAAGGTGTAGCCCCAATAGGTGTTCTAATACTTGTTCTATAAGCCCATAGTGCAGGATTGAGCTGCAGATACCAATCCTTCCCAGACTTTTTCACTATTCTATGTAAGATAGTCAGTAGGTTTTTGTTAGATGCCTCAGCTTGTCCATTACCTTGAGGGTAATATACCAATGACCAATGTTGCTTTATTTTGAATTTCTCACAAAGTTCATCTAGATCTTTATTCTTAAATTGTCCTCCATTATCAGTCATGATGGACGAAGGTATCCCATACTTGCAGATGATATAATTTAGGATGAACAAGGTGACTTGTTTACCAGTTGCTTTAATGAGTGGAATTGCTTCTACCCACTTGGTGAAATACTCAGTGGCAGTTATGATGAATTTATGTCCGTTGGATGATGTAGGATATATCTGACCAATGAGATCAAAGGCCCATTGCTGAAAAGGCCAATGTGTAATAAATGGTATGAGGTCCCTTGCCGAGGCATGTATGAGATTTCCATGAAGCTGACATTTCTCACAAGTCTTAGCAAATTGGATGGCATGTTTTTCCATGTATGGATAGTAGTAGCCAGCTCATAGTAGTTTCTGAGCTAAAGTAAGACCATTCAAATGAGATCCACAAATACCTTCATGGACTTTCGATAATGCACGTTTAGATTCTTCAGTTTCTAGACATCTAAGCAATGTACCATCCAAACCTTGTCTAAATAAATCATTAGCTATGATAACGTACCGCGAAGCATTTTGAGTTAGGTTTCTTTTCTCATTTCGGGTAATATTTCTAGGGATAATTTGGTCACATAGATAGGAATAGATGTGGCTATATCGGGATGAGTCATGTCCAATAATAGAACAGACTATTTGGGTCTTGGGAGAATCATAAGCGAGGTAATATAACTCTTCCACCAGGAAATCAAAGCAAAAATTGGACTCCTGTAGCTCAGGTATAGATGCCAAGGTAGCCATAGCATCTGCTACTCTATTCGCAAATCTAGGAATCTGTTGGAATGATACAAAAGCAAAATACTTCTTAAGATCATCAACCATTCTCTTGTAAGGCATCAGTTTCTCATCTTGAGTCTAATATGTATCATTGATTTGATTAACCACCAACTGAGAATATCCATAGATATACAATTCTGCAACCTTCAATTCAATAGTTAGTTTTATCCCATTCACCAAAGCTTCATATTCTACAATGTTGTTTGTGCAAGGGAATAAAATCTTATAAGACTTTGGGATTGAATACTTCTGAGGACTAATGAATAATATGCCAGCACCTAAACCATTTTGAGTAAAGGACCCATCAAAGAACATTTTCCAGGGTTGTTGAGTAAGGTGCATTATAGATTCATCTGGAAACTCTATGTGTAGCAGTTGAGTGTCCTCAAGCGGAGCTTCAGCAAGTTGATCAGCAATTACTTGTCCTTTTATGGCTTTGCGTTCCAAATATTCAATGCCAAACTCTGTAAGGATCATGACCCATTTCACTAATCTTCCTGTAAGTGTTGCCTTATTGAGAAGATACTTGAGTGGATCAATTTTGGCCACTAGCTTGACTGAATGTGCTAGCATGTAGTGCCTCAATTTTTGTGATGCATAGACTAATGCCAAGCATGCTTTTTCTATTATAATGTAGTTCATTTTATAAGACACCAATGTCCTACTGATGTAATAAATAGCTCGATCCTTTTTGATGTCATCCTGTTGTGTCATAAGTTCCCCCAATGATGAATCAGTTGCTGATATATATAAGATTAGTGGTTTACCCTGAATCAGTGGTATCAATATCGGTGGATTTGTCAGGTACTCTTTTATCTGCTAAAGATGTTGTTTGCACTACTGATCCCAGTTGTATATTATTCCTTTTCTCAATACCTTTGTGAAAGGTTGAGCTTTATCTGCTAGTTGAGAAATGAATCATCTGATGGATTGGAGATGTCCTTATAGACTTCTCATTTGACTAATGTTCTTCTGAGGTGGAATTTCCATTAAAACTTGGACCTTCTCAAGATCAACCTTGATTCCCTTCTTTGAAATGATATAGCCAAGTAGTTTACCAGATGTCACTCTAAATGCACACTTCTTTGGATTTAACTAGAGTTGGAACTTTTCCATTTTGTCTAGTATAGGACCTAACTCTTGAATATGCGTTGATCTTTTCATGGTCTTCACTAAGGTCTCATCAACATAATCTTCCATATTCTTATGCATCATGTCATGAAAAATAGTTGTAACTACTCTTTGATAGGTCGCTCCTGCGTTCTTTAGCCCAAATGACATGACGTTCCAGCAAAAGGCACCCCATGCATAGATGAAAGTTGTATTTTCTTGATCTCCTAGAGCTATTTTGATTTGATTGTATCCAGATAATCCATCCATTAGTGAGTACATTTCATACACAGCAGTCATGTCAACTATCATATCAATATTTGGTAATGGAAAGTCATCCTTCGGACATGATTTGTTAAGATCTCTAAAGTCAGTACAAACTCTGATAGACTTGTCTGCCTTTGACATAGGTACTATGTTTGAAATCCATTTGGCATAATCTATAGCTCTAATGAATCCATCTTTGAGCATTTTTTCTAGTTTAGCATTGACTAATAGTGCTACATGCGGGTGCATCTTACGGAGTTTTTGCTTAACTGGTTTTACTCCTGGCGTAATTGAAAGATGGTGCATAATGAGATCGGGATCCAAGCCCGACATATCAAAGTATGCCCATGCAAAGTTTATTTTCTTTTCTAAGAACTGGTGAGTGAACTCCTTCAATTCTTCTGCTGGTAGTGATTGAGCTACATGAATGATGTGTGGTGTCTCTTGACTCCCAATGTTCATTGGCTGAGTTGGCTCGATCAATATGTAGGACCCTTTTTGGAAATGACTTGGCAGTATATCAAGTATCTCACCTTCAGGTGCCTTAGAGAGGTTTTCACCTTTAGATACGTCCTTTATTTTCTCTTTGTTAGATTTTGACACCGCCACAATGTGGTTTTTGCTGTCAGATCTTTTATTTTTATTTTTCTTGTTTTTGCGACTAAGATAATTGATATATGCTTCAGTCATATTTTGACTCTATTCACTGGTGGAAGAGTCTATAGGTTCGACTACATTGAGATAATAGGCTAACGTATAGTCATTAGCAAAAGTAGGTATACTCATGGGCTGGTTTTGTAAAGTATAGTCAATCAACTTGGGATGTACTAAGGATAAATCTTGGATAGGTTCAAGAGCATTCACGATATTGTTATCACAACGGTGGATCAAAAAGTCAAGTTCCAGAATGATACCTATAATACCCTAAAATTGGTCATCTAAACCATGGGCCCCTAATCTCGACAACATCACCAAGGTCCTAACCAAAGGCAATTAAATCAATCTAGAGCACATTATTAATTCTTTAATCATCAAAAATCACATGGCAAATCAACTACTCAATATTAATTAAATATTTATTTAATTAATTGAATCATTTCCAAGAATATCATTTTGATCAATTATCCCATTTTAATTTATTAAATATCCTTGCATATTTAATTAATTAATAAATTTGCCATTCAATCATGTAAAAAGGATTAATTTATTACAAAAGAAGAATTAATTTATTACAAAGAGTTGAATTGAAAATAAAACAAAAAAGAATTGAATTGAGAGAGAAATCAAACTTGAGATATTATTTCTTTTTCTAAATTTAGAACTTGAAATTAGAAAAGCAAATTTAATTAAATTATTGAATTATTATCTAAATTTGGAACTCAAAGCTTTTCAGAAAAAGAAGTTTAGTTGCATTGAAAAGACCTTTTTCTTGAATAAATCAAATATGTGCATGGAATTATCTATTTTAATCCTATATGCATGGAATTAATTTATTATTATTTTCCAATGCAACTTGAACTTCTAATTTGAATGCATTTCAATTAAATTATAATTGGAATCTATCTCAAGGTTAACTCAATCTGATTTCTCAATTATTTTCAATTAATCCTAAATTGAGCTTTTTCTCTTGCAATTCTCTATAAATTTAGTCTTTAGCTCTCATTCCAATTCACCCCAGAGATTTTTTGAGAACAGGCTTGGAGATTATTATCATGCTAATCTATATAGCTTAATATCATATAGATTAAATCCTTCATCTTGGTGTAGTCTAGTCACTAGTATTGCTTATAAAAATCTGAGAGCAATCTTATACTCACATCTTTTAGAAGGCAATTAGTCGCTTTGCTATGATTTATTTCTTATTGATTATTGATTACTAACCATGCATATAATGACTTAATTGAAGTGTTGTGCTTACAGCTACAGATCACTTTTTCACACACACATCTTTGGTGCCCACCGTGGGGCCCGAAGACTACATTTTTTTGGCCTCCAAGACTGACCACTTTTTTTTTGTTATTTTCTAGATTTCAAACTTTTCGGTTTTTTTTTTGTCCGTACATCTCGTACAACAATTTTTACAGGCTGAAATGACAAACTACAAGTGTCACACGAATTGCAAATATCCTATTGTACGAGAAGATCCTTTGTCGTACGAGCAGACATCATTAGCAATATTCTTTCGTACAATACTGCATCTTGTCTCATTCAAGTCAAGTGTCTGTTGTACGATTCTGTATTTTCTGGTAAAAAAGGCAAATTTCATTATTTTTTGATCGATTATTCTGACGACTGACCCTGACTGTTTATCCTGTCTATCTCAGAATTTTTCACAACCTAACCAGTTTTTGCAGAATGCTTGTCAAAGAATATGCTTGTCACACAAAGACAATATGACTACTGATTCGTTGTCTTTGTAGGTTGCCTAAAGAGAATTGACTAAACATTGTGTATTCTTTAAATTCACTTTTAGGAACCTAACTTGCTATCTGGTTAAAGAATAAATTTGTCTTTCATTCTTTTAGAAGATTCTGAGAGGTAGGAGAGTATGCTCTTGTCTTTTTCTAGACAATTAGAAATCCAGACCCTTGAAGCTTTTTCTTTGTTTGAGATTTGTATATCTTTAGTAGGCCTGCCCTCCCAAGGGGTTGAAAAACTCTTAAAGCTATTACAACTGGTGTGAGGGGAACAACCTAAGTGGGAATGACTAGATGCCAAGTACTCCAACCCACTATAAAATAAATGTGATTTGATGAAAATCAAGTCAACGGCAGTGCTCAAGAATAGCTCTCCTCCGTACCTTTAGGTATATTAAACCTTGGTTTTCAAGGCTGGGAGACCTCTTAACTAAGTTTATACCTCAACGCATTGAATGGATCCCTGACTAAATCCAATTTAAAATTAGAAGCTACCCGATTCATCTCCAAAAGGGGGATGATCTTTGTGCAAGAGAGATAGTAACTCTCCCAAGATACTTGTCATTTCGTGCCCCCATTAGCATTTGGAGTCGGATAATACGACATTGAGAATCCATTGTGTGAGACTCAGCGACCGTATTCTGATTAGCTATTGGGTGTGTACCTGAGTCTACAAAAAAAGGTTTTATTTCCTCACCAAATTCCTTAGGGTTTGCATGCTATGATTGGAGTCACTATACATACTACTTATTCTCTGTTTTTTTCATCCCTGAAACAAAAACTGAAATACCAAAAATCAGTGAAGACCAAAAACAACTCAGTGAATCAAAACTCTATCTATGTCAGAAACTAGTCCATCTTAAGTCGAAACTTTGTCCGTGTCAGAAACTAGTCCATCTTGAGTCGAAACTTTGTCCGTGTCGAAAACTAGTCCATTTTAAGTTGGAAATCTGTCCAAGTCAGAAACTAGTCTATCCTGGTCAAAAATCAGTCCATCTCAGAATTGGTCATACTTAGTTATCATACTTAGCAATCGGAAAAAACTCAAAATTTCTAGGCTCTGTCCTGTGAACAGTCGTACGAGTCTGATAATTCATCATCCTATATCACATCCTATGTCGTACGAGTCTTCTAGTTTGTCATCCTAGACTTGTATCCTATGTCATATGAAATAGAACTACTCTCAGTCTTTTGTCGTCCTACACATATCCATTTGTCATATGGTACGAGGCAACAACTTGTATGAATCAGAACTATTGTCATCCTATAGCTGCTAAATTGTCGTCTGGTCCAAAAAATCCTGTCATACGAGTCTCTGGTTTTGTCAGAATAGAACAGTCAAACTTGCCTAGAAACAACTTACAACAAACATAATACTACTTATGATTTTCCTGAGCATAAACAGATCAAGACAATGTACCTCTGCCATTTGCATTGCACGATTTGGTTGATCACCTTTCAGCTAGTTCAATCAACTACCTATCAAATTTTAGTCACTTAGATAACATCTTATACATGATAGATCATTCCTAAAACTAGATTGAATCTTACACTATGCTTACAATCAACTTATACAACATCTTAGATAGGATAGATCATTCCTGAAATCAAACTAAATCTCAATTGTTTCTCCTAAACAATACTCTAAATAGAACAAACTAGCTCTAAAATTGATCTTGACCTCTGCATCACAAACAACTCTAGGTCACACAAATCCATAAAGATGCCTATTCAAACTAGGAGTTCTCGTAAGAAACAAGCCAAAGGCAAAGAACAAACCTTCACCTATCAAGATAATCCATTCTATGTGAAGGATCCACTCACTGACATGTCATCATCATTAGGTGGACCAATTTTTGATGAACCTAAATCTCCCACCATACATGAGGTAGAATACAATGATGGAAACAAAAATGACCGTAATATTCCCAAAAATCACAATGACTCCTCATCATCAAGTGAGATTGGCAAAGATGTTGAACCTCCAGAAAAAGAAATCCTTGACTGTTAGAAAGACAAAGACTTTAGAAAAATGATGAAAACTATCATGACCCGAGAGAAGGAAGACTATTTCTTAGAACTAGCAAAACAAGGTGCCAAACTTCCTCTTGGATATGATGTCTAGACACTTGTTACTAAAAAGGAAGACTCACCTATACTTATGGTACACAAACAGTTACTAGCTTTGCGGATGGAGGTCACAGAACTGAAAAAATAAGGACAAATCCCCAAAACAATATTCTCTGGAAATAATATGTCCCTTTCCATTTGACAAGAATCTACACATGCCTCAATTTCCTTCACGAGTGGAAATCCCAAAATTTGACAAATATGACGGTACCTCAAATCCTCAAGATCATGTTAGGGAATTTAGTGTTGCTTGTATGGAGTTTATGCATGATCAAACATACCTCATGCGTCTCTTCCCAAGGAGTTTAGGGGGTCAAGCAATGGAATGGTTCTCAAGTATACCCAAAGGAACAAAAACATTCGAAGAACTAATCCAACTATTTTTATAACAATACTCATACAACATTCGACATCCTGAAACTATGATCAATCTTTGTAATACTCAACAGAAAATAGGGGAACCTCTTCTTACTTTTCTCCAATGCTGGAGAAAGATGTTCTCTAGGTACCCATGACCTATTCCAGACTCTGAGAAAATGGATATATTTGTCAATAACTTGGTCCCTGAACTGAAATATAGCGTACAAATGCAAGTACACCCATCATTTAACAAAATGGTAGATAATGCCATTCGAATGGAAGATGTGCTCATAAAGAAGGGGGATATCACACCTTGGAAAGAAACACAAACATGATCTAGCTCTAAAGAGAAGAACAAGTATTGGAAATTTTCCAAAGACAACAACAAGAATGTTGTTAATGATGGAGTAGTAGACACTGTCAAAACCAACTCAAAATCCACAATATTTCATTTTTAGGAGTTGATTTGGGAGGAACTGCAGGAGCTCCTTTCAGGACTATTTTGGATCGACGAGTGGTGACTGCGCAAGAAGGATCTTGTCCCTTTATTCTTAGGGTGGACACATACTCATTTGATGCTCGAAAATAATTGATGACATTGTTATAACCAGTATTTGCATAATTTGCTATTTGGGTAGAGTTTGAAGAAGATGCTTTACCCTTGTCATGATCAAGCAAAGGAGTTTTGAAAATTGTATGATCAATGTTAGAGGTCGCGTTGGGCGGATCTACCTCAATTACTCCTTGCTCTAAAAAGTCTTGAATCATATGTTTCAATTGAAAACATGATGCAGTTTTATGTCCTTTTGACCGATGGTATTCACAATATGCATTATCATTCCACCAATGCGGCTTTACCAATGGTTCTACCTTGATATCTGGTAACTTGATAAATTTTGCTTGTATTAATTGTTTCATTACTGACTCAATAGGCACTCCCAATGGCGTAAATTGTCGAGGAGGTCCATCCCTTGATCGGAAAGGTTTTCGTTGCTGATTTTATTGTTGACCTTGTTGTTGATTATATTGTTGAGTGTATTGTTGAGTGTATTATTGAGTAACATTGCTTGCTAGTGTTTGATTTTGTTCCATAGTTGACATATTAGGAGTACTCAATTTCTTGATTGTGAACGGGGGTTGATTTGCATTCACCGCTCTTGCGTCAACAACTCCATCATTAGTGACATTCTTGTTTTTGTACCAAAATCTATTTTTGTCCCCTGAATTGTTTGTGTTGTCACTATCTTTGTTGAGCTTAATGATTCCCTTAGCTATAAGAGCAGTTTCAATGTTCATCCCTTTCTTAATGAGTTTCTCAATAGTACTGGGACCTTTCAATTTGAGTTCATACATCATTTCTGAGACCAAATTTTGGATAAACAAGTTCACTTGTTGTTCTTCAGGTATATCTAGGGAAGAACGACTATACAAGCTTTGCCATCATTGCAAGAAAGTCACTAATGGTTCACCTTGCTTTTGCTTGGTGTTGCATAAATCTAACATGGTCACGTCACTATCAATGTTGAATGCGAAGTGAGATATAAACTTTTGAGCCAATTCCGACCATGTCTTTATATTCCCTGGCAAATGCGAATACAAATCCATGGCTTGTCCCGTGAGACTTCATGCAAATAAGCACATTAAATATGTTTCCTCATAACTCACTTCAGTACACACCGCGAAAAATGCTCGAATGTGATCTTTTGGATTGCCATTCCCTTTATATTTCTCAAAATTAGGTGCCTCAAAATGCTTAGGGAAGGGAGGCATGTACAAGCTCTTGTCAAATGGATTAGGACATAAATCTTGATTTGTGTACAACTTCTTTGTTCCTTTGGTTTCCAATGCATCGACTTGTCATTGCAACTTCTCAAGTTGTTGCGTAATTGTGTCAGATTTTGGAGGTCCATCATTAATCCTGGTGGGTACTCTTTGTTGATACATCATGTTTCCGATTGCTTGTTGATGCTCTGAAATTGTCGTCTTTGGTGTCTCTGGCATATAATGTTCTTGGTACACCTCTTGTTGTTGTGGTTGTGCCATGCCTTGATATTGACCTTGTTGCTGTGCTTCTTGTGGTGCAATCATCGTTTGTAGCCTAGGTTGATATTGCAATTGAGGGTGTTGTTGATATTGCACAGGCGTCAATTGCGGTTGTGAAGTATGATAGCTTGTTTGTCTTGGCACATATTGAGGCACATGTTGTTGTTGATGCTGACGAATCAGAATTTGCTGACTTTGTGCCAATTGTTGTTGTCTTGGTGTAAATCCCATCATTTGCAAAAAGCTTTGTTTAGGAAGTTTTTGATGTTTCTCCTTAAGATGGGTTATGGCACTTGCATTGACTTGCTGTGTTGTTTGTCCAATCCATTGTGGTGGTTGCAAGTTTGCATTAACTTGTAATGGGACAGAAGGCACTGCAACTTGTTGTCGAATGCAATATTGTTGTTGTTGTGCATTGTTTGTTTGCACATTCGATTGTACCTTTTGTGTATTACTCAATTGTTGCAACATTTGCTATTGGTGCAAATCACTATCTGTAGCTCTTTGTGTCCCCATTATCAAAGATCTGTCGCAATAGTTTGCATAACAGGTACTTGAGTATTTGGCAAATATATTGAACTTAATGGGACATAGGAACTTTGTTGCATTGTGGATCTGTTTTGGACATTGGTGAGATCAGGCATTCCAGTCATAAAGCTTTCTTGCATCTTAGATTTTGATTCAATTTTATGCATGCGAGGAACCACCTCTTGTTGAGGGATAGCTATCAATATTTGTGTGGCTCTCATTTGATCTTGTGTTATAGGTGTTGTATTAAATAACGGATTATTTATTGTTTCAAATGGTGACTTTTGAGGAATAGTCACCGTCAATGCTTTTGAAGCACGTTTACTCATCAAGGTATGTTGAGTTTCTTGTTGCACATCTTCTTCATTTGGATGTGGAGAGAAACTTAACAACTCACCACCTTGTTGTTTTTGCACATTGATTTTCTCACTTGAGGAGGTCACATTACTCATCATGTCAAGATATTTTTGTGGGAACATCTTAAAGACCTTGTTCAAGAATTTATCCATCTTTTTTGTCATCTTAGGATCTTTAAGGAACATATCAACATCATCGGAAGCATCAGAATCTGATGAAGAATCTGGTAAAACATTTGGATTTGTCTCTTGTTGAATGCCTTGATCTGAAACAAATCCTTGTGAAAGAGTTTGTTCCTCATATAATGTTTGAGTTTGAATGTCATGTTGCAGGTTTGGTTGATTCCAATGGAAAGGTGCATTTCCTCTTGGTTTTGGTGGAACACTCCCATGTCTCGGTTTCATGGGTACAAATACTAGTTCATATAATGGAGGTGGTCCAAGTTGAACCATGCCATATCATGGTGATGATGTGTTTGACGAAGCTTCAATTTGTACTATTTGACTAGTTTGAAACTGTGAATTTGATATGTTGTCAATGGGTTGATACATTGGTTCGCCCATCTTCTTAGATTTTGACCTTGTTTCAACAGGCATTTCACTATGCAAATGCAATATTTTTGGAATTTTTCAAGGATAATATATGATATGCAAACTAAATAGATGAAAATGCAATCTATGGCAAGAATGCAACCTATGTTTTTGGTTGTTTTTCAAGATTTTGACAAACTTTTTTTGGAATGCAAATCTAAAAGATACCCTTAGGAAATTGAAATGATGTCTAGACCTCAAAGGACAAAAGGACAAAATGACAATGTCTTCCCTATATGCTTGGATACTAAGCTAGGTTTGACCAAATGACATGGATGACAAAAAGACAAAAGTTTGATAAGGTCTAGACTTCCTAACAATGACTTAGGGTTTATCAAGGATTTGGATTACTCAAGTATGGCAAAACCTAGTTTTTACACTATATGCAAAGGGACAATTACTATGCAAATGACTCTAATATGATATGATAATGACCTAAGCTTAATGAAGAGACCTAGGGTATGCAAATGTGACCTAATGTTATGAGGACAAGGATGCAAATGCAAATGTATGACAATATCAACCTAGGACAAAACCTAAGGTTGAATTATGAAATGGTATTACTCTAATGCAAGAGGACACATGCAAATGGATGACCCTTATTGATATGCAAAGGAGTATGACCTAGGTGATACTTTAATATCTACTTGCTCTGAATTCTCCATTGTCCTTCTTTCTCCTTCAAATTGCTTTGTTTTGTGGATCTCACCTATAAGTGCATAAGCATAATGTGAAAGCAAGATTGACATGATGGTAGCACAAGAATACTAGAAGCGTGATTGATTTAGGGATTGATTCGAAAAAGTGATTAATCGGGATTGAAGAAATTCATCCAATTTATAGATAAATTGGAGAGAAGACAAGATTAGCATGAAGATATTTGAAAGGAAATTTCAAATCAAGAATGACAAATTATGAAAAATTGACACTTTCTATGTGAAATTGATTGATTGATAATTCATGATGGTATATGTGGGGGCCATTTCAATGGTCTGAACTTAGCCAAAAAGTTGATTCGTGCTAGGTATTATTGGCCTACTCTGGAAAAGGATGTTCATGATTTTGTTAAGAAGTGCTACAAATGCCAAATCCATGGAAATTACATTCATGCACCAGCCCAAGAGCTTCATTCTATCATATCTCCATGGCCCTTTTCTCAATGGGCATTGGATCTTATTGGAAAGATTCACTCGACATCTACAAATGGACATAAGTTTATCATTACAACCACAAAGTATTTTACAAAATGGATCGAGGCTATCCCCATGACCTATATCATTGGTGTGCAAATTTCAAAATTCCTATTGAATTATATCATATGCAGATATGGGGTTCCCCTTGCCATAGTCACAGATAATGGCCGTCCATTCAAGAATAAAGATGTCAAGGAACTCTATGAAAAGTTTCACATCCAACACCGTTTCTCTAGTCCATACTATCCACAGGGTAACGGTCAAGTCGAAGCATCAAATAAAACCATTATCAAGATCCTGAAAAAGGTTGTCAATGATGCTAGTCGAGATTGGCATGTACAATTGAATCTAGCACTATGGGCTTATCACACTTCTATCCGTACACCTACTGGCACAACACCTTATTCCTTGGTGTATGGTGCGGAAGCCATTTTACCCTTGGAAGTGGAGATTCCTTCTTTGCGTGTTTCCTTGCAACATCTGATTGATGATGAGACGCACAGAGTCTCTTGGTTGCATCAGCTTGAGATGTTAGATGAGAAACGTCAGATAGACCTGACACATTTGCAAGCATATCAAAACTATTTTCATCGCTCTTATAATAAGAAGGTCAAAGGGTGACACTTTGAAGTGGGAGATCTGGTTTTAAAGGCAAACCCCAAGAATGCACAATCTATTGACATCATCAAAGGCAAGTTTGAACCTAATTGGGTTGGGCCTTTCATAGTGACTGTAGCCTATGGCTTGGGGGCATATCAGCTTGCCACCCTGGAAGGTGAACCTTTGTCCAATCCTATAAATAGCATGCACCTTCGCAAGTACTGGGCATAATTTTCTATCAGTAGTTCTTCAAATATGATCCTGAAAAAAATACAAAAAAAATAAAAAAGCTCAAAAAATACAAAAAAAAAAAAGTGAAAAAAAAGAAAAAGAAAAAGAACAAAAAGTAAAGAAAAATGATTCACCCTCTAGTGAAAACCTGGCAAACAGGCGCTTTGGGCAAGTACCATGGTGAAAACCTGGCAAACAAGCGCCATGTGTAAAAAGATCATTGCTCTGTCATCTATCATGACCTCTAGCTATGCTTTCTCTCTGCAGGTTTATCACGCCTATCCTTGTCCTGACTCACTGTTATGTTCCAGGCCTGTGATTGGTCAACATCATTGTCTTGCATACTCCAGTTTCTTATGCATATGTTTCGGTCTTGGTCTCTATATATGTCTTTCAAAATTTCATTGGGTGCGTGCCCCTTAGCATGATCATTTACTGGAGCTTTGAAAATTGAATAAAGTCCTGAAATAATCCAAAAAAATCAAATAAAGTCCTAAAATAATCCAAAAAAAATCAAATAAAGTCCTGAAATAATCCAAAAGAAATCAAATAATGTCCTGAAAAAATCCAAAAAAATCAAATAATGTCCTGAAAAAAAAAATTGAAAAAAAAATTGAAAAATGTCCTAAAATAAACCCCTAAAAAGTCAAATAAAGTCCTAAAAAAAACAAAACCCAAATAGCCCCTCTGTGCATAGACAGATCGCTGAGCATACATCCAATGACACACAATCACACATTGTGCTTTAATGAAATCACGCATTAATAGATGAACTTTTTCAATCACACCAGACATTCAAAATGATTAAAATTGTCATATCAATCAATCAACATCAATATCATTCATCCTTGGCACATTATCATGGGTCTTATATAGGGTGTGGTATGCTCGAAACAAGACTGTGTCCTATCTTAGATGGGGTACCGCATTCCCTGAAACTAGATAGCATGATCGTCCTATCAACACTTTCAACTTTTGACAATGAAGATCAAGATGTTTGTTTGACTTGGTTGAATTTGTGCGTCTTATCTTTTTACTGATTTAACTTTGGCTTCGATCATGTTCCTATGTTGCTCGATGATGTCTATGAGTGATTTAGAGTGACCGGGATGGTTCATAGTCCATTTCTTTGTTGTGTTTGTTGTTTGTGGAATGTTTGTCACAAATTGGGGCAACTATATCATTGGGTGTCTGTGATAAGTGCGTTCGCTTTGTGAACGTTGCACATACCTCAACCCTTGATGTATGCACCCTAGGATGCTTCACTCATTCCTTGTGTGTGATGTGTTTGTCTTTTGCCAAAAGGGTTGCATTTCAGCTCTGGCCTTTAATGCCATGATGCTCTACATCCATTTTGCTACATTAAATAAAGGTTCTCACCTACAAAGTGCATTAGTGAAAGCAATCTTTTCTTCGCCTCTAACTGTCCTCTGTCTAATTTCTTCTTACTAACATTTCTTCCCTCAGTTTGGGCAGTCAGTTCAGTCTAGTGCTCTGATTTCCACAACATATAAGCTGCATCCTGCATTCATTGATTAGTACATTTGCATCATATCAAGCCCATATCAAGCATTTTATCCATTTCATATTATAAATGCATCAAAAACACATAATAATATATTCATACATGTTCCACAATGGTACATAAATAGTGCATAAGCCATCCATACATGGAAAATAACCATAAGACATAACGCTTTGCATCCCATCATATAGCTGCATATCATATCATATATCAAAATAATATCGGAGTACACAATTGGACTGTCTGTCCTAAGTATGGCCCGCAAGCTGAGTACAAAATGTCAAACTACATATGTCTCTGTCGTAAAGAGCACATGCCTCTATCACTGGGTGCTCCCTGGTCCTCCTCATCTCTACCATGTCTCAAGGATGATGTCCTTCCTACCCCTAGTCCTAGCTGTGGTGGTCTCATAGGTCCACTAACCCCCATGCTGCTCATTGACCTCAGAGAGCGTGGCCTGCTCTTTGTCCTCGATTGTGCCCGATATGATGCTGCTCTCTCCTCTGGTGGAACTGCACTCTCATATAGTGTCCTCCAATGGCGTATCTCCTCTCTGGTCTCTACCAACATCTTTGCCATCTCACATGCACTGGAATCCCTAATCGACCCAATATACTCAGTGACTCTCTGCCCTTCTTGTTGTGTCTGGGCTATCACGGTATCTTGAGCCGCTGTCAATCTAGCTATCTCTGCTCTGAACTGATCATGCACTATCCTCAAGATAGCATTCTATCTCTCTAATGTTGCAATGTGATCATGCTGACTCGCTATGGTAGCCCTGCACATCTCCATCTCCTCTATCCTAGCTGTCTCCAGCTCTATGGGTATATCCTGCAATGACTCCTGATCGGCCGAATCTGGCTCATAATCTTCATCCTCATCATCTTCATCCTCGTCATCCCCCTCATCCTCTCCATCCTCATCCTCATCCCTATCCTCATCATCTCCCTCCTCCTCTCCAGCGAGTGGGAAGTCCTCCTATCTCCTTGGTATTGGAATATCAAGATCTGTCAATGGCATAGGCCGTCGTCGTGTAAACCATCGCTCATATTCCTCTGTCATCCCAGCATCCACCACATCTGATCTCTAATCCCACTATCTCTATTGTAGTTGTGTGAAGTTAGCATATGCTATGTGTGGCTGAATCATCCCCCCCCACTGACTCGTCTCTCTGTGAGATCGGGCAAAGTGTGCAGTCCCTCTGGGTACATCCTGCCTCTCTCCAAACTGTCATCTCACTCTCTCTGGTAGGTACATCTCAATCACCCTCTGGTGGTTCACTGGTCACCCAATCAGGTACCTCTCCTGTCTTCAATACAGTAGCTCCTCACTATCATCTGACCATCCAGGGCAATCAAGATATGGCCTCCATGTGAACTCTCTCAATCTGTCTAGCTCATGTCGCCAATATAAAATGTATCTGAAATGACCCTATCTTAGTGCTCCCCCATAGTAGTACACATATGGTCGATGTGGTAATACCTGTCTCTCTGCAATCGATCAACATATGGCTATGTGCTCAAATGCCCATGCCTGTAACAGTGTGACCCCACAGCTCAAAGTCTGCACCCCCTGATATGCTATCTAATGCAGCTAAAAGTATAGCATAGCAAGCACACATGGTCCCCATGCATACATAGTCCCCTCTATCACCATCCACTCTATCACTCTTCCCCATCCAATAGGGAATCCATGTCCTCGTTTGTCTCTTACTAATAGGCATGCTATAACCACTGCTATCACCACATATCGCTGATCATACTCTGATGCCATGGTCTCCTAGCCAATCTCCCTCTCTACGATATCCAGATCATCTGTGTCACACTTAAATAATCTACACAAAGCATCTCTCCCTATCACTAGGTCATACTCTATCATCTCTCCATGAATCGAAATGCGGAGGATATGCCATACATCCTCTAGTGTCACAGTCGCCTCTCCAGTCGCCAGATTGAAAGAGGAAGTCTCTGAATGCCATCGCTCTGCCAATATGGTAAGAAGTCCTGTGTTTGCCCTAATCTCGGGCATGAATGTGATATAGTATAATCCAAGTCCTACTAATGTATCTCTGTCCATGCTTTTGAGTCTATGTCATAACATGAAGCAGTCAGGTTGGTTCTCCCGCGTAATCAGTGGATACTGTTGACTCTACATCACCATTGGAGCACACTTTGTTAGTTTTAGGGTTTGCTCCTATGGGTTGCATTTCCTCATTTCATCCACAAATCAGGGTGTTCTTTATTTATTTTGACCTATCCTACTCTTATCCCCCTTTTTGGGATCATTTACATGCTGTTTTTGGTCAAATTAGTGTTCCCAGTGCACAATTGCGCCTGTGTACCCTATTCTGCACCAGTGTAGCCTCAACTTGCACCTGTGTACCTTACACAAGTGTAGGACATCCCACACAAGCGCAGGATGCACCCACATAGGTGCAGAAGTCACTTTCTTCATTCCCTATGGGCCCCGCAATGTCCCGATAGTGAGTAAAATTCATGAAATTGACAATATGGGTTTTTGAGATACATACCGCTGCTCCTGCATCGTCTGGTCATCTGTAGGTGTGTACACATTCCCCCAGGTTATCTACCATTGGAATTTTTGCCATCTCTCTGCAAGTGTCCTTTTCTAGAGCAATAAATCCTCCACTTTGGCTAGTGCAAATGAGCTCTTTTCACTCTCTTTCTCTCATTTATAGATCTTTGTCAGTGCATAGATGGATGTGCACTCTCTCCATATTATGCTAGTCATGGTCTTTTTCACCTTCAATTGCTTGTCCTTTGTGTATCCGATCCCCGATTTTTAGTCTATTTGCTCCTATCATTTTCTATCATTCTTATCAATCAATTGGCCTCTTTTTTAGATGTTTCCGGCCAGTTCCTCGAGGGGGCATGCATATGTCATTGTTATTGTCTGGGGCATTTTCATTATTGTTCTTTGAAACAACGCTTAGAATCACATTGTCTCAAAGAGGGGCAAAATGTAGACGTCTAAAAATGGTCAATGCTTGCGAAGTCATACTTTAACATTTGCGCATTCAAAGCAGACATTCAAAGTAAGTAGATGTTAAAGTATGACTCCATAAGCATTGACCATTTTTAGATGTCATCATTTGCCCCTCTTTGAGACAATGCAATTCTAAGCATTGTTTCAAAGAACAATAATGAAAATGCCCCAGACAATAACAAGGACATATGCATGCCCCCTTGAGGAATTGGCCGGAAACATCTAGAAAAGAGGCCAATTGATCGATAAGAATGATAGAAAATGATAGGAGCAAATAGACTGACAATCGGGGATTGGATACACAAAGGACAAGCAATTGAAGGTGCAAAAGACCGTGACCAACATAAGATGGAGAGAGTGCATGTCCATCTATGCACTGACAAAGATCTATAAATGAGATAAAGAGAGTGAAAAGAGCTCATTTGCACTAGCCAAAGTGGAGGATTTATTGCTCTGGAAAAGGACACTTGCAGAGAGATGGTGAACATTCCAATGGCAGATCACCTCGGGGAATGTGTATGCACCTACAGATGATCGGACAATGTGGGAGCAGCGATATGTATCTCAAAAACCCATATTGTCAATTTCATGAATTTTACTCGCTTGCGGGACATTGCGGGGCGCACAGGGAATGAAGAAAGTGACTTCTGCGCCTGTGTGGCTGCATCCTGCACTTGTGTGGGATGTCATGCGCTTGTGTAGGGTACACAGGCACAAGTTGAGGCTACACAGGCACAAAACAGGGTATGCAGGTGCAATTGTGCACTGGGAACCATAATTTGACTAAAAACAGCATGCGAATGATCCTGAAAAGGGGGATAAGGGTAGGATAGGTCAAAATAGATTAGAAACACCCTAATTTGTGGATGAAATGAGGAAATGCAACCCATAGGAGCAAACCCTAAAACTGACAAAAATGTGCCCCAATTATGATGCAGAGTTGACAGTATCCACTGATTACGCGAGAGAACCGACCTGACTACTTCATGTTACGACATAGACTCAAAAGCACGGACAGAGATACATTAGCAGGACTTGGATTATACTATATCACATTCATGCCCGAGATTAGGGCAAACACAGGACTGCTTACCATATTGGCAGAGCGATGGCATTCAGAGACTTCCTCTTTCCATCTAGCGACTGGAGAGGCGACTGTGACACTAGAGGATGTATGGCATATCCTCCGCATTCTGATTCATGGAGAGATGATAGAGTAAGACCTAGTGACAAGGAGAGATGCTTTGTGTAGATTTTTTGAGTGTGATGCAGATGATCTGGATATCGTAGAGAGGGAGATTGGCTAGGAGACCATGGCATCAGAGTATGATCGGTGATATGTGGTGATAGCAGTGGTTATAGCATGCCTATTAGCAAGAGACAAATGAGGACATGGATTCTCTATTGGATGGGGAAGAGTGCTAGAGTGGATGGTGACAGAGGGGACTATGTATGCATGGGGACCATGTGTACTTGCTATGCTATATTTTCAGCTGCATTAGATAGCATATCAGGGGGTGCAGACTTTGAGCTATGGGGTCACACTGTTACAGGTATGGGCATTTGAGCACATAGCCATATGTCAACTGATTGTAGAGAGATAGGTATTACAACATCAACCATATGTGTACTGCTATGGGAGAGCACTGAGACAGGGTCCTTTCGGATACATATTATATTGGCGACATGAGCTAGACAGATTGAGAGAGTTCACATGGAGACGATATCTTGATTGCCCTGGATGGTCAGATGATAGTGAGGAGCTACTATATTGCAGACAGGAGAGGTACTTGATTAGGTGACCAGTGAACCACCAGAGGGTGATTGAGATGTAGTTGCCAGAGAGAGTGAGACCACAGTTTGGAGAGAGGCAGGATGTACCTAGAGGGACTGCACACTTTGCCCAATCTCATAGAGAGATGAGTCAGTGGGGGAGGATGATTCAGCCATACATAAGATATGCTGACTTCACACAGCTATAGCAGAGACAGTGGAATTGGAGATCAGATGTGGTGGACACCAGGATGACAGAGGAATATGAGCGATGGTTTGCATGATGACGGCTTGTGCCATTGAAAGATCCTGATATTCCAGTACCGAGGAGACAAGAGGACTTCCCACTCGCTGGAGAGGAGGAGGGAGATGACGAGGATAGGGATGAGGAAAAGGATGGAGAGGATGATGATGACAAAGATGATGAGGATGAAGATTATGAGCCAGATTCAGCCGATCAGGAGTCATTGCAGGATATACCCATAGAGCCAGAGACTGCTAGGATAGAGGAGATGGAGATGTGTAGGGCTACCATAGCGAGTCAGCATGATCACATTGAAACATTAGAGAGACAAAATGCTATCTTTAGGATAGAGCATGATCAGTTCAGAGCAGAGATAGCCAGATTGACAGTAGCTTGAGATACCATGATAGTCGAGGGACAGCAAGAAGGGCAGAGAGTCACTGAGTATATTGGGTCGATTAGGGATGCAAGTGCACGTGAGATGGCATAGATGTTGGTAGAGACCAGAGAGGAGATATGCCAATGGAGGACACTATATGAGAGTGTAGTTCCACCAGAGCATAGAGCAGCATCATATCGGGCACGATCGAGGACAAAGAGCAGGCCATGCTCTCAGAGGTCAGTGAGCAGCATGGGGGTGAGTGGACCTATGAGACCACCACAGCCAGGACCTGGGGCAGGAGGGACATCATCCTTGAAACATGGTAGGGATGAGGAGGATAGAGGGAGCACCCAGTGATAGAGGCACGTGCTCTTTACGACAGAGACATATGTAGTTTGACATTTTGTAGTTAGCCTGCGGGCCATACTTAGGACAGACAGTCCAATTGTGTACTCCGATATTATTTTGATATATGATATGATATGCAGCTATATGATGGGATGCAAAGCGTTATGTCTTATGGTTATTTTCCATGTATGGATGGCTTATGCACTATTTATGTACCATTGTGGAACATGTATGAATATATTATTATGTGTTTTTGATGCATTTATAATATGAAATGGATAAAATGCTTGATATGGGCTTGATATGATGCAAATGTACTAATCAATGAATGCAGGATGCAGCTTATATGTTGTGGAAATCAGAGCACTAGACTGAACTGACTGCCCAAACTAATGGAAGAAATGTTAGTAAGAAGAAATTAGACAAAGGATAGTTAGAGGCGAAGAAAAGATTGCTTTCACTAATGCACTTTGTAGGTGAGAACCTTTATTTAATGTAGCAAAATGGATGCAGAGCATCATGGCATTGAAGGCCAAAGCTGAAATGCAACCCTTTTGGCAAAAGATAGACACATCGCACACAAGGAATGAGTGAAGCATCCTAGGGTGCATACATCAAGGGTCAAGGTATGTGCAGTGTTCACAAGGTGAACGTACTTATCACAGACACCCAATGATATAGTTGCCCCAGTTTGTGACAAACATTCCACAAATAGCAAACACAACAAAGAAATGGACCATGAACCATCCTGGTCACTCTAAATCACTCAGTGACATCATCGAGCAACATAGGAACATGATCGAAGCCAAAGATAAATCAGTAAAAAGATAAGACGCACAAATTCAACCAAGTCAAACAAACATCTTGATCTTCATTGTCAAAAGTTGAAAGTGTTGATAGGACGATCATGCTGTCTGGTTTTAGGGAATGTGGTACCCCATCTAAGATAGGACACAATCTGGTTTCGAGCATAACACACCCTATATAAGACCCATGATAATGTGCCAAGGATTAATGATATTGATGTTGATTGATTGATATGACAATTTTAATCAGTTTGAATGTCTGGTTTGATTGAAAAAGTTCATCTGTTAATCCATGATTTCATTAAAGCACAATGTGTGATTGTGTGTCATTGGATGTATGCTCAGCAATCTGTCTATGCACAGAGGGGATATTTGTGTTTTTTTTTTTTAGGACTTTATTTGCCTTTTTAGGGGTTTATTTCAGGACATTTTTCAAATTTTTTTTTTTTTTTCAGGACATTATTTGATTTTTTTGGATTTTTTCAGGACATTATTTGATTTCTTTTGGATTATTTCAGGACTTTATTTGATTTTTTTGGATTTTTTTAGGACATTATTTGATTTCTTTTGGATTATTTCGTGACTTTATTTGATTTTTTTTGGATTATTTTAGGACTTTATTCAATTTTGAGAGCTCCAGTAAATGATCATGACAAGGGGCACACACCCAATGAAATTTTGAAAGACATATATAGAGACCAGGACCGAAACATATGCACAAGAAACTAGAGTATGCAAGACAATGATGTTGACCAATCACAGGCCTGAAACAGAATAGTGAGTCAGGACAAGGATAGGCATGATAAACCTGCAGAGACAAAGCATAGCTAGAGGTCATGATAGATGATGGATAAATGATCTTTTTACACATGGCATCTATTTGCCAGGTTTTCACCATGGTACTTGCCCAAAGCACCTGTTTGCCAGGTTTTCACTAGAGGGCGAATCATTTTTCTTTACTTTTTGTTCTTTTTCTTTTTTTCTTTTTTCACTTTTTTTTTTTGTTTTTTTTTAGCTTTTTTATTTTTTTTGTATTTTTTTTAGGAACATATTTGAAGAACTGCTGATAGAAAATTATGCCCAGTACTTGCAAAGGTGCATGGTATTTACAAGATCAAACAAAGGTTCACCTTCTAGGGTGGCAAGCTAATATGCCCCCGAGCCATAGGCTATAGTCACTATGAAAGGCCCAACCCAATTAGGTTCAAACTTGCCTTTGATGATGTTAGTAGATTATGCATTCTTGGGGTTTGCCTTTAAAACCAGATCTCCCACTTCGAAGTGTCACCCTTTGACCTTCTTATTATAAGAGCAACAGAGACAGTTTTGATATGCTTGCAAATGTGTCAGGGCTATTTGACATTTCTCATCTAACATCTCAAGCTGATGCAACCGAGAGACTCTGTGCATCTCATCATCAATCAGATGTTGCAAGGAAACACGCAAAGAAGGAATCTCCACTTCCAAGGATAAAATGGCTTCCACACCATACACCAAGGAATAAGGTGCTGTTCCAGTAGGTGTGCAGATAGAAGTGCAATAAGCCCATAGTGCCAGATTCAACTGTACATGCCAATCTTGACCAGTGTCATTGACAACCTTTTTTAGGATCTTGATAATGGTTTTATTTGATGCTTCGGCTTGACCATTACCCTGTGGATATTATGGACTAGAGAAATGGTGTTGGATGTGAAACTTTTCACAGAGTTCCTTGACATCTTTATTCTTGAATGGACAACCATTATCTGTGACTATGGTAAGGGGAACCCCATATCTGCATATGATATAATTCAATAGGAATTTTGAAATTTGCACACCAGTGATATAGGTCATGGGGATAGCCTCGATCCATTTTGTAAAATACTCTATGGTTGTAATGATAAACTTGTGCCCATTTGCAAATGTCAGGTGAATCTTGCCAATAAGATCCAATCCCCATTGAGAAAAGTGCCATGGAGATATGATAGAATGAAGCTCTTGGGTTGGTGCATGAATGTAATTTCCATGGATTTGGCATTTGTAGCACTTCTTAACAAAATCATGAACATCCTTTTCCAGAGTAGGCCAATAATACCTAGCACCAATCAACTTTTTGGCTAAGCTCAGACCATTGAAATGGCCCCCACATATACCATCATGAACCTCGTGTAAAGCCGTTTGTGCTTCGTCAGAATCCAAACACCTGAGGAGGGTATGGTCAAAGGAATGATGGTAAAGGGTGTCGGTAATGATGACATATTTGGCTATCTGTCAGATGAAGGCTCGGTGTTGGTTAGAAGAAAGATTAAGTGGTAAGGTTTGTGATTTCAAATATTCATAGATGTCATTGTACCATGGGGAGTTAGGACCAACAAGAACACACATCACATCTGCTGTCAAAATTTCAAAAGAAGGGACAAGCAACTGTTCAACCAAGAATTCACATTTGCCCATATTGTGGGGCATATTTAACATGGAAGCAATCATAGCCATCGCATCTACCGACTTGTTTTGAATTCTTGGAACTTGACTGAACTGGATAGCCGTGAATTTTGTCTTGAAGAAATCTACCATATGCTTGTAGGGAATAAGCTTTTCATCTTTTGTTTCGTAGTCATCATTTACTTGATGGATGACTAACTAAGAATCTCCATAGACTTGTAAATGTGTGATGTTCCAGTGGACCGCTACTCAGAGTCCTGTGACCAGAGCTTCATACTCTGCAATGTTATTGGTACAATGGAAAGTTATTCTGTAGGATTTGGGAATAGCATCACCTTGAGGGGTGACAAACAATATACCTGCTCTAGACCCAAACATGGTATGGGATCCATCAAAGTATAACTTCCATTCATTAGAAGATGTGAGAGCAAAGACTAATTCATCTAGAAAATCGGTCAACATGGGATGATCATCATAAACAGGAGCCTCTGCAAGTTGAGCCGCTATGACTTGTCCTTTTATTGCCTTTCGCTCCATGTACTCAATATCAAACTCACTGAGGATCATAACCCACTTTCCTAGGTGACCTGTCAAAGCTACCCTACTAAGCAAGTATTTCAAGGGATCAATTTTTGCAACTAACAATGTCTGATGACTTAACATATAGTGTCAAAGCTTCTATGTTGCAAAGACTACTGCTAAACATGCCCATTCAATAGTTGAATAATTCAGCTCATAGACCACTAGTGTCTGGCTGATATAATAAATAGCTCGCTCTTTGCCATTCTCATCCTGTTGGGCCAAGAGAACTCGTAGTGCTATTTCAGTTGCAGAAATATACAATATAAATGGCTTCCCTTCTATAGGAGGCACTAGAATAGGTGGCAACAACAAATAATCCTTAAGAGTTTGAAATGCTGATTGACATTACTCAGTCTATTTAAAATCGACTCCTTTATGCAATAAATGCTAGAATGGATGACATTTGTCTGCCAATTGAGCTATAAACCGGCGGATTGATTGTAGCTTTCCTTGCAGACTTCTTAGTTGACGGAGATTGGAAGGAGGAGGCATATCCATTATTGCTTTAACCTTGGCAGGGTCGACTTCGATGCCTCGGTGAGAAATAATGTACCCTAGTAATTTCCTGGCTATGACACCAAAGACACACTTCTTTGGATTGAGTCTAAGCTTGTAGATCTCCATTCGGTCAAAGATTGGGCCCAAGATGGCTAGATGACTATTTCTTGTGACAGATTTGCATAATAAGTCATCAACATAGTCCTCCATCAAAGTATGCATGAAATCATGGAAAATTGTCGTCATCGCTCTTTGATATGTTGCGCCAGCATTTTTAAGACCAAAGAGAATCACATTCCAATAGTAGGTACCCCAAGCACATGTGAATGCAGTCTTATGTTGATCTTCAGGAGCAATGCGAATTTGGTTATAGCCGAAGAAACCATCCATCAATGAGAGCATCTCATATCCAGCAGTCATGTCAACTATGATGTCTATATTTGGTAGTGGAAAATCATCTTTAGCGCATGCTTTATTGAGATCCCTAAAATCCATACAGATTCAGATGCCCCTAGTTACCTTGCTAACTAGTACCAAATTGGAAATCCAGTCTGCATAATCAATGGGTCTGATAAAGCCCACATCTAGTAATTTTTTTAGTTCTACCTTGACCAAGAGAGCCACCTGGGGATACATCTTTCTGAGTTTCTATTTGACAGGCTTGGCATCTTCTTTTAATGGCAAGTGATGAAGGACTAATTCTGGATCAAGGCTAGGCATATCTGCATAGGACCATGCAAAACTGATCTTATTCTCAAGAAAGAAATTGACAAAATCTATCTTTTCGTGTTTTGATAGAGAAGCAGCAAAATGAATGACCTTAAGGTTGTTAGGTGTACCCAAATTTATCTCTTTGGTCATTTCCACAAGCAATGTTGATTTATCCTGACTTGATAGGGGTATGTCCAATCTTCCACCTTTGGGCACCTCAGAGAGGTTTTCACCCATAGGTACGTCTTTTATTTTTACTTTTTTATGATCAGAGAGTGCCTTACGGTTTTCACTCAAAGACTTATCTTTTTGATTTTGTACTTTTTCTTTTCTTTTTTCATTTTTATGACTGGAAGATGGAGTTGAATCCCCAAAATATGTCATGGAATCCAGATCAATAACAAATCTTGCCTTATGATCTCCTTGTGGTATGCCTTCTCGTAGTCCCAAAATTTTTGCAATTGCTTCGTCATTTTGAAAACAATCCAATGTGAGTGGTTCTTGTTGGTCATGTTGGATAAGCTGGGGATAGATGAGGGGCATGTCATCATCAGTTTTAAGGAGAGAGAGGGCTGAGATGGTAAAGATATAAACGTCCATGGTATCACTATCTGAACTGCTTGTATCTAATTTGGAGCTTGGGTCCTAGAATGACTCTATCCAAGCATTAGGACATGCTTTGGGAGGGGGAGTTATTTCATGTTTGTCTTCCATGGGCAAATCATCAGGGTCAAGGAAAACATTGTCAAGGGCATAGGAGCTAGAAGAAAAAGAACTCCACTCCCATTCATTGGAATCAGTTTCAAGTCAAGTATCCTCAGGTGTTGTTTCATCATCAGAATCATGCCCCTTTCTACATGTGGTTGTTTTGGTAGACGAGGGTCCAATTCACAATGGTACAAAACCTAACCCTAAAGTTGGAGGTTGCATCTTGGGTATAATAGGTTCTAGCCTTCCTTTCTTGTCAGGGCCTAAGCCATTGCAGCCGTCATATCCTTTCTTCTGTAGCATAGTAAATCCTTTGCCATACCATTCCACTAGCAACCTGACAGGTGGGGTCTCAGTTGGATCCTTATAAAGCCAATCTATGACATCATCATCCAAAGTTTCTTTGTCAAGTTCACCCCATCTTGTAAATGTAGTGGGGGTTGATATTGAATGACTATTTTAGGTTCCTTTTGCAACAAATGTGGTTTTCCATATGATTTTGGAGATATTGGTAAATTCCTGATGAGGAATGCTTGAGCCATTGAATACTCTCTACATCCTTCGTCCTGTATCTTCAATTTTCCTTTGATAGCTTCTAACAATTCATTAGGATCCACATAACTATGTGAGTGGGCCTCTCTATTAACTGGGACTTGCTGTTGCGGGGAATCCTTTAGAGTAGCACAAAATTGAAATGGATTGGGATCTCCTGGAATTGTTATCTCAGTTCCATTGTAAGGATATTTTAAACATTGATGATAAGTGGATGGAACTGCTTTCATTGCGTGGATCCACAAATGGCCAAGAATCATATTGTAAGGGAGATTGAGGTCTAGGACCTGCAGGAAAGTGTTTTTTGTCACTGGACCGACTCTGATAGGCAATGTAATTATCCCTTTAGATTGGCGCTCAGCATCATCATATGCTTTAATTGTTATTCTTCTAGAAGAATCAATATCATTTTCTGTATAACCAAGACCAATGATCACTCTCAAGGTATAGATGTTAAGACCCGCTCTGCCATCTATCAAGACTCGTTGAATTTTTTAATTATGGACAAAGACTTCAAGATGTAAAGGATCATTATGAGGGAGCTTATCAGGTGAAAGATCATTATCAGAAAATGCAACGTGTTGGGAAATAGCTAGATGTCCTATTTGGGCTTGAAACTGGTCTACATCAATGTCTGTCGGGATAGTGGACTCAATTAAATCTTTATCTAGGACTATGGGATGCATAGGGGACATTTTCAACAACTCAAGGATTGATATTTGTGTAGGTGTCTTCCCCAGATGATCTAGGAGATTATATTGACTTGTAGGAGTTGATTTGGGAGGAACTGCAGGAGCTCCTTATAGGACTATTTTGGATCGACGAGTGGTGACTGCGCAAGAAGGATCTTGTCCCTTTATTCTTAGGGTGGACATATACTCATTTGACACTCGAAAATAATTGATGACATTGTTATAACCAGTATTTGCATAATTTGTTGTTTGGGTAGAGTTTGAAGAAGATGCTTTACCCTTGTCATGATCAAGCAAAGGAGTTTTGAAAATTGTATGATCAGTGTTAGAGGTCACGTTGGGTGGATCTACCTCAATTACTCCTTGCTCTAACAAGTCTTGAATCATATGTTGCAATTGAAAACATGATGTAGTTTTATGTCCTTTTGGCCGATGGTATTCACAATATGCATTATCATTCCACCAATGCGGCTTTACCAATGGTTCTACCTTGATATCTGGTAACTTGATAAATTTTGCTTGTATTAATTGTTTCATTACTGACTCAATAGGCTCTCCCAATGGCGTAAATTGTCGAGGAGGTCCATCCCTTGATCGGAAAGGTTTTTGTTGCTGATTTTGTTGTTGACCTTGTTGTTGATTATATTGTTGAGAGTATTGTTGAGTAACATTGCTTGCTGGTGTTTGATTTTGTTCCATAGTTGACATATTAGGAGCACTCAGTTTCTCTATTGTGAACGGGGGTTGATTTTCATTCACCACTCTTGCATCAACAACTCCATCATTAGTGACATTCTTGTTTTTGTACCAAAATCTATTTTTGTCCCCTGAATTGTTTGTGTTGTCACTATCTTTGTTGAGCTTAATGATTCCCTTAGCTACAAGAGTAGTTTCAATGTTCATCCCTTTCTTAATGAGTTTCTCAATAGTACTGGGACTTTTCAATTTGAGTTCATACATCATTTCTGGGACCAAATTTTGGATAAACAAGTTCACTTGTTGTTCTTCAAGTATATCTAGGGAAGAACGACTATACAAGCTTCACCATCATTGCAAGAAAGTCACTAATGGTTCACCTTGCTTTTCCTTGGTGTTGCATAAATCTGACATGGTCATGTCACTATTAATGTTGAATGTGAAGTGAGATATAAACTTTTGAGCCAATTCCAACCAAGTCTTTATATTCCCTGGCAAATGCGAATACCAATCCATGGCTTGTCCCGTGAGACTTCGTGCAAATAAGCGCATTAAATATGTTTCCTCATAACTCACTTTAGTACACGCCATGAAAAATGCTCGAATGTGATCTTTTGGATTGCCATTCCCTTTATATTTCTCAAAATTAGGTGCCTCAAAATACTTAGGGTAGGGAGGCATGTACAAGCTCTTGTCAAATGGATTAGGACATAAATTTTGATCTGTGTACAACTTCTTTGTTCCTTTGGTTTCCAATGCATCAACTTATCATTGCAATTTCTCAAGTTGTTGCGCAATTGTGTCAGATTTCGGAGGTCCATCATTAATCCTCGTGGGTACTCTTTGTCGATACATCATGTTTCCGATTGGTTGTTGATGCTCTGAAATTATCGGCTTCAGTGTCTCTAGCATATAATGTTCTTGGTACACCTCTTGTTGTTGTGGTTGTTCCATGCCTTGATATTGACCTTGTTGCTATGATTCTTGTGGTGGAATCATTGTTTGTAGCCTAGGTTGATATTGTAATTGAGGGTGTTGTTGATATTGCACAGGCGTCAATTGCGGTTATGAAGTATGATAGCTTGTTTGTCTTGGCACATATTGAGGCACATGTTGTTGTTGATGCTGATGAATTGGAATTTTCTGACTTTGTGCCAATTGTTGTTGTCTTGGTGTAAATCCCATCATTTGCAAAAAGCTTTGTTTAGGAGGTTTTTGTTGTTTCTCCTTAAGATGGGGTATGGCACTTGCATTGACTTGTTGTGTTGTTTTTCCAATCCATTGTGGTGGTTGCAAGTTTGCATTCACTTGTAATGGGACAGAAGGTGCTGCAACTTGTTGTCGAATGCGATATTGTTGTTGTTGTGCATTGTTTGTTTGCACATTCGATTGTACCTTTTGTGTATTACTCAATTGTTGCAACATTTTCTATTGGTGCAAACCACTATCTGTAGCTCTTTGTGTCACCATTATTGAAGGATCTATCGCAATAGTTTGCATAACAGGTACTTGAGTATTTGGCAAATATATTGAACTTAATGGGACATAGGAACTTTGTTGCATTGTGGAATTGTTTTGGACATTGGTGAGATCAAGCATTCCAGTCATAAAGCTTTCTTGCATCTCAGATTTTGATCCAATTTTATGCATGTGAGGAACCACCTCTTGTTGAGGGACAGTTGTCAATATTTGTGTGGCTCTCATTTGATCTTGTGTTACAAGTTTTGTATTAAATAACAGATTATTTATTGTTTCAAATGGTGACTTTTGAGGAATTTTCACTGTCAATGCTTTTGAAGCATGTTTACTCATCAAGGTATGTTGAGTTTCTTGTTGCACATCTTCTTCATTTGGATGTGGAGAGAAACTTAACAACTCACCACCTTACTATTTTTGCACATTGATTTGCTCACTTGAGGAGGTCACATTACTCATCATGTCAAGATATTTTTGTGGGAACATCTTAAAGACCTTGTTCAATAATTTATCCATCTTTTTTGTCATCTTAGGATCTTTAAGGAACATATCAACATCATCAGAAGCATCAAAATTTGATGAAGAATCTGGTAAAACATTTGGATTTGTCTCCTATTGAATGCCTTGATCTGAACCAAAATCCTTGTGAAAGAGTTTGTTCCTCGTATAATGTTTGAGTTTGAATGTCATGTTGCAGGTTTGGTTGATTCCAATCGAAAGGTGAATTTCCTCTTGGTGTTGGTGGAACACTCCCATGTCTCGGTTTCATGGGTACAAATACTAGTTCATACAATGGAGGTGGTCCAAGTTGAACCATTCCATATGGTGGTAATGATGTGTTTGGCGAAGATTCAATTTGTACTATTTGACTAGTTTGAAACTGTGAATTTGATATGTTGTCAATGGGTTGATACGTTGGTTCGCCCATCTTCTTAGATTTTGACCTTGTTTCAACAGGCATGTCACTATGCAAATGCAATATTTTTGGAATTTTTCAAGGATAATATATGATATGCAACTAAATGCAAACTAAATAGATGAAAATGCAATCTATGGCAAGAATGCAACCTATGTTTTGGGTTGTTTTTCAAGATTTTGACAAACTTTTTTTGGAATGCAAATCTAAAAGAGACCCTTAGGAAATTGAAATGATGTCTAGACCTCAAAGGACAAAAGGACAAAATGACAATGTCTCCCCTATATGCTTGGATGCTAAGCTAGGTTTGACCAAATGACATGGATGACAAAAAGACAAAAGTTTGATAAGGTCTAGACTTCCTAACAATGACTTAGGGTTTATCAAAGATTTGGATTACTCAAGTATGACAAAACCTAGTTTTGACACTATATGCAAAGGGACAATTACTATGCAAATGACTCTAATATGATATGATAATGACCTAAGCTTAATGAAGAGACCTAGGGTATGCAAATGTGACCTAATGTTATGAGGACAAGGATGCAAATGCAAATGTATGACAATGTCAACCTAGGACAAAACCTAAGCTTGAATTATGAAATGGTATTACTCTAATGCAAGAGGACACATGCAAATGGATGGCCCTTATTGATATGCAAAGGAGTATGACCTAGGTGAAACCTAACCTTGGTAGTTGGCAATGAATTTGCAAAATGCAAACCTAGGATGAACCTAAATCTAAGTGACATGAATGTTGAGACAAGATTTTGAAAAAATCTTTGACAACCATGTTTGAAGGTGTTTTGAACTTTGTTGAATGAAATACTCTTGTGTTTAGCCTTTTTTTGAATCAATTTGTCTTGTTTTTGAAATGAGACACAACTCAACTTTTGACAAGTAAAGAAGACAAGATATTTTAACTTAGACTCAAGACAATCATGCTCATTCACACATTTCTTATGGTAGGTAAGGACAGTAGGTACTTGAGAGGTAGACTCGTTATGAGATTCAAGGAGAATACATAGATGCTTGACCCCACGGGCTCCCCTCCACGACACTCACTTCTTAGGGTAGCCAAGCATCAATCCCCATGGAAATCTCCCCATGGTGAACTTAGTATCTCTTCCAAGTATCCGAACTCCTCCTTCTCAAGCAACTAGAAGGATTTTTGGCCTCTAAATACAAGGTGTTTAGTAAGGGTTTTTGTTAAGCATTACTCATTGGTGTCACACAAGCGTGATTGAGACATAAGCCCACCAAGATACCAAACAAATGTAGTTGCGCAAGCACGATTTAGACCGTGAGGCCCTACTTAGATGCTGATATGAGAAAGAGTCCAAGGGTCATCACTTCCCAAGTAACTACAATTCCCACATAACCCTTCCTTCAAAGCTTTCACCCATCAGGTATTTATTTATAGTGAGTTAGAATGCCAAGGTACTCTAGCTGTGCTCACTTTGGGTTATTCCCTTCTCACAATTGTCACTTTCTTGTAAAAGAAAGCAAATGGTCGGGAAGGCAGGCCCTCTAAAGGTAACAAACAATCCAAGACATGAGAATGGTACCGAAGATCTGGATTTCTGATCACCCTAAGAAGGATGAGAGCATACTCTCCTACTCCAATGTCAAACTCGACAAACAAAGTAAACACATATTCATTCTATCCTACTTAGCAAACATACTAGGTGCCTAATTATGAATCACAAACACAAAGTTTGGTTGGAATAAAAAGGCAACCTCCAAAATCACTAAGCGAAAAGTTTGATTTGTTTGGTCTTTGACTAGCAAACCTGCATAAGATTTGTTAGTAGTTTCATTTGTGTCTTTGCCATGCATAATGCCAAGGTGCTGCATAGAGAATCAGTACCAAAGAAAACTAGAATACAAAACAAAGTTGTAGATAGGAAATGTGGAAATCATCAAAGCAATCTTAACATTAGCCTAGTTCAATCACGAAAACTCAATTGCAATGACCAATCCTAATTACATTCAATGAAAACATGAAAACAAGACATTCAAAATGAAAACTAAGCAAGCCAAATGTAGATGTCTCCTTCATATGGCTCCATTGTCCTTCTTTCTCCTTCAAATAGCTTTGTTTGTGGATCTCACCTACTAGTGCATAAGCATGATGTGAAAGCAAGTAGACAAGACGACAACATAAGGGTACTAGAAGTGTGATTGATTCGACCAGGGACCTTGATTGAAGAAATTCATCCAATTTATAGACAAATTGGAGAAAAGATCAGATTAGCATGAAAGTGATTCGAATGGAAATTCAAATCAAGAATGACAATTATGACAAATTATGACAAATTGAAACTTTCTATGCAAGATTGATTGATTGATCATTATGACAAATTGCTATGCAAAATTGATTGATTGACAATTATGAAAAATTATGACAAATTTGCTATGTCATTCCCATGAAAATAGGAGAAATAGGAGAAATTAGATGAATTAGAAATTAGAAAATTAGAAAATTGATGAAAATTAGAAAATTAGGAATTAGGAGAAATTGAAAAATTAGGTAAATTAATTAATAATTTTTCATTCATTAATTAATTCACAAAAAGAGGAGGAATTAGTTAGCCAATTAAATAAATATTTAATTGTGACAAGAAGACTTAGGATAAATAAATAAATTATTTAACCTAGAGGGAGAAATGACAAACAAGGTTAAACGAATAAATCATGAAACCCTAGAAGATGAATTAGAAATGCAAGGATGACAATTAGGTCGTGATTGAAGGATCAATTTGATCATGATTCTGACTTGATAAAAGACCAATGCTGATAAATAATTTGATTGATAAATGTGCCAATTGACGAGGAACAATGACTAATTGATCCAAATTGACATGATTTAGAAGGACGACGATCAATGACAAATCGATCACAAAATGACAAGATTGAAAATGACCACAATCGATGACAAATCAATCGCAAGATGACAAGATTGAAAATGACAACGATCAATGACAAATCGATCGCATGATGATAAGATTGAAAATGACAACAATCAATGACAAATCGATCACAAGATGACAAGATTGATAAGAGGACAAAACCCTAATTAGGATTGACGATGTCCAAAATGATGACAAATGAACACGCACATTGATGTGACAAGATAAGATCGACCAAAATCATGACAAATATTGTTATTGACAAGACCAAATTCGAAAGCGAGACAAATGAAGAATGCAGAAGAAGGACTCGATGCTCACAAATGATAAAGACCAAGTGCGTAACATAGGAGAAATGTTAATGCAATGCAAAAACCCTGAAATAAGGCAATGTGCCAATGTTAAAATATGACTCCGCAAGCGTTGACCAATTTTAGACATCTACAAAAGTAATTTGCAAGTAAAAACACTGATTTTCACCTCTGTTTCTGGCCTTACATAGGTGCAGAATGTCTTGACACAGGCGCAGAATGCATTGACACAGGCACAGATCCCTTTGGCATAGGCACAAAATGCATTGACACAGGCGCAGATCCCTTGACATAGGCACAAATCCCTCCTACATAGGCACGGAAGTTCCCAGAAAGCCCTGAATTGCCCTATTTCTTGGGTTTTTCACCTGCAAATCAGCTCAAAAGGCACTCAAAACATGGTTAAATGGTTAGTTTCACATCGGGTTCACCAATTAATGTAGATAGGAATTTGGAAATCATCAAAGCAAGTAGATATTAAACTAGTTCAATCACAAAAAACAGACTGCAATGATAAGAAATCCTAAAAACATTCAATAGAGATACTAAAAATAAGACATTCAAATCAAATGCAAACCATCACAAGTGCGAATATCTCCTCCAAAATTCTCCATTGTCCTTCTTTCTCCTTCAAATTGCTTTGTTTTGTGGATCTCACCTATAAGTGCATAAGCATAATGTGAAAGCAAGATTGACAAGACGGTAGTGCAAGAATACTAGAATCGTGATTGATTCGGAGATCGATTCGAAAAAGTGATTAATCGGGATTGAAGAAATTCATCCAATTTATAGATAAATTGGAGAAAAGACAAGATTATCATGAAGAGATTTGAAAGGAAATTTCAAATCAAGAGTGACAAATTATGACAAATTGACATTTTCTATGCAAAATTGATTGATTGATAATTATGACAAATTGCTATGTCAAAATTGATTGATTGACAATTATGACAAATTATGACAAATTTGCTATGTTAGTCCCATGAAATTAGGAGATATATTAGAGAAAATAGAAAATTAGATGAATTAGAAATTAGGAAATTAGAAAATTGATGAAAACTAGAAAATTAGGAATTAGGAGAAATTAGTAAATTGGAAAATTAGGTAAATTAATTAATAATTTTTCATTCATTAATTAATTCACAAAGAGAGAGGAATTAGTTAGCCAATTAAATAAATATTTAATTGTGACAAGAAGACTTAGGATAAATAAACTATTTAACCTAGAGGGAGAAATGACAAACAAGGTTAAATGAATAAATCATGAAACCCTAGAAAATGCAAGGACGACAATTAGGTCTTAACAAAACATAATTGATATTAATTCGATTTGATCATGATTCTGACTGACAAAGGACCAATGCTAATAAATGATTTGATTGATAAATGCACCAATTTATGAGGAACAATGACAAATTGATCCAAATTGACATGATTGAGAAAGATGACGATCGATGACAAATCGATCGCCAAAATGACAAGATTGAAAATGACAACGATCGATGACAAATCGATTGCAAGATGATAAGATTGATAAGAGGACAAAACCCTAATTCCATCATCGATTAGGATTGACGATGTCCAAAATGAAATCAAATTGACGATGTCAAAATATGCCAAATGAGTATGCACATTGATGCGATAGGATAAGATCGACCAAAATCATGACTGAAGATTGTTATCGACAAGATCAAATTCGAAAGCGAGACAAATGAATAATGTAGAAGAAGGACTTGATGCTCGCAAATGATAAAGACCAAGTGCACAACATAGGAGAAATGTTAATGCGAAGTAAAAACCCTAAAATAAGGTAATGTGCAAATGTTAAAGTATGACTCCGCAAGCGTTGACCATTTTTAGACGTCTACATAGCGTACAAATGCAAGTACACCCATCATTTAACAAAATGGTAGATAATGCCATTTGAATGGAAGATGTGCTCATAAAGAAGGGGGATATCACACCTTGGAAAGAAACACAAACATGATCTAGCTCTAAAGAGAAGAACAAGTATTGGAAATTTGCCAAAGACAACAACAAGAATGTTGTTAATGATGGAGTAGTAGACACTATCAAAACCAACTCAAAATCCACAATATTCAACTTGGCTAGTGGTACACAAGCACTTAAAGCTACTGAGATTGCAGTAAAGAATCCGCAAAAGAAAACAAAGGAATGGCTCAAAGGACACCATATTGGGCTAACCTAAGGACACCACCATGCTAAGAAGGACCCCTAAACACCTCAAAGGCACACATACCCTCTATTTCCAAAAGAAACTCAACTTTTGACTCATGACCCTAGGACCTCAACTAGGACCTTAACTAGGACCAATAAACACATGGCTCTTATTGTATATACAATGGCTTCATAAAGAAGCAAGAACACAATCAAAAGCAAATGGTGGGAGCCCTTTGAAGGGTGCTCCCGCACCATAGTCCCCCTCTGCAACAAACTAAGGAACTAGGGGAGTGAGGAGAGTCGGATCAATGCCAAGCTTCTTGAAATTGCTTTCTTCAACCCAAGTAGCTTCAGACACAGGTTGATCTTCCCACTTTACCAAGTGCTCCATGTAGACTTGGTGTCTAGTAGTCTTTTTCACCCTTGAATCCAAGATCTCCTCTGCCATGGGCTACTTCACTTGAGGTAAGGAATTCATATCCAAGTCTTGCAATACCTTGGCTTGATTCTCAGTCTTCCCTTCTATCTCACCCTTATACATGATCATATTAGTAACATTGAAGACTAGTGAAATGGCTAAGTCTGAAGGAAGTTCAACCTTATAGGCATTCTCACCATATTTTGCCAAAATTATACAAGGTCCTACCCTCTTCATTTACAATTTAGTAGGCTTGCCACTTTGCATTCTAGCTTTTCTCAAATGGACCATCACAAAGTCACCCACCTTGAACTGAACCTCTCTCCTTTTCTCATCCATTTTGGCCTTTAGTTTTTGAGTGGATTCAAGGATGGCTTTCTTGACTTTCTCTTGGACTTCCTTGATGGTTTGAGTGAAGTCCTCTGCTTGGCCACTCTTCATCTCCATGGAACCAAGTTCCTTGAGTTCACACACTCCTCTTGGATGTCTATCATAGACAACCTCAAAAGGACTTCTTCTAGTGGTCCTATTTACACTGTCATTATATGCATACTCTACTTGAGGAATGATTAGGTCCCATGTCTACCCATACTCCTTAGTTAAACACCTCAACAAGTTGCCTAACACCTTATTGATGACTTCAGTTTGACCATCAGTTTTTGGATGGTAAGCTGAGCTAAATGAGAGATTAGTTCCAAGTCTCCTCCATAAAGTTTGCCAAAAATGGCCCATGAACTTGTTGTCCCTATCTGAAAAAATGCTTAAAGGGAGTCCATGAATCCTAACAGTCTCCTTAAAGAAGAGATGTGCAACATAGCTAGCATCATGTGTAGTCTTACATGGAATGAAATGGCTCATCTTGAAAAATCTATCTACTACCACATAGATGTTGTCCATACTTGTCTTTGTCTTGGGGAGTCCTACTACAAAGTCCATGCTTATACATTCCCAAGGCCTATTTGGGACCGGCAATGGTTGATAGAGACCAGCATTACTTGATCCTCCTTTTGCCCTTTGACACACACCACATTGCTCCACATACCTCTTCACATCTCTTGGCAACTTGGGCCAATAGTAGTACCTCTGCACTAAATCTAAGGTTTTGTTGACTCCAAAGTGTCCACTTAAACTACCATTGTGTTTCTCTTAGATGAGGTTTTCCCTCATGGACCCTCTTGGCACACACGATTGATTACCTTTGAACAAGAGACCATTTTGGAGAGTGTAATCTGCATACTCACCATGGAAATGGTTCTCAAACTCCTTGCAAACCTTGTAGGTTGATGAGAAGTCTTCATCTCCTTCATAGAGGTCCTTGAAACCTTCTATTCCTATGCTCTGCAATTGTAACTCTTGAACTGTCAACAACTTCCTGCTTAAAGCATATGCCACCTTGTTGAGTTGCCCCTTTTTATGCTTGATGGTGAAGGTGAAGGATTGGAGGTATTCCATCCATTTCAAATGTCTATTGCTAAGCTTCTCTTGAGTGTTAATGTAACTCAAAGCCTGGTTGTCTGTGAACACCACAAATTCCTTTGGGAGTAGGTAATGTCTCCATTTTTTTAGAGATTGCACTAATGCATACAACTCTAGGTCATAGGTTGAGTACTTCTTCTTTGCTTCATTGTGCTTCTCACTGAAAAATGTCACAGGTCTTCCCTCTTGACTCAATACACCCCCTACTGCAATTCCACTTGCATCACACTCCAATGTGAATAGCTTGTCAAAAGTAGGTAGGAGAAGGATAGGTTTTGTGGCCACTTCTTGCTTTAATAATTGAAATGCTTTATTAGCCTGCTCAGTCCATTTGAACTTAGTTTTAAGGCTTTCTTTTATGGTGTCAAGGACTAGTGCACATATTCCATTGAAGTTCCTCACAAACTTCCTGTAGAATTGGGCTAAACCATGGAAATGCCTAACTTCAGTCCTTGTTCTAGGTGCAGGCCAATTCAAGATTGCCTCCACTTTGCTTGGATCCATCTTCAAGGTTCCCTTAGACACCACAAATCCTAAGTAGACCAGCTCTTGCTTCAAGAAGTCACACTTCTCTAGGTTGATTGATAACTTCTCCTCATGAAACCTCTCTAAGACTAACCTCAAATGCTCAAGGTGCTCCTCTTTGGTTCTGCTATAGATGAGAATGTCATCTAGGTACACCACCACAAACCTATTTGTGAAGTCTTTTAACACCTCATTCATCAACCTCATGAAGGTTCTTGGGGCATTGGTGAGTCCAAATGGCATCACAAGCCATTCATACAATCCTTCTGTGGTCTTGAAAGTAGTCTTCCACTCATCACCCTCCTTGATTCTAATCTGGTGATAACCACTTTTAAGGTCCAACTTGGTAAAATACATAGCACCTCCTAAACAGTCCATCAAATCCTCTATTCTAGGAATAGGAAACCTATACCTTATGGTGATCCTATTGATTGCCCTTGAATCAGTGCAAAGTCTCCACTTGCATCCCTTCTTTGATGCTAGCACTACCGGGACTGCACATGGGCTGATGCTCTTCTTGATCAGTCCTTGTTCCAATAACTCTTACACTTGCCTTGCTACCTCCTTGTTTTGGTTAGGTGTGAGCTTATATGCAGCTTTGTTAGGTAGGGATGCACTAGGAACAAAGTCTATTTGATGGCTTATAGACCCTCTTGGTGGGAGTGTTGCAGGTGCTCCATCACTCACTATGTCCTTATACTCTTGCAACATTTGCTTCACCTCCTTGGGTACCTCTTCCTGTAACTTGTCTTCCTCCTCCTTTGGCTTCACAAAGATGGTGCACTTCACTATCTCCTCCTCATGTACCAAGTGTAAGAACTCTTTACTAGTAGCCAGTAAGACACTAGGTGTTCTTGAAGTTCCCTCTTCATTCTCTATCAAAGACTGAATCTTAAAGGTCTTGCTATCCTTCTTGAAGGAAATGGAGTTCTCCTCTCCATCATAGATCACCTTCCTATCAAATTACCAGGGTCTACCTATCAATAGGTGACAGGCATCCATGGGTAACACATCACAAAGGATCTTATCCTTGTATCCTCCAATAGAAAACTCTACCCAAGTCTGTTAATTGACAAGCACACTCTGCTCATGATTCAACCATGTCACCTTATATGGGTTAGTGTGGGGTATCCTTGTGAGTTTCAATTTCTTGGTTGCCTCCTCTAATATTATGTTATTAGTTGAACCTAAATCAACTATCACCTTGCAAACTTTACCAAGGATCTTGCATCTCACCCTAAACAATGCTCTCCTATGCGTAGGTTCATTCTTAACCGGCTGTCTTATCAAGACCCTATTGAACATTAGATTTTCTCCAATCTCTAATTAAATATGGTCCATCTTAGGTGTCTTGCTGCTTGAAGAGTGTTCATGTCCATAAGAAACCCTCTTTCCACTATTTGATGAGGTAGGCTTGTTAGGGCATGTATAGGCTGGGTGTCCCAATTGTCCACAGTTGTAACATTTCATAGTTGCAAAGTAGGAGTTACCCCTTCTAGTACCTCTACCCCTACTTGGACCCCCTTCTGCCCCTCTTCCTCTAGAATGTCCTCTTCTGAGATTGGCTTCACTGCTATACTCAGTCAACTTGGCTTCTCCTTGGTTCTTTTGCTCATTTGCCTTGATTTGGTAACCACCTCGGTGATTCATTTGTTCTCTACCTCTGCCTCTACCCCTGTTATTAGAGTCTTCTTTCCTTTTGTTCCTCTCTTCCACCTTGGCAGCAAGCTGATGACATTTTTGGATAGTGGTAGGATTCCATAGGCTTATCTCCTCTTGAATGTTCCACTTTAGGCCGCTTAGATACCTAGCCACCTTGATAGATTCATCTTCTTGGACTTTGGATCTAAGGCAAAGTTTTTGAAATTATTCAGTGTAGGAGGTCACATCAAGATCTTATTGCTTCAATCCATATCTCTTCTTATGAATTTGGACTTCATAATCCTCTGGTAAGTAGTTCTCCTTGATCTTACTCACCATGGCCTTCCAATTGGCAATGGGTAGCTTCCCCATGCTAACTCTCTCTTCTTGCAAGTACTTCCACCATGTCAAAGCTGCTCCCCTTAATCTTGATTTGGAAACCTTAACATTTTGAGCCTTTGTCACTCCCTCACACTCAAAGTGGTTCTCCATATCCTCAATCCATTCCATGATAGTGTCAATGTCCATCCTTCCATTGAAATGTGGCAATCCTTCAAAATCTTTGGTGTTCAAGGCCTTAATAGCCTTTAGAAATGGTTCTTCATTGAACAAGGGATCTATTTCAGGTATAATGTCATCTATGTCAATGGTTTTCTTGCCTTTATCCTTGGTGTCTTCACCCCAAGGTCCTTGTGTCTTCTAATCCACCACTTCCTACAGCTTATCCCTTATCTCACTCATAGCTTCTTCAAGGAGTCTATTCTTCTCCTTCTTCTCTTATACCTACCTAGCCAGCTCTACATTAGTGACCATGGTGCTCTCCCCTACTGATTCACCAAAGTATAGAGACATACATGGTCCACCAAATCTTTAACTTGCTCTGATACCAATCTGATGGGATGGGGTTTGGGATAGACTAGCCTAGTCTATGCTCTTGGATCCTCTCCTTCGATCAATAGGTCTTCTAACCACCCCTAGGGTCTCTAGGACTTCCTCTACTTGTAGAATCCCCTGACCTTGCCCAATCCACCCACCAACAACTTGAAAAACTACTCCTAAGGTCTCACCTACTCATGAGTTTCAAGGAACCCTTACTTAGGCTAATAAGGGTTTGGCTTGTTCCACACCTTCCTAGGTCTTAGAAAGGATAGATCAGGTCTAATACATGATTTTTCTACCCATTCATGTGCCCCCAAGAGGTTTCAATCTTTCAATCCCTTACCAATTTCACTATTTTGTGTTTTCTCTACAAAATAGGGCTACAAGGATTGTGACCAATTAGGCCTCCTATTCGGTCCTTTAGGGCTCCCTCTTGCAAATGATGCATTTGCTTGTGAAACCTCCCAAAATACTTGCTATTTATTTGGCAAGGACTCAAGGATGTTTTAGGTTTTAGGCCTCCAAGTGTCCGTACACTACCCTAGGTGGATTTTAAGGTTTTTTAAGGGTTTTAAAGAGGGTTTTTGGGCCTGCCAGGGTCACATTGTTGGTTTGATGCTCTTACCACCTTTTCTAGATTGGTGGAAGATCCTCCTTCACACCAATGGTGCTCCACTCACCCCTCTACAACTCCTCCAAAGGGTGTCTCCTCCTCTGACCTTCCCTGCTCTTCAAGACCTCTGCAACTTAACCCTTCCTAGTCGAGCACTGTCCAGTCTTGCCTAGGAGTGGGTCTTTAGATGGCCTCCTTGCATTTTCAAGGGCCTTGATTGCTTTGAAGTATATTATAGGGTCTGTACTCTCATTTCCCATGGTTTCATGGTGATTCCACAATGGGGAATGGAGTTATGAGCCCATTGACACAAACCAGTCCAAAACTAGATAGTGAGAAGCAAGTTTACAAACTATTTACAAACACACACAACCTGCAAAACAAAACCTAATATAAATGCTCACAATGAAATTAAATACACCATACAAGACACTCCACATAGTTTTTCTCAAAAATCAATCCATTAACAATCTTCTTTTACTCCATTTGTGTCGACTGGCAACACAATTGCAGTCATAGTCAAGTCACTTTGCTTGGGCCGTACAACATCTGACATCCAACCCATTATCTTAGGGTTTGAAACTACTTATACTACCCTCTCCTTGGTCTATGTGCCCACATTAGGGTTGTCCATGCTAAACTAAAGATTTTGATCACTAGGTGGAAAAGTTGCTTGACAACTTTGAAAAGTTGTCATGCAACTTTTGCAACTTTTGAGTAGCTTTATCATTGTTGCTTTTCTTGACTCCTAGACCCATATTGGGCTAACCTAAGGACACCACCATGATAAGAAGGACCCCTAAACACCTCAAAGGAACACATACCCTCTATTTCCAAAAGAAACTCAACTTTTGACTCTTGACCCTAGGACCTCAACTAGGACCCTAACTAGGACCAATGAACACATGGCTCTTATTGTATATACAATGGCTTCATAAAGAAGCAAGAACACAATCAAAAGAAAATGGTGGGAGCCCTTTGAAGGGTACTCCTGCACCATTCCCTACATTGTTACTGTAGCATATGGCTCTGATGCCTATCAACTATCAAACTTGGAAGGAGAACAGCTCTGTGAACCGATTAACACCATCCACTTGAAGAAATTCTTTGCTTAGCACTCTCTGCTCCAGCAAACTTGTACAGTTGGAAAAGGTCCTGAAAAAAATCAAAAAAATTGAAAAAGTCCAAAAAAAAAAAAATTTAAAAAGAAAAAATAGAAAAGAAAAAAAAATATATAAAAAGAGAAATTGCCCTAGTGAAAACCTGGTAAACAGGCACCTTGGTAAAAAAAAAATGAATCTCTGCCAAGCAGGTGAAAACAGGGCACCTCTTGTACTCAAGCGCTCCATCTATCAATGCAACATTGGCATTTCCCACTTTCAAGCATCTTTTGCTTTTGTTTGTACATATTTTCAGTCACTTTTGTGACATCTTGGTTCGTTAGAACCCTCATGACTTGAAACTGATCAATGTTCTAGTCTTAGGTTACTCGACAAAGCACATTACATATCCTAAGTAGTGTCAACCAAGTCATTCTTCCGTCAGTGAAACCTGGTCATCCACTTCGAGTCAGTCACCTGTCTCCTAACTACCAAAGAGTTTATCACTGAGTTCACAAGCAAAATAGCATAACGGAAAACAATCACTAAACAGTTTGAGCTATGAATGAAAATTTTCTTTGTATGTTGTCTTTTATATTGATTTTCGATTACTGTCCCTCTGAGTAACTTGAGGAAGTCTATTGTGACTAAGAGGAGCAAGGATTGGGGGCATAATATTTTCTTTGTTTTCTTCTTGTAGGAATGATCCCAATGAACTGGAAACATATAAATTAGCTAGGTGTCTGTCATAAGGCCTTCACATTAAGGTGAAATCGCCTCACATACCTCAACTCCGCTTATTTGTATGCTACAGGGAGGTCCATATAATTTCTTTGTTTGTTTTGAGGGAATTTCTTTATGATGCAATCCGGGTCCCTGCAAAATATGTCCAAGGATATGAATGAAAAAAGGGTCATTATGGACAAGATAATTAAAATTGCACATTGAAAAGGAAAGGAACTCTAACCTGCCTATTGTGTTTGTTATGCTTAGTGATGAATCTTAAGTATTTTAAATCCAGTGACTAGGTTTAGGTTGCATTTTGCATATCTATCTGCATTTTTGTGAATCTAGAGTGATTTTGGTATGGTAATAATCTCTTTATCTTCTAAATGAGAGCTGAAAGCATCATCATTTCTTACGCTAAGTGGTCTATTTATCATTATTTCTCTGATCGAGTACTTCTATTTTGAGATGTTTAGCTGCATACATAACATTTCATATAGATTCATTCATTTCATTATTATTCATTTACATTGATCTTATTGTATAGAAAAACAAAAAAATTGCATTACTCATTACTCATTACTCATTTTCATTCATTTATTTGCATAGGAAAAGAAATAAAAACATAGACATCCATATTCATTTGCATTGCATACATTCATGCTAAAATAAATGCATACATATAGAATAAAGCATATAGAAACATCTCATAGTCGATTGACACAAGTACAATGAAGTCAAAATAGATCTCATATATATATATATATATATATATATATATATATATATATATATATATATATATATATATATATATATATATATATATAATGTCAACTATAAGAGTACAAAATGATGTCGAATGACATATACAAACTCCCATCAGAGAAAGAATCGTATTGGATACAAAAAATGGGCGTGTTTACAAAAAATATCCCAGCTACAAAAAGAATCATCTAGCTGGCAACCTCTCCCTCATCGCCTGGTGGAGGAGGAGGAGCCTAATGCTTGAGATCATGTTGAGGTGCTTGTGCTCCCTCTGATCTAGCCATATACTGCAAATAGGGTTGCACCTATTGTGCAACAAGAACTGCGACACTATATACCGCCACATAATATGCTACCCTACTACTCTTCAGAAGCACCTTCTATCGTAGAGACTCTATCTCTGCTCTCGACTCTGATCTCAAGGCCACTATCTAACAATCCCACTCAGCCCTAACCTCGACTAGCTGTTAGTCTCGATCTGCCAGCTAAGTCTGAGCCACTGTCAACTATGACTGCAGCTTTGCAAGACGTGATCTCATTGATCATCCTGTGTCAGCCCCTGCTCTCTCGTAGGCTCTCTGCCACCATCTCCACCACCATCTCCACCTGTGGCTCCACCCTGCTCATCCCGGCATTGTCGCACCTATCTAGGAGCTACTCGCTCCTCCTCCACCTCACCCCTCTACTACCTACCCTGAGCTGGCACCCTACTGCTACTAGCACCCAGATCACCACTACCCCATCGTGGAGTCTCAACTCTCTATGCCTGGCCCTGCCTCTGGCCCTATCTCTAGCCCTATCCCTATGCCAGTGTGGGGGCATCATCCTCCACATCCTCAATATGAGGAGCCTACTCTCCTAGATCTGTAAATCATGGGAAAGGATGCTGCTGAAAATAATCTCTATACTGGGGCAATACCCCCGCATCTGCTATATCATCTAGGTAATCCCACCTCAGGTGGTGTAAGCCTATCATTTCCTGCATTGCTAAAGCATAGGATAGCCTTGGTGACTATCCCTATCTCTCCTCATCGGTGTATCAAGCATATGCTGTATACTCCTGAGAGATCCCCTGAGGCTGGCCGTACTGCCTCATCACTCGTGAAATGATGAATCACTCCACAATAGTATGTGACCTCCTGAGTAGTGGGCGTGTAACAAACAGGTCTTTGTGTACCACCCGCCAATCATCCCATGACTCCAACCCTCTGTACTGTCTCCATATGATAGCTATCAGATCATCGAGCTGTCGTCGCCAAAAATCTGTCTTGCCCAGATGGGGCTGCGTAATATATCCAACATACCTATAAATAATCGGCTGCCTTGGCTCTCTGCTATCATCAACTATCAGCCGACAAATGGAAAGGTGCTCCCAAGCCCACACCTATAAAATGTACACCCCTGCAGCCATGCTCCACCCATCTCTGTAAACAATCTCATGCATCTCCTGATACATGTGGGCCAATAAACAAGAGCCCCAGCCAAGTCTCTGAGGCGTCTATATCAACCTCTCTAGCATACGGCCCCATCCACTCTGGAAACCCTATTGCCCTCTGTCTGGAATAAAAAAGCAACCAATGAAACTTGCTAGGACACATGCTAGCGGATACTCCTCACTATACCTGCTCATCAATATATCCCAACTCATGGAACGAGTTAGGATATCGGGATCCCTGAATACATTCCTAAGAGCCTGTAGTCCAGGTAACAAGGCGGTATCATAATCCACCTTATCCCCAACAAAAGGGATATGAAGGATCCTATACACATCCTCAGGAGTAATAGTCAACTCCCCAAATGGCAAATGAAAGGTATTATGCTCTAAATGAAACCGCTCTATGAACGCTGTGAGCATCCTGTGGTTCACATGGATATCATGTAACCTCATCAGGTGAGTCAAGCCACACATATCGACATGAGCCTACTCAACCTCCGACAAATCATGAACTAAAGTCATAGTGGGAGGATATACGCATCTACAGTGCACAGGAGGTGAGCACACCTACAACAATCCAACAATGAAGCATCAGAAAACATTCCAAATGAGCCTACAAGGGAAGTTAAACATCACGCAAATCCAAATAAGTCAAATGCAAATCCAAATTTCATGTTTACACTTTCAAAAATGATCATTGTCTTTCGAATGACAAAACACAGTCAAGCAACATCTCGTACAAGTCAGGAATGGCTTTCGTATGAGAAAACAACCTCAAATGACAATTTAATAGACTTAGCATGACAAAATGGTCTTTTAATAGACCTGCCATACGACACAAGGGTGGACCCCGTAAGACAAAACTGGTAGGCTCAAATGAAAAAAGATTTTTTACCAATTTCTCGTATGAGACAAGATCCTGTCTCACACGATAAAATGTGATGCCTGACCCAAAACCCATGAAAAATGTGAAAAATGAACAAAAAAATTCAAAATTGGAAACATAAAGAGGCTAAAGATTGATCACTCACTGTTGGCTCGTAGTTTTGGGGTCGATTGTGACGTCTCTAGTGCTCAAATCGATGCTGACGAGTAGGGACCACCATTTTTCTTGCAGAAGGCTTTTTGAATTTTCAAACTTGGAGGGTTAAAATGATTTGAAAATGACACTTTCATCCTATATATAGCCTAAAACCTAATTTTCCAACTTGCTCCGATGGTTATGAAAATTGTACCCTTAGCTAATTTGCCTGCTCTGATTCCATTTTCGAGATTGAAATCAAAAATCGAGATCATTTTGCTAGTCAATTTCACAATTTTGACCACTTGGCACTTTTTTCATCAAATGCTCATTCTTTCTTCAAAATTGCGCTCAATTTCAACGTTGAATCTTAATTCAATTTCGTTCTACACATCAACATTTCAATCAACTCTGTGCTCAATTTATCATCAATCAACGCCAAAATTTTCAAAAATATCCTCAGAATCAATTTGTGCTCAAATAACTTATTTTTGCCAAACAATTGTCTATAATCAATCCCTCACTATCTTTCGATTTCGCTCCCAAGGGGGCATACTAATGACCTTATGACTTCACATCTCACAAGTCGAGAAATTTTTTCAAATCTTCATCAAAAGTCGAGCAAAATCTTTTCAATTAAAGAAAATCAATCCTTATTGCTAAGGGGCATCTCAGCTTCATCACTTCACATCAAGTTGAGATCTCTCGATCATTTGAATCAAATCAATTGCTAGGGACATCTCAACTTCATCACTTCAAATCAAGCTGATATTTGTCTTTCATCTGAATTAATCTCTTAACGTTAATCAGTTTCATCACTTCAAATCAAACTGATTATTCATTTAAACTCAATCAAAAGATTCAAGAGTATCTTTTATCACACTCAATCTAAGCAGGTGTTCAGTATTCATTTCTTGATCAAGCTGGACAGTTTATTCTTCACTCATCGTGTCTTGATCAATCAAGTTCAAGATTGATTTTTATCATCACTCACTGTATCTAGGATCAAACAAGTTCTAGATCAGTAAGATCTACTTCTTGATCAATCAAGTTCAAGTTCGGTATCTTTGTTTTCTATCGTTCCTTAGTTCAATCAAGTTTGGGATCGGTATCACTTTAATCAGACTTCATTCAGCTTTGTCACTTCGAATCAAGCTAAACACCTTGCTTTTCATATAGTTCGTGATCAATCAAGTTCAGAACTGGAATCTCCTAGACATTACACATTCTTTGAACCAACACACTGCTTGGACATTAATTCAAAGAGGGGCAAATGTAATACCCTGAAATTGGTCATCTAAACCATGGGCCCCTAATCTCGACAACATCACCAAGGTCCTAACCAAAGGCAATTAAATCAATCTTGAGCACATTATTAATTCTTTAATCATCAAAAATCACATGGCAAATCAACTACTCAATATTAATTAAATATTAGTTTAATTAATTGAATCATTTCCAAGAATATCATTTTGATCAATTAGCCCATTTTAATTTATTAAATATCGTTGCATATTTAATTAATTAATTAATTTGCCATTCAATCATGCAAAAAGGATTAATTTATTACAAAAGAAGAATTAATTTATTACAAAGAGTTGAATTAAAAATAAAACAAAAAGGAATTGAATTGAGAGAGAAATCAAACTTGAGATATTATTTCTTTTTCTAAATTTAGAACTTGAAATCAGAAAAGAAAATTTAATTAAATTATTGAATTATTCTCTAAATTTGGAACTCAAAGCTTTTCAGAAAAAGAAGTTCAGTTGCATTGAAAAGACCTTTTTCTTGAATAAATAAAATATGTGCATGGAATTATCTATTTTTATCCTATATGCATGGAATTAATTTATTATTATTTTCCAATGCAACTTGAACTTCTAATTTGAATGCATTTCAATTAAACTATAATTGGAATCTATCTCAAGGTTAACTCAATCTAATTTCTCAATTATTTTCAATTAATCCTAAATTGAGCTTTTTCTTTTGCAATTCTCTATAAATTCAGTCTTCAGCTCTCATTCCAATTCACCCCAGAGATTGTTTGAGAACACGCTTGGAGATTATTATCACACTAATTTCGCTCTGGAGTCATTGAAGATTATTGTTCTTTTTAGATTATTTGCATCCATTGTTGCTTGAATTGATTTATTGCTTGAATTATTCATCCATCTTGCATCCATATAGCTTAATATCATATAGATTAAATCCTTCATCTTGGTGTAGTCTAGTCACTGGTATTGCTTATAAAAATCTAAGAGCAATCTTATACTTGCATCTTTTAGAAGGCAATTAGTCGCTTTGCTATGGTTTATTTCTTATTGATTATTGATTACTAACCATGCATATAATGACTTAATTGAAGTGTTGTGCTTACAGCTACAGACCACTTTTTCACACACACAATACCTTGCATAAGTGTCTCAAGACCAGGAAGAGTCAGATCATGATTATTAAAGTTCACGTTAATATTTAATTGATCTAATCTGATAGACATACTTGTAACGTCATTCACTACGCCAGACTAGACTTCATATCATGCTTTAACAATGATAAGATCAGTAGACAGATCTTCATTGTTTGTATCAGCTAATTTAGAATTTGAGGCTGAGTAGATATTATCCTAAATAGGACTGTCATCAGAGTCGTCAGAGTCATTGAATAAAGTTTTTGAGTCTTCTTCAGGTGATTTAGTAAGCATATGTATGGTATCAATACCAACATCTTTAATGTTGCAAGTTCCTTCATGTTGTGGTTCATTTCTCACTTGTATCTGACACACCTGTTGACATGATCTTGATGTTTTTGTGATTTGTTGTCGTCTACTCCATTCAGCTTCTTCTAGACTGATAACTGGTTCTTGTTCTATAGCTTCCAACTCTTCTTGTGTAGTGCTAGACCTAATTTGTTCTTTTTTAGGATAGGGGTACATAGATGAGAAGCTTTCTGGTATTCTTCCTTCTTTCAATCCTTGTTCATAATTTGCTTGTCTCTTTTGTTTAATTTCCTGTATTTCTTTCTCTAGTTTTATGCTCATCAGCTCTTGAGTATTATCTATGACATCACTAGACTCTTCTGGAGTTTCTGTAGTGGATGTGTCTGAGAGGTGTTCAGGACCCCATTCATACTCATTTGAATCAGTCTTCGAATCGTCTACTTGCTGCCTGCCAATATATGTGATTGGAACTTTTAGTGGTGCAAACAATTCTCTGATTCTTACTACTTCATCTCTTATATCCTTAGGGACCTCAACTTCTTGTATTATTGTAGCCGATACCATCGAAGCTTGAGCACTGACTATTTCTTCTTTCTTGACTGTTGATTCCTCTTTCTCGTTTCTACACTCTGCTTTTGTTTGTTGAGTGTCTACTTCCTATAATGTTAAAGGTGATATTCTTTTCTACCACTTAGACTTAGAAACATGTTTTTGATCTAATGTCTTTTTCGGATCATAACCCAGTCCAGCCTTATCATTTGTGGATTTGGTTTGTAGCTAAATTGGTTTAGTAATACCTTCCTTTTGTTAGCCCAGAGGACCAGTACCTGAGTACCCCATACATTGGATCATTTTGTATCCAAGACCATATTGGTTTGAGGAAATCTCACAATGTCATACCTCCTTATTTTGACTATCTTCCTTAAAGAGCCAGTTAAGAATAGCATCTTCTTCTATTTCATCCGCCAAGGAGGTAGAAGACTATACAAAGAGACCATCATATATGGTATTCAGAGCTGAAGTTTGTGTTCTCATAGCCTCTAATGGAGGGAGAGAAACTAATGAAAGTACCGATTCTATCTTGTAGCCATCCATGCTGGTATTTGTAATCTTCAATCTCTTTTCTAAGTCTTTCATTAGTGCTTCTGGATCTGCATTTTGAAAGGCTGCCCTATTATGAGGCACAAAAGTATCTGCACCTTTTGTCAATGCATTACAGATGACATTTGTATCAGCAGGAATACTGACTTCAGCTCCGTCATAAGGAAACTTTAAGCATTGATGGTATGTTGATTATACTACCTTCATTTCATGAATCCATGACCTGCCCAGTAATATATTATATGACAATGGAATATCAAGAACCTGGAAAAGGACATCTCTCTCTACCAGTCCCACTCTGATTGGTAATGGCACCAGACCTTTAGAAGTCCTTTCTTCTTCATCATAGGCTTTTATTGTTATTTTCTTGCTAGGATCAATGACATTTTCAGAGTATCCTAGTTGTGTAAGCAAACTGTAAGTACAGATATTCAACCCCGCGCCTCCATCTATCAAAACACATTTGACTCTGTGTTTGTGGATCATGGCTTCAATATGCAATGGCTAGTTATGTGGATGATTTAGTGAGTTATCATCTTCTTCAGAGAAGGTCAGATAGTGAGGTGAAGTTAGATGACCCACCATAGACTAAAACCGATCAATGTCTAAATCTTTTGGAACGTTGGTGGTGAGCAATGCTTTGTATAGGATTTCTTTATGAGCAGATGAGAGTTTTAGCAATTCAAAGATTGAGATTTGAGTATTTTTCCTTTTCAACTGTTCAATGACACTATATCTAGAAGATGATGATGAAGTTAGCCTTTTAAATTTGTCCAAGGTTGATTCCTTTTATTTGTTTGGCAAGGCTTGTGGGTTTGATGTTGCTTGAGTTGGATTAGAAGAACTAGCTCCTTGGAGGGTGACTTTCTTTTGAGAACGGGTCAGAGCTCTTGCATATCATGATTCATTTGGTTTATCTTGGACTATAATCACGTTGCAATATTCCAAGTGGGAAGGCTCAATCATGTTGATAACATTGTCTTGACTGACATAAGTATAATTTACCTTGGCATCTCCTTTGGTCTTTGAAGAATCACCTTGTTTGTAAATAGGCAAAGGGTCTTTAAATGCTTTATGATCTGCATTAGTCGGATGATTTCCAACTGTTGGTGTAAATAAATATTCATTTTGGATATTATTACACTTTACTTAAGTTAACTTAGGATAATGCATCTCTTCGTAGTTTGGATTTGAGACACTTAGGGAAGTGTGCACATAGGGATAGAGCTTGTAGGAGAAATTCCACCTTTTGTGGTCTTATTTTGCTATTACACTCCACATTCGGTGGGTCATCCACCTCTTGTGGAATATTATATTATTTCTCCTACCTACCCCTAGTATTTCTTACCTACCCTTGTTTCTCATTGAGCCACATGTCATAATTGTGTGCTCGTACATCCATATGGCCTTGCCTATATAAGAAGGCCTATATTCATTGTATTGGTTAATCCAGTTGATCATTTGCATATTGATGAGAATACAGTTTGTTCTTGTCATTCTATTGTCTCTCTTTTTATGCTTTTCATTGTGCCCTTGATCTTCGCAAAATCCTACATGGTATCAGAGCTTATAGGGCTTCATTGATTAGTTTTTTGGAGACATTTTGGAGGCTTCAATTTTTGGATTTGGGGATCTTCATTTTTTGGGGGCATCATACAGCGATTTGGACATCACGGTTGAACCTAGGAGGTCGTTTCCATGAATTTCGACTATAAAGTCGACCTGTTTTGGTGAGAAATTTTATTTCCCCATTTTGGCTATTATTGTATGGATTTTGAAATTTTTTTAAATTATTTTTCGAAAAAAAAAAAAGAGAAAAGAAAAATTTTGGAAAAAAAAAAGAGATAAAAAAAAAAAGGGAAAAAAAATATAAAAAAAGTTTTTTTTTGGGGGGTCCGCAGACCCCCACCCCCGTGACCCCGTAGTACTCTGCAGGTTGCAGGGCCATACCTCCCACCACCGGCCCGTACTTCCTCCTGGCGCAGCTCTCGCCGTCCTACACCGTGTCGTATCCCACCGCACAGTCAAACCGCCCGCCATGCAGTCAAAATGCCTGCCGGCCCAACCCTCCGGCGACCTGTAGTGTCCCGCCACCCTTCTCCTCCCAGTAATGCTTCCCTCCCGTCGGTAGTCTTTTAAACTGGCGACCCACATCCGCCACATGGCAGGAGGCCACTGGCCCGTGGACACATAAGACAAGCCACATCATGCACCACGCAGAGCTGACGCAGACTGCCACATCAACCTGTCCGTACAGTATGGATGTCACACAGGGGGTGAAGTTTTTGTGATGACTAGACGGGTGTCAAATTTAAGCCCATCATTTGCTGACATCAGCGCCACATCAGCAGACTTTTGAAATTTTATGACCCCCTCTTCATTGAGCTTTTTCAGTTTTGCAGTTCAACTTTGAAAGGCCATATCTTGCTCATTTTTGCTCCTTTTTTGGTGCAATTGTTTTTGAAATGGGCTAAAATTTTGTGATCTACGCAGTGGTGTGGTTATTTTCTAATTTTGGTGCATAGGTTTTTCAGAATTTTTGGATTCTCTCGGCTGTACCTGTCCAATCCTCAATTCTGCAACTTCAAAGGCCTCGTTTGAGCTCATTGACCTCCCTTTCAGGTGTCATTTTTTTGAAAGTGCATGTTTTTTCGTCTACTTTCATAATCTATGATTAGATTTCAGTGATTTTGAGTGGAAGTTGTACTTTTAGATAATGGTCTTATTTGGCCTATTAGGTACTTGTAAAGTGCTTGGATCTTAGTTTAGATCTCTTGCATTATTAGTTTGAGTCTCTTTTGGCCTTATTGAGGCAGTTGTAAAATTCTAATCAAAAGCCCACTTTGCCATTTTTTGCAAGTGGCCATTGTATACGCAGTAAGTATAAAGTGCCAAACCATCACTTTTGCGGGGGTTCTTTGATTGAGTGAATTTGGGGGGGTGTCTTGTGTGATTGTGCCTCTCTTTGTGCTCTTTCATTTTTGTTAAAATGAGTCCTCATAAATTTCCACCTTTAACTCCACATAATTATGCATCATGGAAAATTAAAGTATGGAGTAAATTAATGGAAAAGGGTCTCACGCATTACATAGATGGAACAATAGCAGCACCACCTGATCCTAAGGCTAATCCTAATGCTCAATTAGAATGTCTCACTAAGAATTGCATGGCTCTTGGAACTTTGCGCAAGTATGTATCAGATGACCTCATCTTTCATATTGAAAAGTGTACTACAATCAAAGATGCTTGGGATATGTTTCAGAAATTGTATGGTCACATTGATGAAATCAGAGGTTATAAAATTGACAATGAGCTCACCAACTTGGATCCCAAAAGTTTTGATACAATCCAAGATTATGTCACCAAAGAAAATGAGCTAAGAGAAAAGCTTAAGGATTGTGAAATTGACAAAAAGGATGCTTAGTTGATATTCAACTTGTTGGACAAGCTTGCACCAGAATATGCAGCATTTGTGTCTAGCTTCCAAACTCATCGTTTGACAATGGGGAGTTCCTATGTTATGCCTTCATTTGATGCTTTCATAGAAATGTTGATATTGGAACAATCTAAGTTGTTGAACATGGGGCTTCTCAAGTCTTCAAAGTCCAAGGCTTTGGTGGCTAATCAAGGGAATCAAGGAAGTCAAGGCAAAGATTCCCACAAGAAGAAGAAGCAATCCAAGTCTAAGACACAATAGGAAAAAGGATAATCATCCTCTCCATCACAAGGCAATTTTTCATCCTCTTCCAAGAAGGGGACACCACCTAAGAAGGATAAACCAACTTGTGCATATTGCAAGAAGTATGGTCATGATGAGCATCGCTGCCACGCAAAGCAAGTTGATGAGTTAACTAATCTTCTTAAGAAAAACAACATCAACTTGCCATCCACCTACACAAAGAAGGATTCATCTCCTTCCTCTTCCACACATTCCAAGGGAAAAGGGCAAGCATTTGTGGCTACAATAGGTTCTTCATAGCAATGGATACTTGACTAGGGTGCCTCATATCACATGGGTTCTACAAAGGAGTAGTTTTCTTCATTGGAGCCATCTAAGGTACCTCACATTTACATAGGTGATGATACACAAGTAGAGCTTGAAGGGAAAGGTTCAGTTGACATGGATGATGGAACATTTGAAAATGTTCTCTATGTCCCTAACTTGTCTACCAACCTTCTCTCTATCTACCAAATTACTCACTATGGGAATGGGAAAAAGGTTGAGTTTACACCAGATTCAGTTGTAGTAAAGGAACTTGATGATGATGCCTTGGTAGCAATGGGACAAGTCAATGACAACTCAAGGCTTTATTCATTCTCCCACTTTGTGCCAAGTTCACCTTCTAGGGCCTTGCTTACTCATTCAAATTCAGAAAGTAAGCTATGGCATGAGCAGTTTGGTCACCTCAACTACCACTATCTTCAGTAGCTCAGCACTAAAGACATGATCACAGGTCTACCTCAAATCAGTTTTTTAGAGGGTGTATGTTCAGGTTGTTCCATGGGAAAGCATCTCGGGGAGAAGTTTGATAAGGGGAAAGCTTGGAGAGCTTTGGAAGTTCTTCAACTTGTTCACAGTGATGTAGCAGGTCCATTTCCAGCACCTTCATTTAGTAAGGCCCGCTATGTCCTCACCTTCATTGATGACTACTCCCGCTTCACTTGGGTCTACTTTCTTATTCATAAGAGTGAAGTATTTAACAAATTTCAGGACTTCAAGACACATGTGGAGAAGCAATTAGGGAAAGTGGTCAAGATTCTTCGTACAGATAATGGAAGCGAATATGTGAACAAAAGACTTGAGGATTTTTGTACACTTGAGGGAATTGATCTTCAGCATTCTGTTGCATACACTCCATAGCAAAATGGAGTTGTAGAACACAAGAATAGAACTCTCAAATAAATGGCTAGCTGCATGATACATGCACATTCTCTTGATCCTTCTTTTTGGGCAGAGGCTATCAGTTGTGCCACACACATCTAGAATCGGGTTCCTCACAAAGCTTTGCAAGGTATTACTCCTTTTGAGGCTTGGGCTGGTAGGAAACCGATTGTGAGACATTTTAGAGTCTTTGGGTGTCCAGCATGGGCTTGCATACCTCCACAGAAACGCAAGGCATTGGAACCTTAGAGTCAGCCTTGCATATTTGTTGGATATCCTGAGGGTGTTAAGGCATATAGATTGATGGATCCTAAGACACATGAGGTGTTCATTGAGAGGAGTGTTCACTTTGAGGAAAGCTCTCCTAGCTTAGCCTCTCTACCTCCTCCACCTTCCTCCATTGTGGATAGTGATGTTAGTGATTCAGATGATGAGACTCCTACAACTCCGACTCGTAGGGTTACACCTCCACAGGGCCCACTTGCGGTTGAGGAGCCTCATTTTCCACCTCCACCTAGACCTCATTGGGCTCGACAGACACTTGAGTCTGTGGGTTCTCTTGTTGGGGATCCTTTAGATACCCAGAGAACTCGATCACAACATTAGGATCTACCACATGCATTCATTGCTACCGCTTCCAATCCATAGACATTTAGGGAAGCATCAGGGGTTCCTAAGTGGGACCAAGCTATGGAGGAAGAGTATAGTTCCTTGATGAGGAACAACACATGGGATTTAGTCCATCTCCCTAAGGGGAGAAAGATGGTTCGATGTAAGTGGATCTATTAGACCAAGTTTGCAATGGATGGTAGTGTGGATAAGTATAAGGCTTGGCTTGTTGCGAAAGGTTTCTCTCAGGTTGCAGGTGTTGACTATACTGAGACCTTTGCACCCATAGCCAAGATGAACTCCATTTGTTTGACTCTTTCTATTGCTGTAGCTCATGGTTGGCCTGTACATCAGATGGATGTGAAGAGTGTTTTTCTTCATGGTGATCTTGATGAGGAGATTTATATGGAGCAGCCACAGGGTTTCATTCAGGATACTTCCTTGGTTTGCAGACTAAGGAAATCTCTCTATGGCCTTAAGTAGGCCTCCAGGGCTTGGTACGCCAAGATGGATTCCTTTCTTCTCTCCGCAGGGTTCACCAGGTGTCATTCCAATCCGAATGTCTACATTTTGTGACAGGATGACTCTCACTTGATACTTGTGCTCTATGTTGATGACTTGAACATTACAGGGAGTACTACATCCATCATTAGCAAGGTCAAATCTGCTTTGCATGATAGATTTTCTATGACTAACTTGGGTCTTTTGCACTACTTTCTCGGGATAGAGATTTCACAGTCACCTTCTGGGATTACACTATCGCAGTCCAAGTATGCTCTTGATCTACTTGCATGCTTTCATATGGCTGATTGTAAGCCTACCTCGACTCCCTCTCTTTCAGGAGTCAAGCTTGAGGCTCAGTGTTCTTCTCCACCAGTTGATGCCACTTTGTATCATCATTTTGTGGGTAGTCTCATCTACTTGACCCATACATGCCCTGATATTTTATTTGTAGTTGGCATGGTTTCCCACTTCATGCAGGAACCACATGAGCTTCATTGGAAAGCCACCAAATGCATCCTTCATTACATCCAGGGTACACATCACTATGGGATTCACTATGCAGTAGGCATAGGACTTTGCTTGGTTGGTTACACAGACTCCGATTGGGCTGGCGATCTTGATGATCGTAAGTCTACTTTCGGTTATAGTTTTCACCTTGGTTCGGGCCCCATTTGTTGGCAGAGCAAGAAGCAACATGTTATTGCTCTCTCTTCAACTGAGGCTGAGTATCAAGGTGTTGTTAATGCAACGACTGAGACCATTTGGCTCCAGCAGATTCTCACAGAGTTTGGATTCACCACTCCATGACCGACAGTTCTACATTGCAACAATCAGAGTGCTATTGCAATCTCAAAGAACCCAGTCCAGCACCAGCGGACCAAACACATCAAGATTCATATGCACTATATCCGAGAGCTCATTCAGGAGCAGGTCATTGATTTGCAATATTGTCCTACAATGGAGCAGGTTGCTGACATATTCACCAAACCTTTCACCAAGAGTAAGTTCCAGTAGTTGCGAGCTCTCTTAGGGGTGCGGGATGTGTCATTAGGGGGGGTCAGCTAACTTCTTCTTCCTCTCTTATGGGGGGGACTTTTTCCTCTTTGAGGTTTTGTCCTTCTTCTTTGAGAGTCTTTTGTACATTCATCTCTCTTTTGGGGGGGGAGTTTTTTCCCATTGGGTTTTCTCCTTTTCTCCATTTGTGAGAGATTGCATTGCATGGTTTTGCTTGCATTTGCATATTGTACATGGGTACCTATCATGGCCTAGTAGCCGGGACCCATCTTGCATTGTTGACTTGAGTCTTCATTCCCCTAAGTTGCACTTAAGGGGGCGTGTTGGTGTAAATAAATATTCATTTTGGATATTATTACACTTTACTTAAGTTAACTTAGGATAATGCATCTCTTCTTAGTTTGGATTTGAGACACTTAGGGAAGTGTGCACATAGGGATAGAGCTTGTAGGAGAAATTCCACCTTTTGTGGTCTTATTTTGCTATTACACTGCACATTCAGTGGGTCATCCACCTCTTGTGGAATATTATACTATTTCTCCTACCTACCCCTAGTATTTCTTACCTACCCTTGTTTCTCATTGAGCCACATGTCATAAATTGTGTGCTCGTACATCCATATGGCCTTGCCTATATAAGCAGGCCTATATTCATTGTATTGGTTAATCCAGTTGATCATTTGCATATTGATAAGAATATAGTTTGTTCTTGTCATTCTATTGTCTCTCTTTTTATGCTTTTCATTGTGCCCTTGATCTTGGAAAAATCCTACACCAACAACAACTTTACCAGCATCTATGAGATCTTGAATCTTGTGTTTCAGCTTCATGCAATTGTTTATGTTATGACCTTTATTCCAATGGAAGTCACAGTATTCATTTTCTCTCCACCATCTTGGTTTGACATCTGGATCATATGGTCTAGAGTTATCTGGTAGCGTTATCAAGTTGTTTGCCAACAGAGTTTTGAAAGCAGATTCATATGATTCTTTGAGAGGAGTAAACTCATGCTTAGGTTTGGAAAACCAAGGATTTTCTTTGAACCATTCCCTTTTTTCTTTGGTGGATTTTCTACTATAGCCTCAGCGGGTGTAAGTGCTTGTGTACCACTATCCAACTTGAAAATTATGGATTTTGAGTTGGCTTTGACATTTTTTACTACTCCATCATTAACAACATTCTTGTTATTGTCTTTGCCAAACTTCCAATACTTGTTCTTCTCTTTAGAGCTAGATCTTGGTTGTGTTTCTTTCCAAGGCGTGATATCCCCCTTCTTTATGAGCACATCTTCCATTCGAATGGCATTATCTATCATTTTGTTAAATGATGGGTGTACTTGCATTTGTATACCATATTGCAGCTTGGGGACCAAGTTATTGAAAAATATATCCATTTTCTCAGAGTTTGCGATAGGTTGAGAATACCTAGAAAACATCTTTCTCCAACGTTGGAGGAAAGTAAGAAGAGGCTCTCCTATCTTTTGTTTAGTATTGCAAAGCTCGATCATAGTCATAGGATTTCAAATGTTGTATGAGTACTGTTGTAAAAATAGTTGGATTAGTTCTTCAAATTTTTTTATTCCTTGGGGTAGACTTGAGAACCATTCCATTGCTTGACCCCCTAAACTCCTCAAGAAAAGGTGCATGCAGTACGTTTGATCATGCATGAACTCCATACAGGAAGCACAAAACTCTCTAACATGATCTTGAGGATCTGCGGTACCATCATATTTGTCAAATTTTGGGATCTCCACTCGTGAGGGAAATAGAGGCATGTATAGATTCTTGTCAAATGGAAAGGGACATATTGTTTCCAGAGAATATTGTTTTGGGGATTTGTCCTTATTCTTTAGTTTTGTGACCTCCATTCATAAGGCTAGTAATTGTTAATGTACCATGAGTATAGGTGATTCTTTCTTTTTAGTAACGAGTGTCTGAACATCATATCCAGTAGGAAGTTTAGCACCTTGTTTTTCTAGTTCTAAGAAATAGTCTTCCTTCTCTCGAGTCATGATAGCTTTCATCATTTTTCTAAAGTCTTTGTCCTTTTGACAATCAAGGATTTCTTTTTCTAGAGGTTCAGTGTCTTTGTTAGCCTCACTTGATGATGAGGAATCATTATCATTTTCAAGAATGTTATTATCATCCTTGTTTCCATCATTATGTTCCATCTCATATATAGTGGGAGATTTAGGCTCATCAAAAATTGGTTTGCCTGATGACAATGGTATGTCATTGAGTGGATCCTTTTCATAAAATGGATTGTCGGTGTATGAAAAGGGTATTCCTTTGCCTTTGGCTTCTTTCTTACTAGAACTCTTGGTTTGTATAAGAATTTTTATGGATTAGTGTGACCTAAAGCTGTTTGTGATGCAGAGGTCAAGATCAATTTCAAAGCTAGTTGTTTGGTTAATGTATTGTTTGGGAGAAACAACTAAGATTCAGTCTAGTTTCAGGAATGATCTATCCTGTATAACACATTTATCTAAGTTGATTCTAAGCATAGTGTAAGATTCAGTCTGGTTTCAGGAATGATCTATCCTATATAAGACATTATCTAAGTGACTAAAATTTGATAGGTAGTTGATTGAACTAGCTGAAAGATGATCGACCAAATCATGCAACGCAAATGATAGAGGTACACTATCTTGATCTGTTTATGCTCAGGAAAATTGATAACCAGTATTATGTTCGCTGTAGACTATTTTTAGGCAAGTTTGACTGTTCTATTCTGACAAAACTAGAGACTCGTACGACTAGATTTTTTGAACCGGATGACAATTTAGCAATTACAGGATGACAAAAGTTCTGTTTTGTACAAGTTGTTGTTTCTTACCATATGAAAGATGGGTATGTTCAGGATGACAAAAGACTCAAAGAAGTTATGTTACGTACGACACAAGATACAAAACCAGACAACGGATTAAAATGACTCGTACAACACAAGATCAGGTCTAGGGTGACAAATTAGAAGACTCATACGAGACAAGATCAAGTGCAGCATGATAAATTATCAGACTCGTACGACTGTTCATAGGACAGAGACTTAAAATTCTAAGTTTTTTCGATTGCTGAGTATAATAACTAAGTATGACCAATTCTGAGATGGACTAATTTTTGACCAGGATACAAAATTTTGACTTCAAATGGACAAGTTTCTGACACGAATAGAGTTTTGACTTAAGATGGACAAGTTTCTAACACAGACAAAGTTTTGACTTAGGATGGACTAGTTTCTGACATGGACAAAGTTTTGACTTAGGATGGACTAGTTTCTGACATGGACAAAGTTTCGACTAAGGATGGACTTGTTTCTGACACAGATAAAGTTTTGACTTAGGATGGACTAGTTTCTAACACAGATAGAGTTTTGACTTAGGAGGGACTAGTTTCTAACATGGATAGAGTTTCAAATCACTAAGTTGTTTCTTGTCTTCTCCAATTTTTGGTATTTCAGTTTTTATTTCAGGAATGAAAACATAGAAAACAAGTAGTATGTATAGTGACTCGAATCACAACATGCAAACCCTAAGTAATTTGGTGAGGAAAGAAAACCTTTGCTTGTAGACTCAGGTACACACCCAATAGCTAATGAGAATATGGCCGTTGAGTCTCATGCAATGGATTCTCAACGTTGTATTATCTGACTCTAAATGCTAATGGGGGCACGAAATGACAAGTATCTTGGGAGAGTTACTATCTCTCTTGCACAAAGATTATCCCCCTTTCGGAGATGAACCGGGTAGATTCTAATTTTGAATTGGATTTAGTCAGGGATCCATTTAGCGCGTTGAGGTATAAACTCAATTAAGAGGTCTCCCAACCTTGAAAACCAAGGTTTAATATACCCAAAGGTACGGAGGAGAGCTATTCCCGAGCATTGTCGTTGACTTGATTTTCATCAAATCATGTTTATTTTATAGTGGGTTGGAGTACTTGGCATCTAGCCGTTCCCACTTAGGTTGTTCCCCTCACACCGGTTGTAATGGATTTAAGAGTTTTTCAACCCCTCGAGAGGGCAAGCCTGCTAAAGATGTACAAATCTCAAACAAAGAAAAATCCTCAAGGGTTTGAATTTCTAATTGTCTAGAAAAAGACAAGAGCATACTCTCTTACCTCTCAAAATCTTCTAAAAACACAAAAGATAGATTTGTTCTTTAACCAGATAGCAAGTTAGGCTCCTAAAAAATGAATTTAAAGTTTACACGATGTTTAGTCGATTCTCCTTAGGCAACCTGCAAAGACAATGAATTAGTAGTCATATTGTCTTTGTGCGACAAGCATTCTACAAAAACTGATTAGGTTGTAAAAATTTTTGAGATAGACAGATAAACAGTCAAGGTCAGTCGTCAGTATAATAAAAAAATCATGAAAATTTCCCTCTTTTTTTTTATAAATTTTTTACCAGAAAATACAAAGTTGCACGACAGTATAAAAACTCATACAAAATAGGATCCTAGCTCATATAAGATAGGATTCTAGTTTGTACGACACCTGTAGTTTGTCATTTCAGCCTATGGGAATTGTTGTATGAGATGTACAGATGAAAAAAATCAAAAAATCTGAAATCTGGAAAATAACAAAAAAAAAAGCAATTAGTCTTGGAGGCCGAAAAATGTAGTCTTCTGCCCCACGGTGGGCACTAGAGATGTGTGTGTGAAAAAGTGGTCTGTAAGCTACAAGCACAACACTTCAATTAAGTCATTATATGCATGGTTAATAATCAATAATCAATAAGTAAAAAATGATAACAAAGCGACTAATTGCCTTCTAAAAGATGTGAGTATAAGATTGCTCTCAGATTGTTAAGCAATACCAGTGACTAGACTACACCAAGGTGAAGGATTTAATCTAGATGATATTAACTACATGGATGCAAGATGGATGAATAATTCAAGCAAAATAATCAATTCAAGTAGTAATGGATGTAAGCAATAATGGATGCAAATAATCTAAAAAAAGCACAATAATCTTCAATGACTCCAAAGCAAAATTATCGTGATAATAATCTCCAAGTGTGTTCTCAAAAATATCTGGGGTAAATTGGAATGAGAGCTGAAGACTGAATTTATAGAGAATCACCAAGAGAAAATCTCAATTTAGAATTAATTGAAAATAATTGAGAAATCAGGTTAAGTTAACCTTGAGATAGATTCCAATTATAGTTTAATTGAAATGCATTCAAATTAGAAGTCCAAGTTGCATTGGAAATAATAATAAAATATTTCCATGCATTTGTGATAAAAGTAGATAATTCTTTTATTTATTCAAGAAAAGAGTCTTTTCAATGCAACTGAACTTCTTTTTCTGAAAAGCTTTGAGTTCCAATTTTAGAGAGTAATTCAATAATTCAATTAAATTGTTTTTCTGATTTCAAGTTCTAAATTTAGAAAAAGAAATAATATATCAAGTTTGATTTCTCTCTCAATTCAATTCTTTTTGTTTAATTTCAATTCAACTCTTGTTTTGTAATTAATTCCTCTTTTGTAATAAATTAATTCTTTTTGCATGATTAAATGGCAAATTTATTAATTAATTAAATATGCAAGGATATTTAATAAATTAAAATGGGATAATTGATCAAAATGATATTCTTGGAAATGATTCAATTAATTAAATGAATATTTAATTAATATTGAGTAATTGATTTGCCATGTGATATTTGATAATTAAAAAATTAATAATGTGCTCAAGGTTGATTTAATTGCCTTTGGTTAGGACCTTGGTGATGTTGTCAAGATTAGGGGCCCATGGTTTAGATGACCATTTTTAGGGTATTACACCTTGTATGTTTTATTCACATGGTATAAGCCTCTTGAGCTTACCTTATTTTATTCTGTAAGCCATCTCTTATCCCTGCGAGAATGTGCAAGATAAGAGATCCTATTGATCTTGCCTTCTAATCCGTATCCCACGACCATCACTGAGTAAGCAAAACCCTTCATGGGATAAGATTTTCTTAATTATCCTTCAATATTTTATTGTGCGGTGCACCTATGATTCTCACCTTTTGCATCCTCATACAATGTCATTTTGGATCTTTGTTGTTCCCCGCAAGACAAGTCCCTTTTCCTTTTGCTTAGATATTCTCTTATCCCGCAACCCTTTTCTTATCCCCGCGGGATAAGAAAATAATTTTATCCTTCCTTTGTTAACTTGTCCCACGCTATCCTATGATGCAACTCTAGTGACCTAGAAATCTTGCGGGATAACACTTTCTTTGCACTTCAAGTCATCTCTTATCCCACGATCCTTTTTCAGTGTTCCTAGGTCATTGCAAGATAAGCCTGCACCCTTTCTTATCTCTGTCCTTATCCCACGGGGCTCAATCATGGATTTGAATGCATCACAAGATAAGATTTGTTCTTTGATCTTTGAAAGTTCCTTATCCCATGTGGGCAATACCTCTCGCTGAAAAGCATGTGAGATAACGTATCTTGGTGTTTGCTTTTGCATACTTATCCCACACCACTATGATACTAAAGCAGGCACTTAAGTGGATTATTTTAGCACATGGAAACCTATCTAGGGTAACATGATCATGTGTGGGGCCCCCCTAGGGGACTAAAAGATAGGATTCGAGGGTATTTTCAATACTTAGGAATATTGTGCAAAATTTAAACGATGAATTCAAGTAGTGATTCTTAGCGCGGGGGGCCGGTCAACAAACGACAAAGGACCCCTTTGATGATGACTTAAAACCAAGTCACTAGTGATCATAAGTCAATTTTGAAACATAACATTGCCCGAGATAACAGAGGAAAACCTTGACGGACCTAAAACCCTTTTCAAAAACCCTAAACCCTATGCTCCAACACATAGACATGGCACAAATAAAACCAATTTTAAACTCTTCTAACAAGCGCCATGAACATGAATGCATCATAATGAAAATTATCATACTTACAAGTCATCATTAACATTCTAATTCTAAAGCCATGAACATGAAAGAATGATTATCAACCTTATGCTACTCCCAAATAATCATTTTAAAGCTTCTGCTTCCTAAACACAAGTTTTGAAGCATCAAAATGTGTATTTGGAGGTAACAAAATCTTGAAAATGCAAGTTTTGATTACAAAGACATAAACATGAAAGCATGATTATGAAACTTATTGAACTCCCAAATCATCATTTTCAAGCTTGTGCCTTGTCAAACGCAAGTTTTGAAGCATCAAAATGTGTGTTTGGAGGCACAACAAGGTTGAAAATGCAATTTTTGATTCCGAAGCCAGGAACATGAAAGCGTGATTATGAAATTTATCATAATCCCAAATAATCATTTTCAAGCATGTGCTTCCTAAATGCAAGTTTTCAAGCATCTATAGTGTCGTAAATTGTACACCCTTGCTAGGGTGGTACAATTTCACACTTAGGTTAGCACTTGCCTTAGTGTGTCTTGCATCTTGCATTTATAATTCCCCTTTAAGCATTTAATTAATTAATTTAATTAAATCTAAGGTCATGTTTCATCACTTTACGTATTATAAATTTCAACCCTTTACCCTAAGTGTGCCCCTTTCTATTTTATTTCTCCAATGAATCATTTAATCATAAACCCTATTCATGTCTTATTTTGACCATTTATGCCTGATTTAGCATATCAAAACATCTCGAAATCAGTTGTAACTTTGGGATGCACTCTAAGATCATCATATCTAACAACCCAAAAAATTTGGTGAAAAGTTGGTCAGACCGTGACAGGAATGCACATGGTCCTCGACTTTTTCCCTAAAACTTTGGGTGCACAATCCTATGATATAATAATGCTTAACCCCAAAAGATCAACATAAAATTCAAATCCTAGGTTGGCCTAAATATGAAATTAAGATCCAGGGTTTCATACTTAAGAGCTCTCTTTCTTCATTTGAAGGGGTCTGCTTCTAAGAATCTAAGGGCGGGTTTTTGGAGCATTAGAACCTTGTTTGCAGCGAAAGAGTAGATCTTTAAAGTCTTCAACAACATTCAACATTCATCCATCAAACATTCATCAAGAATCATTGTATCAATTGGGGGCTTTTGAATATGTAGAAGAACAATAGGATATCACCGACTGACGATTGGCTTGTACCTCTCCCTTGGGGTTGGGTATGGTTTCATGTTGTTTTCATATCTTTGCATAAGCTTCATTTTGATTTATATTCATTCTTTAGATCACTTTTCATTGTGGATTTAGAGAATTTACTTTGTCAGTTATAAGCAATTAGGGTTTACTCTTTAGGGTTGCTCTAGATCATTTGCTTTCATTTTAGGATCTTGCACACACATTTTCAGTACATTATTGGCTATTTTTGGAGGTGGAAATCACCAACACAGGGGTTTGACTAAGGAAAAACCCTATATAGCCACCCCAAACCCTACTTTTTAGCTTCAGGTACAGGTTTTGGATCTGAGCGTTGCTAGAAGTTTCAGGATCGGAAGAGCACATAGGGACAGTTCTTGGTTGCAAATATCAGCAAAAACCCTAAGGACAAGGGTGTGGCATCCTGGTCCTACCCAAGATAGTGGTGTGGCACCATGCTCCTTCCCTCTATCAGCAAGATTTGGCAGAACAGTGTCTTGCAAGCTCCAAAATCCATCTTGTTAGTTGCAGCTCCAGAATTGCAGAATTAGGACAATGGCATGGCACCTTGGTCCTAGACATTTCTGCTTAAATTTTAGACACAGGTGCACTTCTATTTTTTCCTTTTGATCTGTACTTTTCAGCTGTATATCAGTTATTCTTTGATCTCCATTCTCATATTAAGGTTTTTTTGCTTACTTGCATTCTAGGTTAGATTGCATTTTTGCATCATTTCTCTCTTTAATTTACAACAAAGGAATAGAAAACCTAAGAGGTAATCCATGACTCTCTCTTTCTCACAAGAAGTAGTCAAAGTGCGTTACCTCCCTAGACTCTTTTGTATTCCATGAGTGTGTATGAGAGTGGGATTAGGGTTTCCATACCTAGTCTCACTTTTTCCCCTACACATTTTTGGTGAACTCGACGTGAACCCAATTTCATTTTCATTGCATTGCATTGTTAGATCTAAATCTAGTTTATTTCATTTTCTTTCAAGACATAAAAAAAGGATAGATTTCTTTCATTTTCCTTGCATTGTGTGTTTAAAGTTCATGCAATTTTCAATTCAAAATGTCAGATTTCTATTCGCAAGATTTCCATGCTTTTGATGATGTATGTAATTTTTTTGATTATGAGTTTAGTAAGGCTGAATTAGATGAATCTCTAGATGAGTATCTGAACCCTACGCCTTCTAAACCCTCATTTTGCCAAAAATTAATCAACCTTGTTACTATGCCATTTTGTGGTGATGAGAAGGATAAGTTGAATGATTCCTCTCATGGGTACATTCCTATACACTCCTCTACTAGATCTAGCAACATGGTTGACTCCCATGATTCCCTCTATGATGTTATGTCTCCTTTTGAGTCCAAAGATAAGCTTTTCAATCACTATGATCATGCTTTATTGGATGATGCCCCTGATGACTTTATGTCTTTGCCTAAACTTTTAAACAAGAATATTGCATCTAAATGGTTAATCAATATGATCAATGTGAATAGACATAGCAAGCCACTTTTTGTTGTCCAAGGTGCTTGTCCTTCTCTGTTACCCCATTATTTTTCATGCACAAAATAATGTGTATTTAATTTTGTTTCCCTCATTCGGTTTGATCAGTGTTTAGTCATGCACCTTTTATTCCTTTATGTTTCACCTTTTCTGCCTCAATGAACCCGTTAGTTGAACTTGTGTATTGGTTCAAGGTTCAAAGTTCAACCAATGCCTTTGTGTGGGTCACGGCTTTGTTATGTTGTTATGCGAGTGAGTGTGAATGTGTTAAGTCAGTGTTGAACTTGAACTTTTGAACCATTCTTAAAGCAGTTCAAGGTTCAAGGTTCAAAGTCTTCCTTTTTGTTTGTTAAAAGTCTTCGCTTGTTACCGGTGTTGTGTTGAGCCGCAAGTTGAGAGTTTTTTTTTTCTCAAGATTGAACTTGAACCATTTAATTTCTTGTGAGATGGTTCAAAGTTCAAAAGTTCATTCCAAGATTGTCCTCGAGGACATTAATAACATAAAAGGTGGTGTGGCAAAAGGAATATTCTAGGCATCTTATATTTTAAAATTCTAATTATGGAAATAAATCATGAAGACTCAAGCCATTTGTGTGGAGTTGATGTGTAATTAAGAAATTTGTCAAGATCCCATCAAATCATTGGTTATCTCACACATTCGAATGAATTATTATGAGGCATGTGTAGGTATTACTTAGTTTTTCCACTTCTTAACATGTGAATTCTTAAATTATGAAAGTGGTAGTTGTTGTTATTGGAGGAGCGAAAGATGCCAAAGGTAATTTCAACTCCATACTTTTGAGGGTTTCACAAATTTGATGGTGGTAACAGGTGAGTTTTGATAATTTCCCCTCCACTATGTTACTAGCTCAGAAATTCAGTGTAAGAAAAATCTTTGTTTTGGAATAGAATTATGTTCTTTCTAGTAACTCTTTGATGAATATAAAAGTAGCCATTATGAGTCTGACTCTTCCAAAACTTGGTCGCACATCATGCCCAGTCAGTATACTTCCAGAACTAGGTGACACTTTTTTAGCTAAAGCTGACTTAGGAGATTTCTTAGAAAGAGCTAGAAACTCTGGGGCTAACTCGATGATGGAAAAAATAGTTAGAAGTGGCTTGATTGAAGCTGTTGCTTTCCAAACTTCCACTCCTTGTCTAGAATCAGTGATCGCATCTATGAACAGATATGATGCTGATAGCAGGTGCATTAGGACCAGTAGTGATGAACTATTAGTATAAATTAAAAAAGAAACAGTGATGGCTACAATTGGAATACCTCATAGAGAGTCGTATGAAGATTGGTCAATTGGTACCTCATACGCATTTTTCTTTGAGAAGAAAAGCACATATAAAAGTGGCATTTCAAGGAATTGGCTTCTAAAGTTTCAAAAAGGGGGGTCTCGATTATGCAAACCTCTTACAAGAGAGCATTTTATCATGGAGGTGCGAGATATTATAATATCATTAAACAAACTCAAAGGGAATTCACACGCTTTCTAATGGGAAGATTGGATGTACTTTTAGATTCAGGTATAATTAGCTGGCAAGAAATATCTTGATTGGGCGCAAGTTATTGCTGAAAGGCTCCATGAGGGTTTGAGTAACTTTGTTGGAATGTCCAGTTTTTACATGTCCTCATATCTATTTTATATATTGGCTTGTACTAGAGAATGGCAAGGGTTGCATAATGAGCCTTGGGTGGACAACATGAAGGTTAATGATTAATACCTGTACCTGCAACAACAGAGAAATGCATAAAATTTCACAAGATGGAATGATGTTTTTGCAAGAAGACTTGCCTTTGAGCTGCAAGGAGACATAAATAAAAGAATGTTAGTCAAGGCCATGGAGATGGTCAGTATATATGGAAGCTACTTTATCCAATTTCCTATATTTACTTACATTAGAGTGGGGGGCTTTGGAGGTGAACCATTCAAATTGCCCAAGTATGGCTTTTATAGTTATGTGCTTATTGAAGTTTGCAAACAACTAGCCCACATTGACAAAAGGTTAGGGACAAAGAATAAATCCAGGGTTGCTTTCCTGATTGAACTTGGATACTATAGTTGTAATTTTGTTTCTGATGCCTTAAACCTATAATTAGAGTTCAAGAAAATGAATTTGTAGCCCTACATTGCCAGACGTAAGTTTGATAGTAGGGGCTCTGTTGTAGAACATATAAATGTTGATGACCAATTCTTCCATGAACCTCAATTAGAAGACTATTGGGAAAATTGTTGTGATGAATTTGAAGTGAGGAGGAGATTGTGGTCAAGATTCACTCTGCAGCAGATTGTTATAATGAGGTTATCCATTAATGTGTGAGGAATAGAAGAAGAGGAAGGGGAAGATGTATTGGATCCTAAATTCAATGAAAGGTTTCAAGGGCAACCTATCCCTGAAATTGACTGGGATAGGAGACAAGAAGAAAATATTCAAGCCAAGTCCTTCAATTTCATAAGAAGAATGGAGAAGTGGTTAAGGGACTGCAAATTTATAAAGGAGTCGATTATCACTCCTAATGAATTAACAATTGGTCCACTTCATGCTACAACATGGATTCCCACTTCCTCTTCTAACAAAATTGTTGATGTTGCAGGTGCCACAAGGCTTAAAATTGGAGAGGTTCAAAATAGAAGATCAAAGAGATCCCCATTGAGTTCTTCAGTAGTTCAAATCACTCGTTCAAGGAGCAAAAAGAAAAATAGAGAACTAGTAGCAGACCAAATTGTTGTGGACTTAGATTCGAGCAAAGAAACTCAGGTGATCATGGATCAATAAGTGTTAAATAACCCTTCAATGTAGGACGTGGATGTAGAGAAAGAACGTAAAGAAAATCCAAATCCAATGAGCACTATGACTATTGTCAACCCATCTAATGATCAGACACCTTCGCCTAAAGAAACTTCTAGTACTTCTCGATGGCTTGGAACTTCAATTGGAAATAAATGTAGTATTGTTCCTATTAAAATTCCCATGGAGGATATGGTGAGTAAGTGCCTTGGGAAAATATCCAAACCTAAGAAGCTTAAAACATAGGCAATGATGGAAGTTGATGATGAAATAGGCCATTGGGTAGTGGAAGTAGCTTAGCCTATCTCAGATAGAGATCCAAAAAAAGCCACTGAGAATGATTTTATTGTTGAGAAAATTGACTTGGGAGTTGCTTCAAGGGTTGTGAATGCCAAACATTTAGAATCCTCCATTAAAAGAATGATATCTAGGACCTGGAAAGATGAGAAAGAAAAATGGGAGTTGAAACAAGTTGTTACCCAGATGACAGAATATATCAATATCACACATCACCCGAGTCCTCAACCCCTCACATAGATGACATTTTCCTTTGACCCTAAATCACCAGTGAATCAAAAGCTATTGGATCGGGTCTAGAGAAGCCGCATGATAGCTGAAGTTTTTGATGAGTGGCTTGACTCCATAGTGCAGTAGGGCACAAACTACATTGCAAGCCTAATCAAGGTGTATGATAATGCTATAACTATGAGTAAAGAGATGGAATTGGAAGCTATTGCATGGGATAAGGAAAGAAATAAATGGGTAGAAGTCTTAGCATAGATGAATGATGTACATAAATTTGGTGTCATGAAATTTCTTGCTGAGAAGCTAGTGGATAACCTAGATGACAATGTACTGTATGTATCAAGAAAGAATGTTGACTGGAGGAACTTTATCATTAAACAGGGTCATGAAGAATCTATCAAGTTGTTAAAAGGATTAAAAGAACTTATTGATACGATGCAGAAAGATTTAAAATGCATCGATATACAGATCTTGAAGGAGGATGAATAGATGATTGAACCAATTACAAATATGGTCAAAAACTTTAAAGAAAGGGTGCAACTTGTTAAGGAGAGAAAGTCTCTAACTACAAATGACTTTTCCAAAGTGGCAAGGATAGAATCAATGTTAGCAGTCTTCTTCAATCACTTGGAAGTGCATAAAATTAAAGTTATGTAGGTAAACATGGACAAAGAAGTTTGGAAGCAACACATTTTGCACATTGGACTCCCACACTATCAAGTTATCCTTAATTTCTCAACAACACATTTGGAGTGGTGAAATGTACGTGGTACCATGACAAAACATGATAAATCAGCAGCTTCTTCTACCACGTTGGAGTCTTGATTGGTTTATGGATGAGTTGTCATCTTGTTCGTGGCCTTTGTTCATTTAAGTTTTATCCTAGTTTGAAGCAAAAAATTTCTTTTAACTCTAAGGTAGAGTTTAAGAATTTAGGGTTGTTCTCAAAAGAACTATTAGCCTGGAGGCTATAAATGTAATTAAGCAAGCTTTATTGATGGTCCAAAAAACTTTGATTTGAATTAGCAGACTTAATTTTCTTGGAATTTCGGTGTAGACATTTGATATATGAATGGAATGATATATTTTGTATGGTCTTCAAATCTGTGCATGTGAATGATAGAGAAATCTCTGCTGGGATGTATGCTTGTCTGCAGAATATTTTACTTCATTATCAGTCCTTTGTAAGTCTGTGAATTCATTGATTAAGAAAATTAGTGGTACATTGTCATTTAAATGATTCTGATCCCCCTTGTCCTATGAGGCATGAGTGAGTATCGATCAACATTTATGCTACATTGACTATACTTGGTGAAATAAGTTTTACATTGAATTGAAATGTTCAAAGTTTAAGTCTGTGAGCTTCACATTTATGGATGATTATCTTGCAGCATTCTTATTGTGTTGACAAATGAATGTGAAAGCCTTTCTCGCTTTTTGGTAAAAAGTGTGTTTTTTCTGAGTTATTTGCATACAAATTCATTGAATATCTTATAAGGAGTTGTACTCTTATGCAAAAGGTAAACCGAAACTCGGTTCCCTCAACTATTGGTTCATTTGATTTTTCATCAAGGGTATGCATGCGTCATCATTAAAAAAATATTAAACGAAAGGCAAATCTATTAACCAATATTCTCCAACTTCACCTCTTCCTAATCAACCTCATTTCATGGTTCAAGGTGGATATAGTCATAATTATTTTAGTACTCCAAACAAACCTATCAATAACAGTTCAAGGAAGGAATCCCACTAAGAGTCCTTATAGCTATGCTAGACAACTAACTAAGGAGAGTTATAATGTAGTTTCCCATACCTATAACACAAGAAACAATATGCAACCTAATCCTCCTCCAGTTTTTCCAACTCCTCTATTTGATCCTCAACCCATTCTTCCTCAAGCACCTTGTATTTCAAAAATCCTTGGTAAGGAATATAATCTTGTTGAACAACTTAAAGCTACTCATGCCAAGATATCCCTTTGGGATTTGATTCAAATTTCCTTGACTCATCAGGGAATGCTACAAGATGCCTTGAAAAAATTGAATGTCCCATCCGTGATGACATCCAATAATATGTCTTTCGTGATTAACTCTATTACAACACCTAAGGCTAAGATTGTGTTTACACAAGATGAACTACCCTCTGGTAAAATTCAACAATAGTATGATCCCTTAATTAGTGTGGTAATTATAAATGATCGTGCAATAAGATGAACACTATTGGACAATGGTTTTGGCCTTAATGTTTATAGCATTAACTTGTTGCATAGGATCAATGTTGATACATCTCTTATTAAGCTTGATTCTCTCACCATTTGTGGCTTCGATAATGTTGCTAAATCTTCACTAGGTATCATTACCTTGCCTGTTAAGGTAGGTCCTGTTACTTTACCCACACCTCTCCAGTTCATGTCTGGAGAGTTGACATACAACTTGTTTCTAGGGATACCTTGGATTCATAGCATGCAAGTTGTTCCCTCTACATTACATAGGCAAATTAAGTTTATTCACAACAATACAACATATATCCTATTAGGTGACACAAGATTCCAGGCTTTTTTACAAACATCAAGTTCTAATCCTCTTCAACCAATTCTTCCCTAGCTATGTTAGATAATTCCTCTAAATATTCTACTCCAATTAGTGTGACCACTTCATCAAACCTATCTCCTATATCTGAATCGATTCCAATACTTCCTCAAGTGGACCTAAGGTTCTTGAGGAAGAGTTTTTTCAGCCTAACTCTACGATTGAGAACACTTTCTCTCTTGAAAAGATTTTTGCAGAAGATAATTGGGGATCCCTTGATTTCAATCCTACTTTCATAAGGGAGTACAAAATTCCCCCAAGAGAACCTAAGATTGAAAAGAAGAAAGAAGAAGAAGAAACTAAAAAGAAATCTACTTTGTCTGGGCCATTAAGCAATAACTTTGTGGCGGCTTCTCAGACTTCATATCCCTTAGTTTCTGGTCTAGAAGATTTTGATTCTTCACTTTTTGAAAATCCTCCTTCTTTGGAAATGACTCACCTTTATGGTCCTAATTTTCACATCCTAGCTAGGTGTGGATATAATGGAAATGGATGTGATGCTCAAGAATAAGGGATTAAGGTTCCCTTGGAAAACAACTTTCATGATATGACATTTGGGCTTGGTTATGATCCTTTCAAACGTACTAAATCCTCTAAGAGACCATCTATTAGTGTTAATGCCATTTCTTCTTCTCTCTCACTAAAATATCCAAAATATATTGACTGTGACCATTCTTGTGTCTTTGCTTTGGATGTTTTTTCTACTGATGATTCCTTAGCTGAATTCTCGGGAGCTTATGACAACCTTCCTCGTTATCACCATAACCATAGTTTTCCCTCTTGTCTAAATGCTGAAGCTTACTTTGGGAAAGAATGAAATAGTGATGATATAGCTAAATAATTTCCTCAGTTAAAAGATGCTCCTCAACAAAGCAAACTCCTAAAAAATGACACCATTGATATCAAGATGGATCCTTGTGTTGAAGATAAAATCATAAAGAAAGGGAAATATCTTGATGAAGAAGAGTAAAAAAAATATGCCAAGTTGTTACATAAATTCCCTAAGATCTTTTCTTGGATATATTCTAATATGTCTGGCGTAGATCCTAAGATTGTCACTCATAACATTGTCCTAATTCCTGATGCTAAACCTGTGAAGCAAAAGACTTGAAAGATTTACCCTAAAGTGACATTACTTGTTAAAGCTGAGATTGAAAAACCATTGGATGTTGGATTCATTCGTCCAATTGACTATTACCCATAGATATAAAACATTGTAGCAGTGGCTAAAGCTAAAAATATGATTAGGATGTGTACAGATTTTCATGATTTAAACAAGGCCTCTTTAAAGGATGACTTTCCTCTCCCGAATATTGGTCTAATAGTGGATTCGATAGTAGGGCATGCTTTATTATCCTTTATGGATGGTTTTTCAGGATATAATCAAATCTTCATTAATCCTCAAGAGCAATATAAAATTGCTTTCACCACCCCTTGGGGTACGTTTTGTTGGATTGTGATGCCCTTTGGATTGAAAAATGCAGGCGCAACCTAACAACATGCTATGACTCTCATCTTCCATGACTATATGCATAAAACCTTAGAAGATTACATTGATGACATCTTAGCCAAATTTGTCCCTCGTACAGATCATGTTAAGATCCTTTGTCAAATCTTTGAGAGAATCTGTAAGTATAACATGCGTTTGAATCCCCAAAAATGTTTTTTTGGTGTGGATAGTGGAAAACTATTAGGATTCATAGTTTGACATCATGGTGTTGAGGTGCATACAAAGAAGATAGATGCTATTGTTAACATACCACCTCCTAATAATGTCTCCCAACTAAAATGTTTGCAAGGAAAGATCCAAGATATTCGTAGATTCATCTCTCAACTTGTGGATTGTACCTTTCCCTTCACATAATTGCTTAAAAAGAATATCACTTTCCAATTGAATGACGATTGTTGTCAAGCATTTCAAGACCTAAAAACCTATTTGGCCAATCCCCCTATTCTTCAACATGTTGGTCCTACTAATCCTTTCCTTTTGTACATTGTTGCTTCCCCTCAAACTCTTTCAACCTTATTGAATCATGTTTTGATGCCTGCATCTTTAGAATTGTTACTTATGCCCCCAAAACTAGTTGTGCCTCCAAACCACAATTTTGATGCTCTAAAACTAGGTCTTTCAAGGCACAAGCTTCAAAACGAGTCCTAAGAGCACAATGTCAGTCAAAATTGTGTTTTAACGCCCATGGCTACAGAATTGTGACTTGCACCACGAATGCTCATTGTGCCTCCACCCTTGATTTGGATGCTCTGAAACTAGGGCTTTCAAGGCACTATTGGCATTTGCATGAAGATTGCATTAATGATATATTATGTTGTCATTTATGTCAATTGAACCGGTAATGATATTGTTGATATTTTTGTAATATTGCTATCGTAACCAATAGGAAGAATTTATGAGGAGAACTGGTAACTGGTGTAATGGTGTAAACCTTATCTATTGTTGTAATCCGTAAACCCTACTAGTTGTTTTTGTTAAACCCTAACCGATTAAGGTCGTTGAACTGGTTATGTTGGTTTATGATTTGATGTTGAGCGATAATTATGGTGACACGTATGGTCATTGTATGAAGACAAGTTCAAAATGTTTTGGCATAGTTTTTATCTAGGGAATCATCAGATGTATTGCATCTAATGCAAAGTGTGTGATTAGATACTGAGCTCGATGAAGTGGTAATCAAGGAGTCGTTGAGGTTTTCTTGATTAATGTGTACAGATTGCTATGTAATCCAACGGTCATACTTGAATCGACTTATTTGTAATCTCTATGAGAGAATTAGGTTTTTGTTGTGTTACCGACTAGATTGATTTGTTTATAGGGTCGATGAAGTTGTCTAGTTGAAGGTGTTGGTAAAGATCAGTTGAGTGTGTGGTTACCGAATTGGATGATGATTTTGCAGTTTGAGTAAAGGCAGATAGGAGCGTAAAAGGATCTGATCAAGCAAGTGTAGTGCTATTCGGATAGATCAGCAAACTCTTGTTGTTTTCTAACAATTACAATAGAATTGAAATCCCCTAACTGGGTAAGCTCTAACAAGCTTGGTGCTATTCAAATCCTCTAACAGGGTAGTTCATTATCTTGGATTTTCAAATCCTCTACTGAGGTTACTCCTTATAGGGTATTTCTTATAACAAGGTATTTGTAGTCAATCCCTTAACCGGGTGATTCCTAATAGGATCAGTTCTTAACAAGACTTTTTTAAAGCTTTAACAGGCTTGGCTCCTAACAGGGCGAACTTCAGAAGAGTTTAGATATTGTCTTGTGAGTCTCATCTTACTGTGGTTTTTACCTATTTGGGTTTCCATGTCAAAAATACTTGTGTCATGTGGTGAATGTTTTTGTGGTTATGATCTTATGGTTGATTTGATTAACTACTTAACTATTTCTGATAAGGTATGATAACCGGAAGCATTGAGAAATGAAGTATGTTGACATATGATAAAGCATTTGGATGTTTGCAAGTTTAATGATGTTTACTGTTAAGTTGTTGTAACAGTCAACCAATTTTCTTATGAGTTTTCTTCTTGACAGTGGTATTTCATTGATAAGTTTACTTTGTGTGTCGATTGAGATTGGGAGAGTTTGTATCAGTTTTTATATTTACTGATTCACCCCCCCCCACTCGATAATCTACCAGATACTTATTATTTCATCATACCATCGATTGGTATCATAGCATCTCAGGTCCTCTAAGGTCTAAGCCTAACAACTTGAGGTAAATATCTTCTAGATCATGATGAAGAAGGAAGGTCCAAAGTTTAACAGAGAAAACTATAGGATATGGAGCGAAAATGAAAATTTACATCAAGAGTCTAGGAAGCCAGTATTGGGATAATATAGATACTAAGTATATTGCACCCACTGGGATTCTTACTAATGATCAGAAGAAAGAATAATAAGAAAATCATCAAGCATTAGAAGCTATTATTAGTTCCTTGTCTGATGCTGAATATGTAGATGTAGATGTTCATGGTCTTTAAATTGCATATGAGGTATGGAAAAAACTTGAAAAGATTTATAGTAGTGATGAACATTTTAAGATTGCTAAAGAGGAGAGTCTAAGAGGAAAGTTTGATGACATGAGGATGGCTGAAGGTGAGAACATCCAGTAGTATGGTCAAAGGATAAAAGAGATAGTCAGTGAAATTAAGAGTGTAGGAGGGAAAGTGGAAGAAGCCATAGTGACTAGTAAGGTACTGAGAACCCTTCTACTGATCTATGCTATTTGAGTTGTAGCTATTCAGGAGTTGAAGTCCATTGACAAAACAAAGGTAAATCTTGACTCCATCATTGGCAATCTTACTAATTTTTAATTAAATGGTTATGATGGTAGTGTACAGAAATCTGAGTCTGCATTTAGAGCTTCTGTTTCTAACCCATCAGTGAGAAAAAGTAGAGATACTAGTCATAGTTATGAATCCAAATCCAGCAGAGAAGCTAATGATGAAGACAGTTTAGTGGAGCTTGAAGCATTGTTGCCAAAGCGGTTGCCTACATGCACTGGTAGATATAGAGGTAAATTACCTTTGAAATGCTTTGCATGCAACAAGATTGGACACATTGCTGCTAATTGTCTTAATGGTGACAATGAGCACAAACGAGAGAAAGTCAAGAAGTATAAGGGTAAAGGCAAGAGAGATTGTCTTATTGATGTTGATAGTCGTATCACTAATGAAGAATCTGATGGTGATGCTACTGAAGATATTGTGTTTGTAGCTATTAAAAAAGAGATGTCTAACCAGAAGGCATTAGTATCTAGGATGGATAACTCTAATGACTAAATCATTGATAGTGGTTGTTCACATCACATCGTCGACGATCGGAGCAAATTTATTTCTCTGAAGGAATTTTATGGAGGTGTTGTAAGATTTGGCAATGACTCACCCTGCATGGTTAAAGGTAAGGGAGTTATTTTTGTTAATGGGAAGAGCAGTGTAGATGATGTCTACTGGGTTGAAGGTCTAAAGCACAATCTTTTGAGTGTGGCACAACTCAATGACAAAGGATACCCACTGAAGTTTAAAAATGGTATGTGCAAAATCTTTGAAAACAAAGGTGAATTGATTACAATAGGGAAGAAAACTAAAGGTAACCTATTTCACCTTAATCCTAAAGTTAGAAATTATTTAATTACAAAAATGGATGATAGCTGGCTTTGGCTTAGGAGATTTTATCATATAAACTTTGATAACATTATTAAAGTGAGTAAGTCCAAAACAATGAGAGGTTTTCCTCAGTTAGACAAACCAGTTAACGCTTTTTGTGAAGAATATCAATTAGGGAAGATGACTTCTTTAGATTTCAGGAGAAAATCTTTTTTAGTGGAACATTTGTTCGATTTGGTTCATACTGATCTTTGTGGACCAATAAGAACAAAAAGTATTCAAAGTGACAAATATTTTATGATCTTCATTGATGATTGCTCAAGGATGATGTGGGTCACATTCTTGAAGGATAAGACTGAACCTTTTGGTAAGTTCAAGGCATTCAGGGCCTTAGTTGAGAAAGAGAGTGGCAAGAAGATAAAGTGTCTAAGGACAGATCAAGGTGTTAAATTTACTTCTGAGGAATTCACTAGGTACTGTGAAGAGAATGGTATCAAACGATAGCTTTCTGGACCAAGGACACCACAACAGAATGGTATCAAAGAGAGGAACAACCGATTAGTTGTTGAAGTTGATAGGATAATGTTGATATAAGGGGGTGTAGCGAAAACCTTTTGGAGAGAAGCTGTCAGCACAACTACCTACACTATGAACTGAGTTCTGGTGAAGAGAGGTAAGGACAAGACTCCTTATGAATATTGGTATGGAAGATCACTTGATGTTATCTATTTTAATATGTTTGGAAGAAAGTGTTTTATTAAGAGAGGTGATTACATTAGGAAATTTGAGGCTAAGAGTGATGAAGGTATATTTTGTGGCTATTCCACCAAGAGTAAGGCCTACAAGTGTTTAACAACTAGACATAGAGAATTGTTGAGAGTGTTGATGTTCAAGTGGATAAATTTATTGAAGTATCAGAAGGAACCAGTTCAGAGAAAAGGGATGAAGATCATTGCATTTTTGTTTTAGAACCAGAAACTATGAAATCTAAAATGGGCAAAGCAAATTCTGATGCACTTGTTCAACCGAAACAAATAAATTCATAAGAAGATGATGATAATGAAGAAGCTAAACCTAAAGATAATAATCATGTTATTCCTAGATATGTGAGACTGAATCACAATCTTGAATAGATTATTGGGGATAAGGATGCTAGAGTACTAACTAGAAGAAGAATCAGAGAGAATTCTTGCATGATCTCCACTATTGAACCAAGAACTACTAAGGAGGCATTTGGTGATGATCATTGGGTTAAATCTATGGAGGAGGAATTGGATCAAATTGAGAAGAACAACACTTGGACCCTAGTACCCTAGCCAGTAAATAAGAATGTTATAGCTACTAAATGGGTATACAGGAACAAGTTGAATGAAGATGGTGTTATAGTTCACAACAAGGCAATGTTGGTTTGCAAGGTTTATGCACAAGAAGAAGGAGAAGACTATGGTGAAACTTTTGCACTAGCAGCAAGACTGGAAGGTATCAAAACTTTACCTGCATTTGCAGCCCATAAGAAATTCAAGGTATACCGAATGGATGTTAAGTCTTCATTTTTGAATGGGATATTGGAAGAAGAAGTATACATAGAGCAGCCAGATGGTTATTTGACTAATGAGAAATACATGGTATGCAGATTGCATAAATATTTATATGGATTAAAGCAGGCATCGAGAGCATGGTATGAAAGGCTTCATATACATCTGATGAAGATAGGTTTTCTAAGAACCAGTGATGATAGTAACATATATCTCAAGTCTGAAGGAGATGAAATATTGGTCAGTGAAGTATTTGTTGATGATATCATATTTGGAGGTAATGATGTCATGAGCAACAATTTTGCAGATGAAATGAAAAATGAGTTTGAGATGTTTTTACTAGGGGAAATAAAAAATTCCATAGGCTTGCAGATATAGCAAATGAAGAATGGTATTTTCATTACACAGTCTAAGTATGTGAAAGAGGTTTTGAAGACATTTGGCATGAGTGACTATAAACCAGTTGGGACACCAATGGTTACAGGTTGCAAGTTGTCTAAGGAAGATGAATCTAAGTCTATTGATCAGAAGGAATATAGGTCAATGATTGGCAAATTGCACTATTGTTCACAACAGATCGAGCATAGCTCATGCAGTTGGCATAGTTGCTAGATTCCAGAAGAATCCTAAGGAAACACATCTGATAGTAACCAAGAGAATTTTAAGATACCTGTAAAGTACTATTGATTATGGATTATGGTATCCATATGGAGGAAACTTTGACTTGAAGGTGTACACAGATGCAGATTGGGTAGGAAATGTTGATGACTAGAAAAGCACAACTGGTGGAGCATTTTTTCTTAGAGGAAGGCTTGTGACATGTAGTAAAAAGTAGAGTTGTACTTCACAATATACTACTGAAGTTGAGTATGTTGCAGCTTATATGAATTGCACACAAGCTATTTGGATGAGGCACATTTTGGAAGGTTTTAAGATGAAGATTTCAGAACCTATAAAGATTTTATGTGACAATATAAGTACAATAAATATTTCCAAGAATCTTGTTTTGCACACATGAACCAAGCACTTTGAATTGAAGTATCATTTATTGAGGAAAAAAGTGCAGAGAAAAGATGTTATCTTAGAGCATGTTTCTACCAAGGAGTAGCTTTCAAATATTTTTACCAAACCTCTACCTAAGACTACATTTGAGTATCTTAGAAGTCAACTAGGGGTTGTACCCCTTCATGAGGTTAGTTGAGCACGATGTTGATTACATTAGTCCCTGAACCACTTGCAAAATTTTACAAGGATTGTTTTAGAAGTGGATGTATTCCATAGGGGGAGCATCAAGTTGCAGTATGTTGTTAATGCACAGTGAAAATTTGACATTACATGTTTTACTTTCAATTTGGAATTGCTATCAAATGGGGAGAAGAATACTTGGTAATGTAAACCAGGATTCCTATTCACAATCACAACAACAATCAATGGTGTTGATATTTGTATTGCCATCAATACCAAAGGGGATATTGTTGGCATTTGTATGAAGATTGCATTAATGATATGTTGTGTTGTCATTGATGTCAATTGGACATGGAGCACATGGTGAATACTTGGTAATGTAAACCATGATTCCTATTCACAATCATAGCAGCAATCAATGGTGTTGATATTTTTATTGCCATCAATGGCAAAGGGGGTGGATTGTTCACATTTGCATTAAGATTGCATTAATGATATGTTATATTGTAATTGATGTCAATTGAACCGGAAATGATATTGTCGATACTGTTGTAATATTGTCACTATAACCGGTAGGAAGAATTTGTGAGGAAAACCAATAACCAATGTAATGTTGTAAACCTTATCTATTGTTGTAACTGGTAAATCCTAGCAGTTGTTTTTGTTAAACCCTAACTGATTAAGATTGTTAAATTGGTTCTGTTGGTTTATGATCTGATGTTGAGCGGTAATGTTGGTGACATGTATGGTCATTGTAAGAAGACAAGTTCAAAATGTTTTCGCACGGTTTTTGTCTAGGGAATCGGCAAATGTATTGCATCATGCAAAGTGCATGATGAGTTACTGAGCTCAATGAAGCGGTAGTCAAGGAGCGGTTGAGGTTTTCTTGATTGATGTATAGAGATTGCTATGTAATCCAATAGTCATACTTAAACTGACTTATTTGTAATCTCTATGAGAGAATTAGGTTTTTGTTGTGTTACCGACCTGATTGATTTGTTTATAGGGTAGATGAAGTTGTCTAGTTGAAGGTGTTGGTAGAGATCGGTTGAGTGTGTGGTTGCCAAACTGGATGATGAGTCTACAGTTTGAGTAAAGGCAGATAGGAGCTTAAAAGGATATGATCAAGCAAGTGTAGTGCTATTCAGACAGATCAACAAACTCCTGTTGTTTTCAAACTATAGGTAGGAAATGTGGAATCATCAAAGAAAATAACAACTTGGACTAGCTCAATCATGAAAACTAAAATGCAATGACAAGAATCCTAAAAACACTCAATAGAGATACTGAAAATAAGACATTTAAACCAAATGCAAACCATTGCAAACATGAATGTCTTCTCTAGAATTCTCCATTGTCCTTCTTTCTCCTTCCAATTGCTTTGTTTGTGGATCTCATCAATAAGTGCATAAGTATAATATGAAAGCAAGATTGATGAGACGAGACGACAACATAAGGGTACTAGAAGCGTGATTGATTCGACCTTTTGATTGAAGAAATTCATCCAATTTATAGATAAATCAGAGAAAAGACAAGATTAGTATGAAATTGATATTAGAGGCAATTGATTTCAAAAATGGCACAATTGAGTGGAAAGAAGAAGGTTATGACACCTTCTATGTCATGAATTATGACATATTGCCAATGCAAAGGTTAGAGGACTAGAATCTTATGACATCTTGCTATGCCAAAAGTATGACGCATGAGAAATTCATGCTTCCACCGAAGCACAAAAATAGGGAGAAACTAGAGAGAAATTAATTAGGTGGAAATTGAAATTAGGAGATTAGAAAATGAGGAAATTAGGAATTAGGAAAATTAGAAAATGAGGAAATTTGGAATTAAGCGAATTAATTAACAATTTTTCATTCACTAATTAATTCACACAAAGAGAGGGAATTAATTAGCCAATTAAATAAATATTTAATTGTGACAAGAAGACTTAGGATAAATAAATAAATTATTTAACCTAGAGGGAAAATGACAAACAAGATTAAATGAATAAATCATAAAACCCTAGAAGATGAATTAGAAATGCAAGGACGAAAATTAGGTCTTGACAAAAGACAATTAATGTCGATTCAATTTGATCATGATTTTTAATTGATAAATGTGCCAATTAATGAGGAACAATGATGATCAATGTCAAATCGATCACAAAATGACAAAAACGACAACGATTGATGACAAAATAGATTGCAAAATGACAAGATTGAAAATGACCACGATAGATGACAAATCGATCGCAAGATGACAAGATTGAAAATGACAACGACCGATGAAAAATCAATTGCAAGATGACAAGATTGATAAGAGTACAAAACCCTAATTCCATCATCGATTAGGATTGACGATGTGCAAAATATGACAAATGAGCATGCACATTGATGCGACAGGATAAGATTGACCAAAATCATGACTAAAGATTGTTGTCGACAAGACCAAATTTGAAAGTGAGATAAATGAAGAATGTAGAAGGACTCGATGCTCGCAAATGATAAAAACCAAGTTCGTGACATAGGATAAATGTTAATGCGACGCAAAAACCCTAAAATAAGGCAATGCGCAAATGTTAAAGTATGACTCCGCAAGCGTTGACCATTTTTAGGCGTCTACATTTTGCCCCTCTTTGAGACAATGCGATTTTAAGTGTTGTTTCAAAGAACAATAATGAAAATGCCCCAGACAATAATGATGACATATGCATGCCCCCTCGAGGAATTGGCTGAAAATATCCAGAAAAGAGGCCAATTGATCGATAAGAATGATAGAAAATGATAGGAGCAAACAGACTAAAAATCGGAGATCGGATGCACGAATGACAAGCAAAGGAAGACGCAAAAGACCGTGACCAACATAAGATGGAAAGAGTGCATGTCCATCTATGTACTGACAAAGATCTATAAATGAGACAAAGAGAGTGAAAAGAGCTCATTTTCACTAGCCAAAGAGGAGAATTTGTTGCTCTGGAAAAGGACACTTGCAAAGAGATGGTGAACATTCCAATGGCAGATCACCTTAGAGAATGTGTACGCACCTACAGATGACCAGATGATGCAGGAGCAGTGGTATGTATCTCAAAAACCCATATTGTCAATTTTATGAATTTGACTTGCTTGTGGGACATTGCGGGGCCTATAGAGAATGCAGAAAGTGACTTCTGCACCTGTGTGAGCGCATCTTGCACTTGTGTAGGGTATCCTACACTTGTCTAAAGTACACAGGCGCAAGTTGATGCAACACAAGCGTAGGACACAACATAGGCGCAGTTGTGCACTAGGAACTCAAATTTGGTCAAAAACAGCATGCAAAGGATCCCGAAAAGGGGGATAAGAGTAGGATAGGTCAAAATAGATAAAGAACACCTTGATTTGGACATGAAACAAGGAAATGCAGCTCGTAGGAGCAAACCCTATAACTGACAAAATGTGCCCTAATTGTGATGCAGAGTCGACAATATCCATTGATCACGCGAGAGAACCGACCTGACTGCTTCATGTTACGACATAGACTCAGGAGCATGGATAGAGATACACTAGTAGGACTTGGAATATACTATATCACATTCATGGCCGAGATTAGGGCAAACATAGGACTACTTACTGCATTGGCAGAGCGATGGCATTCGGAGACTTCCTCATTCCATCTGGCGACTGGAGAGGTGACTGTGACACTAGAGGATGTATGGCATATCCTCCACATTTTGATTCATGGGGAGATGATAGAATATGACCTAGTGATAGGGAGAGATGCATTGTGTAGATTATTTGAGTGTGATGTAGATGATTTGGATATCGTAGAGAGAGAGATTGGCTAGGAGACCATGGCATCAAAGTATGATCGGCGGTATGTGGTGATAGCAGTGGTGATAGCATGCCTACTAGCAGGAGACAGATGAGGACATGGATTCCCTATTAGATGGGGAAGAGTGCTAGAGCAGATGGCGATAGAGGGTACGGTGTACACATGGGGACCATGTGTACTGGCTATGCTATATTTTTAGTTGCATCAAATAGCATATCAGGGAGTGCAGACATTGAGTTGTGGAGTCACATTGTTACAGGTATGGGCATTTGAGCACATAGCCATATGTCGACTGATTGCAAAGAGACAGGTAGTACAACACTAACCATATGTGTACTGCTATGGGGGAGCACTGAGATAGGGTCCTTTTGGATGCATATTGTATTGGTGACATGAGCTAGACAGATTGAGAGAGTTCACATGGAGGCCATATCTTGAGTGCCCTGGATGGTCAGATGATAGTGATGAGCTATCGTATTGTAGATAGGAGAGATACCTAATTGGGCAACCAGTGAATTGCCAGAGAGTGATTGAAATGTACCTACCGGAGAGAGTCAGATGACAGTTTGGAGAGAGGCAGGATGTACCAAGAGGGACTGCACACTTTGCCCGATCTCACAAAGAGATGAGTCAATGGGGGAGGATGATTCAGCCACACATAGCATATGCTGACTTCTCATAGCTACAACAAAGACAGTGGGATTGGAGATCAGATGTGGTGGACACCGAGATGACAGAGGAGTATGAGAGATGGTTTGCACGATGGCGGCTAGTGCCATTGACAGATCTTGATATTCTAGTACCAAGGAGACAGGAGGGCTTCCCACTTGCTGGAGAGGAGGGAGATGATGAGGATAGAGATGAGGATGAGGAGGAGGAGGGCGGTGATGAGGATGAGGGGGATGATGAGGATGGAGATGATGAGGATGAAGATTATGAGCCAAACTCAGCCGAGCAGGAGCCATTGCAGGATATACCCATAGAACCGGAGATAGCTAGCATAGAGGAGATGGAGATGTGTAGGGATACCATAGCGAGTTAGCATGATCATATTGCGACATTAGAGAGACAAAATGCTATCTTGAGGATAGAGTAGGATCAGTTTGGAGCAGAGATAGCTAGACTTACAACGGCTCAAGATAAAGCAATAACCCAGGCACAGCGAGAAGAACAAAGAGTCACCGAGTATATTGGGTCGATTAGGGATGCCAGTGCACGAGAGATGGCATAGATGTTGGTAGAGACCAGAGAGGAGATACACCATTGGAGGACACTATATGAGAGTGCAGTTCCACCAGAGCAGAGAGCAGCGTCATATCGGGCACGATCGAGGACAGAGAGCAAGGCACGTTCTCGGAGGTCAGTGAGCAGCATGGGGGTGAGTGGACCTATGAGACCACCACATCTAGGACCAGGGGTAGGAGGGACATCATCCATGAGACATGGCAGAGATGAGGAGGACAGAGGGAGCACCCAGTGATAGAGGCACGTGCTCCTTATGACAGACAGTTGACATTATGTAGTGTGATATTATATAGTCAGCCTGCGGGCCATACTTAGGATAGATAGTCCAATTTTGTACTCCGATATTATTTTGATATATGATATGATGGGATGCAATGTGTTATGACTTATGTTTATTTTCCATGCATGGATGTCTTATGCACTGTTTATTGTGGAACATGTATGGAAACAGTTTTATGTGTTTTTGATGCATTTATAATATGAAATGGATAAAATGCTTGATGTGATGCTTGATGTAATGCAAATGTACTAACCAAATGGATGCAGGATGCAACATATGTATGTGGAGATCGAAGAACAAGACCAAACTGACTACCCGAACTAACAGAAGAAATGTTAGTAAGAAAAAATGAGACAAAGGACAGTTAGAGACGAAGAAAACTTACTTTCACTAATGCACTTTGTAGGTGAGAACCTTTATTTAATGTAGCAAAATGGATGCGTAGCATCATGGCATTGAAGGCCAGAGCTGAAATGCAACCCTTTTTGCAAAAGATAGACACATCACACACAAGGAATGAGTGAGGCATCCTAGGGTGCATACATCAAGGGTCGAGGTATGTGTGGCGTTCACAAAGAGAACGTACTTATCACAGACACCCAATGATATAGTTGCCCCAGTTTGTAACAAACATTCCACAAACAATAATCACAACAAAAAAGAAAGGGACCATGAACCATCCCGGTCACTCTAAATCACTCAGTGACATCATCGAGCAACATAGGAACATGATCAAAGAGAAATAAGTAAATGATAAGACTCGCTAATTCCAACAAGTCAAACAAACATCTTGATCTTCATTGTCAAAAGTTGAAAGTGCTGATAGGATGATCATGCTGTCTGGTTTTAGGGAATGCGGTACCCCGTCTAAGAGAGGACACAGTTTGGTTTCGAGTATACCCCACCCTGTATAAGACTCATGATAATGTGCCAAGGATGAATGATATTGATGTTGATTGATTGATATGACAATTTTAATCAGTTTGAATGTCTGGTTTGATTGAAAAAGTTCATCTATGTATGCATGATTTCATTAAAGCATGATGTTGTGATTGAGAGTTGTTGGATGTATGCTCAATGATCTGTCTATGCACAAAGCGATCATTTATTGACAAAATGCAAAATGCTTGTTTTTGGATTTTATTTTTTTTGGATTTTTTAAAGACATTATTTGATTTTTTTGGATTTTTTTCAGGACATTATTTGATTTTTTTTGGATTTTTTAAGGACATTCTTTGATTTTTTTTGGATTTTTTCAGGACATTATTTGATTTTTTTGGGATTTTTTTAGGACATTTTTCAATTTTTATGATTTTTGCCCCCAGTGTCTAGCAAGGCAAGGAATATGACAGGTGAATAAATAGGCTTTCTGAAATGTTGGTGGATAGAGGGAAGACAAAGGCCTTTTATTATGGAGACAATATGGATGCAATTTTCAAGGGCTATTGCGTGATGGGACAAGAAACTGGATATGACAATGTAAAGCAGTGACATGGCATGAGGGACATTTCAAGAGGTTTTTGAAAAATATGTTTTGCATTTCACGTCCTTATGTTAGATCAAGATCAAGGGACATAAGGAGTGATGGATAGTGATAAGATATGGATAGGATAAGAAAGACCAAGAATAAATAAGGGACATGGACTGAAGGTCGGGGTAGGCTAAGGGATAGTGGCAGAAAGTTGTAATAAGACAGGGAATATGGATGAAAGGTTATAATAAGCAAATGAATAAATGACCAAAAGCTATGATAGACTGAAAGCTGCAAACAAGATGCATGATGCTCATGATGATCCTCAGCCTTGTCAAGATCAAAGGTGGAAAGGGAAATTGGACATGAGGGACAATAGGATATGAAGGGTAATGATACGACATAAAGGAGTATGACATGGGTTCGAGAGGATAATGAAGGGCAATAGGATATGAAGGAGGAAACCTTCCCCCAAGTGCGGTGTGCAAGAAGTTCATAAATTACGCATGACGCCTGTTTACCAGGTTTTCATCACGGTACTTGCCCAAGGTGCCTGTTTGCCAGGTTTTCACCAATGGATGAATTATTTTTTGTGTTACATTTTTTTTTCTTTTTCTTTGTTTTGCACTTTTTTCACTTTTTTTTGTATTTTTTTTTTTTTTGAGCTTTTTGATTTTTTTGATAGAAGATGGACACATGATAGGGGATGGAAGAAGGACTCAAGCGTCTTTTTGTTTGGATAGTAGCCTTGAAAAAAATGGACCATGACCTTTAAAAGTATGCTCAAAGATGTTGGTCAGATAAGGACATGGAAAATGAGATGAAACTAAGGCAAGGATTTATGCAAAGGATTGGACCAAAGGGATCGAAGGATGAAAAATATGCATTGGATAATGGATAGGGTATTGGAAGAATTGGGCTTCAAAGGATGGAAATGTTGGCAAGATTGACATTAGCACACACCTTGAGGGGTGATGGACTGATGGAGGAAAAATGTATTTTGGATATGGAGATTTTGATGAAAGAAAGGCTATAGATTTTGGTACATAAGGGCCCAAAACAGACGAAGAAGGTGATGGAGGAATAGACTTGGGAGGGTTGGATGGAGGAATAGCAACTTTGGATGCCAAGTTGGATGTTTCCTTAGACTTTTGTGCTTCAAGGAGCCACTTAGGGATCCACATGGTTTTTGATTTTTCAAGCTTTTGTGGTTCCTTGGAGTGCATTGCTTGCACAAGGGATTTAGGAACCCATATATATTTTGACTTTGCTTTATTTTGCTCAGTGGGCCTTTGTGGCCTTTTGGATATTTCTTTTTCTTTATAGATCAAATTTTTCTTTGTTTTGACATGCTGATTATATTGGACATGTTGATCTTTGAATACATGTGGATTGCTAGACTTATGACTTTTATACTTGGCATCCAAATTGCTTGGAGGGGGAAAGGAATGCATGGATGGATATGAATGAAATGGAGTTATTTTGAATTGATGAAATTTACTCAAGGATGTGTGCCTTTGCTGACCTTGCATAGAGGATGAAGGGATATAAGGACCTAAGATGGATGGAAAGTATGATGGGGAAGGTGTATGTTTGGATTTTGAAGGAGGGATACCAACATCTTGAGAGTGAGTTGTGTAGACATGACCCTTAAGATCTTATTTGATATGGAGGGGTTCTTTCTCATGAAGGTCTACTCCTTTGCCTTTATGAATATCTTGACTTGTAGGATACTCTTTTCTTTGGGAAGAAGACACGAGTCCATTATGAGGTGGATATGATATGAGAGAGATAATGAGATCTTGAAGTGGATCAGATTGCACCAAAGTGGCAGAACCCATTATGCATGTCGAGGGTTCATGAACATCTTGCACTGACATGTTAGAATCATGAGGGGGATTAGGATCATGAGGGGGACTAGGATTGTGTAGTGGACATGGTTCAATGACAGGCTCTTCAAGAGATGGAATGGGAGAAATAATGGGATCATCAAAAGAAATGCGATCTTGGAGTGTATATGGAGCATTAAGACAAGGAGATGGAGGAACAAAAGGATCTTGTGAAGGATTTAAAGGAATAATTTGATCTTGACAAGGAGGAAGATCATTAGAATCCTCTTGAAAGGTGCTTTTCTCTTGACTTTTAATGGAATCATCAGAAAAGATGGAAGGGATATCTTGATCTTTCTTAGGAAGTGGAATGTCAATGGGATTTGAAAGGACATTGTGTTCTTGGAATGGAATGGGATCATTTGGGATTGAATGGACTGGGATATCTTGATCTTTCTTAGGGAATGGAGTGTCAATAGGACTTTGGATAGGATGGACAAGAATAGGGGAATCATCGTGAGTGTCTGGGAACATGGGGTTCTGGTCAACAATTGGATGGGATGATAAGGTTTCAAGATCTTGATCTTCATCTATTTCAAGACACATTTCTTCATACTCTAAATTATCCTCTTGACATGGGGTTGGACTTTGGATATGCATGGAGGATTCTGACAAGGAATTAATGTTTTGGCATGAAGGAAATACACTTTGAACATTTGTGATGGATTCTGGCAAGGAATCAATGCTTGAACATGAGGAAGAGGGACTTCGAATGGGGTCCTCTAAAATAGGTAATGGCAATAACGTGCATGGTGGCATTGGGTCTTGTATTTCTGAAACATGACAAGGATGTGCATCATGAATTAGACTATCTTGGCAATCAATTATGGATAGCCCTTGGATAGTTGCATCCCTGGGTGCATTGTTTGATGAGGACAACATAGAAGGTTCTTGTGAAACTTCTAAAGGTGTAGGGATAGATGCCACTAGAGAGTCAATTTGTTTGTGGGGGGATGAGGCATTGCTAGACATAATTGCATTATCTTGATCTTCCTCAAAGAACTCACTTGGTAGTTTCCTTAAGATCATTGCAATAAAGCCACCTTTCTTTCGAGGTTTTGACATAGTTGTATTTGGAATTTGAACTTGTTTGGCAAGGAGTTGGTTCTCATCTGATGTCATATTTTGATTTTGAACTTGGTTCAATTGTTCTGACATGTTTGAAACTTGGGTTGGTGTGTGCTGCAACCTTTGTTTTTGAATGTTTGGTTGTGGTTGTTGACATTGATATTCCACCATTGGTTGGACTATTTGTGGACATTGTATAGTTGGTTGGACATATTGTTGAAATTGGACCATTGGTTGTGTTGGTTGAATATGTTGGACCTGTTGAACCATTGGTTGTGATGGTTGAAAATGTGATTGATAGTAAACACCTTCTTGTTCTTGTTGTGGAGGCACATAATGTTGAAATTGATGTTGTCTCTTTTCTTGAAATTGTTTCATCATCTCTATTTGGGAGAGGAGAGCTGGTATGTCTGATCGTTCAAGAAGAGATCTTACATCAATTGGCTCAATCTTTGGATTTTGACCTAGAAATTTTTGAAACATTTTGGACATTTGTGATCTATTCTTCTCAATGTTTTTCACTCTTTGTTCCAAAATCTCCTTTTCTTGAGCTAGTTTCTCCTCTAGGTTTTGTATTTGGACATTTACATCATCATGATAAGTTTGATCCAAGTTTTGAGACATGTAGAGATTGGATTGACATGATTGATTTCTCAATTGTGATGACATGGTTTCGTAAGAAGGTTGAGACCTCATTTCAACAAACATGTCACTATGCAATGCAACTAATGGGATTGACAAATGCAACCTAAAGGATGACAATGCAACTTAATGTTTTTTTTGTTTTTCAAGATTTTGACAAACTCATGAATGCAATTCTAAAAATGAGACCCTTAGGAAATTGAAATGATGTCTAGACCTCAAAGGACAGAAGGACCAAGTGACAAAAGGACAAAATGACAATGCCTCACCTATATGCTTGGATACTAAGCTAGGTTTGACCAAATGACATTGATGACAAAAAGACAAAAGTTTGATAAGGTCAAGACTTCCTCACAATAACTTAGGGTTTATCAAAGATTTGCATTACTCAAGTATGACAAAACCTAGTTTTGACACTATATGCAAAGGGACAATTACTATGCAAATGACCCTAATATGATATGATAATGACATTTGCAAATGGATGACCCTTATTGATATGCAAAGGAGTATGACCTAGGTGAAACCTAACCTTGGTAGTTGACAATGAACTTGCAAAATGCAAACCTAGGATGAACCTAATGTTGGACATGCAATATGACACCTAAGTGAAGACCTAATAATGACATGCAAGGGGACACCTAAATGAGAACCTAATAAGGACATGCAAATGGACACCTAAATGAAATGGACCAAGTGGAATGCAAGAATGATGCTCTAAGCCCTAAGTATGGACAATGGAGGACCTAAATCTAAGTGACATGAATGTTGAGACAAGATTTTGAAAAATGTTTGACAACAATGTTTGAAGGTGTTTTGAACTTTGTTGGATGAAATGCTCTTGTGTTTAACCTTATTCTGAATCAATTTGTCTTGTTTTTGAAATGAGACACAACTCAACTTTTGACAAACAAAGAAGAAAAGATATTTCAACTTAGACTCAAGACAATCATGCTCATTCACAAATTTCTTATGGTAGGAAAGGATAGTAGGTACTTGAGAGGTAGACTCATTATGAGATTCAAGGAGAATACATAGATGCTTGACCCCATGGGCTCCCCTCCATGGCACTCACTTCTCAGGGCAGCCAAGCATCAGTCCCCATGGAAATCTCCCCATGGCGAACTTAGGATCTCTTCCAAGTATCCAAACTCATCCTTCTCAAGCAACTAGAAGGATTTTTGGCCTCTAAATACAAGGTGTTTAGTAAGGATTTCTATTAAGCGTTACTCCTTGGTGTCACGCAAGTGTGATTGAGACATTAAGCCCACCAAGATACCAAACAAATGTAGTCACGCAAGCACGATTTAGACCTTGAGGCCCTACTTAGATGTTGATATGAGAAAGAGTCCAAGGGTCATCACTTCCCAAGTAACTACAATTCCCACGTAACCCTTCCTTCAAAGATTTCACCCATCAGGTATTTATTTATAGTGAGTTAGAATGCCAAGGTATTCTAGCTATACTCACTTTGGGTCATTCCCTTCTCACGATTGTCACTTGCTTGCAAAAGAATGCAAATGGTCGCCAATCTGAGCCATGAGAATGGTATCGAAGATCTGGATTTCTAATCACCCTAAGAAGGATGAGAGCATACTCTCCTACTCCAATGTCAAACTCGACAATCAAAGCAAACACACGTTCAGTCCATCCTACTTAGCAATCATACTAGGTGCCTAATTATGAATCACAAACACAAAAGTTCAGTTTAAATACAAGGCAACCTACAAAATCACCAAGTTAGAAGTTTAATTTGTTTGATCTTTGACTAGCGAACTTGCATAAAATTTGTTAGTAGTTAAATTTTTGTCTTTGCCATGCGTAATGCCAAGGTGCTACACAAAGAATCAGTACCAAAGAAAAACCAAAATGTAGAAACAGAATGCAAAACATTGCAAGTAAAAACACTGCTTTTTACCTCTATTTCTGGCCTTACACAGGCACAAAATGTCCTACACAGGCACAGAATGCAGTAACACAAGTGTAGAATGAAGTAACACAAGCGCAAATCCCTTTGAAACAAGCATAGAAATACTTGCCACAGGCGCAGATCCCTTGACACAGGCGCAGAATGCAGTGACACGGGCGCAGAAGTGCCCAGAAAGCCCTAAATTACCCTGTTTCTTGGGTTTTTCACCTGCAAATCAACTCAAAAGAACTCAAAAGCATGATTAGGGGGTTAGTTCACATAAATTTCACCAATTAATGTAGATAAGAAATGTGGAATCATCAAAGCAAATAACAAATTGGACTAGCTCAATCACAAAAACTAAAATGCAATGACAAGAATCCTAAAAACACTCAATAGAGATACTGAAAATAAGACATTTAAACCAAATGCAAACCATTGCAAACATGAATGTCTTCTCCAGAATTCTCCATTGTCCTTCTTTCTCCTTCAAATTGCTTTGTTTGTGGATCTCACCAATAAGTGCATAAGTATAATATGAAAGCAAGATTGACGAGACAAGACGACAACATAAGGGTACTAGAAGCGTGATTGATTTGACCTTTTGATTGAAGAAATTCATCCAATTTATAGATAAATTAGAGAAAAGACAAGATTAGTGTGAAATTGATATTAGAGGCAATTGATTTCAAAAATGGCACAATTGAGTGGAAAGAAGAAGGTTATGACACCTTCTATGTCATGAATTATGACATATTGCCAATGCAAAGGTTAGAGAACTAGAATCTTATGACATCTTGCTATGCCAAAAGTATGATGCATGAAAAATTCATGCTTCCACCAAAGCACAAAAATAGGGAGAAACTAGAGAGAAATTAATTAGGTGGAAATTGAAATTAGAAAATGAGGAAATTAGGAATTAGGAAAATTAGAAAATGAGGAAATTTGGAATTAAGTGAATTAATTAACAATTTTTCATTCATTAATTAATTCACACAAAGGGAGGGAATTAATTAGCCAATTAAATAAATATTTAATTGTGACAAGAAGACTTAGGATAAATAAATAAATTATTTAACCTAGAGGGAAAATGACAAACAAGATTAAATGAATAAATCATAAAACCCTAGAAGATGAATTAGAAAGGCAAGGACGACAATTAGGTCTTGACAAAAGACAATTAATGTCAATTCAATTTGATCATGATTTTGAATTGATAAATGCACCAATTAATGAGGAACAATGACGATCGATGTCAAATCGATCACAAAATGACAAAAATGACAACGATCGATGACAAAATAGATTGCAAAATGACAAGATTGAAAATGACCACAATCGATGACAAATCGATCGCAAGATGACAAGATTGAAAATGACAACGATCGATGACAAATCGATCGCAAGATGATAAGATTGATAAGAGGACAAAACCCTAATTCCATCATCTATTAGGATTGATGATGTCCAAAATATGACAAATGAGCACGCACATTGATGCGACAGGGTAAGATTGACCAAAATCATGACTGAAGATTGTTGTCGACAAGACCAAATTCGAAAGTGAGATAAATGAAGAATGCACAAGAAGGACTCGATGCTCACAAATGATAAAAACCAAGTTTGTGACATAGGAGAAATTTTAATGTGATGCAAAAACCCTAAAATAAGGCAATGCGTAAATGTTAAAGTATGACTCCGCAAGCGTTGACCATTTTTAGGCGTCTACACAAACAATTACAGAAGAATTGAAATCCCCTAACTGGGTAAGCTCTAACAAGCTTGGTGCTATTAAACTCCTCTAACAAGGTATTCCATTAGCTTGGGTTTTCAATTCCTCTACTGAGGTTACTCCTTATAGGGTATTTATTCTAACAAGGCATTTGTAGTCAATCCCTTAACTGGGTGATTCCTCACAGGATCAGTTCTTAATAGGACTTTTGTAAATCTTTAAGAGGCTTGGCTCCTAATAGGGAAAACTTCAAAAGAGTTCAGATATTATCTTGTGAGTCTCATCTCACCGTGGTTTTTACCTATTTGGGTTTCCATGTCAAAATTACTTGTGTCACATGGTGAATGTTTTTGTGGTTATGATCTTATGGTTGATTTGATTAACTCCTTAACTATTTCTGATAAGGCATGATAACCAAAAATATTGAGAAATGAAGTATGTTGACATATGATAAAGCATTTGGCTATTTACAAGTTTAATGATGTTTACTATTAAGTTGTTGTAACAGTCAACTGGTTTTCTTATGAGTTTTCATCTTGACAGTGGTATTTGATTGATAAGTTTACTTTGTGTGATTAAGATTGAGATTGGGAAAATTTGTATTAGTTTTTCTATTTACTAATTCACCCCCCACCCCTCTTAGTAATCTATCAGATACTTATTCTTTCATCATACCATCAGGCACAATCTTCGAAATGAGTTCCTAAGAGGACAATCCAGTCAAAATCACATTTTGACATCCACAACTCAGGAATCGAGACTCATGCCAAGAAAGCTCGTTGTGCCTCCAAACCCTGGTTTTGACGCTTCAAAACTGGAGCTTTTGAGGTACAAGATACGGAATGAGGTACTAAGAGCATAATGCCAGTCAAAATCATGAATTGACACCCATGTCTCCAGAATCAGGACTCGCACCCCCAAAGTTCATTGTATCTCCAAACCCTGATTTTGACATTTTGAAACTAGGTGTTTCGAGGCACAAGCTCCAAAAATAGGTCGTAAGAACATGATGCCAATCAAAATCTTGTTTTGATGCCCGTAGCTCTGGAATTGTGACTCGCACCCCAAATTCTCATTGTACCTCCAAACCCCACTTTTGATGCTCTGAAACCAGGGATTTAGAGGCACAAGCTCCAAAACGAGGTCCTAAGAGCACAATGCCAGCCAAAATTGCATTTTGATGCCCACAACTCAAGAATCAGGACTTGTGCCATGAAAACTCATTGTGCCTCAAAACCCCAATTTTGACACTATAAAAATAGGGCTTTTGAGGAACAAGACTCAGAAAGAGATCCTAAGAGCATGATGCTAGTCAAAATTGCAATTTCAAGCCCATGGCTCTGAAATCAAAAACTCCCCCCCAAAAAAGCTCATTGTAGTTCCTAACCCTGATTTTGATCCTTTGAAACCAAGTCTTTGGAGGCACAAGCTCCGAAATGAGCTCCTAAGAGCACGATGGCGGTCAAAATCATTATTTTATGCCTACGGCTCTGGAATCGTGACTCGCAAGCTGAATGCTCATTGTACCTCCAAACCCCAATTTTGACACTCTGAAACTAGGGCTTCCAAGGTAAAAGCTTTGAAATGAGCTCCTAAGAGAATGATGCCTATCAAAATCATGTTTTGATGCCTGTGGCTCTGAAATCAGGACTTGCACCCCAAAAGCTCTTTGTGCCTCCAAACCCTGATTTTGACGCTCCAAAATCGAGGCTTTCGAGGCACAAGCTCCACAAGGAGGTCAAAAGAGAATGATGCTAGTCAAAATTTCATTTTGACACCTACGGCTCCAAAATCGTGACTCACAACTTGAATAGTCATTGTGCCTCCAAATCCCAATTTTGACACTTTGAAAGCGGGGTTTTCGAGGCACATGCTCTGAAATAAGGTTCTAAGAGCATGATGCTAGTCAAAATTGCATTTTGATGCCCACAAGTTAGGAATCAGGACTCATACCATGAAAGATCATTGTGCCTCCAAACTCTGATTTTGATGCTTTGAAACTAGGTCTTTTGAGGAACAAGACTCAAAATGAGTTCCTAAAGCACATTGCTAGTGAAAATCATGTTTTGATGCTTGTGGCTCCAGAATCGGGACTCATACCCTCGAAAGCTCATTGTGCCTCCAAACATCGATTTTGATGCTTTGAAGCTGGGGCTTTCAAGGCACAAGGTTCAAATAAGGTCCTAAGAGCATGATCCCAGTCAAAATTGCATTTTCACACCCGTGGCTCCGAAATCGAGATTCATGCCATGAAAGCTTGTTGTGCTTTCAAACCCCAATTTTAACACTCTGAAACTAGGCTTCCAAGGCACAAGCATAGAAATGAGGTCCTAAGAGCACGATGCTACTCAAAATTGCATTTTGATGACCATGGCTTCAGAATTGAGACTCATGCCCGAAAGCTCATTGTGCCTCTGAAACTAGGCCTTTTGAGGCACAAGACTTGAAACAAGGTCTTAAGAGAATGATGCTAGTCAAATTGCGTTTTGATGCCCATGGCTTAAGAATTGGGACTCAGACCCTCGAAAGATCATTATGAATCAAAACCTCAATTTTGACACTCTGAAATTGAGGCATTTGAGGCACATACTTCAAAATGAGGTCCTAAGAGCACGATGCCAATTAAAATCATGTTTTGATGCCCACGGCTCCAGAATAGTGACTTGCACCTTGAATGCTCATTTTTCCTCCAAACCTCAATTTTTTGCTCTGAAACTAGGGATTTTGAGGCACGAGCTTCGAAATGAGGTCCTAAGACCACAATGCCAGTCAAAATCACATTTTGATGCCCACAGCTCAGGAAGCAGGACACGTGTCACAAAGGCTCATTGTGCCTCCAAACCCCAATTTTGATGCTTTGAAGCTGGGGCTTTTGAGGCACAAGACTCAAAATGAGGTCCTAAGAGCATGATGCTAGTCAAAATTGCATTTTGATGCCCATGTCTCTAGACTCAAGACTCGCACTCCCAAAAACTTATTGTTCCTACAAACCCTAAATTTGAGGAGCTCTGAAATCAAGACTTTCAAGGCACAAGCTCTGAAACAAGGTCCTCAAAGCATGATGCCAGTCAAAATTGCATTTTGATGCATGTGGCTTCAGAATTAGGACTCGTACCCCAAAAGCTCATTGTGCCTCCAAACCCTGAATTTGACACTCTAAAACTGGGGCTTTCGAGGCACGAGCTTAGAAACAAGGTCCTAAGAGAACGATTCCAATCAAAATCATGTTTTAACACCCGTGACACTGGAATCAGGACTCACGCCCCAAAAGCTTGTTGTGCCTCCAAACCCTGATATTGATGCTCCTAAATTAGGGATTTTGAGGCACAAGACTCACAGTGAGGTCCTAAGAGCACGATGCTAGTCAAAATGTTGTTTTGATGCTCATTGCTCTAGAATTAGGATTCGCCCTCCCCCCCTGAAACTTTTCTATAGCTCCAAACCCTAATTTTGATGCTTTGAAACTATGGCTTTTGAGGCACAAGACTCAAAAGGACATCCTAAGAGCATGATGCCTATCAAAATTGCATTTTGATGCCTGTGGCTTTGGAATCAGGACTCGCACCCACGATAGCTCATTGTACCTCCAAACCCCAATTTTGATGCTTTGAAACTAGGGCTTTTGAGGTACAAGACTCGAAATGAGCTCTTAAGATAACAATGCTAGTGAATATCATGTTTTGATGCCTGTGGCTCCAGAATTGAGACTTGCACCCCTGAAAGCTCATTGTGCCTCCAAACCCCAGTTTTCACACTCCCAAATCAGGGCTTTCAAGGCACAAGCTTCGAAGAGCATGATGCTAGTCAAAATCGTGTTTTGATGCCTATGGCTTTGAAATCGGGACTCACGTCCCAAAAGATTGTTGTGCCTCCAAACCTTGATTTTGACCCTCTGAAACCAGGGCTTTTGAGGCACAATCTTAGAAATGAGTTCCTAAGAACACGATGCTAGTTAAAATCGCATTTTGACGCTCGCAGCTCCGAAATTGGGACTTTCACCCCCAATACTCATTGTGCTTCCAAACCCCCATTTTGACTCTCCAAAACTAGGGCTTTCAATGAAAAATCTCTTAAAGGAGGTCCTAAGAGCATGATACTAGTCAAAATTGCATTTTGATTCCTGCGACTCTAGAATGGGGACTCAGACCCTGATTGCTCGCTATGACTCCAAACCCCAATTTTGATGCTCTAAAACTAGAGCTTTTGAGGTACAAGCTCCAAAATGAGGTCCTAAAAGTATAATGCCAGTCAAAATCTTATTTTGATGCCCACAGCTCTGGAATTGTGACTCGCACCCCAAATGCTCGTTGTACCTCCAAACCTTGATTTTGACACTTTGAAACTAGCCATTTTAAGGCACAAGCTCTGAAATGATGTTGTAAGAGAACGAGGGATTTTGACACCCACATCTCAGGAATCAAGACTTGTGCCACAAAAGATCATTGTGCCTCCAAACCCAAATTTTGACGCTCCAAAACTAGGGCTTTTGAGGCACAAGACTCGAAATGAGGTCCTAAGTGCACGATGCCAATGAAAATTGTGTTTTGATGCCCGTGGCTCTAGAATCGAGACATGCATCCCTAAAAACTTATTGTGCCTCCAAACCCTGATTTTGATACTCTAAAATCAGGGCTTTCAAGGCACACAACAAGAAACAAGGTCCTAAGAGCACAATGCTATTCAAAATAGTGTTTTGATGCTTGTGGTTTTGGAATCAAGACACACACCCCGTAAGGTGGTTGTGCCTCCAAACCCTGATTTTGACGGTCTGAAATCTGGGCTTTCAAACAACAAGCTCTAAAACAAGGTCCTAGAAGCATATTGCTAGTCAAAATTGCATTGACATCTATGGTTTCAAAATTGGGACTCGCGTCCTGAGATCGTTGTGCATCGAAACCTCAATTTTGATGCTCCAAGACCAAGACATTTGAGGGACAACCTCCCAAATGATGTCCTAAGAGCATGATGTCAATCAAAATAGTGTTTTGATGCTCACAGCTACGGAATCAAGACTCACTCTTGAAAAGCTCGTTGTGCCTCTAAACCCCGATTTTGACACTCTGAAACTTTAGCTTTCGAGGCACAAGATCCGAAACAAGCTCCTAAGAGAACGATACCAGTCAAAATCTTGTTTTTATTTCTGCAACTCTGGAATCAAGACTCACACTCCAAAAGCTCGTTGTGGCTCCAAACCTCAATTTTGATGCTTCGATATTAGGGCTTTCAAGGCACAAGATTCAAAACCAATCAAAATGTGTTTTGATGCTCATGACTCTGGAATCGAGACTTGCACTCTTGAAATCTCTTTATGCCTCCAAACCTCAATTTTGACATTCTGAAATAAGGGCTTTCAAGGCACAAGCTCCAAAACATGGTCCTAGGAGCATGACGCTAGTCAAAATTGTATTTTGATGTTCACGGTTTTGGAATCAGGACTCGCACCCCGAGAGCTCGTTGTGCATCAAAACCGCAATCTTGATGCTCCAAGACCAAGGCATTCGAGGGACAACCTCCTAAACAAGGTCCTAAGAGAATGATGCCAATCAAAATCATCTTTTGACACCTGTGGCTATGGAATCAAGACTCATGCCTGAAAAGCTCGTTGTTCCTCCAAACCCCAATCTTGACACTCTGAGACCAGGGCTTTTGAGGCACAAGGTCCAAAACGAGCTCCTAAGAGCACGATACTAGTCAAAATCTTATTTTTATTTTTACAGCTCTGGAATTGGGACCCACACCCCAAAATCTCATTGTGGCTCCAAACCCCAATTTTGACGCTTCTATATTGGGGCTTTCGAGGCACAAGCTCTAAAACCAAGTTCTAAGAGCATGATGCCACTCAAAATCATGCCTAAAAAGTTTGTTGTGCCTCCAAACACTAATTTTGATCCTTCAAAACCAAGGCTTTCAAGGCACAAGCTTGAAAATGAGGTCCTAAGAGCACGTTGCCCATCAAAATTTCCTTTTGACACCCATGGATCCAAAATTAGGACTCGTGCCCTAAAAATGCGTTCTACCTCCAAACCTTGATTTTGATGCTCTGAAATTGGGGCTTTCAAGGAACAAACTCTAAAACAGGGTCCAAAGAGCATGATGCCAGTCAAAATCACATTTTGACACCCACGGCTTAGGAATTGGGACTTGTGCACCAAAATCTTGTTGTGCCTCCAAACCCCAATTTTGATGCTTTGAAACCAAGGCTTTCAAGGCACAAGCTCTGAAATGAGGTCCTAAGAGCATGATGCTAGTTAAAATGACCTTTTGATGCTCATGGCTCTAGAAACTCGATTCATCCCTAGAAAGCTCATTGCCTTGAAACATAGATTTTGACACTCCGAAACTGAGGCTTTCAAGGCACAAGCTCAAAAATGAGGTCCTAGGATCGCGATGCCAGTCAAAATTGCAATTTGATGCCCATGGCTCCGGAATCGAGACTCGTGCCTTGAAAGATCATTGTGCCTCCAAACCCCAATTTTGATGCTTTGAAATTGGGACTTTTGAGCCACAAGCTTCAGAATAAGGTCCTAAGAGCACGATGCTAGTGAAAATTGCATTTTGATGCCTATGGTTAGGGAATAATGACTCATGCCCTAAATGATCATTGTGCCTCCAAACACCAATTTTGACACTCTAAAACTGTGGCTTTTGAGGGAAAAGCTCCGAAATGAGGTCGTAAGAGCATGATACTAGTCAAAATTGTGTTTTGACGCCCCCAGGTCTAGAATCGGGAATCACACCGTGAAAGCTTGTTGTGCCTCCAAACCCCAATTTTGACACTCCAAAATTGGGGTTTTTGAGGCACCAGCTCCAAAATGAGGTCCTAAGAGCATGATACCAGTCAAAATCATGTTTTAACACTGTGTCTCTAGAATCAGACTTCATGCCCCAAATGCTAGTGGTGCCTTCAAACCCCAATTTTGATGCTCCAAAACTAGGGCTTTCGAGGAACAAACCCTGAAACAAGGTCTAAAGAGCACAATGTCAGTCAAAATTGTGTTTTGATGCCCACAACTTAGGGATCAAGCTTCATGCCCCGTAAGCTTGTTGTACCTCCAAACCCATATTTTGATGCTATGAAACTGGAGCTTTTGAGGCACAAGCTCCAAAATGAGGTCCTTAGAGAATGATTCCAATCAAAATCATGTTTTGACAACCATGGTTCTAGAATCATGACTCATGCCCCAAATGCTCATTGTGCCTGCAAACCCTGATTTTGATGCTGTGAAACTAGTGTTTTTGAGGCACAAGCTCTAGAATGAGTTCCTAAGACCATGATACCAGTCAAAATCATGTTTTGACACCCACGACTCTAGAATCATGACTCATGCCTCAAATGCTTGTTATTCCTCCCAACCCCAATTTTGATACTCTAAAACCAAGGCTTTCGAGGCACAAGCTCTAAAACAAGGTCCAAAGAGCACGATGCAAGTCAAAATCATGTTTTGACACCTGTGGCTTTGGAATCGAGACTTGCACCCTGAATGCTCATTGTGCCTCCAAACCCTAATTTTGATGCTTCAAAACTAGGGCTTTGGAGGCACAAGCCATGAAATGAGATTGTAAGAGCATGATGCTAGTCAAAATTGTGTTTTGATGCCCATGGTTTTATAATCGTGACTCACACCCTGAACATTCATTGTGCCTCCAAAGCCCAATTTTGACGCTCTGAAACTAGGGCTTTCAATGCAAAAACTCCAAAACAAGGTCCAAAGAGCACGATTCTTTTCAAAATTATGTTTTGACGCCCATAGCTTATGAATCGGGACTCATTCCTTGAAAGCTTGTTGTGCCTCCAAACCCCAATTTTGACACTCTGAAACTAGGGCATTCAAGGTACAAGCTTGAAAATGAGGTGCCAATAGCACGATGCCAATCAAAATTGTGTTTTGATGCCCATGGATTGGGAATCAAGATTCATAACCTGAAAACTCATTGTGCCTCCAAACACCAATTTTGACACTCTGAAACTGAAGTTTTCAAGGCAAAAGTTCTAAAATGAGGTCCTAAGAGAATGATGCCAGTAAAAATTGCCTTTTGATGCCCGTGGCCCTGAAATTGGGACTTGTGCCCCCAAAAATTGTTGTGCCTCCAAACCCCGATTTTTATGCTTCAAAACTTGGGATTTTCAGGCACAAACTCTAAAACAAGGTCCAAAGAGCACGATGCCAGTCAAAATCATGCTTTGATGCCCATGGCTTAAGAATTGAGACTCGTGCCTTGAAAACTTGTGCCTCCATACCTCAATTTTGACACCTTGAAGCCAAGGCTTTCAAGGCACAAGATCCAAAATGAGGTCCTAAGAGAAAGATGCTAGTTGAAATCACATTTTGATGCCCGTGGATCTGAAATTGGGACTTGCACCTCAAATGCTCATTGTGCCTCCAAACCCCAATTTTGACACTCTAAAACCAAGGCTTTCGAGGCACAAGCTCCAAAATGAGGTGCTAAGAGCACGATGCTAGTCAAAATCTCGTTTTGATGCCCACAACTTGGGAATTAAGACTCTTGCCCCGAAAGTCTGTTGTGCCTCCATACCTCGATTTTGATGCTCCAAAATAGGGATTTCGAGGCACAAGCTTTGAAACAAGGTCCTAAGAGCACGATGCTAGTCAAGATCATGTTTTGATGCACACAGCTCTAAAATCAGGGCTTGGGCCATGAAAACTCGTTATGCCTCCAAACCCCAATTTTCACTCTCTAAAATAGGGGCTTTCGAGGCACAAGCTCCAGAATGAGGTCCTAAGAATAGGATGGAAGCCAAAATAGAATTTTGATGCATGTGGCTCTGGAATTGGGACTCACGCCCTGAAAGGTCATTATGCCTACAAACCCCAATTTTGATGCTCTGAAACTGGGGCTTTCCAAGTACAAGCTCTAAAATGACATCCTAAGAGCACAATGCCAATCAAAATCGCATTTTCACACCCATGGCTTTGGAATCAGGACTCATGCCCTGAAAGATCGTTGTGCCTCCAAACCCTAATTTTCATGCTTTGAAACTAGGGATTCAAGGCACAAGCTCCAAAATGAGGTCCTAAGAGCATGATGTTAGTGAAAATAACATTTTGATGCTTACGACTTTGAAATCAAGACTCACACCCCATAAGGTCATTGTGCCTCCAAACCCCGATATTGATGCTCTAAAACCAAGGCTTTCAAGGCACAAGCTCTGAAACAAAGTCCTAAGAGAATGATGCCAATCAAAATCATATTTTGACACCCATGGCTCTAGAATCTGGACTCGTGCCCTGATAGCTCATTGTGCCTCCAAAACCTGATTTTGATGCTCTAAAATTGAGGCTTTCAAGGCACAAACTCTAGAACAAGGTCCTAAGAGCATGATGCCTCTCAAAATAAACTTTTTATGCCTATGGCTATCGAACTAGGAATCACAACCCCAAAAGCTCATTGTGCCTCCAAACCTTGATTTTGACGCTCCAAAATCAAGATTTTTGAGGCACAAGCTCTTAAATGAGGTTCTAAGAGCATCATGCCAGTCAAAATCAATTTTTGATTCCTGTGGTTGTCGAATTTGTACTCGCACCGTCGAAAGCTCATTGTGCCTCCAAACCTCAATTTTGACGCTCTCAAATTGGGGCTTTCGAGGCACAAGCTACGAAATGAGGTTCTAAGAGAACGATGCCAGTCAAAATCGAGTTTTGACACCCGTGGCTATCAAATCGAAACTCACAACCCCTGTTAGCACATATTTTTATAGAATATTTATGTGCTATATATGGATCCTTTTACATATAGTTTCATCATGAGGACATTTATTGCTAGTTTTTGTATGCAAGAGCATCACTAAAGAAAATGGAGTTGTCCAGGGATCAACTGTTTCATGAATGGATAGGGGTCACTTGGGCACATTGAGGGAGAGCACTAAGTAAAGACTTCATAAAGAGTCCATCATATTAGCATTCTGGCAGATATCAAAGGAGGAGTCAGTATGATGAAATTAGAAGTGCCTTTGGCTTACATACAGCCTCTATGAAGAGTTGGAGCCATTGACATTTATTGTAATTTTCAAATTTGTAATATTTGAACTATCGACATAAGTTATTCTGATAGGATTGCATAGCCAAAATAGTAGAGAGATCTATCAGCATAACATCCGCCGATCTATTAAAATGCGGTCCAAGCAGGTTTTTCAGATGGCAAATAAATTGGTGCACTAAAGAAATGAGACGCTATCATCAGGGTATCTCATACTGAGGAGTAAGTAAGAGGGTATATCCATTGGCAAAAGAATTCAATATCGGAAGTGTGAAGAAGTTGTTATACCGATAGTCGATGAAGCTATTGGTATGACCTACACCAATAAGGAAGAGTAAGGATTAAATATTTTAATTATCGAAGTATCGGGAGATGGGAATATTGGGTTATCCCAATGTTCGATAGGATGGATAGGGGAGCCGAGAAGAAAAAGGTGCGGACCAGATGTAAGATGGGTTCATCAGAGAAAATATTAACCTTCAGAAAGGAACCAAAATGGCTACACCAATAACTGATAGAGGAAAGCTAGGTGGACAACAATATCAGTTAGAGTTATGTCGATAAAGAAGTGTTGAACGTGGAGTTTAGTATTTCATTGAGGTGACTTATATCCATCAGTGAGAGATGTTTATATGTTGTCACGATGCTCGATGAAGAAGTTAACTAGAATGCAAACAAGGAGACTTCGCTAGGGAATGCTATGTCGATAGAGAGAAATAGTGGAAGGGTTTGCAAAATAGAAGTTGGTGTCATCAGGGCCTTGGTAAAACATCAATCAAGTTGTTTTGATGCCCGATAAAGTAGCCCAATGAGGAAAGAGTTGCGGACTAGAAAGAAGGACTCATCAGGCTATCTTTTACTATCGGTTGAGTATTTTTTGAAGTTGTGTTGATTTCTGATGGACAGGATGCCATAGAGGAAAGAAAGGAGGATCCATAGGCGTAACATGCACCGATGAGACATGACGATGGGTATGAAAAGAGTCAGAGGACACAACCATAGGGGAGACTATAACCATCAGAAAACATAGAAATGAGTTATCTCGATACCCAATGGGATAGCTAGGTAGGCAAATAGAAGCAGATTTTATCAGAGATACTTACCCCTATATAAAAAAAGGTAGAATTGGTTACCAAAACAAAAGGTGGATCTGTCGGGGTGACCTACGCCAATCAAAAGGACAAAAGAGAAATTAAAGAAGTGTACATTACAGGTGGCACCAAATAAATAAATTTTTGGGTAGAATTACACTGATTAGCCATTAAGAAATCTGGTGTGAAAACAGAAATGATAGCCATCATTTAATGCATCCAACGAATAGACCTGAAATCGCATGAAGCAAATCTAACCAGGAATTCTTTCAGATGTTCACTATAATGAAAATGAACTTATATATGGGGTCTTGTGCACATTGTTTTTCAGAAAGTAGTTTGTAAGCAATTTGTTATCCCTAGAGTGATAATTGAAGTTGCAGAGTGTAGAATAGGGGATTTGCAAAATGGAGGGTTCAAGTGCAAAAGGAAAAAGGAAGGTCACAGAAATATCTAGTGATACATCAAAAAAATTAAAGGCAGAGGAGGCTGCAAAACAAAGGAAGCTAAATCAAGATATGATCGACCAGATGAGTTCTCTAAGAGCTAAGTCCAGAAAGTCGAAGACCAATTTGCCAATTCATGACCAGTTGGAGGATAGGTACAAGGAGATTGGTGATGTATGGACTAGAGTGAGAGGACATGAATTGTTCTTGTTTCATTACATAAGGAGAAACGACCCAATGCCTATTTCTAACCCATGGTGCACTAGTCTAGGCAAACTCAAGGTCCCAAATGTGTTTGTAAATATAGACTTGCTCAAGCTCATGGCCAGAAATTATGATGTTGCCAAAAGATGCATCATGTTGCCCAACGGGACTGCTTTCATTCATTTCGCAGTGGCAACGATTCAAGAAGTCTTTGGTTTGGATTTTGAGACCTCTATCTTTTGATGATTTGGAGGAGGAATACATAAGGATGGACACCACATATCAAGGATGGAATTTGGCATTTCATAAGGCTGAAAAGGGAAGGCTGGTGGAGGAGGATGGGCTGCCTTATGATATTAACATTTTCAAGAAAGATTTCTAATATATGGCTTGTGGATAGGTTGGAGAGGTCAAGGCTCCAAATGTGGCAAAAATAGGACCACTAGTTTTGGCAGCCAATGTCCAGAGACATGAGCCCCGAACATTTGATTTCACTACATATCTGGCAGACAGATTGCATGAGGGATTTTTGAACCTGAAGAACAATCCTAATAAGTATTTTAAGCATTATTGTCTATTAATGTGTATGATATTATTTTATGGTTAATTCAGAGGGCTATGGCTAGAGGGTTTGAGAGTGAACCAGTATGGAAACGATGGACAGGAGCAACCTGTACAGTTATGGGTTTCTTTATGGGATTCTAGGTATGTAAATTCCCATTATCTAAAGTTTGAAGAATTTTTTGTCAAGCCCTTGTTTAGAATGTACAATGAGACTATTAAAGGGTCTTTTTCAGAAACTATTAAGAAGTTTCTTTGGTCATTTGAGCACTAGAATACCAAAGTGAATCATAATTGGGGTGATTGGTTTTCTTGTGTCAATTTCACTTTTGTTAGAGTGTTTGGTTTTGAGGGATCACCATATGTATTGCCTAAACCAGCACCTGATCATATTGCATATTTAGAAATGGTGAGGCAGCTTAGTATTTCCAATGCTCATCATTTTGGGGATGCACATAAGAATACCTTTTACCAGGGACTTTGGAGTTTGGAGATTTCAGGATTGTATCAGCTAGCGCTTATGAAGACATTGATAGAAAGTTAGTAGATGAGTATAATTTGTTGCTACACACACCTAGGAAGAATTATGATCCTGAAGGGTATATACACAGGTGCAGAAAAGGGCAAGCCCTAAAAGGTTATCTCCATTGTATTTATGATATGGAAGATTTGTGCAGAAATACAAAAGTGGAAGAATTGGCCAATGTGATGGAAAATATAGAGAGAAGGTTATGAGAGAAGAAAATAAAGGCTAGAGGATCTCCAAGGTGAAGAACAAGAATATGCAAAAAGTGACTCAGGAGAAAATGAAGTTGTATCAAAATTATAGGTACCTAATAGAGAAGAAGAGCCTGATGTACATGACAAATTAATCGCAATGTTAAATGCAGAGACAGATGATAGAATGATTGAGCACACCACTTTTGTATTAGATGATCAATTCATAAAATCTAATGAATTCAAGTCATTCTTGTATCATTTCAAGGGTAAGAAATTAAGGGACGCAGTGCCAAATATTACCGCTAAGAATGAAGTAGAAATGAAGTGGAGATTGAAGGAAGACATCAATGTAGAAGTTATGAACATGACCCCACAGAAGGGGAGGCAATTACTAGTGAAGGCTGGTATAATTTTGTTTCCAGGATGGGAATTGAGTGCCTCGTTTGTTTTTGATACTTTTCTGCATGTAGATAATAGGGACATGAAGTTGGATATCCAAGGAGTGATTGACATTTTTATTGGATAAAGGTATCATCAAAATGAAGAAGAAAAGGTTTCTTTGGGCCCTATAGCCTCCTAATAAGAGACCTAAGATAATAGATGTAGATAAGGCTTTTGGTCATATGATGAAGTTGAAAGTTGGAGAGGTGGATCCTAGTCACTGTGGATATAGGGATTGACATTTCTAACTTTAATAAGGCTCAATTGAAATGGGAAGTTGCTGAAAAGAATAAATACAAAGCATTGTATGAAGAATATTTAAGGAGTGGAAGACATCCAGTACCGTAAATCATTGAGTGTAGTGCCCAATGGAAGAAGATGTTTGAGAAATTAGGCTTGGAGCACAATAAGATGAAGAAGCAAATGAAAACTATCAGGACAGATGTTGCCTATGTATTCATGACAAGGAGATATGAAGATTTAGAAAAGGTTTTCGATGAATTCTAGGGTGTGTATCAAAAGAACATGGATAATATGGTCTCTAACCAAAGGATTTATGACAGACTCAATCTATTATTACAGGATAAGACATTGAAAGAAAAAACTATTAGAAGGATAACATAATTAATTGAAATTCATGAAAAGTATACTAAAGAGTTGAAGGAAGAGTTCATGGAGTGCCTGGAGGTTTTGTAGAGTGAGATTCCCAGTTTGGCTGATGATGTAGGGGTTATCAAGGACAAAAGTGCATGGATCTTAGAGTGTAAGGCCTTACTTAGTGCAGCCCTCAGTGTGACCCAAGCAGATGCCCTGGATATGAATGAAACAATGGACTAGTTAGAGAACCTAATCAAGATAGAGATGGTACTCTTGGAAACAATATTTAATGCAGTTACCTACAGAGATGAAGGCTACCTTAAGAACATCATGAAATACAGGAAGAGGCTAGATCCAAAGAATTAAATTTTTTATTTCTCATGTTTTTATAATTGTCTTATTGTTATCTTAGTAGTTAAGCAGTTAAGTGTTAGGTTTTAGTTAAGTTTTAGTTTAGCAAAATGAAGGGGTGTGTCCTTTCATCTATTCCTATTGATTCACATACTTATAGTGAGTAATTTTGTATGTAGAAGGCATCTAGAATCTAGGATTTTAGAAGAATTACAAAAATAACAATCACTTTTGCCTATAAGGGCTGCAAGCTATATGTATTAGGGAAATCTATAGGAAGAATAAGTATATTTTGTGCAAACAAACTATAATGGAGTGTCTTCAAGTGCATCTTATGTATGCAATCATTTCCTAAAGATTAATATACAAGGTTCGATGGTTCTTTTGTAAATATTGTGCATACTTTTGTGTTGATGAGTTATCTTTGCCCTCTTGATAAATCTGTCATTTGATTTGCTATGATGTGCCATCACATGCTATTACATTAAATGTGAGATTGGGTTTTTCATTGTTTGAGTAACACATACTGAAACCTTCATAGTTGATGATTAATATTGTGTTTGGATTTTATAGGATCTCTTGTGCACAAAGTGTCATAAATATCATTGGATAGAGGCACTAGTCTATTATTTATCTTTTTAAGGTTCTGGTTTGTTATGCATTTAAGGTCCTTGATAGAGAAACATTCTTCCCAAACCCTATATGAATTGATCTTTGCATATTTCTTTTAAGTCCTGAAAGCATCTTATTCTCAAGATACAATCATAATCATTTTCATTTCTTTTCAAAAGCATTCACTTAAAGCACATAATAAAGCATAGTTGTAGAACAATCATTTGCCAGTTTTGTATTTGCTAACCATAAAGCTTAAATCCACTTTAAATAACTCTTTTGTTCTTGAGAGGGATAGGTATACCCACCTAGGTTTAGTGGAGCCTTAATTGCAGAGGGATTTGGTCTTTGACCATCCCTATTCGTTGGCCAAGGCTAGTTGGATTAGTTGAGGATTTGGAAAACCCTTAAGTTTTCCAATCTGTGGTTTTCGACACCAACAGATTGGCAACTCTACTGGAGATTTGTCTAATAAGACTTTGAACATCCTAGTAGATTGTTTTAGACTCTGCTAGAAGGAAGGAACTTAGATTAAGTGTGATTTCATTTCCCCTGAGGAGGGGTGGCGACTCTATAAGGTTGATGAAAAACACTATATTATACAATAGATTAAAAGAGAATCATAGGCATTTGTCGATCTCAATCATGAATGGGAGGAGATCTTTGAAAAGACCAGAAGATAGTTATGAATTGAGCCCAAAGAGGATATTAGACAAGGGTAAGAAGAAGGCCTCAGTATTAGAATCTACAATACATAAGGAGTTCCCTAGAAGAGAAGAAAAGGAAGGTGTCAAGGATTGGGAACCTCCAATTATTCATAGTACAACTGATAACAATTATGATTTTTATAACCCTTTTACAGGTGTTAGTTTTGAGGAGAAGCATTATATGCATCTCAGAAGCCAACAAGAGGAAGATGACTCAAAATGGAATACTTTTTTCCTTGAGATGGCAGATATAAGTGCCCAAGGACCAAGATTGGCTCATGCTTTGAAGAGACAACCTGATGAAATCCTAGTAAAGATTGATATGAAAAGAGATAACATTATTGAAAATAGTAGTGAAACTTCAAAAGAAAGTAAGGATGGAACAAGTGAATCCAATGAAACTACAATCCCTAGATATAGCCCCCCACATAGAAAAGGACTTGATCGATGCTTCACAAGCTTTCATAATCCTTTATATAAACAAGGGAGTGGAGAAAGAAATAGAGGACATCATAATGAACATGAAAGAGGTGGTTGGAGAAAAGATATGCATCATAGGGAAAGAAATGAATATGATGGCACTAGGCAAAGGAACAATAATGAGAACAATGGTGGATATAATGGTGGCAATAATAATGACAATCATGGGACTGGTAATGGTGGAAATAGAAGTAATTATAATGATAATGGAAGTAATAATGGAAACAATAATAATAATGGAGGTAACAATGGAAATCGTGGTAACAATGGTGGTAATAATAATCATGAAGGAAATGGAAAGAATAGAAATAATAATGTTGGAAATATAAATTCACAAAATAATAATCAAGGATACAAACGACCTATGATTATTGAAAGATACAGACAACTGGATTTCACTAACATTATTGGTTATCCAAATCAGATCCCAAATGATTTAAGGTTGGCTATTCCCAAAATCTCAGGAAATGGAACAGATTCTGCAGCACAACATGTACTTAATGTAAATAATACTATTGAAGAATTTGAGGTTCCTCGTGAAGATATCTTCATGAAATTGTTTGTTCAATCCCTGATAGAAGATGCAGGAGAGTGGTATAGGAGCCTTCCTGATGCAAGTATTGGAAGTTGGCAGGAGTTTGTTACTCTATTCTTGGAGGAATTTGGAGATCACAGTGATCCTTCATTTGCATCCCATGAGCTAACAAGTATAAAAAAGAATCAAAATGAATCAGATGCTGAATTCAATAAGAGGTTTAATAAATTGTTGAATAGAATACCTAGAAATATTAGACCTGTTGATTCTTTTTTATTGACTTTTACATGAATGCCTTTGACAACAAAACTCACTATGAGATTTTATCTCATAGACCTAATCCTTTACAACAAGCTTTCAAGACAGTTGTTACCATTGAGAATAACAGAAAAGTTGTTGGGAAGGTGGGCCATAGAGATGATCCAAAATTGTACAATTTCAGGGCTCCTAAGAAGGATGATCTTACTCAGACCATGGACATGCTTAAGGAAATAAGGGGTAAGCAAAATCCCAATGATAAACCACCATACAAAAACAATAAGTAGATGAATTATAACAGGCCAAGGTTACATGACATGCCATATAACACAAATTGGAAGGATGGAAAGCCAATAAAGCCTAATACAAACAAAGAGACTCTTGATCCATTAAATAAAGCCACAAAATTTGTAGATGAGTATCCATGGTGTGATGTGTGTAATCTGCCTAATGTTGTAGAGCAGTGTATGATTGCCCAGGGCTTGATGGAAGAGGAAGATCAAAATGAGAATTATGAACCAACTATGAATGCTCTTTTGTCTAATCCATATTGGGGAAGAGATGAGTATTCATCTAAGGAGGAGAAATATTTTGATGTGAATCAAAGAAGGAATAATTTGCAATACAGTATATAGCAAGTCTTTTCTGATGATGATGAAGATACCCCTGCCTTGAGAAAAATGTTTCAAGAGGAAGCAGTGCCTTCTTTGAGAAACTTGACTGAAGAGGAGAAGAAAGCTTTCACTATTGCAGTTGTAGAACAAGTGAAAATTAATTATCATCTGAGAAATAGGAATGTCGACAATGAGCAGGGTAAGCTAGCAGGTATTTTTGCCAAGGTCACAAAATCAAATGGGACCAATAACGACATAGCCAAGGGCAAGGATATAAGTGCCAAGAAATGGAAGGAACTAGAATAGGCTAAACAAATGGAAATGCCAAAGCTCATTATGCCTATGGAGAAGAAACAAGTAAGTAAGCCCAATTCAAATTGCAACTCATTCATGTCTCAAGTGCTATCCCAGGTGAAGATATCTATGCTTTTGTTAGAAGTAATGAAATTTCCAGATTACAAGAATGAGACTTTGAAAATCATATCAAATGTGGGTGATTCCAATAATGAAAATCCTAAATCAAAAGATCCTCTTGTGGTATATCTTGGCACGTCTATTACCAAAAATCTCACTCAGGTAGATCCTTTCTATTTAACATTGTTGATAAACACAAAAATGTTAAGAAATTGCATGATAGATTCAGGAGCAGCAGTAAATATCATGCCAAAGGACATCATGAAGGAATTGGGAATACATGTTGATACACCTTATGGTAAATGCTACACCATGGACAATAGGTCAGTTCTTGTAGTAGGAATTATGAAGAATGTTGAGTTTAGATTCCCAGCCTACCCAGACACTGCATATAAGACAAATATCATAGTTGTACAAGTGCTTGCAAACTATGGGATGTTGTTGTTCAGGAAATTGTCTAATTTGGTGGGTGGACATGTCCAACTTGACTTATCATATGCCACTATTCCAGTAAAAGAGACAGAGATGAGGATAAATAGAGAACTAAGATCCCCTACCTAATAGAAGAGGTTGATCCTGATGAAATGACTTGCTTTTGCCACTTAGATATGGACAACTTTCAAGTAAGTATTTCTAAACCTTTAAAAGTTGATAAAATTACAGAAATGGTTATACAAAATCAAAATTTAATCTGGAAATTGTATTTTGATGGTGGCTGTAGTAAGGATGGAAATGGAGCGGGAGTTGTACTTATCTCACCTAATGGAAAATCTTTCAAATACTCTTTCTTGTTTTCTTTTGAGTGTACTAATAATATTGCTGAATATGAGGCTCTTTTATTAGGACTTAAAATAGAAATAAACATGGTATTAAGTTACTAACAGTTTATGGTCATTCAAAATTAGCTGTTTCACAAGTTAGAGGCAAATTTGCTACAAAAAATACCAAATTAAGAAGCTATAGGAATGAGGTTTGGGATTACATTGAACTTTTTGATGCTTTCTCCATAAATTGGATTGAAAGGGCAAATAACATTTTGGCAGACTTCATGGCTAACTTGGCAATCAAACATAATGATATCCTTTTTGATGATATTACCCAAGTAGAAATCAAGACCAGGCCATCAGTCCCTGATAATATAAAGAGTTGGCAAGTATTTGATGATGATAGGGATTTGC